>NC_137934.1:1429480-2029480 GCF_963969265.1 Rhamphochromis sp. 'chilingali' | reverse complement strand
CAATCTGATTGGCTAGAGCTTGGAGTCTGAGGATAGACGACGGTTGTCTAAATAAAATGTAGCAGAGATCAGCCTTTAAATATATCATTCAATGAGCTAATTAGTTACTAAACATCACAGTGGTCATTTATTATAGAATTAACCTGTTACCACAAATCAAGCCTAGTCTTTGGCCTCCTACAGAATAGAACTGGATCCTTTCGGATAATCAAACGCCTAAAAAGGTCAGTTTAATTTAAGATATAAGTAATAACTTGTGAGACTGATTCAAACTCTCTGCACGAGACGAAGAGCAACGATAAGTCTGTTTGTTTACGACTCTCGGTTCTCCTCTGCAGCAGGTTCCTCTGTTCTCGGGATATTTGGATCGATGTTCCTCTGCTGTCCCTTCAGGGTCCACAGATGGTTATTAAATTTTTATGGCCAACCTTGTAAACATCTATTTATCATTTAAATGTGGCTCCTTGTAACAGTTACCCAACACAGATGAAAATTAATCTTTATCTCACAGACTCTGACTCAGGAGGCAGATGCCTGGTGTCTGGGCCAAAGTAAGCTCTAGATGGAGAGCATAACATATGAGGCCATTAGCTGATGCAATGGCGTTGTGAGGAAGTGCTACTGGAGTGCATTTGGTTTATCGGTCTAAAGGGTATTTAGATTAATTTACATTTCAGGGGGTTTGTGCATCATTAGTCTTGTCATGCTATTAGGATAACAGGAAGGCTAAGAAAAGGTGTGCAGCTCCACCTTGCAGGCATACATGCATATGTGGATGAGATATAAAATTAGTCTAGCCATGTGTCCTGTTCATGCTTACGTATATATGTTTTTCTCACTTTCTTTCCCTAAAGGGCTGCTATCGAGGAGACTTACTCTAAGTCAATGAGTAAACTAGCTAAAATGGCCAGCAATGGAAGTCCACAAGGGTGAGTACCTCATGTACGATATATAACAGCAGGACAGCGTCCTGTGAAGGGGTTCAGAAAATTACTGTATAGATTTTATTTCCCAGAAGGTGCTGGTTTGGTAATTATAGATGTGATGGTCATATGGCTGCATATGAGATATGGATGAGCACCATCTGTGGCACCAAATGCCCACATTTGTGATGCCATTCAGCCTATATCGTTCCAGTCATGTCGTCTACTCTTTGATGGATGATATTTGTATGTTTAATTACCTTCTAGGACTGAATCACTGGACACGATTACACAAGTCTGCAATGGTTCAAAAGTTTTTCTGTATTTGTTTGTTTTAAAGCTGATTTGGCTCATGTGGAAATACTTTGCTGTGCTAATCATATTTCAGTAACATGATTAGAGTGTGTGGATTGTTTGGCTGTTGTCAGTCAAATCTTATCAAAACACAACCAAATAAGCTGAGTTTTGTTTTTTACTTCACATTATAAGACAACAAACAGTTTTCTTGGCATTATTTAGAGTTTAGGTTTAGTTTTTAAGCTGCGTCGTCTGGTAGCTGCGTGTATACTCCGTGCTACATTGTTGCAGTCCAACATCACTGCTGTGATTATAAAGTGGGGCAAAAAAGTATTTAGTCAGCCACCGATTGTGCAAGTTCCCCCACTTAAAATGATGACAGAGGTCAGTAATTTGCACCAGAGGTACACTTCAACTGTGAGAGACAGAATGTGAAAAAAAAAATCCATGAATCCACATGGTAGGATTTGTAAAGAATTTATTGGTAAATCAGGGTGGAAAATAAGTATTTGGTCACCTCAAACAAGGAAAATCTCTGGCTCTCACAGACCTGTAACGTCTTCTGTAAGAAGCTTTTCTGTCCCCCACTCGTTACCTGTATGAATGGCACCTGTTTGAACTCATCATCTGTATAAAAGACACCTGTCCACAGCCTCAAACAGTCAGACTCCAAACTCCGCCATGGCCAAGACCAAAGAGCTTTGGAAGGACACCAGGAAAAGTATTGTAGACCTGCACCAGACTGGGAAGAGTGAATCTACAATAGGCAAGCAGCTTGGTGTGAAAAAATCAACTGTGGGAGCAATCATCAGAAAATGGAAGACATACAAGACCACTGATAATCTCCCTCGAGCTGGGGCTCCACGCAAGATCTCACCCCGTGGGGTCAAAATGATCATGAGAACGGTGAGCAAAGATCCCAGAACCACACGGGGGGGACCTGGTGAATGACCTGCAGAGAGCTGGGACCAAAGTAACAAAGGTCACCATCAGTAACACACTACAACGGCAGGGAATCAAATCCCGCAGTGCCAGACGTGTTCCGCTGCTGAAGCCAGTGCATGTCCAGGCCCGTCTGAAGTTTGCCAGAGAGCACATGGATGATACAGCAGAGGATTGGGAGAATGTCATGTGGTCAGATGAAACCAAAGTAGAACTTTTTGGTATAAACTCAACTCGTCGTGTTTGGAGGAAGAAGAATACTGAGTTGCATCCCAAGAACACCATACCTACTGTGAAGCATGGGGGTGGAAACATCATGCTATGGGGCTGTTTTTCTGCCAAGGGGACAGGACGACTGATCCGTGTTAAGGACAGAATGAATGGGGTCATGTATCGTGAGATTTTGAGCCAAAACCTCCTTCCATCAGTGAGAACTTTGTAGATGAAACGAGGCTGGGTCTTCCAACATGACAATGATCCAAAACACACCGCCCGGGCAACAAAGGAGTGGCTCCGTAAGAAGCATTTGAAAGTCCTGGAGTGGCCTAGCCAGTCTCCAGACCTCAACCCCATAGAAAATCTGTGGCGGGAGTTGAAAGTCCGTGTTGCTCGGCGACAGCCCCAAAACATCACTGCTCTCGAGAAGATCTGCATGGAGGAATGGGCCAAAATACCAGCTACTGTGTGTGCAAACCTGGTAAAGACCTATAGTAAACGTTTGACCTCTGTTATTGCCAACAAAGGTTATGTTACAAAGTATTGAGTTGTATTTTTGTTATTGACCAAATACTTATTTTCCACCCTGATTTACCAATAAATTCTTTACAAATCCTACCATGTGGATTCATGGATTTTTTTTCCACATTCTGTCTCTCACAGTTGAAGTGTACCTCTGGTGCAAATTACTGACCTCTGTCATCATTTTAGGTGGGGGAACTTGCACAATCGGTGGCTGACTAAATACTTTTTTGCCCCACTGTATATGCAACAAAGCACACTTCTGCACACTCTGGTCAGTGATTCGTTTTAGTCAGACAGGGCTGTGAGAGCCCTGCATCATTGATTTCCACATACATCGATCAGCCATACCATCGATGTTCTTGGTCTGCAGCGGTCAGTGTCTCTCAAAATTGGTTCGAGGAAGGAACAGACGTACCAGCGACGTGGTTGTAGGCAGCCAAGCCTCACTGATGTGTGTCGGGAGTGAAGGCCGGCCTGTGTGGTCCCATCAACAGACGAAAAAGTTCATGCTGGTTCTGATAAAAGGTGTCAGAGGTGCTCAGTCAGGGTGTTGACTCCTGTCCACAACTGAAAGCGCCAACAATGTTCTTCAGAACTGGACCACAGAGTAATGGAAGAAGACTTTCTTTTATATCACATGGATCGTCAGATGCATGTGCCTCATCTGCTATCTAGCAGATATCTGCATCAGGCCAGCGGAGGCAGTGTGATGCTTTGGGCAGTGTTCTGCTAGGAAACCTTGGGACCCGCCATCTATGTGGATTTACTTCGACCCGTACCACCTACCTAAGCATTTTTGCAGACCATGTGCACTTTTTCATGGGAAACGTATTCCCTGATGGCTATGACCTCTTTCAGCAGGATAAAGCACACAGGCACAAAGCAGGAATGGTTCAGGATCGGTTTGAGGTTCATAACAACAAGTTTGAGGTGCTTCCGAATTCTCCAGAGCTCAGTCGAGTCAATTGTTGGTGGGATGTGCTGGACAAACGAGTCCCAATCCGTGGAGGCCTCACCTCCCAACTTACTGTTGCTAACATCTTCAGACAGCACACCGTCAGAGGTCTAGTGGAGTCTGCGCCTCGATGGGTCTGGTTGTTTCGGCACCAAATGGGACCAACAGAATATTAGACAGACTGTTATGCTTGATGTTTGAAGGAAAATCAATTTCAGTGATCTCTGAGTAACAAAATGAGAATAAATTTGTGTAAAACAATAACTGCAAATGTAATTTTACATTTTTGGAAACATTTAGTCCTGTTAGTGATGATAAAAACTATTAATATGGTGCCCGACATGAACAAATATACCTATGAAATACTCAGTGGTCCACGATTTCTTAAGCGTAGTGGAAAATGTAGGAGTCTTTAGGACAACAGTGGAATTACATGTTGATTATCTCTTATTACTATCTGCATATTTTCCAGGACTTTTGCTCCCATGTGGGATGTTTTCAGGGTGTCTTCAGACAAACTTGCCCTCTGCCACCTCGAGCTGATGAAGAAGTTCAACGATCTCATCCGCGATATCAACAAGTACGCAGACGAGCAGGTCAAAATTCACCGCAAGGTACGTATCTGAAGTGAGGGGGAAAAAACACTTCACCCCAGTCCTGCCAGCCCTGATCAGCTCTTTTCTCAGAGCATATCCAGTTACCATCCTTTCCTTCATGTAATTGGTGCATTTGCCCTGAAAAGTACTCGGTACAATGATCCCCTGCACAGTATGTCCATATGTAGGCTTTATTCTTTATGCATGTTTATGTGTATCAACCAGACTAAGGAGGAGATGGTGGGGACGGTGGAGGCGGTGCAGGTGCTTCAGGTTCAGAGCGGACAGCTTCAGAAGTCCAAGGAGGGTTACCACGCCAAATGTTTAGAGCTGGATCGACTCAGGAAGGAGGGAGGTCCTCAGAAAGAGCTGGAGAAGGTTCGCCTAACCTTTCTCACTGCAGAAACCAACTGCAAAGTGTCCCATGAAATGAAATGTTTCTGTTGTTGCAGAGGTTTGTTGTTGTTGCAGCATCATCTCGCTCAGAAAGTTTGAATTAGATTCAATAATTTAAAAACATGAATGCCTGGGTGATGTTAAGTCTCAAGCATGAGAAATCTCTTGTTTTAAGTAAATATCAACTAGATAGAGAAGGTCTGCAGCAGCGTGAGGGAGCCAGGCTACATATTTCATGCTGGCCTTGGAAAATCTCATAAACTGAAAGCGTGGCTCGAAAAGGAATGAGCAACCTCGAGTTTCAATCAACTGAAGAATATTTACCAAAATCCACTGCTCAAAAAAAATAAAAGAACAGTTTGAAAACACATCAGATCTCTCGGTTGGATTTAGGTCGGGCGGGGTGGGGACCAATCAGTGGTATCGGTTCCTTCATCCTCCAGGAACTGCCTGCATGCCCTCACCACGTGAGGCCGGACGTTGGCGTGCACGTGAAGGAACCCTGGGCTCCTTGCACCAGCGTAGAGACACGTAGTGGGTCAGAGCATTTCATCCTGGTACTTGATGGCAGTCGGTGCTGTTACCTAGCCTCGTTAGAAAGAGCCGTGACAAGACCAAAAACATTTCTCAGGTGCAGAAATGTCCACAAAAAGTACTCATTAAGTCAGAGTAACACAAATGTACTAATAGAGCTGTAACTAATGTAAGAGTATACAATAACAGGAACATTACAGAATATCTTTACAATAAAATAAAAACAGCCAGCATTAAAAAAAATACTGGAACATAAGTGTGGTCAGTTAACTGTCATTAATTAGTCATAATTATCAGTTCTCTTCATGATGGAGACTGGATCTCTCAGGATCTAGTGATAAATAACAGCTACAGCGTCTTTGTCAGCATCACAGATAAAGTTTGGTCTGATTAAATTTGGGAAACACTTGATAATCAGTAGATTGTACGTGTGTGGGTGTTTGCTGCAGAACATCTGATATGACGTGCTATTCTGACTTTGTCTGGTTATAAGCTGCCCACAGCTGTACACACTGGTCTCTCCTTCCTCTGCAGCTGACACTGTAGGCTTGTATCTCTCATCTCCTGCAAGCTGGTTTATTTTTTTACACCAACTAAAATGTTATTTCTCAGGAAGTGGCTGCAGGAACCTTGAAGAACTGCAGATCTTGGTATCGTTTAAAATACCCAACTTTACACATTAAATGCATCCAATGCATACAGCCTGGTAGAAAAGTAGATTTCCTCATCATTGCAGCTGTGTTATAGATGATTTTATTTATTATTCTTCTATACTGGAATTTCTTTATTTATATTTTAAGAAATGATCTAAAGATGTCAGTGCCTCTGTGCTTTACTCCCGTACACTGTATGGATTCAGTTTGGTAAACCTGGCTGTTGTTTGCTGAATGTTTTTAATCATTTGGTCACTTCTGTCTCCTAAAAACTAACATGGCAGCAGTCAAAGTGCAGCTATGGCCGTCTTTCGTATACAGCCTTTGCTAATCTGTGGCCACAGGTCGTGGTAGTTCTGTAAAAATTAACATTTAAAATATATTTGCTTGCAAGTTCATTAAAACTCATATATTAATAATCTTGTCAGACCTGTCTTTCAGAAGAAACGCCTCCTGGAGTCTGAGGTGCTCTTTGGGAGGGATACGTACTGGTTTATACACCCAGAAACTCCAAGGCCCCTCTTCTGTGGAACCAGCTTCCAGTTTGGATTCAGGAGACAGACACTATCTCTACTTTCAAGATTAGGCTTCAAACTTTCCTTTTTGCTAAAGCATATAGTTAGGGCTGGACCAGGTAAATGGTAAATGGCCTGTATTTATATAGCGCTTTACTAGTCCCTAAGGACCCCAAAGCGCTTTACACATCCAGTCATCCACCCATTCACACACACATTCACACACTGGTGATGGCAGCTACATTGTAGCCACAGCCACCCTGGGGCGCACTGACAGAGGCGAGGCTGCCGGACACTGGCGCCACCGGGCCCTCTGACCACCACCAGTAGGCAACGGGTGAAGTGTCTTGCCCAAGGACACAACGACCGAGACTGTCCAAGCCGGGGCTTCAGGTGACCCTGAATCCTCCCTTAGTTATGCTGCAATAGACGTAGGCTGCTGGGGGATTCCCATGATGCACTGGGTCTTTCTTCTTCTCTCACTATGTGTTAACAGACCTCTCTGCACTGAATCATACTTAATATTAATCTCAAGCCCCTCCCTGAGCCTGGTTCTGCTGGAGGTTTCTTCCTGTTAAAAGGGAGTTTTTCCTTCCCACTGTCGCCAAAGTGCTGCTCATAGGAGTTCATATGTTGGGTTTTCTCTGTGTGTATTTTGTAGGGTCTACCTTACAATATAAAGCACCTTAAGGCGACTGTTGTTGTGATTTGTTGCTGTATAAATAAAACGGAACTGGATTGAATTAAGGCGGCGCTCCCTTTTCAAAAGACTTTGTTCATGTGAAGGTATCATGTAAAAACAGTCTGTGAACACACTAACAGGAGATGTCTTTAAAACCTTGGCAGGTGAAAGAGGACGAAGATTCACCAAAATTGAATTCAAATCTGACAAAGAGAACAAAAAGGGGAAACGTGGTGACATAACTGCGTCTCTAATAAAGTTCATGAGAAAGCTGTAAAATCCCCGTTTAACTCAGGATACTTACTGGCCCGTAAGCCTTCAATCCAAAAAACGTTCCTTTGGTTAAGACTCCTGTGTCTGTCTGCTTGTGTTGAAAGAGCGACGTGATCAAAGGCTTGTGGTGTAGACGGGTTACTATTCTGAAGCAAGCTAGAAAGAAAGAACCTGAACACACAAACTAATCTGTAGTTATCGTAGTAGGACTCAAACTGCCATCAGAGTTCATCACTGAGAGCTCACAGGTGAGCCCTTTAACAACTGTCAACACTCAAAAGTGTCATAAATATGTTTTGAAAGTAGCACGTGGTCACATTTGAGAAGTTGTAACAAAGGGGCGATCGTGGCTCAAGAGTTGGGAGTTCGCCTTGTAATCGGAAGGTTGCCGGTTCGAGCCCCGGCTTGGACAGTCTCGGTCGTTGTGTCCTTGGGCAAGACACTTCACCCGTTGCCTACTGGTGGTGGTCAGAGGGCCCGGTGGCGCCAGTGTCCGGCAGCCTCGCCTCTGTCAGTGCGCCCCAGGGTGGCTGTGGCTACAATGTAGCTGCCATCCCCAGTGTGTGAATGTGTGCGTGAATGGGTGGATGACTGGATATGTAAAGCGCTTTGGGGTCCTTAGGGACTAGAAAAGCGCTATATAAATACAGGCCATTTACCATTTACCAAAGTCGTTCTTATTTCAGGACAGCCAGCTGATGACTGGTTACATAATCTGAGTATATGTGATGTGTTCCAGTGTTGCTGCAGACATTTTTTAACAAATCTGTCTCGTTCTCTTGTGGAGTCATTTACTTTTGTCCGTCTTGTGATCGAGGGTCAGTATTTAAGGGCCGTTGTCTTTTTTCCTTTTTCCCCTCACTAGGCGGAGCTGAAGTCAAAGAAAGCAGCCGAGTCGTTCGCGCTGTGCATCGAGAAGTACAACCGCGTGGGAGGAGAGTTTGAGCAGAAGATGAGCGAGTCCGCCCAGGTCAGCTCCGACTCCAGCTGGGCCTAAAGCCACTTTTATCTCTCTCTCCCACCCTCTGATTTACTGATTTATGCATTTCTGCTTCTCTCGGGCTGGATTTGTCTCTCCGTATCCTCCCACCACACGAGAACTCGCTCTTATCGGTTCGTTTGTCATCCTACATCCTGCTTTGCCCAAAAAAGGAAACCTCTGCCCCCGACTCCTAAACACCCACCGACCTGTGCACACATCCCGCAACCCTGCTCGTTACCTTTAATCACCGGCTCTGCACTTCCATGGTTACTGCTGCTGTTACCATGGAAATCTTCAACAAACCCCGTTGAGCGGCTTTGTGTTTTAGATTTGAGATGGCGACAAGAATCTCAGCGACCAATTATCTGTTGTAATAGCTCTGAAGGAAAAGGTCTGGTAGTAATTATGAGGAAGTACTTGGAAGAACAACGTGTCAGGAGACGGTCGTCCGGGTGGAGGAAGGCTGCTTTTATAAGATCAAAATCCTTTAATTCGACCAAGAGAAGAAGAAAACGCACGCGGTGTGTGTTCACGCACATTCCTCCTGCAGGAACTGTAAATATGAAACCCCAGAGAAGCCGAGGGCAGCGTGCCGTACACCAAAAACAACACCGGCTTTAGGGAGAAGCGTAAAGGTGCATTTTGCTTGTTGATGCAGTTGACAGACGGGCACCTTCACACGATACAAAGTCAGCGGTGAGGCATGAGTTATTGATTGGACCGCTTTGGCAACAGCCATCCTAAACGATTATTCGACTAACTGTTGAAGCTAGTTATCTACAAACTCACTGCCAAACTAAACCAAATGCACCAGAGATGGTTCAGACCCAGAGCAGTTTGTTGTGATGTTTCAGGGAGAAACCAGTTGCATACACAGAAGCGTTGCAGTGAAACCTTGAGCCGTGTCACAGTGCAGATGGAAATGAGGAGTCTGCCTGAGGCTGACAGCAGCAGTATTTTATATTTGCTCTCCAAGCCCAGATCTTGCATGTATAATTGGAGTAAAGGAGCTGGCACAAGCTTGCTCATAAGCTTGCTTCTCCACCGAAAGCCAATTTCCCCTATATCAAGACAATTCCCCTGAAGCAGACAGCGACAAATGAGCTGGCTGAATAAAGAGCCAGATCAAACTCAAATGCTAAATCTTCTCGAATTATCGCAGGTTTAACGACCTGGCGAGCCGGTGCCTCCGTAGCTGGCTGACCGCCCAGCTGCAGCGCGGCTCTTTTTCAAAGGCTATTTCCATTTTATTGAATAAAGGTCGAGTTTGAAGAGTGTGGTGGCTGCTCGAAATGCAGAAAAAAACCAAGCCCCACAGTAAGTAGCTCTTAAATCTCAAACCCCACACGAGGGTTTTGGCGCCGTAAAGCAAAGGCTTTTCTTGTCTCACCATCTTTGTCTGTGTGTTCGAGCAGAAGTTTCAGGAAATCGAGGAGGCTCATCTGCGGCAGATGAAACAGCTCATCAAAGGTTACTCCCACTCCATAGAAGACACCCACGTCCAGGTGGGACAGGTACGCTGGAGTTCATGTGAAATCCTGCTCTCATATATTTCGCCTCGTTCTTTTCATGCCGTCTTTCATCGTTTCCTCCTGGAGTTACGTTTGTTTAAAGCTCGGTGGGAGAGCCGAGCAGAGCCACAAATCTGGTTCAGGATTTGTGGTGACAGCCGATGGTAGTGGACCGCACACGCTCCTTGCAGATGTGTCAGAGGTGGAATGGTGATTCCAGTGTTTCCCAGTATGACCATAAACAGCGTGTGCTCTGTTTCCTGCTGGGGGGGGGGGTTTATGTGCAGTTTATATTAAACAAACAGTGTTTGTGGGTAAATTAGAGCCAGGAACTGACACATCAGCACACAGACGCTGTAGCGGTGCGTCGTGGTGAAGAGAGAGCGCTTGATTTACCGGCCAATCTACGTCCCTACCCTCACCTGTGGTCACGAGCTGTGGGTAGTGACCGAAAGAACGAGATCACGAATAAAAGTGACAGAAATGAGCTTCCTCTGACGGGTGGCTGGCCTCTCCCTTAGAGACGGAGTGAGGAGTTCAGCCATCAGTGAGGGGCTCAGAGTAGAGCCGCTGCTCCTCCACATCGAAGGGAGCCAGCTGGGGTGGTTCGGGCATCTGACACGGACGCCTCCTGGGTGAGGTGTTCTGGGAGAGATTACATCTCTCCGGCGTGTCCTGGGTCTGGGTCAGTAACCAAATAAATCCTTCTGCTGTTCTCAACTGCAGGTTCACGAAGAATTCAAGCAGAACGTGGAGAACATCGGCATCGATAACCTCATTCAGAAATTTGCTGAGCAGAAGGGCACGGGCAAAGATCGTCCAGGTACTGTGAGCTGGCTCGTCCAGTTAGGAGGAAACATTCAGCTGCAGAAGTTGCATAACAAAATATGAAGACGCCCACATTCATAACAGCAGCGTGGAAGCTGATTCACAGAAGCAAACTGTGACTGGCTTAAATGGATGGATGTGTGTGTGATTTTCATGCAGCTGCGGTTGGATTTGAGGAATACATGACAGCTTTGGCGCCCGAAGGAGGGAAAAAGAGTCGGGCGAAGGCCTTCAGGATACCCGGTCTGGGCAAGAGGGACAAAGAGCCAGACTCTGCGTGAGTGTGCGCATCAATGCTCCTAATAATACACATCGAGTGTCTGAGGGATTTTCTGATTCACCTGCGTGTTCGTCTTATTTGCAGCGATTCGGCTGTGACCGAGGCTCTGGTGAGTATTTCACAAAAGGTTTAAAGGCCTGTGTGTGCGCGTGCGTGTGTGCGTGTGTGTGTGTGTGTGTGTGTGTGCGCGCGCGTGTGTGTGTGCGTGTGCGTGTGCGTGTGTGTGTGTGTGCGTGTGCGTGTGTGTGTGTGCGTGTGTGTGTGTGTGTGTGTGTGTGTGTGTGTGTGTGTGCGCGCGCGTGCGTGTGTGTGCGTGCGTGTGTGTGCGTGTGTGTGTGTGTGTGCGCGTGCGTGTGTGTGCGTGTGTGTTTACAATGTGCCTGACGGTGTGGGGTTTCCTCGGTCTATTTCGGTACTTCTGGGAACAAACTTGTGCCAGAGGGGAAGTGCAGCGCTCCACGTGAGGGCACGTGTTTGCGTACACAACTCGGTGGATACGCAAAGTGCTGTAAACAGAGGTGTGTAGCTTCGGCCTGTGGTCGCTGCCACAGTGTCATCCAGCAGACTGAGACGGAGAGTAATCTAATTACACAGGTTTGGTTTCTTGATCAATGGACTTTAATTAAATCAGTGGCTGCTTAAAGTTTAGATATGAAATTGTGTTTTATTTAAAGGTTAGATTAGGTTATGATTAGATTAATAAGTAAACAAACAGTAAACTGTTTATTTTTTATTTAATTTTTTTTGTATATTTTCATTTTGTTTTGTTATCTTTAACCTCCTAAGACCTGAACTCTTCCACAGCATCTTAAATTTCTCTTTGATATTTGGGCTGATTGGGGCCCAAGAATGAAAAAACAAATTACCAGATTTATTTTTTATTTTTTTACCTTATTTTTGTTTTTAAGAAAAATGAGAGCCACGTATGAGGATATTTGTTTAAAATTTTGATAGAACAGCAGCAGCATAACGTCCTCGTAAGTGGATATCAGGCCCATGTAAAGCAAAATTGAGTATTTTGGTCTAAATGACCCAGAATGAGATGTCCACACATGTGGACGCAGGTCCTAGGAGGTTAAATGAACTTTAAGAAGTTTGCAGTGGTTATCTGTAGGTAACTGGCCGTGAATAACTAAGTCTAACTAGCTGATCAGTTTATTCTCTTTCTCTTGACCAGATTTTCGTTAGAGATGAAGAAATAAGATCTTAAATGTACAAGTGAGGTCAGAGGTCAAATGTTATATTTAGAATCCCCGTATACCTGGATTATTACCTGAATGCTTCCAATACAAACAAAGGCAGCAGAATGTTTTAAGGATAAGAGACAATTTATGAACCTTTGACCTTATTTGACCTTTAAGAAAAGGTCAAAGGTTCAAAGTAACATGATCTGAGGAATCCCCGTGCATCATTCCCTGTATGTTGTGTTTTATATAACAGTATTAACACTTTGACCTTCAGATCAACACATTTCCCTTAAAGGAAAGGTCAGAGGTCAAAAATGTTACACAGTACTTTGTTGTAATAATCAGTTTCTAAGGCTTTTTTTTAACACATAAATCTTTCATTTAACCTTGAACACCTCGGTGCAGGCCAGATGATAAGATGACCCCACTCTGCAGCTCTACAACGTTTTATCGGTTCTGCCTGTAAACACGAGACCTTTGAATGACTCATTCAAAGCTTTCCGAGCTTTCACAGACTGGACGACACATCCCAGCGCCGCCGCAAACACGACCTCATTGACGCAGAGCTCAAAGAAACGAGAAAAACGGCTCATTTTTCATGTATAACTTTCTAGAGTTTATCACTGATTTTATGTTTGATGCTGAGCGGGTGACGCGGAGCCCAACAGCAGGCCGTTATTGTCAGACTGCGACGTGTAATCACTGAGTGCTAATGTAAAATCATTGATCTTTACATCTACAGCACGTGGCTTACTGCAGTTAAGCAGCAGCTGCAGCTGCATTTGTCTTATTAATGTGACTTTTATAACCTCGTCATATTAACTAGATCACTCGCCTGCTCCTTAATTATCGTCTTTCCCTGCGATCCTGTTCAAAAACACGTCGGCGGTCTCGGTTACACTCGTCATCTCAGACCCACGGAGGTCTGTTTGTTGAAACCGCGTGTAATGAAATATCATCTTAATAAGCCCGCGCTCTAAAAATAACTGCTCCCATGTCGGCGAGGTATTAGTTTGGATTTCCTCTCGTCTTTATCGTGCTTTCACTCCCAGACGTCCTGCCTTGCTTAAACGATTTCCGTCAAACTTGGAAGTGCTCTTGCTGCTTCAGCGAGCTGCTGGCAAGAATGTGTTTAATGCACAGCAGCTGCAGCAGTTAGTCACCGACTACCAAACAGTGTGTCATATTTTTCAGCTGTATTATTCCCACTAATGGAAAGCTCTCAGTGCGCGCAGGTCGGAGTGCTCAGTTACACCGTGTGACAAAACCCTTCTTTGTGTCAGATATCAGCCGCTTGTCTCTGATCCAGCTGCTGTCTGCCTCCCTCTCTCCCTCCTCTGTGCGCGTATGTTCCCATTCATTCCCGCAGAATTCCCCCCTGGAAGTAGACGACGAAGGATTCGTCATCCGAGCTGACAGCACTCAGAATGATATCCTTTTGCTCCTCCTGCATTCAGGGCCAGGAAAGACCATTAAGGAATATTTCTGTTTTGAACCTGTAATAAAGAATAACTGAGGATCCAGATGCGTGGCAAACAAAGAAGACGCCACAGAAAAGCCTCAGTGTTCACGAAACTGTTTTGAAATGAGCTGAAAACGTGGAGGCGACTCTTCTGTAACACGTGACCTTACTGGGAGTCGATGGCACCAGCTCAGAGTAACTTTTAATAACTTGTGTCCTAAAGAATCGTCTGTAATCTTTTTTCCGTCACCTGTCTGCGGTGTCTCGCCCTCTCAGGAGTTTTTATTTAGTTTTTGGTTTATTCAGATCATTTTGTAGCAATCTGTTCTCTCTGGAACATCAACGTTTTTGATTTAATGTAACAGTTTCAGCACACGAACACTCCCAACCCAAGAGGCTGAGTGCTTCTTACAGCCGCTCTATTGTCTTTTTTATGTCTGCACTATTTCATCAATTTCATGCCCGTATTTAATCGATGAATGTCCACCATATGTCATAAAAGTCTTTATTTAGCAGCCCGGTAATAACCATGACCCAGAGTGTCCACAGTTCAAGTCTAGCGGGGGTCTTATTCCCGCCCTCCCCGTTAGTATTTCCAACTTAGTCTGAGCACCGCTCAGAAACTCTCCAAAAGAGTAAACGACGGCGATTTTGATCAACTAAATCTCGATAAACTTCCTGTTGAGTCTTGGGTCTAAATGTGAACGAGCACAAATATAACGAGGACCATCTGTTGGATGAAAACTGGAAGAACAATCGCTGCTCCAAATGATTCACGTCTCTTTCGTTGCTGTGACCGAAGGAAAGCTTGACTCAAGTTGCGTGACGACAAATTATAACCCCTGAGATCACTGCATGAAGTCTGGGAGACCCCTTAGCTGAGAAGGATTACGGTGATCTTTAAATGGTTTGTAGTCAGAAGGTGAGAGATGGAGTTTAACCAACGCGTCTGCGACGTTTTCAAATTAACCGTAGACGCAGACGCGCCCCTCGGCTCGGCTGCGTTCATGTTTGGTGGCAGTGTGAGTGGATGTGAGGAGGCTGCTCTCCCTGCCTGTGCCATCTCTCCACTAAGCTCCCCGCAGACACTAATCAGAGTCTGAAGGTGCACGTAACATTTTCATATGCAGATTGAAGTCCGGGGAGAGGAGGAAGGGGGTGTGGCTTTTCTTGTGGGTAATGATGTGGCAGGAAGTGGCAGTTTGACAGTTCTGCACCACTTACCTGCAGGAAGCGGCGGTCCTGCTTATGTTCATCATGTCCGTCTGTCGGCCCCTCGTTGCTGCTGGTTGTGTTTTTGTTCAGATTTTAATGAAATGAAATGTTTCCCGGTTTAATTATATTTTCCTGTTTGTGTTTCTGAAATCTCAAGTCTCAGGTGGATCATTTTAACTGAAATTAAAAACAGCAGAGTCTTTGTGTCATTTAACCATCACGTAGTTTCTTCCTTGACCCTCCTCCACGCTGCTCCAAGGAGAAGGAGACCAACTTTTACTCCAGCGATTCAGACTTTGATGACGAAGAGCCCAAGAAGTTCCACATTCAGATCCGACCGGTGGCCAGCAGCAACCGCAGCAGCTCCGTTGCCACAGAGAAGGAGCTCAAAGCTACTGTGGGGGCGCTTACGCTGCCACCCAACAGAGGGCCGAAGCAGCAGGTTGGCTTTGATTTCCTTTAAATGAGGATATATTTGAGATGTGCACGTTAACCCTCCTCAAAACAGTCTGAAGACGTACTCTTAGTAAATTCCACAAAGAGACAATATGATGACAAACACATTTAACTTTGAACAAAAAACCTCAGCATGTTTTGGAAACGACTACTTTGTTTATCAGCACAAAGTTATTAAGAAGCTAAAGCTTTGTTCCTTTGGGTATATTCATGGGATTTATTGACAATAATAAAAACACCCAGCAGAATGTCAGCTCCTACCCTTTTCATAGCTCAATATATTGAATATTTCTCACTCTCTGTCTCGACTTTCAGGTCAAGCGACATCTCTCCCGTAAGTTTGAATGTTGGCATTTAAACTGCTTTAAAAAATAAATAATAAAACATTTCCAGTCCTTGCTGGTGTGCAGTAATACCTCTGCTTGTAACATAAGGCAGTGGGAAATGTTTAAAGTGCCATTTCTTAACTTTGTTTCCAGGAAACTCGAGTACCGCAGGAGGCCGATCAGAAGACGGGGACGCTGCCTCCCGCAGGGGTGAGTCTTTCAGTATCCAGACATCCAGTCCAGTCCTTTATTTACACAGAATAAACAATAAAGATCTAAAGATAAATTTCTTATTGGGGAAAAATAATGGACAGATTAATGAGTAGTGAAGGCACTTGATAGTTTTCAGTTCTGTCTCTGTTTACATCTGTAAGAGTGTTTTCAGGTTGGTGTCCTTCGTTTTTGCGAGTCAGAATCATCTGTGTATCTGCAGCATCTCTCTGTGTTTCTGTCTAAGGTCAGGGGTCGGCAACCCTGGACGCGCACCGGCTACCGGGCAAATGCCGGATGGTGATCTTTCGTTTTTATGGGCCGATTTTTATTATTATTATTATTATTATTATTATTTTGTAGTGGTATAAACAATGAAAGGTGGTGGATTGGCCAGATGCTGGTCGATTAACAGGGAGAGGGGGGCACAAAGAAATACTTTTCTTTCTTATTCTCATTTAAAATTTCTCGCTTTTAATAAATAATTATCTGAATCTCACAACCAAAGTTTTTATCTGATGTAAAATGTATAGAAATCATACATATACCAACAAGACTGTACATCACTGTCACAGCAGCGTCTGTTTTCATTCAAAGGCTTTATGGCTTTAATACCTGGGGGGCCGGTCTCTAGTCAAAATGCCCGGGCAGATGTTTTGTCCCAGTCCAGCCCTGGGCACGACACACAGTGAGTTAATCTGAGAAGGTGCATTAAAAAATAAATGGCCGGGCCAGCGGTGCACATCGCAGATTAGCTCACATACACACATTAGTTGTGCCGCTTCTTAATGACGGCATCTTAGCTAACAACCCCAACTACCAGACTCAACTTGTAATTGGCTAAAAATCACTTCGCCTACCGGTGAGAGGGACGTTGCTAGCTGGCAGTTTTTTCAAGCGATGTTGAAATTTCCACATTCCAACACTTCAAATGCTTCAGCATCTGTCGGCTCAGCGCAGCATCAGCACCGCTGAAACACACGGATACATCCGTAGACTCGAGGCAGAATTCACAATGTGTTTTCAGGACTTTCAGGCGTTTGGACCAATGTTTTCTTCTCTGATCAAACCAGAAGCTTTAATGAGCAGCTGGTTGTCTCACATTAACTGGCTGAGTTAATGCCAGTTAATGCAACATCGAAACGCAGCTGATTGAACTGAACAGCTCGACTCTGTGGGGTCAAAGTTTGCAGAACTACGAGCGCAGCTGGAATCCACAGCTGTGCGTGTTCATGGAGCTGCATGTTCACCTGCTGGACGTCACTACCTGACAGGTTTAACTGTCTTCAGAACATTGCAGAGGCCTTATTGACAGTGTTTGGCTCTACATGTCTGTGTGAGCAGGTTTTCTCTCACATGAGTCCTCAGGCAGCCTCTGAATGCTGGACACTCGGAGACCTGTGTCTCTGAGTGGGAGACCAGAGATCACAGTAACATGTGTGTCTCTGTATTAACAAACATGCCATGTTGGCCCAGTTTATTTTTCTTATCATTGTTGTGAGGAGGCCATAAATAGCATTGGCATTTTCTGTTGTTCAGTTCATTTGCTGTTATGGATAAAAAGTCTTTTTTTGTTTCAAAATAGCTGATAACTATTTGCTGACAGCTGCCAACATCTGCAAACAAATATGATTCTATAAAGTGGTTCTATGTAGTGTGTAACTGTTGATATAGAGCCTTATTACATTTATTGCTAATGCAATCATATGGCACACTGACCTCTGAGGAAACTTTAGATGCACTCATCATCAGAAATCTGATCTAGGCAGAAAATCTCTTCTTTGGTTGACCTTGCACATACCAGTCGTTAGTCTGCTCGTGCTCCGAAGCATGTTTTATTGCAGACTGGTTCATTATTTTGTCAGAGGTTAGGCTCAAGTGGGAGTCTACAACCTGCTGCACTCCACCAGTGGGGAATCTCCCTCTTAAATCCACAGGCAGCAGGATTAATGATCAGCATCTGATTAAAGCCGTTACTCTGCAGTGACAGCAGCACTGGCTGGAGCTCAGTGAGACCCGGCTAATTGCTGGTATTTATTACAGAGAAGATATTGGCGGGGGAGGGGGGGGGGGTCTCATGTAGTCTCATGTCAGCTCGTCCCAGCTCGTCCCAGCCTCTGAGAAGCTCTGACGAAGGACAGCGTGCTGCTGATTAGTCCCGATGTCTCGTAATGACGTGTGTGTCTGTACAGATGGAGAGCAGGAGGGCCTTCGCAGGTCCACCTCCAGCCCCGATCACAGTAGGTAAGCTACCTTTGCCCTTCACATCATCTTCTACCTGCTTTAAATCTGGCTGTGAGCAGGGTGGGGACACTGTTTTGGAGGTTAAATGGCATCATCAGCATCATCAACGGCCTGTGCAGCGCTTTGAAGCTTTCACCCTCTTCCATCTCATTTTACCTTTGCAAGCTCGTTTAAATGTGAGGCTCATTCGTCTAATTACCTCGTCCTTTCGCCTCCGTCGCTCAGATGAAACGACTGTTTTTCTCGGTGGTAGTGTGGCCCGTATTGTTTCTACCTTGTTACCATGGCAAAATGTAGTAGCGTTAGGCCGGTGTTTATATGATTGTGGACAGATGTGACAGCACAATAGCGTCACTGTGATGCAGGTTTTAGTTCAAACAGGGGCGCGAATGATACGCGTGACCGGGTGGCACTGGGCCCACACCTTTACGCTGTGGAAATCTCGATATGCTGCTTAACTGCTTACCCAGTCAGGGTAGCTGTCACAGGGCAAGAGGCGGGGCTACACACTGGACAGGCCACCAGTCTCATCACAGACAGCCACTCGTGCTCGCATGCACACGCTCGCCAGATTAGACCAGTTCCCCGACACGCTACTCTTTAGCCTCTGGCAGGAAGTTGAAGTACGCGGACAGAGAACCTCCCTCTGCCACTCGCTCTGATTTTCTTTATCGTTTCTTCGCTACATCAGGTTGAGCTCGACAGCGTCGGGCTCGGACAGTCTGTTTGGACCGCCGCTGGAATCGGCCTTCAAGTCCAAAAGCTTCGACAGCCGGGACCAACTCAGAGAGCGGAGCGCGTTTGGAGCGTCTGAATGTAAGGTTACTTTCATTTAACTGTTGCTTGTGTTTTGTTTCTTACAGAGAGACGGGACTGTTGGACGACCTGAACATAAAAGCTCTAAATTCTGTCTCGGCGCCGTTCCCACGACTAATGTGTTGATTGTGTGTGGCAGATGCTGCTTTCTCCTCCGACTCCTCGTCTCCGGAGAATGTTGAGGACTCTGGCCTCGACTCACCCTCCCATCAGCCCCTCGGACCCTCCCCCGAACCAGCAGGCTGGGCGGCCTGGCCTCCTGCATCGCAGAGTAAAGAGCAAACACGGGGTCGACCGTCGGACCCTTTCCTTTCCGCTTTCCGTGACCACTCCCCCGGACGCAGTCCTCACCCGCAGGATGACCCTACCGCCGTCTGGTCTGTCGCTCCGTCGCGCCCCTCGCGAGTTCCCCCTGATAAGGACCCCTCGTCGGTGCGGTTCCCCGCCTTCTCTCAGTCCCTCGCCCCACCAGAGATGGAGTCATCAGTGTGGAACTGCAAACACATCCCACCCGAGGATCCCTTCCTCGCCGCCTTTGAGAGGACCGTCACCCAGGAGACGTTAAACCTGTCGGACGCCTGGGCGCGCCCTCCGCCTCGCACTGCTCAGGAGGGCAGAGGAATGGATCTGCGAGGGGACCCCTTCTCCGTTACCTTAAACGACACCAAGACACTTCCAAGCACTTCCTCTTCCTCTTCATCCTCCTCGTGCAATCGGAAAGAGAGGGAGAGGAAGCGGGATCGCAGCCTCCCGCCTCCCATTTCTTCCGATGACCCATTTGCAATCACAATGATCGGCAGCCCGACGCATCAGTCGTCGCTGGCGGCAGCTGTTGGGGGGATCCCTCCACGCGGCGGCGGCAGCGGCGGCGGCAGTGGCGGCGGCAGCGGCGGCGCCGCCGGCGCCACCAGACTTGGATTCGATGCCAATTCGAACACTTTACCGTCAGCTCAGCCAAAGAAGGAGCTAACGCACTGGAACTCGCTCCACAACCCATTTAGTGAAGGCAACGGCTCCAAATCACAAGAAGCAAGCGGAAAAGGGGAAGGTGGCGGCGGAGAGAGGAGAAAACACCGATCATCGGAAGGTGAGCCGCGCAGGAACGCCCCTCCCCTCACGAGGCATTCGGGGCCCCAGGAGGATCTCTGCTTTTCAACAGACAAAGATCAAGACTGTCTGGATCTCAGCACACAGATGTCCTGCAGTGTCAGCTCTCGTAAGGGTACTGCTTTATTCTTTTAAGTTTCTACTGACTGTATTAAAAACATTTCCAGTTCTAATTATAAAAGTAAACGCCGAGAGTCGTGCTGTCCTCCAGCCTCAGTCTGTGGCGCTCCTTAATTAGTCACAAAGGTAGCAATCAGTTTCTTCTCAGAGTAGTCAGAGAAATGAAGCATGAATATGCACATATGCTGGATTTAGTAACACCTTCGTGTCACCTGTGCTGTTTTCTGGCTCACAGATTAAAGAGTCAGCTGTTTTCCACTTGGAAAGAAAAGTGCTTCACAGACTCTCGCTGTGATTGGCCCTTCTAGGTGGGCTAGCTCTTTTATTTCACGTTGAAGGTTATGCAGTCTGATTATTTAATAGCACGTTATGCCTTCCTGATTGGTCATTAGAGGCTGCAGGGTGGCTGCGTCTGATTAAAACAGGGAAAAATAAACGCTAAGCGGAAGGACTGAGATAAAACACATTTAACCAAGTAGACAATACTACAAAGTTAACCAGCAGGTACTTTTGATCTAGGGCCTTTTTTGAAATACCATACCTATAAGGCGCACTTAAACTCCTTTAATTTTTTCAAAAATCAACAGCGCGCCTTATGTGTGAATTCTGGTTGTGCTTACTGACCTCGACCGATTTTACGTGCTACACGGCGCTCAGACATCCGTCACAAATGTTTTAGTCCGACTTTGGTCGGATGGATCGTCGGAGTCAGGAGCCTGGCGGAGTCATCTGGGTCCTAAACTCCGTCTGTTTCAGGTAGTGATGTGCGATACCACTGATTTCCAAGTAAGATTCAGGGTGGAGTCGACGATACTGATCCGAGACCGATACTTTGCACAAAAACATTTTATTTCTTATAAATTATAGCTTCATAATGATTACTGGACATCAGATTACTTGTTCTTATCGCTTAACAATGTAGAATTCATCATATAGAAATAAAAAAAACTGAAGTTGTGGCTATTTGAACACCTTGCCTGCCTGCAGCACTAAAGGACTCCGTGAGAGACGTCTGTCTCGCCCTAGCAGCACCTGTCCCTGTCCTCCTCTTCAGTTCATCTTAACATACGCTCGTCATGTTCTGTGATATGATTTACTCTGAGGTGTTTGACGAGGTTTGCGATACATTTCTTGCCACATGTATCGCAAACCACGCCTCGGCTGTTTGTGGAGGTAAAATACGTCCACACATGACTCCATTTAAGCTCAGCCATTGTTGTGAGTGCGCACGCCAGAGGCTGCCACATTTATACAGCTGTTCAAACGTACAGCTCTGCTATCACTTCCAACATAAATGAAGACAGGAAACTAAACAGCAGTGACGTTTGTAGGGTTACTGAAGTTGGGCTAGCTGGTATATAATGATGTGCTACGTGATCGCTAGCGACACAGCTATGTTAGCATAACATAAACAGTGAAGCTGGAGGACGAACACTAACAGTTTTCCACTTATAAAAGTGAACGTGAAGGTTCTTCATGGTTAGAGACAAATGCAATCGCATGGCAGGATGTTGTAAACGGACCAAACTTCAGTCAGGAGAACAACTGAGATAATCCATCCACAATAAGAGGTTAGTCATTAATATAGTGCAACAACATGGGAATAGAGCAGCTGCCAGAGAATTCAACATTAATGAATCAATGGTACAGAAGTGGAGGAAGCAAGAAGAATGAGTTTAATAAAGTTTGATTTATCTGACTGCTTTGTTTCACTTAATGTGCGTTATAATCCCGTGCACCTTATGGTCCGAAAAATGTGTACTGCACACTGCAGTTTAATGTTGCAAAGCACCTCTTTTTAACTTCAGTGGATATTATACATGGTTATGCTCAGGATATGTCAGCCCATTTCTACTGGAAATGCCTTTGGTTAAGCTGTCAGTAAGGAATTTGCATTTGCACTGTTACATTTTTATAAAGCTTTAATGTACATAAAAACCAGCTTCTTGTTTAAATGAAAATAAATGGAAGGTTGTCTTTTTGCGCTAGTAATGTTGTGGAGTTGTATTTTGTCTCGCATCAATTATATCGTCGGTTATATCGTTATCGCAAATTTTCAAATATATATCGTGATAAATATTTTTGGCCATATCGCCCTTCTCTATTTGTAGGGTTACTGAAGTTGGGCTAGCTGGTATATAATGATGTGCTACGTGATTGCTAGCGACACAGCTATGTTAGCATAAACAGTGAAGCTGGAGGTTGAACGCTAACTTTTTTCCACTTGATAAAAGTTAACATGAGGGTTCCCGATGGTTAGGGACAAATGCAATCGCATGGCAGGATGCTGTAAACGGACCAAACTTCAGTCAGGAGAACAACTGAGATAATCCATCCACAATACGAGGTTAGTCATTAATATACTGCAACAACATGGGAATAGAGCAGCTGCAAGAGAATTCAACATTAATGAATCAATGGTACTGAAGTGGAGGAAGCAAGAAGAATGAGCTGAGTAAAGTTTGACTTATCTGACTGTTTTGTTTTGATTAATGTGCCTTATGTATGAAACATAGGGTTCCAGCCATGTGGTTTTATGTTTTTAAATTGCTGTTTTGTTGTTGCTTTGTGTGAACGTTTACCAAAGATATGCAAAGCTAGAACTTTTCAGCCTGACTTATATTTTTTGTCGGGATTGTAGTCGATTGCAATTTATTCAAATGTGAAAATAATTTTTCTCACATGAGCTACAAAACAAACAAAGCTCTCGGCATCCCAGAGAAAAACAAACACTTTTCCAGCTCGTCAATCACTCGTGCTCGTCTTAACACAAACTCGTGTTCAGCAAGTCTTTGTTGAAGCAGTGCAAATAAGATTTTGTCAGCGTGGTGTTTTGAGCGTGTCTCATCCTTTAGATCCGCTTTCATCCACTTTGTGTGTGTTTCTTTTTTAAGGCTCCAAACATAACTTCAGACAGGACACAGCCGAAGGCGTCACGGCCGCTCCTGCGAGAGCGACCCGAGCCAAGAGGTCTTCGGGTCGACTCGGTGGCTGTGAGAGAGTGAGTATCGGTCACGGCTTAACCGTTCAATGTCAGAAGCAAGACTGTCATTAGCAGCACTAACTCAGACCCGGCTGTGCGTTTCAGTCGCGGTCCCTGTGTTCCTCTCCACTGCCAGAGCCCAGCCCTTCCCTCACCTCCTCCTCCTCTTCCAGTCCCAGTGAGTGGGGGGGTCAGAACCGAGCTCAGAGCCCTGCCGGGGTGGGACAGGCCTTCCAGCACCAGGACCACCAACAGAGACAGTGTAAGCCACACGGGCACGTCTAAAAATGTCAGTTAAAACCTCGCAGTGAGAGCGAGAGATGTGAGCAATGTTTCTCTACAGTGCATCTGTCCAGAGGCCCCAGTCCCATATCGCTCAGCACACAGGAGGCGTGGCCAGTAGCAGCAGCCATTACTGAATACATCAACGCCTACTTCAAAGGTGGACAGCACAATCGGTCAGCGTGGCGCTCTTTATTTCTTCATTTTGTTATCTAACTGCAGACGGTGCGCTTACTTATTAACTTGCCTCGTCTTCCGTCCTCAGCTGTCTGGTGAAGATCACAGGTGACCTCACGATGTCCTTCCCAGCAGGCATCACTCGTATTTTCACTGCCAATCCCAACGTTCCCGTGCTCAGCTTCAGACTGGTCAACATCTCAAAGATCGATCACTTTCTGCCCAATCAAAAGCTTCTCTACAGGTCAGCCATCTTTTTGTTGCTTTTTAAGTCTCGGCTCTCGTGTCTTTATCGTCGCTGTCTTCGATGCTCCTCAGCGACCCGTCTCAGAGCGACCCCGACGCCAGAGACTTCTGGTTCAATATGCAGGCTCTGCAGCTGCACCTGCAGCGAGAGGCCGAAGTCAACCCGCAGGCTTCGTACTACAACGTCGGGCTGTTCAAGTATCAGGTCAGGATAGAAACCGAGGATGCCGCTTCTCCGTGACACCCAGAAAATAACTTTGCCTCGTTTTCTCAGGTGTCTTCTCAGGACCCGGGTCGGGCGCCTCTTTTGCTCTCAGCCGAGTGTCAGCGGAGCGGCACGGTGACCAGGGTCTCCCTGGATTACCACTGCTGCCCCGCCACCGCGCCCTCCACCCAACTCACTGCCGTCCAGGTGCTGCTGCCGTTGGACCACACTGCCACAGACCTGCAGTGCCAGCCGCCCGCCTCCTGGTGAGCAGACGTGACTTCTTTGGCGTATTTTAATTTATCCTAATTTTGTTCTACTTTAACATCCAGAACGCCTCATGAAGGCCACAGAACGACAGTGTCGGTGTGATTATAGGGAGCGGTGTGACCCCTCCGTCCAAAGCAAATTTCTCCCAAGGGAGACAAAGAAAGAGCGAAACGTTGACATCCAAATAATGACATAAATAGAGCAGCTTGTGAGATGCAGCAGGTATGACAGAGGTGCACGTGGTTGCAGTAAAGCAGCAGTAACTTGTGTGAGAGCGTGCTACAGTCAGAGGGGGGGAGGTCAGAGCTCAGTCTTCTGACAGTCTGGTGGATGAAGCTGTTCAGCAGTCTTGCCCGAATGCTTCGGTACCTCCTCCCCAAAGGCTCCGGAGGCTGAAAATGGAGCATGAAGGGTGGCGGGGGCGAGGCGAATGTTGAAAATGTTGTCCACGAGGGAGGGCGGCGAGGTTCTACGTTTACGGGTCTTTGAGAAGGAGGTTGTGAAGCCTCCGTAGCACGCGGTGATGCAGCCAGGAAGGACGCGCTCTGTGATGCCCTGGCTGAAGGAGAACGTGATTAGAGGCGGGACTCGTGCTTCTCATCGATTTGCAGAGGAAGCAGAGGCGAGTCGGAGCCCAGGAGACGTCCTCAGAGTTCCTGTGGGAACTTGCTGCTGCTGCTCGCGGTCTCCTGCAGCACCGCTGATGCTCAGTGGTTGGTGCTGCAGGCTGGAGCAGTACCAACCACCAACAATACGATGATGCTGGTGATGCTCAGTCACACTGTAGCCCTGTGACTGTTTGAAGACAGGACAGTGAAAAGATGCTGCATATACACTTCCTGAGAGCTGCTATAAGTAATAAATGTATGGGAACTATGCATCATGGGTAAAGATATGTGCATGGTTAGCAGACTTCACTACTACTGCTGGATCTCCCTACAAGAAGGAAAACAGAAATGTCTGGAGGACTCTGGATGCATAAAATGTCCTGAGTTACACATTTACTCATGAAAAGCCCTGAAATCCTCTTAAATGGATTTTGTTTTTAATCTCATCGCTGTGCTGCTGTTTTAGGCCCTCAACACGATCATGTCCTGTAACGCGACTCCGTCTTTAAGGTTTCATAGTTCTGCATTCAGGTTTTGTAACAGTAGGCTGGTTGGTATCTAACTAAAAATGATTGTAGTTGATGCCGAATCTTAAACGTTCCCACTGCTTCAGCGTGGCAGGAGGTCAGTTTAACGTCGTCCGGCTTACGCTCCAATGAAATAATGGCGGAGCTTCATTAGGAGTTGTACCCAGTCTCTCCATATTTCCTGTTAATGTCGAGTCACTTTTTGTATCGAATGTGACACATCATGGTTTATTCTGTGTTTTTAGTCATTTTATTATCAGGACGCCGCCGTGGTGCAGCGATAGTCTTTGTCTCCTCACAGGAAGTGCTCCTCTGTGTGGAGTTTGCATGATGCACTCTGATGTTCTACTTTTCATCTCTCAAGCATTTTTCTGACAACTCCGCACAAACCATACAATCTATAGATGACTTAAAGTGGTTTCAATGGATTCTGAAATTTTCTGGGATTTTGAAATACCGTGCAGTGACACAGGTGCAGGATTATCCTAATATTGTCAGACACAGCCCCATAATGTCAGGATGTTCCTTTCTTGTGCTTCTACTGCAGCTTCTCAATTAGAGCATATTTTCCTCATTAACTCATTAAGACCTGAACATGATGAATGTAAAAACAAAGAATTATTTTTTTGCTTGAGCGCCACTTATGAGGATATTTGTTTAAACTGTCGATAGAACAGTGGCACTATGTCCTCGTAAGTAGATGTCAGGCTGTTGTAGAGCAGAATTTGGTCTAAACAACCCAAAATGTGATGTCCACATATGTGGACGGCAGGTCCGAGGGCAGGGGTCGGCAACCTGCGGCTCTTTAGACCTTTTAGTGCGGCGCCGCGTGGTTTGGGAAAATAAATTAGTTTTTTTTTAAGTAATTATCTTTAGTGTATTTTATTTATGTTAGTTCTTTTTTAACTTGTAGTTCTAAATTGGAAGATTATTGTGATTTTGAAATATAAAAATAAAATTATATTCTATTATTTTTTGATCGCTCAAAATAAGCGTCACACTGGCGAAAGCCGGTGTACCCCCCGAAACGCCGTGCATTTATCGAGACTTTCGACCCCAGGTAGGCCAATTATGGATCTTCTGATCCACATTATGTCAGCAGCTCCACCGTGAACTATGTTAAAAACAAACGCCGCTCACGCCTCACAGACGACAGCTTACAGTCCTGCGTAAAGATGAAAGCCCCGACCTGCAGACGCTGTGTGCAGAGGTTCAGGAGCAGAAGTCCCGTTGTAAACATACCACGGCAGACCCGACGATGTTTGCATGAACACGCTTCATGCCTCTTTATTGACCACTTTTCACACACGGCTGCTGTTCGCACACAGCCGGCTGTAGCTTTGCAGCTCACAGCCCGACACACCAACACAACAGCATAGAGAGCACAGACGTAAAGGCGGCGAGGCGTGATTGCGGGTGCCGCTCAGGTGCGTCCGCCACCCCTGCAGCAGCGCTGCAGACCACGCCCCGCCACACACAGTAACCAGGTAAAATACATATTTAGGCAGAATTTTGCAAATATCTATTTTTCCTCTTTCAGCAGCTTCGAGCTTTTTTTCCCCAGTTATTTTTTTAAAAGTCAGGTCAAGGCTCCAAAAGCCCAAAGGAGATATAAGGGTGGCGACTCACAGCAGTTTTTGTTTGCTGGATCATTTTAGTTCAGCTGGGCGTCTTTCCTTTGGTTATATTTCTTTAAGAGTTCAAAATGTGTTCATTACATAAATAACATGTAATCCTCTCAGTAAAATTACCAAGAGTCTCACTGTTCAGGCTGTTTGCAGACAGCAGCAGAAAATCTGATAAAGTGGCTCAAAAGCGTCAGAGTGTAGTCATCTGCCAACTTCTCTGCTGGTTTAACTTCTGTGACCTTTGATATTAAACCACATTTGCTTTTACAGCCTGCAGCCACAGGTGGCGCCAAATCCATCGTCCAGATTAACGGTTATCGTCGTTGTCTTCTGTATTAAAGATGTTTAATAGGCTGGCTGAGGTCGATAACCCGAGACATTTGGAGGATGTTTAAAGGTTGGAGGTTCAGAGTGTTTTTGGCCTCACTGACTTTTTTCTGCCTCCGCAGGAACGCCGATGAACGCCGGCTGCTCTGGAAACTGCCCAACCTTTCCCCGACCAACCACAGCAAAGGTCAGGGCTCTGACCTTTCCTTCGTCTCTGTTTTTAACCCCCATCAAACCAAGAAACCTCGATTAGTTGATGCTCGACACCATTAACCGATTCGTTTTCTCCTCTCTGCATCACTGACAGTCGTTGCTCTCGGTGACTTCACAAACATCCGTGTCCTCCTCCCGGAGGTGTGCGTGGCAGCTTCTCCGTCTGGTGGAGATGAACAAAATGAGAGCGAAGCTGCTTCTGAATACTGAGCCGACTGATTGCATGACATTAATGGTACACAATGAGAGGCGGCTCTAATTTCAGCTGGGAAAGTCGAACATTTAAGTCATTTAAGCTGAAGGTTTTCTTCACCCGTGTGCGTCTTTGTACCCGACACCCAGAGCTCTCCTCTGTGTCGCGTACCTAATTCTTCTAATCATATATTATTACCTCTATGTGAAGCAAAGGGCTTCACAGACACCGATAAGGAAACTTCACAGGACAAAGCATTGATAGTTAAAGTTGTGCGAGGTGGTGACAAAGCACTGAAAGGCTGCTTTAACTCCTTCCTGCTCCTTCGAATCCTTTTTGTTTCTTTACGAGTTCAATTGTAAAAGTGCAGCTTTGCATAAATGCTGCCTGACAGTCTGTCATCAGTTAGCTTCACCGACTGTCTTATAAACAGGTGTTGCTCAACTAGCATTTCTTCTTGTACGTCTTCGAACGCTTCGTCATACGTGAACGCGCACACCTCTGCGACTCTCGCTTATTTGTTTGTTTGCGAGTCAAACAGGTGAGCCGCTTAACTGCTCCTTAGCTCTGGTAACAGTCCCCCCGTTTCCAGAGGCTCGGCACAAACGAAGCAGACATCTGAGCGGCTGAATGTGGATCTCGTGTGGATATGAGGAGATGTCAGCAAAACTCTGGAGCTCCATGGTTACTTTCAACTTCCAGGCTTCTTTGGTGTTTTCCCTCTTCTTTGTAAAACCACGTTTTTCATTTATAAATGTGGCTTCTTTTGTTACATGGAAAACAAATGTAAACATTTAGGTGTCGTGTTTTAAGAAACTCCGCCCCTTCTTTGTACTTTATATCTGACAGATGCCCCAAAATGATTCTGCTCTTCACCTGAACTCAAAGCGTGTGTGTGTGTGTCCGTCCTGTTCAGACATCTTTGTGAGGACCAATAATTGGAGGTTTACTACTACAGTTAGGTTAGGGTTCGACTTCATTTTTCCTTGTCAGGGAAAACATGTCAATTAGATGTCCTCACTAAGATAGCAAAACGAGAATGTGTGTGTGTGTCTCAGTGAGGTAAACGGACCTTGAGAGTCACCGACTTCAAAGGGTCAGGTCTTTCCTGCTCTTTATCACTGCCGTGTGTTGATGTGATTCCAGGCTCGGGGACTCTGTGTGCCAGCTGGCAGTGCCTGGAGGTCCCTCGCGGCCCTCCACCCAGCCTGGCTGTTCAGTTTGTGGGCTCTGGGGCCTCGCTGTCGGGCATGGACGTGGAGTTGGTGGGCAGTCGCTACCGCATGTCGCTGGTCAAGAAGAGATTCGCCACAGGTGACTCTGAACACACTCACGAGGTTTCTTTTTACTAATAAAACCGGAGGTGGTGGCATTTCATCTTATTTTACACACTTTACAGTGCTGTGTTAGTCGTTAAACACTCTTCTTTATATTTTGCTTCAAGGAGACAGACTTTGTTGTAATTTTTTTAAACCTCCATGGACGTTGGCTGTTTAGCCCCTTCACTTTCAGTCCAGTCCAGCTGTTTTCAGAGGAATGTCTTTGTGTTTAAAGCCCCCAGCACTGACCTGAGAACCATTCAACTTATTTTTAAGATTTTCTTTTTATCTGTAATGGAAATAATGCGAGTATTAGTATTCCTGTCATTTTGATATTATTTTGTGGCCGATGATATACAGGTGCAGGACAGTTAAGCATTTCCTTTCTAACGCCGTTCTCATACTTTAAATCGAAAGCAGCTCAGTTTAGCACGATGGCTGCCAACAGCAGCTGTACGCTTTTACACTTAGTCTTTATACTGATAACAACATCATTTTTAGCAATCTCTAGAGTTAGGCTAACACTTGGTGCTAAGCCGGGTGATTTCTGGCTCCAGCTCCATGCTTGAATAAGAGACTGATATCATAGAGAAGCTCCAGTTCGAGTCCACTTTGTGTTTATGGATAGCATAACAAAATAGGATCTATTCTTTTTTTTCTTTTCCCCTCAATAGTTTGATTTCTTAATCTAAACATTTTGCATGTGTGGCTTCCTTTCTGCCTTCTGATTATTCATTTATGTTCATGTCTCTGACAGGGAAGTACATGGCGGGCTGCTCCTTGTGAATCAAACTAAAGGACCGTCAGGTTTCTGAACGGGGATCGCTGAAGGTTCAGAGAACTTTGCACTTTCAGCGCCTGAGTCGAGGAACTCGCTTCCTCCCGTCAGTGTCCTGCTGCTCTCGGACCAATTCTTTTCTCTAATTTATCCCGTGTGCCGTCGTACGTTCAGCTGTCCTCCTCGTCCAGGAAGAAAACTTTTTTCCTATTAAATCTGTGTCCGTGTTGTTCTGTACGCCTTTGTGTCAAAAGACTGCAGACTGAGATATGCTGTTGATGACTTTTCTTGAATTAGAGAAAAGTGTGAATAAAATAAAACTTTACTGTCCATGAAATCTCTACAGCATCGAGTCAGTTATGAGCAAACATCTTGTACAAAACCTTATAAAAAAAACTTGTTTGTAAATCTGATGTTTGTGATGAGATTTGATAAAAATAAAAGAAGTGCTGGAACGTTTGGTTTTTTTTGGTTTACATCGATTTATTACACTGTGACCAGGTACAAAATACAGCTGAACTATGCAGTTTATTACAGACCGTCATCTGTCCTTAAGCTAGTTAAAGTGTAGTCAAGAACAGGTTTAAAAATACACAAAAATAAGGGTTCAGTATACTTGTAAGAACCTAGTTCAATAAAAAATAATCCTCCGTCAAAAAATCTAAAACAGCCTTACAAAACATTACAAAGTACACATAGAAATTATTCTTCCCAAAGCACTTTAAGGCAAATTACTGTGACAGGCACAAGTTACAAAAAGCCTTAAACTCAAATTCAAAGATTCCCATTGCTACAACAAAATCCTCTGTGAGGGAAACGAGGAGGGAAAAAAAAAGAACCAATTTCAACACAAAACTCCATTAAATCAGATTAGTCCATATAAATAGATTTTATAGTTTTTTTCCTTACGTCAGTTTAATAGCTTACGGAGAGCTTCAGCGCTGCAGTAATAATTAAATTTCATTACATTGAACAGTTGAGATTGGATACAGATTCATCACACACGCCAGTCTAATCCGTTACACATCAAAGCATTTCTTTCTGATACAATGTGACCAACCAGGTAACAGCATGAACAAAGATTAGGCAAAGACCAAAGGCCACGAAGCACACACTGTCTACATCATAGAAAGATAGATATATATATATAATTTATGGATTAATTCCCCAAATAACGCACTGGATTTTTCTATTTCAAACAAAACGTAAGACTTGAACTCGGTAACAGCGTGAGGTCAAAGGATTCGGGGAGTGCGCGTCGGCTGGGACGCCCACGAGATCGTTTTTGGTTTCGAGGCGTTTGATTCGTCTTGAAATGAGCGAGTCCAGATTCCAGTTCAGGGGTTAACGTCCCGTCTCCGTAAAGCTGATTACTGTGGATTTGTTCTGACTGCGTGGCAGCTGAGTAAACTGCCACAGAGCCGTCGCGACACTCAAACCGTGAGGAGGAACGAGGAGAACTATTTACATTTTATAAAAGAACCGGGTGAGGGACACGAAACAGTGGCTACTTTTCATTTTTTACTTTCATTTTTTGTTTTTTAAATAGTTGCCTCATCGCGTGAGCCAAATGAGGCACAGCATAGAAATCTACTGAGGTAAACGGGTCAACGTGTTACACAGCCAAGCTAACAGCAGGAGCTTCCTGCCTTACCGACTACTGCGACATTACGAGGTCCTGCCTGACACACGGAGCCGGAGCTGAGGCTCGGCCGGTGGGAGCAACTGAGGAGAAAGGTCCTTTGGGTCTACAGGTTGCATGTTCTTGTTATTACCCCCCCCCCCGCCTGCCCAGCGTTCGCTACGAGCTGCGGCAAAGGCAACGAGGAGAGCACACCTACACATAATCACTGTTAAAGGTGCTTCGAATGTTTGAGGTTTGGAGACGATACATTCATACTGCGGTAGAGGCACAGCTGAGGGACAGACATCTCAAAGTTAGCAATCTAAGGCACTCAAATGACACTATGGCACAGCTAGTTAGTCTTAAAAACAAAAAGAGGGAGGATGAATCACCAACACCACACATCCAGTAAAAAAGGAAAAGTACTGCACACACTCATTGACAGTTGCCGCAAAAACAAAGATGCTCAGACCTGTTGCAGAGTGGCGTAAAAAGAAACAACCCGTGAGCTTCTCGTATTTATAAATGCTAGTGAGGCGGAGAGCTGACATTGCTACACTCTTGTCTATGTACATTGCACACACTGACTGCAGGAGGATGCTCGGCCCAGGGGCCAAGAGCGGCGACCCGAAAGGCCTAAAAAAAACAAAAACAAACGAGTGAGATGCTGGTCGGTGTGGCTCTCAGTCTGACCCCGTTCACACCAGACTCACATCTCCTGCAGAGGGTGGCTCATTTCGATCCTCTCTCTCTTCACGGCCGGTTCAGTCGGTCCTCTGGATGCATCGGCGTCGCTGCCCAAATCACTCATCTCATCTGAGAAAGACGCATCTGCAGAGACGCACACGGCGACTGTCAGTGTGAAAGCAGTGACCAGTAAAACTACAATACAGTGAAATGCATTCCTAACAGCACCCAGAAGGTTAATGCTGTTCATCTGGACTTAAACTGAATTGTATCAAATGAAAAATGAAGATGAACCTTTTTCCATGAGTGAAGGCATCATAGAGGTCAGGTCACTGAACTGTAATTTAGATGAGAAACTGTCAGTCGCTGCATAACTTAAACTATTCCTTCCTCGCTCTTTAAACACTCTCACCTCTCCCATGACAGCAATAGGAGTTTCTCCAGTGGCCTGAGCCACGCGGTGCTCCACCAGGTAAAACATGTACTCGTCGTAAAGAAGGCGAATAAGGTGGAAGGAGCCGAAGCTGGCTGCACTGCGCAGAGTCAGATCTCTGATCACCATGGAGCTACAAGAGAAGGAAAGATGTCACGTCAAGGAGCTACAGGGAGCTTTACAAGCTAAAGAACGTTTCTAAAAACACCACGCAGTCGGCGGCTTATACTGGAAGTGTGAACGGAGACGAGTCAACCACACCGACCTGTAGAAAGACCATTTGAGCAGGAACTGGCGTGCAGCTTTGGGGAAACTGGGGCTGCCCTGGTGAGGCTTCAGAACCTGAGAGACCACGTTATCCAGCCAGGTGGCCCACTGGTCCAGAGAGCTCTGCTGCTGCAGGGTGACCTTAAAGTCCTGCTCCAGACGCTGAACCACACTTTCGTCGCACTGACACACCCACGACGCCTGCTCCTGTTAGACACAACAAACACGCCACATTCAGCAACAAAACCCCAAACACGGTGTCGACACATTCCCTTCCCGTGTGCAACGCAAATATTTGTCTTTTCGATGTGAGGTTTTCCGCTCACCTGGACGTTGGCAAAGTCCACCCTGTTGAGGTCGGAGAGCATCTGGTTGATCTGGGAGGTGTTCTGGAGGACGGCACGCGCCGCCTGGGCCAAGTGGTTCAAACTGGTGTATCGTCTCAAAGTCTGAGCAAACGCGCTGACCACGGCCACCTGCGCACAGAAAATACACCGTGAGCCCGTCTGACTGGAATGAGACCGAACAGATGAACCGTTTGTTTTCAGGCTGAAAATCTGCACCAAAAATAAAAAGCACGGCTATTTTAAATGTCACAGCGATGCTTCAACATTTATTTATTTATTTCACACATGGTACAGCAATAATTCATTTCCCATACACAACCTTCCTTTCAGTTAAAGTCACACTGTTTCCATGCATGAAAAGGAAGAAGAAGAAATTCTTACTGACACCTGCCTGTGATGTCTGTGACAATACAAGTAGGCAACCAAAATTACACTCTGACAATATTCTGCACATAACAAAACAAACAGAACAATATACTCAACAATGAGCAACACCACTAAATCTCAAACTAAAAGGATCATTTTTTCAACAATTAAATTCTGTTATTTTCAACTTCTTCATATTGCTTTATCATTTTATCCTTATAGCAGATTTTAAATGGAGAAACATTTGTTCTTATGCCTGTGACTGTTGGACACATTTGCCTTTGTGTGGTTCGACAAACTGATGCTTAAAATAAAACTTCCTTCTGCCGCACAATACAAATAAACTTTGTAACTTAAGGTTTTATTTTTTGCCTTAAACATAATAATTAATGTCTGTAATTTTAATCATTTTGATTTTATAAACAAACTATTAGTGTGTTCTTCATATTTAACATTATGCATAACTCGAAGCTTCTGTAATAAATATAATGGTTTCATATTAGTCACGTATGTATTCCCCCATACTTCAACACAATAGCTCAGATAAGGTAGAAACAATGAAAAATATATTATTCTCATTGTCTTGTAATCTAATATATCTAACATTACCCAGGATATAAATACTTTTAGCCAACTTTTTAACATGTTCAATATGAGGTTTCCATGGTAACTCGTCCACCATTACACCCAGAAAACAGATTTCTGTCACTCTTTCAATTATCACTCCCTCTATAGATAATACCATCGCTTCCTCCTTTACATGGTTTCCGAATACCATTACATCAAATCATTGTTTTATTTTTTTATTTCAATAACCATAATTTTAACCAATTCTTTCAAGTTTTCTCCAGAACAATAGAAATTTGTATCGTCTGCGAACAAAACAAAGTGTAACATTTCTGACACATCACAAATTTTGTTTATATAGAAATTAAAAGGTTTTGGTCCTAAAACAGAACCTTGAGGGACCCCACAGTCTCTTTTCATTCCATCAGATGAGTCGGCTAAACACTGCACATACTGAAACCTATTATCTAAATAGCTGCTTAACCAGATCAACACTATTCCTCTCACATCATAAGTTCTTAACTTAGAAATCAAGATGTAGTGTTGCAGAGTCAAAAGCTTTTTTTAAATCAATGAAGACCCCTACAGTATATTTATTATGTGTTGCTTCCATTAATACTTCTGCTGTTGATCTGTTCCGTCGAAAGCCCTACTGACTTTCACTTAACAGCTGATGTTTTTCAATGAAACTATCAAATCTTTGTGCAAAGAGTTTTTCAAGCACTTTAGAAAACTGTGATAGCAACGATACTGGTCTGTAATTATTAAAACTGTCTGTCTCCTGATTTATAAAGAGGGATAACTTTTGCCACTTTCATTCGGTCAGGAAATACACCCGCATAAAATGAGATTAAAAATATAACAGAGAGGTTTGATTATACAATCCAAGGTCTTTTTTACGATGACCACGTCTCGCCCATCACAGTCAGTGGATGTCGTTTTTAGATTCTGCTATAATAGCTATGATTTCCTTTTCAGTGATTTCCTCTAAAAACACAGACTGTACCACTCTGCTCTCCATTCTGAATCATCCTGTTTTCTAATTAAGTTTGCCAGGTTAGGCCCAATATTTACAAAAAATAAATAAATTCATTCAACACTTCATTCATATCACGTGCGACCTTATTTTTCTTATTAAAGTAAGTAGGTAAATTTAAAGATGTATATTTATTACCCAATAAGTTTTTTTAAGATATTCCACGTACCCTTAATATTATTTTTGGTTTTGTAAAATAATTTATTATAATACTCTTCCTTAGCCTCTCTCATAATTAATACCAACTTATTTTTATCAACTTTATATTTCAGCAGGCTTTGTTCTAAGTTTTATATAATCTCTATACAGGTTATTTTTCTTTGTACATGCATTTTCTAGTCCTTTTGTTGTCCATGGTTTACCAGTAGTTTTCTTTTGCTTATATAATACCAGTGGACAGTGATTTTCATACAAAACCAAATAAGTATTTAAGAATGACTCGTATGCAGCATTGGCGTCATTTACATAAACCTCATTCCAATCTTCTTTCATAAGGTCTTGCCTGAACTCATTTATTGCATCATCATTTCTAATTCTTATATATCTGTCCACACACACGTCCTCCTTTCATGTCATTTTATAATCTAAAGTAACAAAAAAAAAAAAAAAAAACAGGTAAATGATCACTTATGTTACTTTCCAAGCAATTCATGAAAATGTGATCAATTGAAGTAGCTGACTTTTCAGTTATTCCACTAGGTTTAGTAATCAGAGGGTAGAACCCTCTTCCAAATAATAACTCAAAAAAATCTGATGATGCCTTATGATTGGACGTTTTAAAAAAAATCAATATTATTATCACCGCAAATACAGAATGTCTTATTTCCCTTTACCTTGCTCAATAAATCTTCTACTACATCTGTGAATGTTTCCATCAGTGTCCCAGGCCTCCCATACATACAAGTAACAATTAGATTCCTCTTTCTTTCCATTTCTATTTCTACTGTCACACACTCCATTAAATCAGCAATAGCCACAGACATATACTCAACCCGTTTACATTTCAAATCACTATCAACAAAAAGTGCCGGACCTCCTGCCTTCTTATTAGATCTATTTAATATAATTCATACCCATCAATGTGAAAGTCCCAACGCCTTTCCTCATCCATCCATGTTTCTGACAGTGCTGTCTCTTTAAACTTGCCTTTCAGATTATTCAAAAAATCATTGATCAGAACAAAACTTTTATAGAGGCTTCAACAGGTGAAATGAATTAATGAAAATGTATTGAATCTTCAGTCATTGTGATTGAGTATTCTTTAAATGTCTGTTATCCTTATGAAATACTCATTAACATCCGTACAAGTATTTCACCACATATTTTGAGAAACCACTCATACCTATACAGTTCTTTCTGATCCATAAATAACTGCGGCTCAGATCGATATCTCGTCTCTGCCCAGTTCCCATCCCAGTTCCATATCCACCTGCAGCTTCACACTAATACTCTTCCAGTCTACTGTCTCATACTTTGCCATTTTCCCCCTCCGACAGTCGGAAATAGCGTCTTTCATTGAATAAGTTCGGCTAGTTGTTAGCAAACACATCACAGACCTTCTGCCGTCCGACCGCAGCAGTGCAATCATCCCCCGTAGTTGTCCTGATCATGAAGATCCCTGATCATTACAACCTTGGCTTCTTCTGGTGTTCCGTTGAGCTTTATCATCACTTTGCAATTTCTCGTCCATGTTGCTTGGATTTTCTTTTCTTTACGCATGACACGGGCTTGTCTGGCAATATCGGTGTTCTTTTTTGTGAGATGTTCATTCACATATACTCCACTCCCTTTCAGTTGTCCGGACTGCCTCAGTAGTTCAATTTTGTGTTTTCGATTCACAAATTTTACTACGATTGCTCGAGGTGTCCTGGCATTCTTTCTGGGGAGGGTGTAACACGCCGCGATGTTGTTGCTATGCAGGGGAAGTTTTTTTACTCGCAAAAACTCCACTACCTGACGCTCTAATGTTTGAGTCTCAGTAACTCTTGCATAGCTCCTGTGTTTGGTTTCCAAACCGGTAATAATCACGTCCTCCAGTCGTGCATGCTGTTCCTCCACTCTCCTTCCTAAGAGCTGGATTGTTTTATCCTTTTCCTTAATCAAGCTTTTTAATGCTTTGATTTGGTGCATTAAAGTCGTTAACATTCCTCGTTGCTTAACTATTCTTTCGACGTCTGTTAAGCGACAGCTTAATTTCCTCCAAATCTTCTTCAATTTTTCTCATCTTTGCCATTTTTTCCTTTTTGTTTGTTTGTGTTTTGTTTCAGGCAAAATATATTCGACTTAGAATTAATCACACAGCCTATTCTGAGACGCCAATCTGGCTGTAGCTGCATTCGCCATCTTGGTCACCTACATCACACGGAGACAGCTGAGGTGGTTTGGGCATCTGACGAGGATGCTTAATGGGCAGCTCGGGCAGCTGTTTCCGCCACGTGATACCTCGGGCCTCGGGGTAGACCCAGAAAACACGGGAGAGATTATATGGAAAGCCTCTGTGTTACCCCCAGATAAGGTGGAGGAGAGGGAGGGCTGCTGCCCCCACAACCCAGTGTCCAATAAGTGGATGGATGGATAAACAAGATTCCACAGTTTTCTGATAATTCACTGAAGAAATCTTCAGAAAAGAATTTTTGGGTAAACTTTTAAGGTCATATCACCATGCAGTGATACACAGATGGACATTTAGCAGCAGCGTATAAAGAACAGTGATGTACATGACTTTCACAGCCAGTAATAACACATAAAGCACAATAGTAGACTGTATCCAACCTCTGTAGGTAGTGGGCAGGTGCATTCATAAAAAACAGATCACTGTAGTGTTGAATGAAACACTGATCACACGAGAGTTTGAAAAGTTCACAGCTGAACATTTGTGGAAATATGATTTTAAAAGCCTACTTGGAGAGTTGCTGGGTTTTATAGCTCACATAAATCATGTGCATGCATGCAGACAATCTGAAAAAGACTTCTGCTGATACCTTAGTGCGGATGATCTCTTGTGGAAAGCTGGTCATGGCATTAGTCAGCCAGCCCTCCAGACTCTTGGCAAAGTTACGGATGGCCTGAGTGAGAGTGCCTGAAGAAAGAGAGCAGCCTGGATTATCATTACTGTCCCCACTCTGCAGAAAGCCTTTCAGCGAGAGTGTAAACGCCGTACGCTGAAAACAAAGAAATGCCTCTAATGTGTCAGCATGTACGTCAACACAGCGAGCCCCTGGTCCTAAATTCATCCTGTTGTCACTCATCAGTCTTAACTCTCAATATATTGCTTTACTTGTTTAATTTTTTTTTTTTTTAATCATTTGAATGAAATCCTCAGCAGTACTGACTGGGAACAGGTCGCAGCACGTCGGGGATCAGGATCTCCACCAGGGCCTGGTAGAGGATGTGATCGCAGCTCCTCATCCACAGCCTGACAGGCTCATATTTACACAGAGCCACCAGCTTCTCTGTGGGAATCACACCTTCCGGTTCATCATCACTACACACACGCACACACACACACACGCACACGCGCACACGCACACACACACTTTTAAAAATAACGTCCGCCTCACAAACAAAACTGTTGCTCGTAATTCGAGTGAAAAAGCAGTAATCACAGACATGACATCACAGGGTCATTTAATGCCCTGGCGTCAAACACTGAAGCCTTTTTCCCCCTTTTTCTTTCTGACCTGCTGGGAAGGGTTGTGCTTCCATCACTAGGTGGCGGTGTTGAATACCAAAACGTCTGCCAGAGTTTCTCAATGTAGTGGAACTGGAGGTTCATCACCACATCCAAAGTAGCCTGCAGGAGGGGAAGCAGGGGAGGGAATTGAGGGGGAGGGAACAGAGGAGGGAAAAAGAGAGGGAGGAAGAAGGGGACAAAACACACAGAGCTGAACCATGGCAACCAGACACACAACAAAGTTTCTACAGCCAGGCGGGCTGCCTCTCTCTCTCACTGCAGGTCCTCCTGGTTAGACAATGAGCCAGCTCAAACACAGCTCCCTGCACATTAATCACCAGCAGAATCTTAAAGGCCACGCTCGGGCTTCATCTGGACGGGTCGTTTTATGCTTTTTGCATTTTATTTCACATAGATTTATGCTTCCATCTGCCTACTTTTAGTGACCTGCGCTAACCCATGTGACTTCCTTTTTCCTGTTCAGAAACCCCTTTGAAAGGAGAGCATGCTGCATACAAGTGAACACTCGAGCACAAAGGAAGCAGTGGCAGGGTTCAAACCTAAAATGATTTGCCGCTTCTATAACTAGAGTCAGCACATAACCCCCCGCCCCCTCGAATCCAGCGCTGCGCAGATTTTTTGGGGCCGTTCATCAGGTCAGAGGAGGTGAGAGTCTGGACTCCACCTGAAGCAAAAGGTCAACCTGACAATCTGAAACTGTCCACGCCGAGCCTCTGCTGAACTGAAAAGTTTGATTTGCACTGTGAAATTCTCTGCTTTCTCTATCTGGCAGGACACGCACTTGCTGCTGGATCTTGTTACACAGCAGCGTAGGCTCAAATCACATGATATGTTTTTGCTTCCTCTCCAGCCATCGCCATGGCAACCGTGTTTACAGTTGCCCCCAGCAACAGGTCAAACACAGAACTCCAAAACAAAAAGGAGAATTTCCCATCCCCTCTTAAACAGGAGCTTTTCGCGTCCAGTTTTATGTGCCGCCCCCCCCCCCACACACACACACACACACACACACACACACACACACACACACACACACACACACACACACACACACACACACAAATATAAAAAACATTTAAAGTGTAGGAGAAAAAAAACAAAAAAAACAACGTGTTCATGTGCAGAGCTCAGACAGACAAGCAGGCCTCCGGTGGAGCTTCCTGAATCTTAACTGCTTGTTTCTGTGCACTCGCACAAAAAGATCCTGTGATTTATTACCCTGCAAGGTTTACTGAAAACTAATCATTTATTCTCAAACGTTCATCCAAAGGCTTGGCTGACGCCTGGATTTGGCTGTTACCATGACATTAATAAATACATGCCCCACACTGGATACTTTACAGCCCACTTGAAAAGAGACTCTTTACACTTTAGAGTAAAATATTATTTTTAGCTAAAATAATCATTATTTGTGTTGTAACATTAAATGATATCAGTAAAACCCTTGGCTAATGTGTTAATAGGTCAGTGTTCTCACACACACACACACACTTTTTTTTTTTTTTAAATAACAAAACAGGATAAAATGTCGAGTGCTTGAACATTAAAGACGCAGAGGCAGCGAGACTGACAGAAATGTGCCGGCTGCCAAAGCCAGGAGCCCGTGTGCCTGTCCGCCGACAAGGCTGCACAAAGGCCCAAGGGGAGGCCACCACAAAGACACCAAGATGTCCACCCAGTGCACTGAAAGGTTAATTGGCATGTCTTGAAAGCTGCACGGAGATGAAAAGACGGCTGGAACAAAGGGAGCGTGGTGAGGCTGGACAAGGGGAGGGCAGGGATAATACGATAAAGCCAAAGCTTTGCTGCTTTTAATCACAGCCGCTCGCCTGTCTGTAAAGACCCACGCTTTAATGTCCAGAATTATTTCTGCTCTTCTGCAATGTGGTTCGATACAGGTTGCTGAGGGCGATGCTAAATTTCACCCCGTAAGGTTCCCGTCGCACCTCTCTGTCTTCCTCCTCTTTCTCTGCACATCAGTTAAATGATATTTAAATGTCAGTGGTGTCGAATTGATTCTTATTCTCGAAAGCAACACCAGGTCACCGCAGCCGGGCGACGCCTGACCTCGGAGTAGAGGGCTGACATGGGTGTCAGTCTGACGAGGTGATCACTATTTATGAAGGCAGGAGGTTTGTGGGATCGACTCAAAACGAACAGCAGGAAACTCACTGCTCGCTGATATGATATCTCACACTCAACTGCTGACTGATGCGTAAGAGTTTGTGACATAAGAATGAGTCATTACAGCTTATAATGCCACTAATTAAACTGCAGGCTTCCATTGTTTCAGCTTCATCCTGTTTAGCAGGTAATAAATATCAAAGCTGGAATTTATAACAGTGCAGTAATAGGCTCCACTCAAATGTGTTGTTCATGTGTTTGATGTGCAAAAGACCAAAATAACACGATTAAAACCAAAACTACACAGGACGCATTAATTGTTTCTGCAGATGAAAGACCCCCCCCCCCCCACACACACACACACACACACACACACACACACACACACACACACACACACACACACACACACCTTTTTTCACTGTCAAAATGCATCTGCTTATTAAAAATTCATCATCGCTGTCTGTTATGTATATTCACAGATCTCTGAAGGTGTCACAAACATGGCACTTAATCCACTGAAAGTAAAGTGCAGAACACTCTGGTGGAGAGGTGTCAAACATAAAGCCCGGGGGCCAAAATTGGCCCGCTGGACAGCTATGATAAAAGTGAAGGAGGACAAATTTTGCACTTTTAACTATATTTCCACGAGTTTTACAGTTTTTCCTACTGATAAAGAAGTAATAGATGAAAAGTCATGTTTTTTTTCCATTTCAGTTACAGTACAGTATTTATATATAACAAGGTTTTCATTGTTTGTTTAACATTTAACTATGTGAGAAATTGAAGCGGCGAGGCGAGGGCAGAGTGTACTGTAACTGGGAATGGGATGCTACAAAACTGAAGAACAAAGGTTCACGTGTAAGACAAATCCAGAAAAGAATACGGCTTCACTGTGACCCACCTCGCAGTGGTCTCTGTAGAGCGTCTGCAACTTCTTAATATCATTCATGTTGATGCGCTCAGGCAGAGGCTGGGTGCCCAAGTCAGGAGTTGGAAACGGAGGCAGGCTGTGAGACATATCTGCATAAATGTAGACAGGCGTCACTCATTTCACTCACACAGCAACAAGGAGTAATGACACATATGACATCAACTGCTTTATGGATACGTGCAGCTCATATGGTCTGCGTCACAGTGTCTGACATTTATCACCCAAGTTTAAAATCTATGTTCTAATAAAGCCAAGACGAAGCTATGACGTATTGTTATTGGAGATTATGTATCGGAATTTCAGGAGCGGGACCACGCCTCCAAACACGCTCTTTCCGGTTGTCATCTATATAGGTTCCCTCAGTTCTGCAAGCTGTTCATTCTCGTTTACGTGACCCTCCCTCCCTCCTTGTTCTCAATTCTTTAACTTAATTTCTATTTAGTGCATGGGGATCTGCTAGACTGTCACCAGTCCCCAAACCGCAGCTCAATTCATGTCCAAGCATCACCTTTACCTACTAAAACACTGTCAAACCTAAAATGAGGACGTGGACCCAGCTAGTGAAATAAAAATAGCTAGTGCTAGCATTAAAGACTGTATCTGGAAAGAGAAGATAAGAGTTAAACCACCTTAAGCAGTTTCAGTGGGAGCGCCTGTGCTTACCTATGTACTGCTGGTGGTGTTGGCTCTGAGCAGCCACAGACTGCTCTGGAGTGCTGCTGCAGTGCTGCGAGCTCCCACACAGACTGTCAGACATGCTGTCCACCTTCTGCAGAGGCTTGAACCTGTGTAGACACAAGAGGGTGGAACGTGTACATTAGTGATTTTTGAAGGTCTGGGGAAGCACAATGAAAGAATCGGACACTGAGGAGCACACGCACACATCGCATTCGGTACAAAACCGAGACTGATTTATGCGGGTTTATTTCTGATTTAAGCGGCAACTATCCATCCATTCTCTTCCATTTATCCAGCGCCAGGTTGTGGGGGCAGCAGCCTATGCAGAGAAGCCCCGACCTTCCTCTACTTGGCCATCTCCACCAGCTTGTCAAGGGGAACACCAAGGCGTTCCCAGGCCAGATGAGAGATATAATCTCTCCAGGGTCTGCCCTGGGGCCTCCTCCCAGAACACTTCGCGCAGGAGGCACCCATGAGCCATCCCTGGAGCCAACCTGGCTCCTTTCAATGTGGAGGAGTAGCAGCACTAGTGTGAGCTCCTCCCAGGTGGCCAAACTTGTCACCCTATCTGTAAGTGAGAGGCCAGTCACCCTTCACAGAAAGCCCATTTCTGCCGCTTGTATCCACAATCTCGTTCTTTTGGTCACTACCCACAGCTCGTGACCACAGGTGAGGGTAGGGACGTAAATCGAGAGCTTCGCTTTTACACTCAGCTCTCTCTTCACCACGACGGACCGGTACAGCCTTCACAACCCTGCAGCCTGTGACAAAGGGCAGGCCAGGCAGAGTCCAACACCCACCGGAAACGAGTCCGACGTATTCCCGGCTATACGGACCAAGCTCTGGCAACAGTTTTATAAGGATCGAATGGCTCATAGCAACAGGCCTGGCAACCCATGCTCCCGAAGCACCTCCCACAGGACACTCCGAGGGACACGGTCGAATGCATTCTCCAAGTCCACAAAGCACATGTAGACTAAACTCCCACGCACCCTCAAGTGTAAAAATAGTTAGTCCAGCGTTCTGCGACCAGGACAAAAACTACATTGTTCCTTCTGTAGTCGGTGTTCAGCTACTGGACGGACTCTTCTTTCCAGCATCCTGGCATAGACTTTCCCAGGAAGGCTGAGGAGTGTGATCCCCCTAATGCTGAAGACCACCCTCCTATCCCCTTGTTAAAGATGGGAACCACCACCCCGGTCTGCCAATCCTGATCTTCACACAACATTATAGAGGCGTGTCAACCAAGACACCCCGACAACATCCAAAGCCTTCAGGAACTCAGGGCGACCCTCATCCACCCCAGTGGCCCTGTAGTTGTTTAGCTGCCTCAGTGCGTCGTCCCCAGTCTCTGCTTCCTCTACACAAGACACGACAGCAGCATTTAGGAGGTCCTCGAAGTGTTCCTTCCACCACTTGATAACAGCGGCAACGACATTTTTGTTTTTGAAATATGTTTTCTAAGTTCAGTGGGTGTGTCAGATAACCAAGACGTGCAGTGATCTATTATGTGCGGCATTAAAGAGTTTATTCCTGAGTGAGTTTCACTAAAAGAGGCTCATGGGTTTCCAGGACACACGGTGCATTATGCACACACTAGCAGCAGCGCTGTTCTTGTTTTTGGTTAAGCAAAAGGGAAATGAACATAGCCAACTGTCACAGGACTGATGTCAGTGAAGGTTTATTCAGAAACTAGTAAAAGTCATCACAGAGCCACAGAGATGTAAAGAAAGGACGCTACAGCAGGCAGACAGGGAGAAAAACCTGACCTCTGTTTCTGGTGGACTGGCTGCTGCCTCATGGCCATGTACTGGGTGTCCTCCTGCAGTCGGTTGAGCGGCGAGTCTGGCTTCACCCGGATGCCGTAGTAATGATACTTAGAGTTGCCTCTGGTGGATAGAGTGAGAAAAGCCAGAAACCAGTCATGAGAAGCCTTGCCATCAGTGTAATCACTATCATTAGCCCGGTCCATCAGCAGGTTACCAGTGCCTATAAGCATTAAGCATCATCAAATCTATAATGGTCATGTGATTACCATCATCAGCATCTGCAACAACCTCTTCCTACCTGGTGCCGAGGCGGCGGGTCCTCAGGCCCATAAAGACTGAACGGATGAGTTTGCCGAAGGAGGCTGCGTTAACTGGGTCCAGTTTCTGCTCCTGACAGTGCCGCAAGTAGTGGTTATAGAGGGAGGACCGGGGCAGGCTAACTCCCTCCGCTGTCTCGTAGTTGTCCAGAAGCCATTGCAGCTAAAAATACACAGAAGACAAGTCACAAAAAATAAAAATAAAAATTAGCGCTATAGTCACCTGGTGAAGACACGTCACAAAACAGACAACACGCACACGGTAGCCTGTTTTAGTTTAGTGATATAAATACCAGAGACACCACTGCAGCCCCCCCCCCCCGTCTAACTGTATTCTTCAGAGAACATAAGCGACTACAGCATGACGAACAGTAACTAAGGAGAATGGCTGAAACTGAAGAAATAATCAGCAAAATTATGATTTGCAATATGCAATCCAATAAAATACATCAAAGTAAATTTATGCAAACAATATAGCAAAAAAAAAAAAAAAATTATGTTAAGAGTGAAGGAATCTACACCACAAATGTCCTCATGCAGATAAAAACCTACCCAGAGATATTATGTGAATCTCATTCTTAAGCCTTATTACACCTGACGGGCAGGACGAAAGCTGCACTGTAATAAAATCTGAGTGTGTGTCTCGCTGTACTTAGAAGTGAAAATAACAGAAATATTTGGAAACATCAGTCGACTTAAGTACATGCAGACGCAGAGCATTAATGCACATGTACAAGATACATAACTGAGGAAAGAGTGATAGCAAATGCAAGTTCAGATAAAGAACATTAAGTGTGCGTGTCATTGAGACAGTGCAGAAGCAGATTAAGTAGCAGTGCGTTCATCTCAGCACACGAAGAGCACACAGCCCACAGATTCAGCCACGGCTTTCTTTCCTTTTTTTCCCCCTCACGTCCTTTTCAAAGAAAGTTCCTGGTTGACTTACATGGCTGTTGAGCAGGCTGCTTTTGTGACTTGCAATTCCTTCAGACTTTTGGAGGTTTTCAATCGCCATTTCAAGCTAAAGAAAGAAGAAGCATGCAAAAAAGAGAAAAAAAGAAAGAAGTGGACACAGAAGGGGGAGGAGGCAAGAAGAGATTGAGAGACAGAAAAAGGGAACAGAAATAAGCAGGGGTATATGAAGAAAAAAAACAAACACACACACAAAAAGATAAAGGTAATAAGACTGTTAGCGAGCAGCCAGATCTCTGCATTTCTATTAAAATCAGTCAGTGTTGTAGCCAAATCTATTACTGGCTGACAAAAGCATGCAAATCAAGGGACTCATAGGGTTAAGCTGCTCAGTGAAGGTTTGCAGTCAGACACTCTAATGTATGCAAATAGGAACCACAAACAGGGGTCGCAGGTCAGCTTAAGGTTTTCAGCAACAGGTCAACAATGCCTACCACCCCGCAGTTTATCAAACGATGTAGCTGAAAAATATTTGAAGAGCTAAATGGCAGACAGAGTAAGCTGTGACTACGACTTAAGCAAAACCGTCAGTGTAGAAAAATACGCTGACATATTAGTCTCTCACTAGACAACGAAAAATAATGGAGTCCAACTGGCGGGCAAAGTGAACGACAAAACCAGGGACATTCTGTTGAGCTGTAGAAGAAAAATCAAGTCAAAAAAGACTTGGTAGTGCAGCCAAACTGGAGACAGAATAAAAGGAAAAAGAAACAGGCAGCGGTCCAAGCCTTAAGAAGGCTCCCGAGGGCTCTTGGCCAAATGGTAATGAGCCCCAAGGGTTGCTTTGTTTCGTAGGGCGCTCAAGTGCCTGTGAAAACCTCTGAAACAAGGCAGTGCTGAATTATTTAAGCCAATGTCCCGGTTCTGCGGGCTCACTGGCCTGCACCACTCTGTGCGTTACTACAGAGCTAGGAGGCCCCGACTCAGGCTGCAGGTTCCTGGGAAACTGGGTGGTGAGTTAGGACACAGTCTATCTCAGGTAGTGATGAAACCTACCAAAACTATTATTTAGACCCCCCCCAGACTCTTTCAGTCATTAAGTATTCATTTTTGCTTTGTTATTAATCCTGTTCGAGTTGGTAAACGTGCACCAGAATGACAGCACAGCGGGATGGCTGTTGCTCACCATAGCCGAGGAGGAACGCGACGAGTGCGATATGTGGTTGCGGCTTCCCTCCATATTTCCGCCGTGGATCAGGTAGGTGCTGCCGCTGGAGATGATGTGGCTGCTGCCCACGTCCATGGTGATGCCTACCATGCCATGAGTGGGCACGCCGCCGCTGGCAGAGGAGACCACCGTGGTAACATGACCTCCACCGGCCTGAGAGTCAAAGTAGGGCCCGCCACTGCTTTGCCCGTACAACTGTGCCTCGGGGTTGTAGGAGTAGGCTGTTCGGCTGCAGAGAGGCCACAGAAATTAAAGAACATTTGATTTTCAGCTCTGCCTGCAAAGAGGAATCTTTATGCAAACGCACGGGGAAACAACAACAACAACAACAACAGTATTGTTAATATACTACATAATTGTGTTGACATCGGCAAAAATTACCGAGGTCGTGCAAATATTTCGCTTTGCTAGAGTCATTAAATATCAAAGTGTGGGATAAAAGTCGTTTAGGCATCAGTTACCTTTAATGGCACTTTGATCTGAGAGATATTTGTTATAAAGTAGTCTGGACAATTATTTGTATTTTTCAGGCCCCTCTTCTGTGGAACCAGCTTCCAGTTTGGATTCAGGAGACAGACACTATCTCTACTTTCAAGATTAGGCTTCAAACTTTCCTTTTTGCTAAAGCATATAGTTAGGGCTGGACCAGGTGACCCTGAATCCTCCCTTAGTTATGCTGCAATAGACGTAGGCTGCCGGGGGATTCCCATGATGCATTGAGTTTTTCCTTTCCAGTCACCTTTCTCACTCACTATGTATTAATAGACCTCTCTGCATTGAATCATATCTGTTATTAACCTCTGTCTCTCTTCCACAGCATGTCTTTATCCTGTCTTCCTTCTCTCACCCCAACCGGTCGCAGCAGATGGCCCCGCCCCTCCCTGAGCCTGGTTGAGCTGGAGGTTTCTTCCTGTTAAAAGGGAGTTTTTCCTTCCCACTGTCGCCAAAGTGCTGCTCATAGGGGGTCATATGATTGTTGGGTTTTTTTCTCTGTATCTATGAAGCGCCTTGAGATGACTTATGTTGTGATTTGGCGCTATATAAATAAAATTGAATTGAATTATTTGTCTTATTCCTTTTATCCAGCCCCCCCCATAATCCAAGATGACTCCACGTTTGAGATGGAGCCAAATACGTGCAGCGCTGTGTCTGTGTGATTTAGAAAGCAGTCCTCCGGGTTCTTTCACTGACAGAGTCATTGTAGTAAATGTGTTTCAGTTTCACAATAAATCTTTGTCTGCATTTTTAAAAAAAAAATTTTTTTATTCCCCATTTGAAAAAAAATGCAGCACGACTCACATTGTTCCATTGGTATAAACCGCATCTCCACTGTCTCCAACATACTGGACCTGTGACGGGTAGACATGCTGCACCTGCTGCACCTACATGGAGATCACAGTACAATGAAAGCAGCGATCAGTGGAAACAGGCCTGAGAAGATTTCTTATTTATTTATCAGAACCAGCTGCAATCAAGTGGGCAACAGGAAAAAATAAGATAACGGCATAATTCTCTCATTGATGCAGTCTCCCACAAACCCATGGGAGAATGCATCAACACAACTTACATCCATGTCTGTCCACACACATAGTAAACTGCATGAACTGAAGAGCATTAAATGACCTTTGACTACCAATTTTTAATCAGTTCCATCCTTGAGTTTAAGTGAACGTCTGTGCCAGAAACTAAAGGTGATCCTATCGCTTTTGCAAGAATGGAAGAAAATTAAATCACAGTGACATTGATACCTGACTGCTAAAATCAAATCAGTTCTTCGTGGAGTAAAGACTTGTGCCAAATTTGTGGAAATTCCCTCAAGGCATTCAAGACATATTCACAAAAAGCACCGTGCCGCTGACAGCTGTTGCAGGCATACAGACAGAGTAGATTAAAACATACACTTTGCATTCGGTGAAACAGTACGAGCGGATTTCAGCTCGAACCAATGAAGACATATCGCACATGTGGTTTCGCACAGAGTGAGCCACGATGTTGCAAAATGGAATGATAGCGTTCCTCCTTCAAGTCTTTGTTTATCTTGTGCAAATCTCCCACTTTACCTCTACCAAAGCACTCCACCACTCTTGACAGATGGTAAGCCGCGCTCCATCATCTTTTCGTTTATTCTACATCTCACAGATGTAGAAAATCTTTGGGCCAAGCACATCAAGCATTTTTCCAATTTTCTGTCCGGCATGTTCTTATGCCCATCTTAATCTTGTCCTTTCATATATTGCTTTTCCTCTCTGACTCTGCTCTAAATGTCGCCTTCCCTCTGTTGACAGTGAGAAGGCTGTTTTGTGGGTTTCGTTTAATGAAGCTGTCAGTCGAGGACCTGCAGTTTGCCCATTTCTTTAACTAGAGACTCTGATACTTGTCTTCTTGGCCAGATGTCCACTACAGCCTCCTACTTCACTTTCTCGAAAGCCAGCACAAAGATTTTCATCTCAACTCAAACAAATTTGAAATTCTAATCTAAAGATTAATAAGGTTTTTGCATTAGAGCTCACTCTGTACAGTGGAACACAGGAGACACAGCTGCAGAAAATTAGACAGACATAGTTTAAAACAAAAAACTAATTACTGATTACATCCCATTTACAATGCTTCTAATTTTAAAGTCACGTAAATTAAGAAACTTTTCTTCCAAGAATGAGAACATTTCTAAGTGACCCTGAGGTTTTGAGTGCTAATGAATGATGCACTGAATGATAAAGATGAAGAGTCCTATTTGCGATCAGATGACCAATGGACAAATCACATTATAGTCTAGGATCCAGAGCTACACGTAAGCACAATGTAAGCATACATAGGCAACAGAAAAGCCAAGAAAAACACTGTCATCACCACACACACACATTCAAAACTTGTTCTTTTATCCAGCAGGACAAATAACAGTTTAAAATAACATTTTCATTTTAAAAGCCGCCAAGAGACATTTTATAGGTATACACATGTTATTCATGTATACAGCCAGTGGACCAGGCTCAGCCAGAGAAAGAAACTTTCACACACCCATGAGGAGCACAGCAAGAGGAGAAATGTGCTTAAAAACAAAAAAACGGGCTGCCATGCTAGAGAGCGTTTAAATACACAAAGGTGGATCTGTTACCAATTTGGTTGTGTACTTCCTAGTTTGTTAACTGAAGACCAAAGCTGAAGCTCTTCGGACTAAATTTCATTATTATAAACATAAACTGTCACCTGAACAGGACCTGACGAATAACTAGTATTTGTAAACGACAAAACTAAGCCGTGGTCAAACAGGGGACACGGTCGCGTTACCAGTCTGGTATTCTGGATGTGCGAGTCATTTAAAATGTAATCTTCTTCCTACTTTATTGTAAGACTCCACAGGTCTTCAGCCGTCAAGTCAAGCGGTGTACATAATGTCAGAGCACAGTACAAGTAAGTACAGTACTGTGTACCTGCTGAGGGACCTGTTGAGCCCTGGGTACTGAAAGCTGCTGTACTTGTCCTCCCTTCTGAGCTGAGCCTGTGGCTTGAACCAGCACTCTCTGTGTGAATACGAGACATAACTGAATTACATAGATGGGCATTTAAAATTCATACAAACGCATTATTCTAAACATGCAACAGTCAACACAATAACAAACATCTTCATCTATAAATGTCAGGTTTACATCTCTTTTTAATACAGGTTTTGAATATAAAGTAGCAACGATAGCAATAGACAGACATAAAAACAACACGACAGAAATTTCGACTGTCATTTGCGCTTGCGCTGATAATTCTCATTTATCTGCAGCCTCGAAACATTAGCAAATTTGATGTACTGGTCTGGCAAGACAGAGAGAACTCATGGCAGAAGCTAATAATGTAAATTGATATGAGAGGCATCTGTTGGCAGAGTGGACGGTAGCGGCTTTATTTGCTGACAAGTTACAAATTGGAACCACAATTTAAAAATACATTCTTATTTATTGCCGGTGCTGCTGGACAGGGCAGGGTTTAACCTGCTGTGTTAGGGTGGGCTTTTAGAAATAATACGTGGGCAAAGCAGGACGTCGCTGTAGTCTCAGTCAAGAGACAAACCGTGCCAGTCCTCATCAGATTTTTGTCATACAATTCCTGATGAAATGAGCTTAAAGCACTTAAGTTAAAATAGCATTTAGAGCACTAAACTCCTCCTTTCTGTGCACCAGTTAGAGCAAGTTATTTGTCCGAGTGTGTGATTTTTCATGGGCAGTGTAACCGTGTGCGCGAGCAGACAGGTCTGCCTGCTGCAGCTCTCGGCGCTGCACACCCAATCAGAAGTTATAAAAGGGATCTTCTATGCTATATTTCCATTGGCATTCCATGTAACGTTAGCTCCTGGCTTGGCCTGGTTTCCAAAATAACTTCTCCCTTATACTTAACATTTGGAAAGAGATGGCACGGAACAGTTAAGTCATGACAGACTTTGTCCTATCATCACAGTAGCAGCAGGGTAGATATATTATCCTACCTGCTGAGAGGCTGGGACAGGCTGTACCACCGGAGCCTGGGCTGATGATGACGTCCGCAGCGCTGCCACGCTGGTCGTGGTTTCTGACCCTCCCTCGGAGTTCTGCATGCTGGGAAGCATTAAGGAGAATCAGAAAAGACATCACCAGAAGTCATTTTCTACCAGACTGAAGAAATACCCTTCCAGGTAAAATTTAAAAAAAGAACTTTGAAAGAATATAATATGAGCACCTTAGTAAATAAACACTCTTACATCCCATCCCTACTCTTGTGGAGCCACCCGGGGGGGGGGGGTTTCTAGCTTTACCAAATCAAGCTGAGTCACTACAGCACTCAGAACCCTAGAGGCTGCCCACCTTTAGTTTTAATCAAAGACAAGATCAATAGGCCAACAGTATTACTGACACACATCGTCCTGCTGACAGAGGAGACCCAGGAGGAAAAATTACAGTAGAGGAGTTGAAGTTACCAACAGGACTGAAGTGCTTCGTGGGGACCAAACCCATTGCCACTACTCTGCTTTCGACTGGGTGACAATGTGCACAGCATAGCAAAGGGGAGCTAAAAATGGAGTGACACAAAGGCTCTCTTTAAAAAAAAAAAAAAAAAAAAAAAAAAAAAAAAAAGGACAGAGCAAGAGCGGGAGCAACAAGGCAGGGACAAGAGAAGAATGGGAGGGGGGGGGGGGGGGGGGGGGGGGTAAAAAAAAAAGCCCCAAAAGAGAAAAATGATGGGGGGAAAAGATGAAAATAGCAGTGGGGTTCGAGCCCCTGCCAGGGTCCTGATGATATCCAGTGTTTGTTTCAAGCAAGAGCTGATCTCTGAGGGCTCCAATAATCCAGCTGATATGAGGAAATTCCTCAATGCTTTGTAAACGTTTGTCGGTTGCTATGGTGAGGAATCTGTGCCCCCCCTCAGCTCCCTCCCCACAAACTCACCCTGACTCCCACCCCCACGCCTTCATGTTCACTCCTCTATTTTAGCCCCCTTATAAAGCTTCTGCACAGGAACTTTCGAGTACAACCACAAAGAGAGTAGGGGGAGGATGATTTGAATAAAGGAGAGGGAGATACGGGGGGGCTGAACTGAAGAGCAGGCTTTAATTTAAAAGGCAGAAAATGTGGGGTAGCAGGAAAAGTCAGTAGGGGAACAAGTAGGTAGTGTTCAGATAGAGTGTTATAGCCAAGGGCCGCAAGACACAACCTGCTCTAGACATGCTGCGATTAGTCATAACACACAGCGTGCGCAACAACGTTATTTTAATTCACTTGAAGAGACCTGACAAAAACCACTCTGTCTGCAGTAATCTGCACACTGAGTCATTAGTGCAGCCACACACGTGTCTTGGCTTTCTCAACGCTTAACTTTCAGGTAAGTCAAAAGACTTCGACTAGTAACTAAGGGGTTGTAAGTGTGCCTTAGAGATTAAACACAAACTTCAAAACCAAACTTGAACTTTTCTGTGGACGTGCCAAAGAAAAAAAACATTTGGAAAAACTAGCAACGCGAGAGCAAAAACCTGGATCAGTGACACTGTTGATGGCAACGAGGAACAAATACATTTAACTAAAAAAAAAACATGAATATCACAGATACACAATCTCCACCACGCAAAGCCGTGACATTAAAAACACAGACCATAAGGATAAATGCTTCACTACAAAATGATAACTAGAAACAGTAAATCTCCAGCAGACCAGCTAAGGACTGTATCGCACAACGCCTGGCACTGTCCCTCATAAGTACTTGATCAAATGTTAATTACAGCATTTAGAGCTTACGGTTCTTTCACTCTGTAAGCTATTTTAATGCACTTTTAAAAACCATGAAGGAAACATAACTTTGTTTAAGATGCAACACTTATTAATAACACACAAAAACCCCAGAAAACAAACACAAAAATCCATCATAAACAAAAATAGACTTTTTAACTGTTACTTCTCAGGTTTTGGACACCGAATGTAACTTGGCAACATGTAGAGTTTGGGGGATAGAATACCTTTATGATAACAGATATGGGTGTGCCACTAGTGACAACTTCCATGTGTGCCAGAGGCAAAGACAGTGTTCTGCTTACATGACTAACAGACTAAGCGTAGGAGGCCTATGTTGAAATTCCTGATGTGTGTCAATCACAACTGAAACACCAACCTAATCCTAAGTGTTGTATGAGTCTTTCTTTTGGGGGCATGCTTCTGACTCAGACAGAGACATTGTCCTTTAAAATATTTGAAACATGTAAAAGGACCAAATGTGAACAAATGACAAGAATCTATTATTAAAGAGCACCAACGGGAAGCAAGACAAACCTCAGGAGCTTCTTTATGCCATTAATGAGTGGACGGCACAGCAAGGTGGTGAGCAAAACAAGAAAAGGATCATTGACCTGCGTGTTTTTGTCTATGAAGGTGCTGACTTAAATTAGATAAGGTAAACTGCGCTCAAATATTTTTTTTAAAAATTAAAAAGAAAAGAAAAAAATCACTGAGTTGGTGGGAAAGGAGAAAGTCTGTGGCTCAGAGGAGTCTGTTTAGCGTTCGAAGAAGGTTAAAAGCCACACAAAATCCCCACCAGCAGCTCTGAAAGGCACAAAGGTAGAGCCCAGCAGGAGGGCCAGCTCGCTGCTGCAAACCCACTACTTATGATGGGCTACGGTCAGATCTTTATGCCTCCTACTCAGAGACAACTTCACACAAAAAGTCTGTTTTCATGTCAGGTCTGCAAGCCTGGTTTATTTCAAGCAAAGCCCAGATAAGCACTTTACAACATTACACAAAGAATCCCTGCTTTCAGGAGATACCAGAGTTTTAAAAGCTATACAGAAATAACAAAAGTCACATGTTAGGAACCCTGGAGGCCTCCCAAACTGTCATTAATAATCAGGCCTATATTGCCAACAAAATGTAAACATCTGTCAGTGACAGATCTAACTTACACAGGGCTCAATCAGAGAAAAACACATACAGATGTTCAATTAAAAGCAGGAGCCCGCAGTCTTGGCTCATGTTTGCACTGGCCCACATTGTTTGCAGAGCAACAACGGTTGCTAGTGGCAACACCGTCCACTCCCGTTTCCAGGAGCCTGTTGCTACGCAACCAACAGAATACTTCCCAAACCAAACAATGCCATCCCCCACCTGATCCTTCTATCTCACGCTAAGTAGAAACTTACAACAATAAATAGTGTGTATGCTATTAATTTCAGACGGCAGGGGACATGGAGGCAGAGTTATTTCTGTGCTGCAGTCATAGAAAAATGTACAGACTTTATGCTGGTTAGGATTAGGTTGACTGCGACATGACAAAGTGCTGTTTTCTGAAAACACTCGGTGGTCAAAAGGAGGAGGGCATGTTTAGGCCGTCGAGGAGACAGGAGTCCATTCGTCAGGGTTAGCTTTACACTCATGCCACCCAAAAACAACACATCCAAACCACGCTCAGTCTTTGTCCAGGCAGATGACAGTAAACAGCTTGAACCGAGCAAAACTTTTTCCAACTCGGTGGAAGAGAAAATACAGCATAAGTAACACTTGTTGTGTTTGAAACGGAGGATATTTGTACAACCCTGCATTACCTCTCTACATCTCTCCAGAATGAGCAACAGGTCTCTCTCAGGGCTTTTAACATACACTCCCCCAATTTGGGGACTCATTTAGTCAGCGACATCATTTCAAGCAAATTCATTACAATCTGTGGCTTTGAAAAAGAAAGCATTGAGCTTTTCTTTGATTTCATTAAAAGAACTTATAAGATCACACAGGCACACGCGCTCGCACAAAGAGCGAATTAAGATATGATAAGAGATTTCCACAACAGAGGCTGTTCTTCAAGCCTGTCTCATTAATTCATGGCTAATCCAATCAAAGCAGCTCTTGGGGTCTGCAGATGGCAGAGTTTAGGGAGAGCTGGGAGGGGGCGGGTGGGCGAAAGAGAACGAGAGACCGAGTGAGAGAGGGAAGGAAAAGAAAAAAGGAGGCACCGGCCACTATCTCTGATGCAAGCACACTCCTCCCCTCCCTAGCTCGCACCTCCCCGCCTCTGGTCATCAGTGCAACCTGTCCACTCCGTCACCATGTGTGCTGCAGGCATGACAGCCACAGAGAGAAAGATCAAACTGTTGCCATGGAGACTGTGTGTGTTCGCCTATGCATTACACTCACAACTTCCTCCCCGACGCCATACCTCTTCTAACCCTTTCCAGATTTCCATGCCCCCGCCCGAGCCTTTTATCCTTGCCATTTAACATCTGAAGATTAAGGCTGAGGATCTGAAAATGGCACATTTTCAACAAAAGTTCAACTGAAAGAAAGCAACACAAGACAGGGAAGCGGAGCGAGACAGTCACAACTGGGAAATGTAATCAGAGTACCCTCTCGTGTGTGGGCGCCTCTTTCCTTCGAGAGAATTTAGCTAATGTGTTTCAAGGCTGCCACACCGATAACACAAAGAAGGGAAGTTTACTCGAGTCACCTGGCTGCTTAAGAGCAAAGGAGGCTAATGACTACAGAGTAGAATCTTCAATAATACCAGTTTCACTCATGTAACAGCAAGACTTAAATCACATCCTCCTGTCAGGCCTGCAAAATGCTTTCATTTTGTCAAATTATAGAAAACATGAGAAGCTACAGCTGTATTTTAGAAGCTTTTTTTATTATAATGCCATTTTGTCATTGAGATGCAATATTAAAAATCTATAGATACACTACAAAAATCGATTCATGTTTTCAGTTCTGGTTTTTTAAGGAGGAACTGGAAAAAGGTGACATATCCTAATGCTTAAGTTGGTCGTGGATTTTCACCTTCTCTGTAGCTACACTAAAATACACAAATCTGGTTTTAGGTATTCTGTTATAACAGGTGTGTTTCAAACCCGTGCACTTCCTTTTTTTCCTTCAGGGAAGCACATTCTCTGAAGATTACCTCAGGTGCTGGCAGCAAGCTTTCTCAATCTTGACCGATGAACCTGAGATAAGCCTCATGTTTCACTTGAGCAGTCTACCTTCTTGGCAAGCGTTTGCGCCATAGAGATCTGACACCAAGAATCATCGTACTGTATGTACGCGGGGCACTACTTGATACGAAATAATGAGTCATCAGTTAATGCTTTAAATCTGAGACAGATCCAAGTGTCTGTTGTTTATGTAGTGAATACTACACCAGGCTGAGTGCTTGCCATCAAAACACAGATTTAAGTGTTTAACGCATCCTTTGCCTTCTACACATCTACACATGACTAACACATGGCAAACAAACAAGAACAATTTCAGTGCACTTTGGCCCTCGATTCTCCAGGTCGTGACCTGTCTCGCCAGTCTTCCAAACGGCTCCAGAATGCCCCAGGTTTAATCTGGGCAGAGATCGGCAGATTGAGGTGGTCATTTCATTCACTATATTTTCTATACTCACCATTCAGTGACTCTTAGTGTCCTACGAATAGGGTCATTGTTATCCTGGTGGAGAACACTCCCCCACAGGACAAAAATGTTTCATCACAGGATAAAGGTGATCACTCAGAACAGCTTTGTATTGACTCACAGTGACTCAGAGGTGGAGTGAAACCAACCTGTGCCGGGTTACTTCCACACACAACAACAAAATAAAGCCACCGAAGCCCCTCACGCTAAGGGTTTTTCCTTTCATTTGTCAGCTCTTTGGTATAAGTACTATACATACAGCATATGTAGACAGGTGTACTTTGCATGCAACAGTTTGTGCCAGACTACTGGTTACAGATAATAATCAGTTTTGTAACGGTACAGTTGCCACATACCAATATAATTAAATGATTTCAATGTAAATTAATTTAAACTGCTTGTCCATCAACACTGGACAACTTACTTAAATTGTATGGTAAACACAGAACAAACAGTCAAACTAACACACTGCTAGGCCTGCTGCCCTACCTTACAATCTGCAGCGCTCTTCTGTCAGAAAACACGATACCACCAGCACTGAAAAATCCAAGACTAACATTTGCTCTCCATTTAAGATAAAGAGTAGAAAAGGGTCTTCTAAGATAAATAATGAGATCTCACTGTAAAAAAACATCTACCACTTAACAGAATCAAGAATGCTTCCACCAATGAATGCTCTGCAATCGTTGCCCATTAAATCTTATCATGTAAATGCTTCTAAAAAGCATTTCTGCCTAAAAATACTGTTTGAAGGCCTCTCAATCAAAAAGACTACCGTTAGTCTTGGTTCTGGTTGTTACTTTGTAGCAGGTTTGCACTAACAGAACATGTTCTCTTTTATTCAAATAAATATCCCTTAACAAATTAGCACTAAAAAAACCAAAAAAAACCCAAAAAAAAACCAAAAAAAAAAAAACAGGAAAAGTGGGGAGTGAATGGGGGGGGGGGGGGGGGGGGGGGGGGGGGTGTGTGTCTGCTACTATTCTGACTCAAAGGAAGGGGGGGGGGCAGTCTTTGTAATGCAAATGTGACTGCCTTGTCTGCTGTTTGCGGCAGGAAATTTAATTACCAGTGTTGTAGCTACGATACAAACAGGTGGAATGCTAAGAATGCCGCTGATGACACACACACACACACACACACACACACAGAAAAACATTTCATTTCACAACGAGTTTCAACTTGTTGTCACCACACGAGGGCCAATCAGTGGCAGCATTTTTCAGTGTGGGATTTGTTTCTTCGTATCCTAGCAGCACAAGTCTCCACTGATTTCCAACATCTTTACAGCTGGAAGACTTGATGCAAGTCAAGAGGATACTTAAAACAATTTTCCTATCAACAAATCTTATAAAACAGTAATGGCAGCACATCAGTTAAAATGAAAAGCCCTTAACAAATAAATGAATTATGGCGCTTATGAAATTAAAACATTTCATGTGTACAAATGGCACTATTAATTTCCACTTAACAAGCCCCGCGAGGCATTTGTTTCTTAGTTCTTCTGCTTCGCTCTGTGATATCCTGACATGCTTTTGACTGCAGTTATGGGACAAGCCATTAAAAGTGGTGTTAAAAACAGGGGGGAAAAAAATCAGACAGTGATAGGTTTCGAAAGCCAAACAGTTCACTTATCACACTGGGAGGTAAATGTAAGTCTGCAGGAATACGATCAACTGTAAACAGCACCAGCAAAACTCACAGTAGTGGTCGGGTCAGTGTCTGTATCTGAAGCTAGCTATTGGATTGAGAACTCCTCCCTGGGGCAGCATTGGGGCCTCATTAAGATGGGCTAAATACAGCATGAGCAAGCACACGCACACACCACATACACAGGGAGAGAAAGAACATGTGACTTAAAGCTGTGTCAGGTCACCCCCCTGCTCAAGAGACCACTGCAGCTGTCCTATTGATAGCTGAACTGTACTACAAACACTCAAAATGGCACACAGGCAACAGTGGACACTGCAAAAAAATAAATAAATCATACACGCAAGTCCGGACATGGCTTAAATTAAGGCTATGAGAGACGAAGGAAAGCCTAAAAAAGAAACATTAATATCTCTAAATCACACCCCAATGTAACACTTACGGTTAGCGATCTCAGGGTGAAGGCAATGTCAATAAAGCCAAGTGTGGTCACTGAAATTCAGGATAAAGACAGATGGCAAAGTAAACTACATCAGAAATTAAAGCAACATGCTAATTAATAATTTCCACACTTTACAAGCTGTGCAGTAAACAATTCCCAAATAGCTCTCTAACCCCCAGCTGCTCTCCACTTTAATTCTCTTTGCTGACCTGCCTCTGTAGGCTGAAGCTATGCACTCCTACCACAAAGAGGGGGATGAAAATAACCCGATTAAAAACACTGACTTTTAAAAGAATAACACTTCACCCCCCTCCCCTGGCATGCTCCAACCCCTTTCTTTCCACGACTTGGGTGTATTTGTATATCAAGTTGCCATGTAAACATAACAGTGTCATGCTCAATTGGGGGGGACACGCACGGTTTCAGCGCAGTCATTTATTTATTTTCATTGTAGTTGTGGGAAGTTGTCTGACCAATCAAACATAAGCTTCCCTCTCTGACACACAGTCCGAAACAAGTTCATGCACACGTGGTTCATGAACATTATATTTTAACATACCTCTTTTTGACCTAAAGAAACAAGATATTGGTTAGTCACTCAATCATTCAGCTCAACTTTCCAAAATGAATTCTTCATCCAAGGATTTTGTGTGTGTGTTGCCAAGTTTATGGATCATTGCAAAGAGGGCATCAATTAGTGAAATTTTCATGGTGCAAAGATGCTTCCTGATGCTTCAATAGCAAACACTACAAATGACCGAGCACCTGACAACTGTCTCGGAAAAGACAGTTCGTTAGAATTAATGTACCTCGTGGGACAGGAAGAAACACAATCCCAAAAGCGGGGGGACGTCTTTGGTGTGCAAAGACCTGGAAAACCAGTTACAGACACAGTCTAAAACTACTGAAAATCTCTTGCTTCCTTTGTTTCCTTTAAATGCTACAGCACAGATTGATATGCACCTTCGGCTCTGCAGAGGGATCAAACAGCAACCCTAGTGAGACCTTCTGCTTGAACAAAGAGGCAGTGGCACTAGGAACACCTTGGCCATTAGCACACAATTTGCTTCTGAATCTGATCAGTAAATAAGGCATTGTCAAAACGGGGGGGGGGGGGGGGGGGTGTACTCCAAATTTAAGAGTGGGGAATAGGTCGACTACATAAATCTAGTCATTATAAAATGCATAGCGGTATATCGCATGCACTGCTTTAAAAGCACGCAGAAAACAGCAAATTCAACGCTTAGTTTCTCATCCAAGACAGCTACATAAAAGAACCATCATAGCACCACCTAGCTGTAATATACCCCCTTATTCAAGCCATTTCTCAAACATCACAACTTTTTCTACTGAAGTTATATTTTGGTATCAGAGGTCACAGAGTTTGATTCATGACGTGATTTAGTAGTGGGAAAAACCAGGGGAAGCGTCAGAATTTGGTGTAGTAACCCCGCCGGCAGAAGTTGATCAGTGGTTAAATGTTCGATATTTTTCATTGCTTTTAAGAGAAAACTTGCGAGTGAAAAGTGCTACGAAAGAGCTGCCAAGCTCCCGGAAGAAATAAAAGTTGTCACGGTGAGAAGATGCACGCAGCGGACGTTGGTTACGGTTAGAGCAACATAACATAACTGCCGCTCGTGCTAAAGGCTAGCTAGCTAGCCTTTCCACCTGCTTGAATCCGATTCTGGGAACGACGAAGTTTGCCCGTGCTGTGGCGAACAACACACAGCCGCCGTCAACAACGCCACACGAACTAACGAGAGAACTTGCACTCATGGCTGCTGGTCGTCCAAATTAGCATTAGCTGTAGCTTTGAGCGGTAGCTTCACCATCCATCCCGCTGATACTGAGCTGGAAGTGCGTTCAAACCTCGCAGCACACGGTACAACGTAGCAACAAGTGTAAAGTGATGCTGAATCGATTTGGAGTTGAAGTAACGATGACACGGAGTATAATGTTAAAGGCAGAGTGTAAAACAAATTAAGTAGGATAAAAGGAACGGATCCCGGGCTAAAGGCTGTCGCCTGCAACTGGTAAATGTCAGTCAAATGAAGAGTGGAAAACCGTTCTCAACTTGGGGCGGATACCACAAAAGAAGGGAAAGTTGTGTTGTAAATAATCCAGACCCCTGCTAACACGTTCGACCTCGAACTTAGGATTCATTTAGTTTCTAAATTCTACAAACGTATAGTCACCTTTGCCTTGAGAAAAGTTGTGCCCTCTCTCTTTCCACTCTCTCCCTCTCGCTCGGTGACTTCCAGATGCTGCAGCCGCTGTTGCTGAGTGTTGCGCCCGTTGGTAAGTAACTGTCTCCACGGCTACAGTCACTATAGCGCGACGGGGTCTCGAGGCAACTGTTGCTACCCTCAAAAGCCTACGTCAGGGCCCTCACTATCCAAGGGAGGGGCCAAAGAGACGTGTTCCGCCCAGTTAAATAAAGCTGTAAATTCATATTGAACCACTGGGAGGTGGTCTTGGCTCAGGAGGTGGACAAGTATGGAAGACCGAAGATGCCGTGGTATAAAATAAGGGTGAAAAAGGAGTCAATAAATTAATTACAAAAATGAAATAAAAATACATTAAATGCTTCAAAATGTAATTAATTTAATTTTCTGCTTATATTCCCAAACTATTTTTTTGCTATACTTTTTAACCTTTTATAAGATTTGTAATTTTAAAAAAGAGTTTCTGAAAATAACAGGATCAAACAGAAGTGTTACGAAGTGGGAACCTTTCCACACTGTTACACTGACTGTGTTTCAGCTCATTCAGGGCTGTTGTAATGGTGACGCTGGAGTAGAGTGAAGGTGGATGAAATGAAATACCTGGGGTCAACCATCCAAAAACAACGGACAGAGAATACAGGCTGGGTGGAGTGGGTGGAGATGAGTGTCAGGGGTGATTCGTAACAGAAGAATAGAAGAAAGAGTGAAATGGCAGGTTTACAACAGGGGTCAGCAACCCTGGGGACGGGTTAACTGATGGCACGACCATAGCTGGATTGGCCATCGGGCATACCGGATGGTGATTTTTCGTTTTTATGGGCCGATGATTTATTTATTTATTTATTTATTTGTAACGGTATAAACACTGAAAGGTGGTGGATTGGCCAGATGCTGGTCGATGTGTAAAAATAAGTCAGTTGTTTGGTGGTGGCTAGGGCTGGGCTATATCATACCATTCACGGTAATACCGGTGTAATGTTGGGCAATGATAAGAAAATGAAATATCGCGATAGAATATGGGTAAAACGCGCATGCGCGGTGTCTTTGTTTACATACACATGGCTGTGACAGAGAATGAGAAAGGCGAAAGCGGATCGTTGAATGAAACCATGAACCAGAACTGGTTTGTAAAAATGCTGCAGCTTCACTGGTGTGGAACTGGTTTAGCTTTGGTCCGTCAGATACACAACAAAGCACTATTTTTGGTAGCGCATGCTAGCGGGCCGTCGTTATTACCGTATTTTTTGGAAAATACGGCGCACTTAAAATCAATCCTTTGATTTTTCTGAAAGTTGACAGAGCCCCTTATAATCCCGTGTGCCTTATGTATGAACTCTGGTTGTGTTTACTGACCTCGAAACGATTTTATGTACACGGCGCTCAAAAATCTGTTAAATGTTTCAGTACGACTTTGCTTAGCTACGAAGCCGCACCGCTTGATGGATTGTCGGAGCATTACAGCTATCGTAGGCGGAGCCTCGCGGAGTGATACTGTGCTTCAACATAATGTTACCATACTGTGTGTGTATAACCTCTTTAAGTTTTGTGGATATTATACATGGTTATGCTGAGGATATGTCGGCCAGTTTCCACTGGAAATGCCTTTTGGTTAAACTGTCAGCGAGGAATTTGCATTTGCACTGTTAAATTTTTTTATATAACTTAAAAAGCTGCTTGTGTAAGTGAAAATACATTGATGGGGTTTTTTTTGCACTAATAAAGTTGAGGAGTTGTAAAGTATTTTGTCTAGTGTCAATTATATCGTCAGTTATATCTTATCGCAAATTTTCAAATGTATATCGTGATAAATATTTTTGGTCATATTGCCCTGCTCTAGTGGTGGCTATGGCGGAGCTTCCACAGAGGCAACAGGTGGATGAGGGGAAAGTGGAGGCAGGAGAGACCCGAGGCGGGCGCCGGTCCAAGTATCAGGTGAACTGAACTTCAGGTAAGAAGTTATGACCTGCAGTCTATCAGGGTCAGATATAAACCAAGTTTAGATGGAGTTTATTTTTGTTAGGCTGACTTTTTCGTACTGCGTATTAGCTAGCATGACGGGTTTCCATACAGCTGGGTGGGTGCTATGATGTTACTGATGGTGAACTTTATTTTATTCATAAGGTTAGTTAGTAAAGTTTCCAACCGTCCCCTAAAAAACGGAATCGTTCCGCATTCAGAGAAAATATTGCGCGTTTCGTGTTGAGCTGAGAAGGAACACAGTTTGTCCAGGACTTCAGCTAGAATGAAAAAGACACAAAGCTGGATTTATTCTGTCTTTGCTGCACAGCTGCCTCTTCTCTCATTCTCTCACCCTCCCTCTCCTGTTGCTACTTCAATCATGAAACTGATCAATGATCAGCTGATCGTCTCTCTTGTTTGTTTATCGCCCACTTTGCCAGCGGTTGTCGCGCTAAACAACAGCAGCACGTTTAAGCTTGATCAGCTGTTGTTAGAATTTATTTAATATTAATTTCTAGTATCAGCTGATGTTTGCTGGAGCCACAGCTGTAAAGCTGCTGGTCATGATATCGGTTTGGTTTGGTGAGAGGGAAACATGAAGATGAAACCAGGAGATGTCCTTACTGAATCATCAGAGCTGAACAGGTGATGGAGAAACAGGTTTACCCTTTAGGTGACATGAATGAGTTGAAGTTATGAACTGTTTCTGAGAGACAAATAACCCCAGGATCCTTTTCTAAGTAGCTGACAGCTGGTAACTGTGCAGGGGCGGGTCTAGCAAAGTTTTGCCAGGGGGCAGGTAGGGCATTAACAGGGAGAGGGGGGCACAAAGAAACACTTTTCTTTCTTATTCTCATTTAAAATGTCTCGTTTTTATTAAATAATTATCTGAATTTTACAACCAAAGTTTTTACCTGATGTACAATGTATAGAAATCATACATATACCAACAAGACTGTACATCACTGTCACAACAGCGTCTGTTTTCATTCAAAGGCTTTATGGCTTTAATACCTGGGGGGCCGGTCTCTAGTCAAAATGCCCGGGCAGATGTTTTGTCCCAGTCCAGCCCTGGGCACGACACACAGTGAGTTAATCTGAGAAGGTGCATTAAAAAATAAATGGCCGGGCCAGCGGTGCACATCGCAGATTAGCTCACATACACACATTAGTTGTGCCGCTTCTTAATGACGGCATCTTAGCTAACAACCCCAACTACCAGACTCAACTTGTAATTGGCTAAAAATCACTTCGCCTACCGGTGAGAGGGACGTTGCTAGCTGGCAGTTTTTTCAAGCGATGTTGAAATTTCCACATTCCAACACTTCAAATGCTTCAGCATCTGTCGGCTCAGCGCAGCATCAGCACCGCTGAAACACACGGATACATCCGTAGACTCGAGGCAGAATTCACAATGTGTTTTCAGGACTTTCAGGCGTTTGGACCAATGTTTTCTTCTCTGATCAAACCAGAAAGCTTTAATAAGCAGCTGGTTGTCTCACATTAACTGGCTGAGTTAATGCCAGTTAATGCAACATCGAAACGCAGCTGATTGAACTGAACAGCTCGACTCTGTGGGGTCAAAGTTTGCAGAACTACGAGTGCAGCTGGACTCCACAGCTGTGCGTGTTCATGGAGCTGCATGTTCACCTGCTGGACGTCACTACCTGACAGGTTTAACTGTCTTCAGAACATTGCAGAGGCCTTATTGACAGTGTTTGGCTCTACATGTCTGTGTGAGCAGGTTTTCTCTCACATGAGTCCTCAGGCAGCCTCTGAATGCTGGACACTCGGAGACCTGTGTCTCTGAGTGGGAGACCAGAGATCACAGTAACATGTGTGTCTCTGTATTAACAAACATGCCATGTTGGCCCAGTTTATTTTTCTTATCATTGTTGTGAGGAGGCCATAAATAGCATTGGCATTTTCTGTTGTTCAGTTCATTTGCTGTTATGGATAAAAAGTCTTTTTTTGTTTCAAAATAGCTGATAACTATTTGCTGACAGCTGCCAACATCTGCAAACAAATATGATTCTATAAAGTGGTTCTATGTAGTGTGTAACTGTTGATATAGAGCCTTATTACATTTATTGCTAATGCAATCATATGGCACACTGACCTCTGAGGAAACTTTAGATGCACTCATCATCAGAAAGGTTGCCGACCCCTGAAATAGACTGTGTTTGTGATTTGAAGGAGCTATACACTGTGTACGACAAATACCATAATCATGGCCTTATAAACCCGTTTAAATAGGCTGTTCCCTATAAGCACAAATCAAAATCAGAACTGAACTTTCTGATATTGCACCTTACCGTTTCAAACAACTCTATATTTTAGCACTAAGTTGCAAATTGTTACATTTAAAAAATTGGTTAGTCACCCTTTTTCTACTTTTATTTATTTCTGCTGCACATAAACAGATCTTTGCATTTGTTTGTGCATTTGTACACATTTGATTCTGTTATACACATGAATTTACAGACCCTTTATTAGGTACACCTGTAATCAGACAATGATATGTTAGCAACTCAATTAATTTAGGTATGTACAAACAATCAGTACAAACCTGCTGAAGTTCAACAACAACTTCTGGATGGTAGTGTCAGAATAAACAACATGAAACCATGGATCCATACTGGCTTATATCAGTGGTAATAGAGTGGGGGATATGTTCTTGGCACACCTTGGACCCCAGCTGAGCATGATTTAAATGTCACAACCTTTCTGACCACAGTGTACACATCTTCCGATGGCGGCTTCCAGCAGGGTAACATTTAATGTAATCTGAAACTGGTGTCTTGAAGAGGAAACTGAGTTCACTGTGTTCAGATGATCTCCACAGTCACCAGATCTCAATCCAATAGAGGGTCTTTGAAATGTGTTAGAGCGGGAGATTCACATCATGGATGTGCAGCCAACATGTCTGCAGCAGCTGTGTGATGCTATCATGTCAAACATGAGATTTGGGGCCAAAAACTATGAGAAATGTTTCCAGGACCTTGTTGAATGTATCCCATGGAGAATTAAGGAAAAAAAGGCATCCACTCAGTGCTAGTAAGGTGTCCCTAATAAAGTGTCCAGTGATGTATAAAATATCTGTATACTGAAAATAAAAATGTCATTTTTTTCTCCTTGCAGCAGTGCAGTCACAGTCACTTCCATGCACTTTGCCATTTGCGGCACATGATGGCAGCATATGTCTATATTGTGATACGGCGCGGGCAGACATTTTAGCACATATTGAAGAACAGAGCACAAATGTGTTACTGAGAAACTGTGTAGAGTTTAAATGTTAGTATTTGAATTAATCTTCACTCAGCATCAGTCATGTACAAAACACTCTGATGTCACCATGAGGCCTTTGGTGGAGTTGGACCTGATTCAGTGGGACAGAAGTGGACTGGATGTCTGAGTATTAAAGTATAGTTTTATTTATTATTATTATTTTATGAGCTAAAATTATGCTATGACTTGAAAATGGAAGGAACGATTGATATTTAAATGAATTTATTTTAATTAAACTTTTTAAATTAAACACTGGAACAAAAAACTTTTAAGTGTTCTTGTTTTTCTAGACATTTTTTCTTTCCTTTTTTTATTTTGTTATTTGCAGTTGCTCCACTTCCAGCTGCACAGGAAAAGTTTGGTCCTCTTCCTACAGATTCCTAATGAAAACAAGGCTTATATTTAACCAGTCCAGTTAACCCTCCTGGCTCCAGCTTTTTTCTAGTCAACTGAAAGGTTATATTTAAACACCAGCTTCAGGTCTTACTATTTTAATATCGCCCACTGCATGTTCCACAAGCCTTTTCTGTGCACGTAGTAAAAAAGACTCCTGTAAAAATGAACTAAGTGATTATATGACAAAAACAGACACCAGGAGCTCCTTTAGGCCCTCGGTCTGGGGTCTGCAGATCTAAGTAGTTTTTCTAGATGAGGGGGGAGGCAACTCCAGGCCTCGAGTGCCGGTGTCCTGCAGGTTTTAGATCGCACCCTGGGTTAACACACCTGAATCAAATGATTAGTTCATTACCAGGCCTCTGGAGAACTTCAAGAAATGCTGAGGAGTCATTTAGCCCTTTAAATCAGCTGTGATGGATCATGGACACATCTAAAACCTCCAGGACACCAGCACTCGAGGCCTAGAGTTGCCTACCCCTGTTCTAGCGGATCCCACTGCTTGAATAGGATTCCCGTCTCTTTCCGTGTAAATAACACATCCAGCTGTCTGCATGATGTCAAAGAAAATATGAGTCATTCAGCCAGAGGCATATTGAACCCCAATGAAAAGGACAAAAACATGTATCTAAATGGAAGCAGCGGTGTGGTGAACAACCACAATCTTTGCTATGGAATTGTAAAGACAGATGGATCCACTGTGTGTAAGGATACACCTCTGACATGCTCACCAGCTGGTGTCAAAATACCTGAAACTTCAACCTTCTTTCATTGCCCTAGGATCCACCTAAGTGGGTCAGCCCTCTGCAGACCCATCCAGGTGTGGACGGTGCCCAGAATGGGCATGGCGTCTGGTCATAGCCTCATACACAACAACTGTATACTCTTATACCCTTCTATCATGGCCACCATTGAGCTTTTTAGTCACTCTGTAGCTCTTCTGCAGGATCAGCACTCCCCACCTTAATCACTGTCTCCCATGAGTTTCCTGGGGGTTGTCCCTCACTGGTTTTTGATGGGCTCTCACCTCTGCAAACCACAAGACCTGTTCTTTTTGAGATGCTCTGATTGAGCTGTCTATCCATCACCAGTTACCTTGTTGTTTCCTTGTATGTTTTTCCTGTTACCAGCACATCAGTTTGACTGATGTACAGTGGCACATACAAGAAATTCCAGTTCTGCTTTCTTACGCACATTGTGGAGATTTTTTGGATTTTTGGCAATGCCTCCACAGACCGCAATGATCTCACGCTAAACAACGATAAACATTCAGCTACAGGCATAAGCTGGGTAAATACATACAGGGAGGAACGCTATAAGTTAATCTATAATGGTATAATCCAAATGTAATAATGTAAATGTGTACATACGTAAGATACCTAAATATGTTAAAAATATGCATGAATGTACAACCGCACTGCCAAAGAAATCGCAGCACTGTGTAAAATGTGACGTGCTGTTGTAATAGATGCAGAATGTGGTTTAGCATTGTCTTGCTGAAATATGCAACGCCTTCCCTGAGAAAGACATTGTCAGGATGTATGGTAACATATAAAACCTGTAGTACTGAAGCTGAACTTCCTGATATGCGAGCTGCAGATTCCAGAGTCACTAACGGCTGATCGAGACTTTTGTTGTGAATCTGTAAAGCTTGTGGAGACACTTACTTATGTGGCTGACACTGACACCAGCATTAATGGTTGTGTGTGTTATATGGTAATTACCTCATGGTCGTGTCCTGGTGTTCCACAGTACTGATTGGCAGATGAAGGGCTGATCTAAGGGCAAAAAATAAAGATGTTGTTTACACCTCAAATATTTCTGGAGCTGCAACCGTTTTATATGTAGTGGCAGCCATGACCGAAACAAATCAAATTCTGCAATTTTCTTTTCTTCTAAATCTTTGCTGTTGATCATTTATTGATCAAGGGACACAAATTTATTCTTCAAGCTACATTCATATAGTTTTATCAATGTTCCTCCAAGAATTCAGGGACATTTGTGAATCCTTATATTGATGCTATGCTCATTATTCAATAATTGTTATTGTCTGACTGATAAACTCACAACTGGGGCAAAAAGCAGCTGGAAGTGGAGACGAGAAATCAACAGTATACTGAACAGGCCAATCAGAGTAGCAGTGGGCTGTCACATGATGTGTGACAGCCCACTGCTACTTTGCTATCTTTGCGCACATCAGGTTACAATATAAATTATGTTGTAGGGTTTCAGAGAGGTTTGCATTACGATGCACCTGTAAATTCTTCTACTATACACCCCCAGCAGAGACACTGGCTTTTGAACTGAGCGCTGACAACAAGAGGAGTTCCTCTCCTCTTTAGTCAGAAGGATGAAGTCTCACCACAGAGCAGTTTTTCTGTTCATTTTAAATGAGCTTTGGTCCAGATAAGTTGGCAGCAGATAGGATTTCTGGATCATGTTCACATGTGGCTTCTTCTTTAAATGACAGTCTTAAGCTGCATTAATGAGCTTAAGATGGCAGATGTTTCTTCTTAGTAACACTTGCTTTTCCAGGCTTTTGTTGCCCCAGTCCCAACTTTTTTTTTTTTTTAATTGTTGCAGCCTTCAAACTCAAACTGAGCTATTTTTTCTCCATGAAATAGGAAAATAGTTTCTGTTCTATTGTGAATAAAATATGGATCTATGAAATTTGGAAATTTGTGTTATTTCATTCTGTTTTTATTCACATTTCCCAGCATCCCAACTTTTCTGGAATTAAATCTTTATATCACAAAGTTGTATTATAAGCATAAAAACAGACAATACTCACCACAAATGGGTGTTGCACAAGAAAATGATTTTCTCGAGGGCACTGCCTTCTTACTTAAATGTAAAATTATTTTCAAAATACACTTATATTCAAGTATAATATTGAGGTAGACATCCATTCAATCAGTATATTAGTATTAAAAATGGGCAATTTATCCTTCATATTACACTAGTCCAAAAAACATATTCTGCTTTTTACTACCGTACCCTTAAACATTAACAGTTTACAAAGAAAACTAGTGGAAATATGTAGCCTATTAAAGGTGGCACATTTAAATATATTGAACCAAATAGTACTGTGTAAAGTAAGAATTCAACTAATTTCATATTAAAATGCTTTGACATTTACAGCACGTTACAGACATCAAAGGGAAATCTATTGCACGTAACAAAAACTTCTGACAGAAACTGAGAGTCGGTGCGCTGTGCTGCTGTCTGAGAGTAGGATGAGAGAGAAAGGAAGAGATGATGCCTCTGACCGGCCGTACCCTCGGCGTGGGTTGCGTAAGCACTAATGCATTCTGCAGCTCTAGAGCATGTGCGCATGGTTGTACTGGATGAGCCGGTCCCTGCGTGTCATCTGATGCTGTGGTGTGGTGCTCGTCTCTCCCGGCGATTGGCTGATACTGATCTTTCCATAGACCAATAATGAGGGCGCATCTTCAGAGTCATTTTAAGATTCATCTTAAAAAAAGAGAGAAGTAAGGCTCATGAAGATAATCATGTGTTAACATACGCCATGCATATCCAGGCGCATTTTATAATTTGCAAAAAAAATTAAAATTTTTGAATAAAAAATATCATTAAATATTGAAAATAGGTGGCATTAATTTCTTGTGAGGTTAAATGCCCAAGTGAAGGTTTAATCCTGTGTGTGTGTGTTTTCGTGTAATTAGTCCGTGGAGGACGTTTCTGTACTTTCCTCTTCCTCTCCTTGAACTGCCTCACCTCTCGAATGATGCAGGCGGGACTTCAGTGGAAATTTGCCTTAAGGAAATTCTTTCATTCATCAGTGACACCAATGGACATGAGTGAATAGTCATGAAACAACACGTCCGGCATATTTTTGTGTGTGAACCGGATTGATAGCAGCTCACTGACATTCACACTGAGCTACGGATGGATGTGTACTGTAAATTCAGCTGTGACTCCACACCCTCATTAACCTCGGGGGAAACATGCAGTTCACGAGAGGTCGTGGACTCGTTCCCCATTACAGCTTTGTTTACATATTTTACACAAGTTCAGTGTGTGTCAACAGCGTTTATCTGCATCCCTCCCATCCCTTTGTTTTTAATGCAATTAGGTTGTGACTCATAAAACCATTAATACAGGACTGGTCTGTCAAGCTTAAGGTCGGAGCTCTGTAGTTTACCAGGTCACCTTTTTACTGCAAAGTCCTCATTTCTAAACTAAGTAGAGCAGTGAACTGGAGCCGGAGTGAGGATTTTTAAAAAAATCCAGTTGAATTGCAGTGGAATACAAATAGAAAAGTATGAAAGTAAAATGTAGCAGTTGTCAATTTGTCAAACAAAAAGAAAAAAACCTGATTTTCAGCTTCTTCTTTTGTAGGTGGACATTTGTTATGTTATATTTACATGTCATAAATTGGCGTCGTTGGTAAACTTTAATGAAGACGAAAAGGAGCATGTGCAGTAGTTATAATAATGTAGGTTGCAGGATGTGGTGCATTTGAAGTGCGCGTTTCTGTCAGTGGAAAGCCATGAAGCTAAAGCCAAGCACAGGCTCAGCCGCGCTAGCTGTCAGGGCTCTGCAGTTTGTCCGATAGTAACCCCCCGCCCCCCTCGAGCCGGCATATCTGCGACGTGTACGCTCGAGGGTGGAGGAGGGAGGGGCAGATGAGCTCGTGCGCTCACTGCAACTTCCGCCCCCTCTGTGTCCATGTGCCCTGCGTAGCCTTGTATGGAAACCAGGTCCTGTGGTGTGAGCAGTTTGAACCAATCAGAATGGCGGTGCTGTGAGGGGGGCGGTGCGACCGGAGGAAACCGACAGGCCCCACCCTGGGTGGATTTCTTTTTTTTCAGGGTGGGTGGGACCCACGGAGCCGGTTGTGTGTTTGAAAATGAATGATCTGCTGCTTGAGTAGACAGTGGCCGGTTGGTGCGTGTTTAACGGCAAACTGAAGCCACGGTGTTAACGGAAAACACGAAGAAAAAGCGGAAGATTAAAGAAAAATCTAGTCACGAAGAAACAGACAACCAAACCGGAATAAGAATCAGCTTCCAGCAATGCAGTGTGAGTATTTGAGCCCTGTGTGGAGCTTTTCTGGTTTTGTTTTAAGCTGGGTTTCACGGCGACACATCAGGTTTGGCCAGAGACCGGTTGGTCACGATTTTTCCGTTAATAAAACCACCTGCGTGTGTGCGTGTTGCATTTACAGGCCTTAGATTGGACTCTGAATTATGATGTTTCGCCTTCAGATCTACAATTTCCTGGTTTATAATTTGAGTTTTTTATGTCTGGGTTCAGTGAAGCTTGCTTTAGACGTTAATAGGATAATACATGATAATAAATGTGTTACAGAAAAAAAGGTCTTAAATTTACGGCTTGGGTGTGTCTAGACAACCTGCTCAGACCTGGTCTCTTCCTAAAAGGGTGTAACCCACCCAGCAGATCCATCTGTATTTCTCCCTGTAATTTGGTTCACGTTTAAAATAGCCATTAACAAAAGTCTGCTTAGCATGCAAATAGATTAAGTTGGAAAAAATGTGCCCAGTGTACCGTGGGGTTTCTGAGGATGACGCCCAGTGCGCGCTGCGTGGAAGCAGCTGGATGGAAGCAGGAGGAGAACATTCACTGATTTTTGGGAATTCACTGTATCTGACTTTCGTTCAGAGCAGCAGCACTGTGGCTTTAGGTGAAGTGAGGTGGCTGTTACTCTGGACAAACAGAAATGGAGCTCGAGTGAAGAAAAATTAAAATTTAGAGGGGGGGACTTTTGGTCTGTACAGTTTAAAAGGGGATTAACCCAAGTGAAGTTTGCAAGCATGGTGGTATTGTTTCGGGGAGAGTCCCTCATTTGGTTTTGGGGCAGACACTTTTTTGTTCAAGGAATAGGGGGGGGGTTGCTGCTGTTCCCTTTCTGAATGAAACAGCTGTTGCTATGCAGTACAATTCCCCCCCCCCTGAGTGGATGCAGCATTTTGCACAACTGTGCTGAATCCGTCAGATGATTCATCCTTGGCACTGGCTGTGCTGTCTTATGACAAGGAAACTTCATGAAAACAAAAGCATGCAGAATGGCTGTGCTTCATCAAGAGGAGCATCAGAGAGTCAGCAGAAAATGATGGTGCAGCTACTCTGATCATTGATTGGTTGGGTCTTTGGTTGTGACTTCTCAAACAGGTGCATTTGAATACGTCACCTCGGGCTATGGAAAGCTAAACTGTGGCACAGTCGTTTTATTAGCTGAGTGATTAAAAAATGTGCTCGGCAGCTCTGTAGAGCTGAAAGAACAAGTCCAGACCTTTTCTACTCAGTTAACGCCCTTTTTACTGCAAACAAATAAAAAAAATAATGCAAGCATTTTCTTTGATATCTTACCCAAAATACTTCAACATGTAGACAGGAGTAGCTGGGGAATCCATCCACTGTTGTTCTGATTGGTAGACCGCCTGCTCTACTTCCTGGGCCACAGCTGCTCTGATAGTGTTGGGTACTGAATCTGTTTTAGATGGGAGTTTTTCACATCCTGAAAACAAGGTGAAAGCCATCCATGTTGCTGCTGTGGTGACAGAGGCCAAACCTGCTAAACATGTACAGGTCTCCATCACACACACTGAGTATTAGAAACATTGTTGTAAAGGAAGTAAAGCCATGGCTCAATCAGTCATTGATTGACGGGTTAATCTATATCAGGTAAGAGAATCAGAGGTTTCCGGCTTGTTTCTAAAGGATATGGGTTTGTGATTTTGGTGATTGAGAGATAATTAAATGGGAAATCCACATATTTCTCATGGGTGATTATCAGAAAACCACAGAAGAAAAATTATTGATTGGAAAAACTGAAAGTTTATCACAGCAGCCGGGGAAATGTATTCTTAGCCTGCTCATGGATCAATAACCTTGTTGACCACCGATGGATGTTTTCAAGGTGTTTTTGCTGCCAGATGAACAGCAGGGGGGGATTCATACCAGGCCTGTGTGACAGGCACGCGTCTCAGGGGTTTTTAATGTGATGAAAGCTCACTGGGTTTCTAAAGGCTATATTCAGCCTTCACATGTCCGTTTGCAGACTGGTAGGGTTGATGAGCGATTGAACCTCGAGATCAGCGTCACGCTCAGAATCCTCCCCATCACGTCACAAGAACGCAGCAGTGACTGAAATAAGAGGAGGGGAGGTGATTTTAAATATCTGCCCCCTGTCAGTCCCAGGCCTGCCTGCTTGCCTCCACCTTCAGCCACCCACAACTGCAACAGAGGAATCTGCAGCTGCACCGGAGGCGATGCGTCCACAGAGAGACCTTTAAACATCCTGATCAAATCCAAATCAAGCCCATGTTGCTCCTCAGGGACATGTTTTTGGCCAAATGTGATGAATTCTTCCAGTTTAGATGCAATTCATACATGAAATAATCCAGCTGACCTGTGTTTTATTCCACTATGGAAAGTTTAGGTTGGGAATATGTTTCAAATGTGTCACAAAAATTATTTTTGGCTCTCTGGAGCTTGTTTGTTTCTGTTTTTTTTCCCCCCCCATGGGCCCCAAAAGGTGAGAAATGATGTGCTGCTGCTAGAGCAGATAGATGAAGCTGCTGGTATGTGTTTTCAGCCCTCTTACATAAACAGATCAGTCCTGTGATTTACCAAAGAGGAAAGGGAGAGGAGGGGGTGTCCAGCTCGGCAACAGCAGTGGTTTGAATGATAGAGAGGTCTGACGTGGTTCCTGTGATGAACGAAATGGTGGGAAAGGCAGGAAAAGGGGAAGGGGGTGGTACGGTCGGCTTGGCATGTAAATCACAAGATCATTGAGAGAAGAGGGAACATGTCCCCAGGTGGGACACGCTCTAATGTCCCAGTTGGGGTTTCCACTTTCTTTCTGTTGTATCTTTCAAAATTATTTCACAATCATCACCAGTTTCCTTTGTTTTTCCCGTTTCTCTTCCACTCGACACCAGGAGGGTGGAGCAGTGTAAATATTCTTTATTGAGGTGTTTTGTTGACCAAGCGCAGCAGTCACAGTCAATTATTAGTAGAAAGACGGCGTTATCTGTAACGTGTGTTTGCTAGCCAGGCTCCATATGTTGCGTTATCATCCAGGCTTTTAACAGCTCATGAAGTCGGATCCAATCGAGCCGTTTCTTCTCGCTGTGCGATTGAGTGCGTCACAGGTCGCTCTCTGCACGTCCTGAGCAGAGATCGGCTTTTTTATGGTCGCAATGATCTCGGTGAGATTTCTAAGCAGCTGCATTTTATCTGATCATGAGACAGAAGTCGGGCAGGTTCGTGACACTTTGCAAGAACACTACAACTGCAAGGGTTAGAGTTAGGGTTACATGACCTAGTGCCCTACAGGACGCACGACTTCTGTGAGTACCGCCCACTGCTGGCTGTCACACGTTGGTGTCAGCTGAGCTGTGCGCTAATTAGACAAGGAAAGCCAGATGTTTCAGTATTTGCTCCTTTGGATCTTATTTCTTTGTCAGTTATGATTCTTTATAGTCTAAGATCTAAATAGCAAACTACTTAAATTATTTAGTTATTACAGCACAAATCCCCCAAATGCTCCACTCCTGGGATCCAGCTGGGGGGAGGGGTCTTTCTCTTGGAGCCTCTCAGTCATGTGTGTAACTGTTTCCTTGTTGTGACACCCTGACCATCCTCTGTTTCAGTAACTTTGTGCGAGTCCACCAGCATGTCAGGGGTGACGGAGCCTCCCAGAGAAGTCGGTTTCCTGGAGTCGCCCTGTGTTACAGTGGACAGCGCGGCCTCCCTCGATGACGGCATCGTGGACACAGCAAAGTACGTCAACACAAGTTACACGCCCCTAAAATAAGCCCCTCTTTGTTTGAACTGCCTACAGAGAGGTAGTGACGGTGTTTACACCAACAACAGTTGGGATGAGGGCATGATCTTTGCTCTCAGGATTCCCACCCTCTTCCACCTGCTGACCCACACGTAACTGTTTTTTTTTCTCCTTCCTTTTTCTTTAGTGAGTCTTCAGAGGAAGAGTCCGCAGGGGAAAGGGAAGAGGAGACCGGCGCCCATGACGCAGCCACCAGCAGCACCAAGACTACAGAGGTCCCCGCGGAGCAGAGCTCAAACACACCAGCAGGTGAGTGCAGAGGGAGCGTGTTTACACTTTCTCGGGCGCTCCCGAGCATCCGGCGTTCACCAGGGCGGCGCTGGAAGAATTGCGATAAGCAGCATGCAGACGTACAATTAGACGACATCAGTTTCATTTTTAGGCTCAAGCATCCGTACAGATAGGTCGTGACCTCGGGTTTTATCCCATCTCTGTGCTCGCTGTAAATGCTGATGTTATCTTTTTTTTCTCCTTCCTGAGGAAGCAGAGCAAACAGACGTGAATGAACTCTGCGTTCTTCGGCAGAGCGAGCTCCACTTCCCTTTTCCTGCCTTTAAACGGTGACATTCTTTCCCGCCTCAGTGAGTGAGGAAAAACCCCGGCACACGCGTTGCTCCGCGATCTGTTTATAACCACGAAAGGGGAACTTTGCACTGTGACCCAAAGTTAATTGACATTCGTTATCATTCGTTTATAATGATTCTTAAAGAGGAACTCTTAACATGTAATAATAACTGCTGGTGGCTTTTTCATGATAGAGTATTTACAGCCCTGCTCTAAATGAATCGTAAATAGTCATAAACCCTCCGTGTGACGCTGTTCTGCTGCATATTCAAACATCCTGCTGGCAGTTTGTCTCTGAGTGTGAGAGCAGAACATGGAGGCGGGGCTTCCCTGCAGAAACGATTACAAATCGATTGGTTTTGTTGTCAGAGTTTTGGTGCAAGTCCTCGGCCCCCTACGATAAGTGATAATCGGAGATTGTTGGCAAACAGACGGTTTTATTTAAAGATTATCTGATCATAATTTTAACCAGGAAGTCCATCGGTACACTCGCATGGCGTGCTGGAAGTTGTATTTATATTTTATTATTTATAAAGCTTTTAAAATGATACCACTTTTTGTTTTTAAAGACTGTCATTTCTAGCCAACCTGAAGCGATTGCTAACTCTTGGCTGTCACTGTGACTCATGCCAGCTCTGTTACCATTGGCTGACACTAGTTTTGAACCCGTGTGACTTTGCAGATTTATCGTAGGCCTGCAGCTGGATGGTATCGCCATTAACACCTTAAATAAAGGGTGTTTGTCGCAGTTTTCAAGGACGGCAGATGCGTACAGATCTATTGCCGAGGCCCGCCTTCGATCGATTCTCTGACTGTTATTTGCACATCTTCCAGTGAGCGCCCAGCGCCCAGACTCCCTGTCGGTGCCGGCAGCAGAACCCCGTCTGTGGACGACGCAGCGCGATGGAGAGGTGAAGCTGAGGATGGAGGAGTCCGGTCTGGCCGCTGAACCCGCTTTGACGGTCAACCAGATGTTCGTCTCGACCGTGGAGCGCTACGGCGAATATACGGCTCTGTGCTGGAAGGAGGGCGACCAGCAGAAAAGCCTGAAATACAAAGATTACTACCAGACCTGCCGCATCGCTGCCAAGAGCTTCCTGAAGGTAGTTTTTCTTTTATTCTTTGGGTAACGCTGCAAAAGTTTCCATCTACGGTTGATTCGTTACTTTAAGGACATAAAATTAAGCTGAGTTCAGTTTTTGAGCAAGAATACCAAATGCTCAGAAACGGTGGCTCGTCTGTCAGACAGTGAAAGAGAATTTTGGCTGCTGTTGTCACCACAGCAGGCGGCTCCGCAGATTTGATTTGGCTGACTTTTAAACGCCAAATGCACTTCCTGTTCAGCCAGAAGAAGAAAGATAAAGATGGCTATGGCCTTCCTGACCCGTGTGCTGCCTCACACAGGCAGCAACATAATATAACCAGCAGTAGCGAAGAGCTGGCGGGCACAGCTGTGCGCTACACGTGAGAGAATAACTGCAGACACTCTCTGGATCTGATTATCCCAACATTTCCTGGACGAAATCTTAGTGATGGCTCATAAAAAACGGATAAAAAGCAGATAAATCAATAAGAAGAAGAAGAATTACTGCTTTCAGCTCTGACACACAGTGTGGTGCCAAAACCTTTCTTTGCCCCCTCCCCCCGAGCAGCTGGGCTTCCTCAGCATCAACACATTTCTGTTTCCAACAACAGTCCTCGAGTTCTTCGAGCCGTTTTAACGTCCGTTCGTCTTCGTGCCGAGTCTGTCTAGACAGCACGTGTCGCCGCACCAAAGGGTTGAAATGTCAGGCCAGACGGCGAGGTCTCAGCAGGACAGAGCGTGTCATTGTTTCACGTGAAACTCTGCAAAGTTAGACAGCAGGCTGACTCATTTCTACTGACACACACACAAACTCGGACGTTTCTCTCTGCGTCTCACACACACAAACCAACCTCGAATCCAACTCTTAGACCTGAACTTCGCCCTCGCTCACGATAAATAAAGCTCAGATAGTTTTTGTTTTGTGCTTCCCTAACACAGTCAGCTACACCTGATTATTATCTTTCAACAATGAATGAACGACTTGATGAATGCTGGCTGCAGCTGAATGTAATGCACAGCTAACCTCAGGTCCCACCTGCATCAGCTGGAAGACCTGACGGCTCAAACTGTCTCTGTGTTTCGTGAAAAGAACATCAGGCTAAATCTGGTGCATGTATTTGTCTGCACTCTAGTTTGTAACAAGCAGACCCTTCTGAGCTTTATCCTGTCAAATACAAAATACCCCGAAGTAATAACAAAAGGTAAATATTAAACAAGGGATTTGTAACAACAATCGCAACGATGGAAGTGAGACTTGTGCCAGATCTGCTGTGACTCTTCTAAGTGCGCTCTGGCTTTTACAGCTCGGACTGGAGCGTTACCACGGCGTTGGGATCTTGGGCTTCAACTCCGTTGAGTGGTTCGTCGCAGACATCGGAGCCATTTTGGCGGGGTGAGTTTCATCGTCAGCCCTGAATATTTCCTTTACATGACCCTAATCCTCCTGCTCTCTGTATCTGTGGATATCTTATTACATGCTGATGTTTACGTGTGGCAGCGCGTTTGCTGGTGTGTCCTATGTGCCAGAGCAATACCGTCTTTTTGATGGATGGTTGAAACTATGCGTGTTCACTGGGGTGCTGCACTCAACTTCGATTCACTTTACAAGAGCTTGTGCTCATACATGCGATGATTCGATTCCTCTTCTGAACTGATCCGCTGTGGATCCAATTAGGGCTGGGCCATATCATCCCGTTCACGGTAATACCGGTGTAATGTGGGGCAACGACAAGAAAATGAAATATCACGATAAAATATGGGTAAAACGCGCATGCGCAGTGCCTTTGTTTTCATACGCACATGGTGAAAAAGGCGACGCAGAATGAGAAGAGCGAAAGCGGATCGTTGAATGAAACAGATGAGCCAGAACTGGTTTGTAAAAATGCTGCAGCTTCACTGGTGTGGAACTGGTTTAGCTTTCGTCCGTCAGATACACAACAAAGCACTATTTTTGGTAGCGCATGCTAGCGGGCCGTCGTTATTACCGTGTTGTTTGGAAAATACGGCGCACTTAAAATCAATCCTTTGATTTGTCTGAAAGTCGACAGAGCCCCTTATAATCCCGTGTGCCTTATGTATGAACTCTGGTTGTGTTTACTGACCTCGAAACGATTTTATGTGCACGGCGCTCGAAAATCTGTTAAATGTTTCAGTACGACTTTGCTGAGCTACGAAGCCGCACCGCTTGATGGATTGTCGGAGCGTTACAGCTGTCGTCCGCAGGGATGATCTGATATCCTCGTGTCGGCGTTGCTCCCACATCGTCATAATAAATGTTGTTCCAGGGTCAACATTGCAAGTGACCAATGTCTTTGTGTCTTTGAAAAATACCGCCTTCAAAAGATCTACTTCACTTGCGAGAAGAGAAACCGCTTCTGTCCGCCCATCCGGGAACTTGAATTCTTTGCATTTCAGGATACTTTTCTTTAATAAACGGTAAGCATTATACATATCGCCCTTACAGAGGCGGTTTCTCTTCTCGCAAGTGAAGTAGATTTTTTGAAGGCGTTTGCTTTTTTCGAGGTCGCGGATGACGTCAGGAGAAGGTGATTGGTCACTTGCAATGTTGAACCTGGAACAGCATTATTTATGATGACGAGGGAGGAGCCTGGCGGAGTGATACGTACTGTGCTTCAACATAATGTTACCGTATTGTGTGTGTATAACCTCTTTTTAAGTGTTGTGGATGTTATACATCAGGGGTGCCCAATCCCGGTCCTCGAGAGCTACCGTCCTGCAGCTTTTAGATGCATCCTTGTTCCCACACACCTGAATCAAATGAATGGCTTGTTATCAGGCCTTTGCCAAACATGATGGCATGCTGAAGAGATCAAACCATTTGATTCAGCTGTGTTGGAGTAGGGATGCATCTAAAAGCTGCAGGACGGTAGCTCTCGAGGACCGGGATTGGGCACCCCTGTTATACATGGTTATGCTGAGGATATGTCGGCCAGTTTCCACTGGAAATGCCTTTTGGTTAAACTGTCAGCGAGGAATTTGCATTTTGCACTGTTAATTTTTATATTTATTTTAATGCACATAAAAAAACAGCTGCTTGTTTAAGTGAAAATACATAGATGTTTTTTTTCACTAATAAAGTTGTGGAGTTGTAAAGTATTTTGTCTAGTGTCAATTATATCGTCAGTTATATCGTTATCGCAAATTTTGAAATCTATATCGCGATAAATATTTTTGGTCATATCGCCCTGCTCTAGATCCAATCAGTGCATTTTCCTGATAATGCTAATGTGCTTTTTAAGGCTTATTTATCCATCTGTGTTGTGTTTGTACTCTGTGTCTGTGCACTGATCACATAACAGCAATCACAAGCTTCTCAGCTTTGCTGCATAAGTATTCACTATGAATGAACCCATGCTTGTTATCCAACACGCTAAAAAGAGTGCAAGAAATTCCAAGAAACTGAGACCCTTGAGCCAAAGTAAGAGTCTAAAGGCACTGATTGGCTGAGGCCAGATGTACCCCGGCTCAGCTGCTGACATCACCAAACATCTGTTATGCTGAACCGGGTCTTTTCACGCCGATTCTGGTGACATTTTCATGTTTGCTTTGATTCTTAAAAGTCTTAAATCTGTTTATAGAGAAGCTCATTCTTTCCACGCACTCTGATACCGATACTGTGCATGCTTAAACGCCGCTCCCTGCGTAATGATCACAACAAAAAGGTCAGCTGAAATGTCAACAAACCGGTCGTGATGAATGCAATCAGGTCATGTTTGGAAACTTCAGTTTAAGGCTCAGATTTCCACACCGAAGCAAAACATTTGAATCGCATCCTGCATCATATCTCACTGTCTTTTAGAGCGGGAGCTAGGTATTCTAGTAAAACAGTGCTGTCATAGGTCAGGTGGGTTCTGTTGACCCATTTTCATCAGATTGTTAAGAAAAAGACAGACGGGGAGGACTGGTTCTCCTGTGGTAACATCGGGATGTCGTCAGGTGATCTGAATTTTCGGGCATCTGCAGCTCAGTCAGAGCAAACATTTAACATGTTGCTGCTTTGTTGAAATGCAGGGTTAAAGTGATTTGCTTTTCATTTGCATGTTGCATGTTCTCCACCCACTGTTGGGAGCAGCCCTGCGCTTCATTTTGATGAACATAGTTTCGTTTTTTACGTATGAAAAGTGCCACGAAAATAACTTCAGTCTGCCGCTGATTCAGGTCAGGTCAGTTTTATTTACAGCGACAGGCGTCCTGTAGATGTCAGTCAAGTCACACTTTCAGCAAATAACTGCGAGACTACTGATTTTCTCCTTTTTGCAGCCATTAAAATGAATGTTTAATTGCATTCTGTGTGATAACAAATTGTCTTAAAAGTCTTAAATGTACCTTGGTGAAAGCTCTCACTTGATTGGCTGACTTATACCTTTGGTCAGCAGCTGCACAGATGCAACACAAACCTGATTCATGTGCTGATGCATTTCTGATACATTTCCACCAAGAGCGCTCAATTCATCCGTCGTATGACTTGAATGTAACTCGGCGCTTCTGATTCACCTGCAAGCTTTTGTTTCCATGGCGACTGGAAGTAAATGAACAATATCTATATTGACTTATCAAATGCATATCTGCAAATGGAAGGCCTCTTAATCAACATGACTGGATATTGATTCGATTGGAACAATATAGAGAAGTAAATGGCTCTATAGCTGACTGTGTGACGTGTCTCTGTCTCACAGTGGGTTTGCTGTGGGCATCTACACCACCAACTCTCCTGAGGCGTGCCAGTATGTAGCAGAAAACTCCAAGGCCAATATCATCGTGGTGGAGAACCACAAACAGCTGCAGAAGATCCTTCAGGTAAGATGAGAGTGAGTTACACGTGGATGTGGAGCAACACGCTGAACAGATTTCAGGCACAGCTGAACAAAAAAACATAATAATAATATGTGCGTTTATTAAACCAAGCTGTAAAAGTAGTAACTTATACTGAAGGAATCCCACGAGTGGATTTACTGATCGTCTTCACATCCGTCCACAGATCGAAGACCAGCTGCCACACTTGAAAGCCATCGTCCAGTACAAAGACGAACTAAAAGAGAAGAGACCAAACCTGTACACGGTAAGCGCACACTCCCGTGCATAAAAAGAAGCTGCTGAGCACAAGAGGCACGATCAAAGTGTTTTTATTTTTCTTTGCGTGCCACAGTGGGCCGAGTTCTTGGAGCTTGGACGCGACGAGCCCGACGCTCCCCTCGATGCCATCATCGCCAGCCAGAAGCCCAACCAGTGCTGCTCGCTCATTTACACCTCAGGGACCACGGGCCAGCCCAAAGGAGTCATGCTCAGCCACGACAACGTAAGCTCCACCCATCCTCACATCCTCAGGAGCTTTGTGAGGCAATGTGCCTCTAATCAGTTGATTAGTATTGATCTACTGTTACAGTAAAGATGTGAAACACTTGTGCGCCCACAACAATCACAGCACCTCATCTTTACTCTCTCAGCTAACCTGGACCGCTTACTCCACCGCCAAGCATGTGAGTCTCACCGCGGCCTCCCAGGCTCAGGAGGTGGTGGTCAGCTACCTGCCTCTGAGCCACATCGCGGCCCAGATGGTCGACATCTGGATCGCCATGAAGATCGGAGGGGTGACTTACTTCGCTCAGCCCGACGCCCTGAAGGTGAGACACACACCACAAACGGACAACACAAACACGCCGGCGCCCGAAATAAACGCTCATCAGCCCGTTTAATAGGTTCACCTGCACAGTACGGTCAATATAACAGGCCTGCTGTACGGTCATGGTTCTTTGTGGCTGCTATAGAACAAGAACCAAGTGTCTGATTACAAATACCCATCAGTAATTTAAATGATGTAAAATTAAGTAACCCCCCCTCCCCCGTTGATCACCCTCACATTTGCACTACAGCAATTTTAGCCTGTAACAGAAAAGTAGCATAGCGCCCCCCTCTGGTTCCTCACGTGGCTCTGTAGTCCGTCTGTTACACAAACGGCTTCTGTTTCTTTCACACTTCCTCTTTTTGTGTAAGTTGTGAAAATGTGTGATTTTTATTTGTATTTTCCTGTTTTTTACAGGGTTCGCTGGTAGACACTTTGAAGGAGGCGCGTCCGACGGCCTTCATGGGCGTCCCACGTGTCTGGGAGAAGATGCAGGAGAAGATGAAAGCTGTTGGAGCAAAGTCTTCCACCGTGCGAAGGAAAGTGGCTGCCTGGGCCAAAGACGTGGGTCTGCGGACCAATCTGAGCAAGCTCAACCAGTAAGTATATGTTTTTGTTTTTTTTAAGAAGGGGCTGAGTCGTTTCCTCAGAGGTGGGAGGTTCCTGTTTCAGTTTGCTGAAATGTTCTTGTGGAACATCACCGCAGATGCAGGATTGTTGTTGAAACAACTATTTATTTATTTCCATCAGCTGGGATAGCCTTCCACCTCACGCTGCGTTCTCTTTCACTCTTTCTCCCCAGGAATTCGGCACCAGGCAGCGCTCCGGTCAGCTATCACGTAGCCAAAAAGCTTGTGTTCAAAAAGGTGCGTAAGGCCCTGGGCCTGGACCGCTGCACCAAGTGCTACACAGGCGCCGCCCCCATCACCAAAGACACCCTGGAGTTCTTCCTCAGCCTCAACATTCCTCTTTGCGAACTGTACGGCATGAGCGAGAGCAGCGGCCCTCACACCATCTCCCGCCACGATGCCTTCAAGCTCACCAGGTACATTTTTCTCTTTGCATTGGTTTGACGGCTTGCAGGGAACGACTGATACTCGCTGGTGAGTTACACGACTGCTCTCTTGCAGCTGCGGTATCGAGCTCCCAGGGTGCAAAACAAAGCTGCACAACAAAGACGAGGAGGGAAACGGCGAGATCTGCTTCTGGGGACGCCACGTCTTTATGGGTTACCTCAATATGCCCGACAAGACAGAGGAGGCGCTGGACGCGGAGGGCTGGCTGCACTCGGGTGACCTGGGCAAGCAAGACGAGAACGGGTTCCTCTTCATCACCGGGCGGATTAAAGGTACTGCCTGAGCTAAATCGCACTCTGCTGGAACTGTACCAGATTTCTATTTATCTATTTAAATGAAGAGCATCAGTTCTGCTTTCAGTCTTATATCCTGTTACAGACCGATTGCTTCAGGTTTGTTCTTCTCTTCGCTCACAGAGCTGATCATCACAGCCGGCGGCGAGAACATCCCTCCCGTCCCCATAGAGGATGCGGTGAAGGAGGCCGTGCCGCTGATTAGCAACGCCATGCTGGTCGGAGACAAGAGGAAGTTTCTGTCCATGCTGCTCACCATCAAGGTAAAGATTCAGACAGTGAGAACAGGGGAGGAGTGAGGGGGGTGTCAGAAGCTCACTGCATCAGTGCATCTGCTTTAACAGATAGTGAGGAAAGGAGCACTGACACCTGGTGGTCGCTTTGAGAAACTACACAGTTGGGATTTTCAGAATCGTGCTGTTTTGGTTACTGATATTTATTTGATTTTTTTCCTCACCCTCCAGTGCCAAGTGAACCCAGACACGGGCGATCCACAGGACGAGCTGACGCCAGAAGCTGTGGAGTTGTGCAGGCAGCTGGGCAGCAAGGCCACGCGCGTCTCCGAGATCTCAGGCGGACGAGACCCTGCGGTCAACGCTGCCATCCAGGAGGGCATCAAAAGAGTCAACGAGAAGTCCACCTCCAACGCTCAGCGCATTCAGAAGTGGGTCGTCCTGGATCGAGACTTCTCTGTCGGCGGAGGAGAGCTGGGTGAGCGAATGCGCGGTTTATTTTATTAGACAACGGCTTTGAAACGACATTTAATAAGATGCACGATGATGATGTTTTCACATCCATTTGTAGTCACAGTTACTCACATTTGGGTATTTCCTGCCTTTTTGGAGCTAAAACACATGTGATATTGAGTACGGTAGCTCAAATAAGTGCGTTACAGAGAAACATAAGTTGCAGCAGGCCGGGAGGATGTATGTGGTGATGCGCTGGTACAGCTCAGGCTGCAGTCACTCTACACCTCGCAGGAGTTAAACAGCACGAATCCTCTTTGCTCTTCCCGCAGGCCCCACCATGAAGCTGAAGCGGCCGGTGGTGATGAAGATGTACAAGGAGCAGATCGATAACTGTTACAAGGACGTGGCGTCTCCAGCAACCCCCGACAACCCGCTGCCACCCAAATAGACCTGCTGGGACCATTTGCATCATTCAGTCCACTGCTGGGTTCCTCCTGTATTTACATTTTTTGTTTTTTTTTTGTTTTACTGCCTTAAGTCACGCTCAGTCTGTCTCAGTTTACATTTATGATTGTTGTACAGAACAGAAGCCAAATGAGGTTAAATTGAGCTTATTTATTTGTATTTCTGGAAGGACCAGTGACGTGTGATCGATGAAGTAGCAGCAGCTTTACGTAAGGAGCTGCGACGCGAACCGGAATACTTGATAACAACAGGATGTTTTGGGGGTTTTTATGAATAATTTGTGTGTATTTATTTTCACTTTACCAAAGTTTCTGTTTACCAAATGAGCATCGGATGGAGTGAAATCCCACAATCACACGTTCACATGTGCTTGGTGTTTCTCTCGTCTTTGATTTCGCTCCTTTTTGTTGTTTTTTGTTTTCTAAATGTCAAAAATGTTCTGCTGTTGAATTTAAGCTATCGTTCTCAGTATGTCATGAAGCCATATCTGTTGCATTTTGGTGTCTGTCAGGTATTTTGATTTGTGACCTTTTTTTTTTGTAATACTGTAAATATGTTTTACCTCGTTTCTTTTTCCCAGCCATTCGGTCGCGTCAGGAATACGTTTATTTTGCACTCACATGGAGATGAAGTAAATTGTACATAAGTTATAGGACTGTATTGTCAGTTTATAGCAAATCTTATCAGCTGCTAGCAGCCTGTCGCCACGGCGACATTTTGAGATCGCCTACCATCGGCCTCGTCTGCGATGTGACACAAATTTGAAAGCAGCTCTTGCACTCCAAAACAGGTCATCTTGTATATCTTGTAAGATTAGTATATAGCAGGCGTGTGTGGCGCACTCCCAGCAGAGCCAAACTGAGCCTTGTGGTTCATTTATGTTAAATTTTGGGGTTTGTGTGTTTTGTTTTAAGGATGAAAAACAAAGGGAGGAAATGACGGTGATTCAGGGGGGTCGGGGTGAGTGAGGATGGGCTGATGGAACACCAAATGGCCTTTTTAGTTTAATCCGTTGCCTAAAAAGGTTAAAAGAATGCACTTGCATTGTGAGACTGAGCAAACGGTTCAGTGAGGGCTCACAACACCCCTGACAGAAACCTGGATCTGCCTGAACCTAACAGCTGTTTAGTCTTAAAGAAGTCTGGGTTGAAAGAACAGCAGCAGGAGAGTGAAGCAGGCCTGCTTGTAACGACGAAAATGTGAATGTGTGTCTGATCAGTTGTGGAATAAATTGGAACTCATTACGCTACTTTGTGAAACTTGTCCTTTGTTTTGTTTTTGTAAATGTAACGCGGAGGGATTTAAATGCACAGAGTAACAAATAACAGTCGGTGCAGACAGCGCACTGTGCAGACAGCGCACTGTGCAGACAGCGCACTGTGCAGACAGCGCACTGTGCAGACAGCGCACTGTGCAGACAGCGCACTGTGCAGACAGCGCACTGTGCAGACAGCGCACTGTGCAGACAGCGCACTGTGCAGACAGCAGGCGGGGCTCTGATGATGATGATGCAACCTCACAATCAGAACAGACTCAGGTGTAAAAAAGAAAGGAGAGCCGACGGCCTCGTTAAATACGTGGCACATGTGAACCGTTTCTATGCTATTCGGTGTGCCGACAACCATAAATAGGCTGCTCGATAATATTTCCTCCACTTCTGTGAGATCGTCTCTCACATCTCGTATTTGTGGCCACAAAACTCACGAGCTTCTAATGCTAAGCGGAAACGCGGGGAGAGAAAAACCGACGTGCTGCAAGTTTCATTCTTGCAGTGGTAGCAGTTTGTCATAGATGCTATTACTAAAAATCAACCTGCAGCACAGGATGGTTCGCTTTTGCAGAGGCCGATCTCTTAGGTTTGGATTCTGTAGTTCGCAGACGTTCTGTTTCTTATTTCCTCTGATGCTTTTCGCATCATGAAGCTTCTGTCAGCAGGTGCACGCAGCCGAAGAGCCTTACCGCACTCGGCTCAGGAGGCTGCGTTGCCATGGTAAACAAAACTGAACGGCAGAGAATCTCCAAGGCGACAGCTGCGATATTCGTGCAACCACGGAGTTTATTCAGTTACTTCATAAGCAAGTGAGGGACTTTGTATAAGAACGGCTGTAATTCCTAAACATTTAATACAAAATTTATGAAAAAATAAAGCTGAAAGTCTGCGCTTCACGTTGACTTGTAAAAAGGAAAGAGTAAAAAAAAATTGACCCAACTCTGTTTCTTCCGTTTCACTGAAAATCCTGAACATTTATATTGTAAGTGAACTAGAACTGTGTCACCACGTGATCCAGCTCCATTATTTGTCTTATCTGACAATGTAAATGTACTGAACAGTAGTAATGAACACATGCACACATTCATATTTAGTTTCGCAGCTGTGACACTTTGCAGGATTGGCCACAGTAGTGCTGAATTATCACAAATAACAGGATTTTTACGCAAACTGTGCTCATGCGTCTCATCAGCTGGATAAAAGGGCGGAGGTTATCTGCACACAGTGTCTTTACCACGTGGTCACTGTTAGCTATCGTGGGTCCAAATTGAATTGTGATACTAAAACTTTTACAATATCACAAATATTCGATTCTTTTTTCTTCTAAAGGATAAAATCACTGTTTTCCATTAACTTAACAAAACATTACATTTTTAAATCAGCACATAAAGCAGGGGCTGCACCAGAGACCTCACGGTTCTGCTCACAGCACAGACTGTTGTGTTGCCCGAACCATTAACATCGTCTCCGTTCACTGAACCGGCACGAACGACGTCAAGAGCGTGAAAGCGAAGCTGCTAAACGGCGTTCAGCCATCTTTATTTCATCTGCACCTGCGCTGTTCCTGCTGCGACAGGCCAAAAGGTCCACGCAGCCTCCCGGGTTATTGATCGGCCTCCGCCAATAACTGTCCCTCCCTACAGCCGCATTTCCTCAATAGATGGTCAATGCATCACGAGCATTATGAGCCGGCCTGCTGCTTGTCCTTTTAACCCTGCGGCCTGCGATGACCGTCACGTGAACTTTACTCGAACCCTTGCAGCGGGTCACGCAGCGGTCAAGGATCGGACACACGGGGAGGGGGGGACAACAGTACTTAATGACTTTATTAATAATATGATTTGAACATAAAAATAACATTAAAATAACATGTTTCGTCCTCGTTAACAACTTGCATCATACGGCCACATGGTGGCGTTGTAATGCCAAGCTTGTTATTTTCCTTTTTTGTTTTTTCAAAAATACCAAAATTGTTCTTCAGCCATCCAGTTCATTTGTTCTTCCCGCCATTCGTCGCTTCGACCTCGTACATGGATTCAGACGCCGCCCTCCCCCCTCCCTCGCCCCGCCCCTTTAAAAGAAAAATAATCAAACCCTTTATAAATACAGGCAACCCTGCCCCCTTGTCACAGACACATTATGACAACCACTGACACAGGAAACACCCCGTCTGCACATGCCCCTCCCTCCCTCCCCGCCCACCTCCACACATTATCAATGAACCATTTTCTCTGTTTTTTTTTGTTTGTTTTGCTGCTTTTTCCTCATCCTCTAAAGATCCACACAGTAGATAATCTACCTTTGCTGTATTAAACACATATTATATATAATATAGACTCAGCTGAAATGCTCCACTCTCACAGCCCTGTGCACAGAGTTGCAAAGGGAAGGGACAGCTGGGGGGTTTCTCCCATCTATCTCCCATTCCCTTCTATAATGTTCCTCAACATTAACGATAATCACTCAGGCTTGTCATCTTTACTGCTTGCTGCAAGTTGCAGTTCATTAAAGCACATCTTCTGAGACAGATATTAATATTTAAGACAGTTTTCAGTGTTTTATGCAGATCCAAGCCAGAGAGGGGTTCAAACATTTAAACAAATAACAAACCAGGAAAAATGAATAGCACTTTAACTTCCAGAGCATCTCCTCCCACTTTGCAACTCTTGTTTCTCTTTGTTGTGTTTCCTCAGGCTCAAGTTGTCCTAACGTAATAAAATGAAGATGACAGTCTACGTTTGGGCGCGCACATTTACGAACGTGCAGAAAACCCAAACTGGACACGACAGAAAAACAAACCGTTTTTCTTCTGCTGAACCAAAGTGTGGACTCCTCACGTCCCGCCTTGTGGTCCAGTTATTTGTACTCGGGGCAGAGGGTGAAAGTTTAGCTCATCCAGCAGTTTTGTTTTGTTTGTTTTTCACCCGCCCGCCCAAACACGTGCTTCTCGGTGTTCAGCTGTCATCAGAATCATGATACAAAACAAAAAAACTAATTTTTACAGGGAACATCCCCAACATCTTATGCCTAAAACAGATCGACAGGCATGTTTGTGAATAATAGCGAGAACACATGCCAAAATAAAAGACAATTAAATAAGAAACAAATGGTTGGCAAACAAAACAAACTCAATTCATATTGTATTGCATGTAAATATTGTATAAAATCCTTAAAAATACAGTTTAGGTAACTACTTAAGTACTGAAGTCATCACAGCCAAAAGTGCAGAGGTCCATAAATAAAACGTTGACTGTGGGTACATAGTGGGGCTTCTCCCACTTAACTCACTGTCTCCGCCACGACCACAAGGGACCGAATGAGCGCCCGGTCAAAGGTCAGAGTTCATGAACTAGGACTTCCAAGTTCCCACATCGGTGCACAGAGGACAGAGAGGAAAGTTGTTCGTTGGAAATTCTCTCCCATCGCTGACAAACACGCAGGCAAGATGCACTATCGTCACTCACGCGGCTGCAAAATTCACTCTCGGGCCTGAAGTTCTGCTGACAGAGGCACACCTCGGGAAAAATGAAGGTGGCGCAGAGGGAGGAAGAAGGGAGGGGTGGGAGGGGGGCTACTGCAGGGCACATGAGGCGGCGTTGATGCCGGTTTTGATTTTGAGACATCGTCCGTGTTCGTGAGGCGTCTACGGTAAGGGCAGAGGGAGTGCGGCGCCGAGCCAGGCAGGCAACAGAAGGAGAGAGCGAAGTATTAAAGCTATCGGAACGTCAGGGCAGAAGCACAGGAAAAGGAAAAAGCGAGGAAGGAGATCAGTGGGCTGGTGTCTGAGAGAGCGTGAAGCCTAAAGGGGGCCACAAAAACCAACATCGAGGCCCCAAATAAGTCCAGAACTCGTGCTCAGTCCTGACTCGTTTGGGCCTCACAAAACTGGCTCCTGAATGTGTCGAGCAGACGTTTGTTCAGATTACGCAACAGGAAGCTACTCACGATCGAGAGTAGTGTCATTAATGTTCGATAAAACTGAAGATCCCGTTAGGGGGAACTTCTGCAGCAGCGTTATAGATATATAGAGCATAGACAGAGTCTGAGAAAACATAAAAACAAGTAAACGATATACAGTAAATACAAAGACTGTAAAGAGAAAACAATCAAACACTAGGAGCTAAAAATAAGAGTAGATATTACAGTGGACTCTATTACACAGAGTGAAGAAAGCGACATTTGTGCTTCTCTGGTGTGTTATGATCTTTTTACAGTACGGTTTGATGCAAAGAAAACTATTGCATACAAATGATTGGCCTTTAGTCCACCGCAGGAGGAGAAGGCGGAGCTTCTCCGACCTGGTGGGATGGTGTCTGTTAAATGCGGTCACACTAAACACGCCAGGATAGTTTTTGCCAATTCAATTAGAGTTAAATTGTTCAAATCACTGTGCAAAGTACTCTCAACCACACAAAAGCTCATCGTCGTTTACAGCAGTCGACCTCCATCATTCAACACCATTTCAGTGAGTCGACGTGCTTTCCGATGAACTTTTAAAGCGGGCGTTACTGATGATTGTCACTTCTGACTTTGTTCAAGTACTCTGTTGACTAGGTCCTGATCATTAATGCATAAATCACCACGGCTAGCACGCTTACCGGAGCTGAAGTAGGCTCACAAACACCAAAGATCTGGCTCGAAGCACCGCAGAGCAACGGGGAAGAAAATGAAAACCGCTCAACATAAACTTACATTATAATTAGATCAGATTATTGAAAGCCTTTAATATCAATATTGGCTTTAAAATAAACAAACTAAATACAGTCTAGTCTCTAATATCACTACCTCTGGGATAAACTATTTTTTAACATGTCTTAAATGTTTGAGATGTTGAGCGCATAAAGCCAATATGTTGATCACCATCATTTTTAAAGAGAATGAGCCACGCAGCGTACAGTCACTGATCCGATTAGTTAGAAGAAGCCAGCTTTGTGAGACCATCAGTCCGATTCCTGATGTAAAGACCAGCGTCTTTATTTTCTTGCATTCACATCTATTAGCGATGCCGTTCAAGTGCCTGGCGACTTGATATCGGACGCTTGGCTGTTAGCTGGTACGCTTAACGCTGCTTGAAGGAGGAGCCTATTGAACAGCACGCACTGGAAGGAACTACCACGCGTTAAAACACCTAATTCCAAAACTGGCCAACAAAATCTTGGCCGCCTTCTGAAAATTCCCAGAGGGCTCGATGAGTGGAAATCGATAAAAAGGGGCGACAGCCTACAGAGACACTGGAGAGAAGCAGGGATGGAAGCTATTAGGAAAATACTGGATAGTCAGGCATTCCAATTAATACTAGTTTCCCCAAGGGGAGGAGGGGGCTGGGGTGGGGTTCAATCTGTGTGGGCATGCCTAACAGAGTGCACCCCCTCCCCACTCACACACACATATACACACTGCAAGTCGCAGGAAAAAGGCACTAGAGTGGGGCTGTTTCTAGCCGTAGAAAAGTAAAAGCGATATACATTCATAGCTCACAGGTTTCTGGGAATAAATACACAAAATGCACTTGTAGAAAAATAAAATGTAAAAAAGCGTGGCCCCTATTTTATTTTATTTTTTAATTTTTGGAATCAGGGAGACAAGTATGGCTACTTTTTCACGGCTTTTTAAACCCCCCCTCCCCCCATTTCTCCCCACCTTACTGTGCCCGACCCAACGCTTAAAAGGCAATTCAGGAGTGACCCTCCGCTGCTCCGGCTGCGAGCAGTCGAGCCCTTTCATGCACGCCGATATGGGAAGAAGGGAGGAGGTGGACGAGGGGGGGGTGAAGTGGAGGGATGGAGCGAAGGGAGGGGTCGCTGTTGGTAGGAGGTCAAGGCTCAGCTTTCAGTGCGAGGAAGGAGAGGGGGAACTGAGGAGAACGCTTTCAGATGTTCAGACGACAGAAAGCTCAGTCACGCACACATACAGCACACGTCTCAGTGTCTTCATGTACAGTGTTCAAAGCTGGAAGGACCCGGGAGGCAAACATGTGCGTGAATCTCGGTACCGCTTTGCTTTAAAGCCTCACGCTGAGCATTCGCGAGCACTGCAAATACTCAACAACTGGTTTATAACACACTATAATTACATATGAGGTTTCACACCCGCTGTTCAGATAGACGATGAGTATAATTCATTAAGAAAATGCCATGAACGGGACTATGTTACTCTGAAACGCATTTCTATTTTAAAAAAAGTGAAATATAACAGTGGTTGTCTAGTGTATGATCCTTTTCTCCTACAGGACGCCGCCTTTGTTAGTAGCTTAGAATCGGGACTAAAAGGCTTTCTGGCTTTTATTTACAGGAGTTTCTAAGACGCGTGCGCCATCTTTTACTGCCACAGAGGGGAATGAATGAACTCAAGTGAAAGACCAGTCCCCAAATCTTTACTGCAGAGACCCAAACCGGGCTTAGAAAAACAAGTGGCAAAGAGCTGTCACACGTAATGAGCACAATTATCAGACCGGACCTCTCCGGTGCGCAGCGTTCTTCTAAAACGTTCTCGTCGTGTCAGATCGCGTGCAAACAGAGCAGCTAACGCTCTGGTGCGTCCGCCGCGACTGAGCCGGCATCACACCTGCAACCCTTGCCCAAACCACGTTAGTAGTATTTTCAGTAAGTGAATCTTTTACTGCTCTGAGTAACGTGTGAGAGGAAAACAAGAGAAGAAGAAAATGAAAGCTCGTCATTTTGCTCCTAAAACTGCTTCATGCATGAAAACCTCTTAAAACAAGAAGAACTAAAAGTCTTTATGGGCTTTAACTCCTAAACTCTGATCAATATGATAACACGAGGAAACACGCATCTGCTTACAACTACATTATAGTGTGTCACAATCCATTTGTTTGAGGTTTATGTGCCTATTAATGTTAAACAGGTGGCTAATAAAGTAAAGTGCTACCTTAATTCTTTATATGTTGGTGTATGCTCGGGGGAAGAATCAAACTGGCTGTTTGTGTTCAAGCAAACAGAGAGAAGTCAGTGACCACAAAGACAACATCTCCCCTTAAACCTCAGCAGTGCTCGGACACACACACACACACACACACACACACACCTCAAGAGTATGTCGAGAGAGAAATGAGCTCCAGCTGACAACGGGGGTGGGGGGGAAGAATCGGAGTGTTCTGCCGAGTAAGGAGTGTGCATGTAGAGGAGGAAGAGGAGGAGGGGGAAGTATTAGGTTTGCAGAGGCGGGAGCAATGAGGGTGCAGGAGGGTGGAGGAGGGGTTGTGGGGTGAATTCCACACCACTGCACGGACTCGAGACGAGAGATGGGTAGTGAAAATCCTGACTGCAGACGGAGTTCTGCCGCTCCGGCGTCTCCTTCCACGCCTCCCGCTGCTGCTCCTCCAGTTCTCTCCCCGGCGTCGAGCGTAGGTGGTGGAGTTGTGTCTTCGTGTGTGCTTGTTCGAAGGTTCAGTCAGTCCCACGAAAGAGCTGCGACAGATCCAGCTACCCGTCTCCTCTCGAAAGAGCAGACGCAGCGACGAGGCCGCCTCCGCCATCCGCGGGCCGGCTTCCACTTCCTGTCACGTGGTCGCCTCCAGGTAGCTCTGTAGTTTGCGGACGGTGGACTCGTCCAGTGAAAAGAGGTCAAAGTCAAAGGTGGTGTTGGTCACATTGAAATGGCCCGTCTCCTCGATCAGGTTGACAATCTGAGAGAGAGGAAGATCAGTTAACGTCACGGCAACCGTTAGCACCGTACGCTCACAGAATCAGAGCATCACAGGGTGATTTAGCTTTGGCACGAACACACACCTGCTGCAGGACGTTACGCTCCCTTAATGCCATCAGTCTGCGGTGGAGGTCCACCAGTTCTTCTGTGTAGGCCTGCTCCATGGGACAGGAGGGAAAAGAGGAGAGAATAAAGTCCAAGGAGTTTAAAAATAATAATAATGATAATAAAGTGTTTAAGAGTCTTCCTACTCTGTCAGCACAAAATTGTGACTCTAGAGAGATTTTTCTTCTACATCGGGGAGATAAAGGACACATGCATGACATACACGAGACGAACATCTGGGAAAACTGGGAACTCCAAACTGATTCAGAGACTAGACGCATCAGTTCTGTCGTTATCAACCAATCAGTATGTTCCATCTTAGCTTTGTGGTAATCGATCCCAGCAGGAGGTAACAGCAGGAACAAAGAATCTCTTCTGCTTTTAGACGTTTAGTCTAAATGAGGTGCTGATGGGGGTTCAGTCACCACCTCAGCCAATAAATCTTCACGGGGGAATCTATAAAGGGTCGCATGTGTTCTCCAGATTTTGGGGGCTTTTAAATGCAGCATTTGCAGGTTTTAGACTCTCATACTTCACGGAGCAACATCTGGAAGATCTGGTCCCAAATCTTCAGCGGTGTAAGAAGCACAAAGATACAGCAGCCGGGGCAATAAATAAATAACTACCATCATGAGAAAAACACGAGTCTGATCAACATCGTGAAGTTAGTAACTCAAAGAGACAAAAACAATAATCTGTTGGTGCTGGACATGGATTTCTCTTTGACTGACACCATAACATGTTTAGAGGGACTGAAGTTTTGGACTCTTCCAACAAAATAAAGATCAGTTTACCAAACGCTACTTAAACATGACTTTAATCAACGAAGAAAGAAGAAAGATGTGTTTATAGGTTCAAAGGCCAGAGTCAGTCTGCATAGCTGGATGAATTTACTGGTCATTACTGCATCTTGAATCCATTAATGTGGCCCCCGAACGCTGTCTGAAAGCCTCGTGTGTGTGTGAGGTTTAGGCATAAAAAGTTTGATTTACCCTTCCTACCTTGTCGTATCCCTTCTTCATCACCTTCTCCGAGCGAAACGAGGAATCTGGGCTTTTTCGGACAGACACCTGCAGTTCAGAGACAACAGAAAAATGTAAAAGATGGTAAGAGAGGGGGGGGGGGGGGGGGGGGGCATACTGATAGAGAGGCAGTGATGAGACCACCTGCAAAAAAGGAGCAGGAATGCAAGTGCGAGCCAGGTGAATGGCTACAGACCGCTTTAAGCATCACCCTTAAACACACGGCCTGAATTATGGTCTACATCTATACTAAACTCACACATACAGAATGAAATCCCCAGAAAAGCAATAAACTCACAGCTTGTACTGCAAACCGCTCGTCCCACAGTGAGTGCGAACCAAACACACGACACAAGTAATGAGATTATTCTAATGAGACGACTCGTTAATAAAGTGTGCAGCAGAGTGAGGTCTGTGACTCACTTTGTTATTGGAGGAGCTGTGTTTCTGTGGGGGCGGGGCGGGGTCTCGACTGGGGCGGTGGGAGCCGTCGCTGCTGTCGCTCTCGCTGTCCAGGCTGAGTCTGACAGGGGTACAGGGCGAGGTCAGAGGTCAATGACATGCACACAGGCCTCGCACTGTCCATTGTAAGCAGAGTTAACCCTCGAGTAGAATTTGCCTTCTAACAACAAGAGAAAGTTAGGTGGGCAGACAGGTCTAGATATGACAGCCTGTTATTAGACTACGGTAACGCTTTTTGCACATGTAGCTACTCAGCACAACTATAAAAAGGGAAAAATGATCAGTTAATACGCTCCAACTTTGACTTGTTTGATGCATATTGTGCAGCTTATATTCTCCCGTAGACACAGTGCATATTCACCGCTTTATTTCTCCTTTTTTACAGGATAAAAATACTTTAAAAAGCATTAAAAAGCCCAAAACATTAGTATTTGTTTAATGGAATTTAAACATCAAGCATTAACATACATACCATGACTTTCCCACTAGCGTGTCATACATGTAAGCTGACTGATAATGACTTCTTCACTGATGTGCATGTTTCTGTCACTAATTTCTGTGTAGGAAAGCGTGACAGTGCAAAGAGTGGATGTGTTTTGGGGGACTGACCGAGAGTCGCGGTTAGGCGGGTTGGTTTTGATGGGCGTTTCTTCCTCTGAGGTGGAGTCATCATCATCGGACTCTTCAGACTGGATCTCCTCCACCATGGATCGCAGGGGGCCTGAGCGACGAGTCACACAAACCATCATCTTCCATCATTCTCAGCACCCAAAATTTGTATAAGGTCTAAATTTGCTCATTAAATGAAATAATCGTATCTAATGAAATTCTATTTTTATGTGAAATGGGTCGTAGTTGACAGAACTGTACCTTGTCCTTGTTTCTGTCCCGGCTCAAAGTCAGAGTCTGAACTGGAATCTGAACTGGAGCTTTGAGTGGAAGGACTGGAGGGAACCGACGGCTGTAAAGAGAAGGAGGAGAGATCAACGAGTCCATGAAGAGACAACAACGACACTCATGGGACCGAGTATCAGATGGGCTCACGATGTAATGATGCATTGTTTTTTCTTTTAAATGGACGGGTAAGACCTCAGTCTGTTCAAGAGAAACTAACGAATTTTTCACATCAAACATTTTCCCGTTTCAAAGCTTGACTGAAGCGACCGTCTCGTCCTCCTACCTCTGATTTTGACGATGCTTCATCCTCTGAATTCGACTCTTCTGAGTCTTGTAGTTTCTTGGCCTCTTTCAGTTCCTGCGTGTCGTTTTTGCTTGGGAACCAGCGACCCTTCTCCTTCGGAGGCTTCTTCTCAGCGTACGACTGGTTTGCTGCGGACGAGGACGATACACGGGGGGAGGTTCCTGTGAAGGCCCCGCTGCCGGTGGGCCCCTTCGGCCCCTCGGAGCTGGCCTTCTTCTGCTTCTTAGCGCTCGGTTTGGGAGACTCCACCGTGGACGGTCGTTTCCCCGGTGCTTTGGGCTCCGGCGGCCCTCCGCCACCTCCTCCCCCGCCTCCTCCGCCGCTACCGGCCCCCCCTCCTTTCGGAGACATTCCCTCCATCTTTGAGTCCTTCAGTGTGATTTTAGGCTCCTTGAAGGCCGCCTTGGGGAGGACCTTTACTTCATCTTTCACTTTGATGTCTGACGGCTTTTTTGAAGACGAGGAAGAGGAAGGATCGCGGCCAGGCTTGCTGCTTCCGTCTCTATCGTTGTCTCCTTTTGAAGCAGCTTTGCTCTCAGAGTCCTTGCGTGGCCGCTCTCGGTGCTCCTTGGTTAACTTGTGTGGTTTGGGTCCTTTGCTGCTGCCTCCACTTCCTTCTTTGCTGGGTTCCTAGAGAGAGAAACAACATCATCATCATCATCATCGACTCTTCTCCTATTTGGCTCAAACCGCCACAAACAGAATATCAGCTCAGCTGCCTCGAGTACAAACGCACCGTGTCCTCCCAAGATTCCCAAATCAAGCCTTTCCAGTCTGGCATGTAATCACATTACATGTGACTGTCTCAGTAATTAGTAAACAGAATAACATCTGCCTAACAGCTGTATGAAGTTCACCATCGCTCAGAGCTGAATGAGGACATCCTCAGTTCCAGTCCCAGCATCTTGGTCTTTAATAGGCTCGAGATCTTAGCTGATTCTATTAGCTAGTTATAACTGTTAATAAGCAAGGCTATGTGGAGCTGCTGCTGATGGGAATGTCGTTAGCGTCGCTGGAATCCGATTAGCGTGAAACGCACTGAAACGTATTGATGGTGCTGGACAAATGTGACACGTGATTTGTCGCAGCAGACGAAGCGTACGGAAAATCAACGATGGCTCCGTTTCTAGTGAGCTTCGGAAACAACATTAGCCGCCGCCCCCCACAACCTCCAACATTTCCAGGTTTGACTCGTGCAGCTCTGGACCACCTTTAGCAGGGTTTCTACTTGTTTAGGTTGCTCCCTGCAAGACCAATTGCAGATGGCGTTACCGTTGACGTCACACTTTTACACCGTACAGCAGTCTTCAGTAGAAGACTGTCGTGCAATGCAAAATCCTAACAATTCTCAGACCAAGTTTATTAATAATTTTATAGAGTAGGAAGCAAAGTATGAAGAGAGAGGAGGTGAGAGACACAGGTCTCAACAACCTCAACAGTGCTGCGTATCGTCAGGTGCTGCTGAAATACTTAGTGGGCACTGGGCGCGCCAAGCAGAGCGAGTTCATGGGATCATTGGTCAAGCCATCGGTTTTAAGGTGATAATTTTCAGGTTTCTTTCAAACTTCTGACCCCACATAAGTTCATCACTACTGAGTGGTGAAGGAAAAACCAGTCCGAGTGCAACAAGCTGACATTTCTGTCTGATCTCAACAAATAACTGAAAAGGTGTATAAGTGACTCTGACCAGCAGATACTAACCAATTCCTGAGTTTGTGCCAAACGTGAATAATTTTCCTCAAAGAGCTGCTGAGACATCGGTCGTGAGAATGGGGCAGAAAAACACATCGTCAACCCCGAAGCATATTTCCTCAGCCACAGCTGTCACTGGCACGGAGGCATAAAAATGCAAATGTGCAAACAAACGCGCCACAGAGTCACCAGAGCGGCTTTTAATAGAGCTCTGGCAGGCAGCGCCCACTTATCAGCAAACAGTTTTACAGCTTTTTCAAAGTGACACTATTAAAGTTGATGCACACATTAGAGCTTTTATCATACTGTTAAAAAACTGGAGAAAAAGTGCGTCTTCGGAGACTTCCTGCGCCGAGTTTTTCCGTGTCAGCAGATGGACACAGCTGGATGAAACCATTCCAGCTCGAGCTGGTGCTCAGCAAACATCCACTCATGCCACGATAATCATGGGACTGATGAAACGTGCATTTCTATGTCGAAATAAAGACGGACATTCGTTTGCACGCGTGCCACAATGGTGAGGCTTTAACAAATGACTGCGTACGAGAAGAACACAGGGGCCTGTTATCGCTTTATCAGCTCCTTATTTTATCAAGAGAGAAGGAATAGACTTAGAAAGACAATCTCCTGCCCCACTTTTAAGAAAGACCGTACCAGGTCAGTTCTGTGCTGGCCTGTGAGCTGGCAGAGTAAACGTAAAGGGATCAGTTTCCCGTTTTCTTCTGATATCCCTCCTTTCCTGGCAGGCTGAGTAATTCTGCATACAGATGCTCAAAAACAGCTGGTAGTGATTAGAAGTCTGAGTCAGGCTGTTTTGAAGGCTGATTTAATGATTTTGTTAATGTCTTTTACCCAGACAGTGTGTGTGTTTTTAGAAAATGCAATCGTTGGAGTTGACCAATAAAGCCGATTATAAATTTAAGATGAATGAGAGAGGTGCAAAGAGAAAATAAAACGGTCTAGCGGGATCATTTCTTCACCAACCTTTGACACGTGAGAGGTCTTGGTCTTCTTGGGGTCTGAGAAGGCAGAGAGGGGGATGGTGGGGAGCATGGGGTAGTCTGGGCTTGGCCTTGACATGGCCTCCGCCCCCTCGGGGACCACCAACACCTGAAATTCAAAAAAAGAGGCTTTAATAGGTGCAAGCTCTGAGAACTGAAGCAAAACACATGTTCATTTTCCCCGATAGATTTATAAGTGGGCTTTATACGTGAGTTTGGAAAGAAAATCAAACCGAATCAGTATAAAAGATAAGAAATGTATCATAGATGAATTTTATTTTATGTGCAAATAAAAATGTATTAAAGCATATACTGAGGAAGACGCGCTGCAGCAGCCGAGATACAGAAACAGCGAAAAGCAAAGCTGATAAAGACTGTCCTCACTTCCTGCAGCTCAAGTTTGATCAATTTCCAATGAACTGAGTGTTCATAGTGTGCAGCACCTTAAATGTACAGCTACTCTGGGCTCGGAGGTTAATGGCTACTACAGCATTTACACATCTACACCATGGAGTTACATTAACCTCCTAGGACAGGGGTGTCCAACTCCAGGCCTCGAGGGCCAGGGTCCTGCAGGTTTTAGATCTCACCCTGGGTCGACACACCTGAATCACATGATTAGTTCATTATCAGGCCTCTGGAGAACTTCAAGACATGAGGAGGTCATTTAGACATTTAAATCAGCTGTGTTGGATCAAGGACACATCTAAAACCTGCAGGACTCCGGCCCTTGAGGCCTGGAGTTTGACACCACTGTCCTAGGACACAATTTTAAATATGCAGAAACAAAAATCAGGTAAATAAATAAAAAATAATCATGTAATTCTTTGTTTTTACATCCATCAGGTCTCAATCAGCCCAAACAGCAAAAAGAAATTAAAAATGCTATGAAAGAGTTCGGTTCTTAGGAGGTTAAAATGAATCTCTGACGTGAGGTCACCTAAACAGGATCACATTATTCAGCCAAATTAAAGATATTTTTAAACTGTATAAAAATCCCTTCATTAGCCAAAGGGGGAAACAGCAGGGACATAAGAGTCAAAAGCTATTTGATCAGTAACACTTCAGCATTTTCAAATTATAGAATTGATTTAAATAATGTAACAACGTAACAATTTACAGCATATGTGGATTATTTAAGTTTACACAAGGTTTTGATAAAAGTCACACTTTCTTATTTATCAGCCGCAGTGCTGACTAAACCGATTCAGCGTCCTCGTGTTCACACAATCCCCTATTTAGCGTTCGGGCAAAGGAGTGTGTAACATCCCAGCAGCTCCCGATCTCTCTCTCTCTCTCTCACACACACACACACACACACACACACACACACACACACACACACACACACACACACACACACACAAAAAGAGCACAAAGAAGAAGAAACATACTTTTCAAAGTGAAATCTCAGGGTTTAATTCCTTCTAAGACCCCTTTTTAAAATAAATCAATGCTTTTTAAGACTTTAAGTGATCTCCTCAATGCGGGTTATCTGCGGCTCTTAAAGGATTAAAATGGGAGTCGAGAACAGGAAAAAAAACACTTCGAGCCAACAACTCCCACGTTAACGCTAAAATACAGTGTGCCGCACTCGCTACTATTAGCGTCTGATATTCACTTTGATCAGCCATTTAGCTCTCAGTCAGTCAGCCTGGCTACGAGCCAAAGTGTCAGGCAGCCTCACCCCTCCAGCTTTGATCAGCTTTCTCCTGAATTCTTTGGTGGGGTTGTTGAAGGTGAGCTTCTCACAGCGCAGGTGGTTGACTGGTGGGTTGCCCTCCAAGTTAAGGAAAAGGTCGTAGTTGAAACACACTTTTTTGGGCTCCTCCTGAACAGGGAGAAGAATGAAGGTTTTAAAAGTCCTTACACAGCACGTGTGGCACTCAGTCATAGACATTTCACAACGCACAATAAAAGCTGAATGACTGCACCGTCAACCCGGAAAGTCAACAGAACAGAGACAATGCTGGAGCTGGAGCACTGATAAGAAACATTCCTGAGGGAAGCTGTACAGCGGCGGAGCGGAGCGACACAGGCACATGCATTAGGTCACTCTTCAAAGACTTTATAAATAAAGTTTTTTAAGTAACCGCGATGATGGCTTAATGGTCGCTAATATTTACTTTCCTCTTCACTTTCCTTCAAGTCTTTTCTGGATCATCCTGACAGATTCGTCTCATTGTTTACAGAAGCTACTCGCACTTAAAAGGAGGATGTTGCAATTTTGGAAGCAGTTGAAAGGTTTAACATTACAAAGGACTACAGAAGATGATGGCACACTAATGTGCACAGGCCCTGTATCGTAATGCAAGCAGAGCGGTTCCTCCATCGTTCTTCTCAATGGCTGACATAAAGATGCCAGTGCTGTGACTAATAGAAACAACTGTTTCCACACCAGACGAGCCTTTCACTAACACAGGACTGCATACGAGCATTTCTCCTAAAGTGAAACGGATCCTATAACACGGCTTACCACAGGAGCGCACTCTGCTGCAACATCACTTTAAGGTGCTACAGATTTGAATCATTTAACATTCAGGTAATCGCATTACTTTAAAGTACAAGAGTAAGATATCTGCCCTTATGTCAAATTAAAAACCGACAGTTTCGAGTTACTATATCACAAATGGAGCCACAACAAACGGGATTCAATGCACCAGATGTCAGCACACCTTTCATTACTCTAGTTACTTTTTGCCTGCCTTTAAAGACATCGTTGCTTTTCCCTGTAAAATATTTTAAAAGTGTCAGCTAGCACACTCGGGTACTCTGAGAGCAGGCTCTGCATCGCCATCGGGGATATTCCTTCTTACGAGCTCCTGGAGGCCGAGAGTCATCCAGCCAGTGTTTTGGTACGTCTGCAGCAAATAATAATACCATCCATAAACGTCACCTTCCTAACGCCTTTGCACTTGTGCAGTCACCTGTAATCACACGCCCAGCCCACGCTTCAGTCAGAGTGCACACACTGTGGTTCTAGATATGACCGAACAAATTTATCTAGTGCTCCAAATATTCCCCGCATCTCTCTTCATGCAAAGGCTATTTTGGCAGTTTTTATGACATGTTGTTTATATGCAGGTCTTTTGCAAGTCGGATCTGTGCAAACTCTCAGAGCACCCATGATGCCATTTTAAGAGGACAGCCACCACAAATCTGATCTGATTAGCTGTCCTGAGGCTCTTTAATAGAACTATTGATTAAAAGCTTTCATCTCATGATGACTTCAAATCCTCCAGCAACACTTTGTCATGTGGAGCCATGATCTAGACGTGCAGAAAGACACGGCTAACAAGTCCAGAATGGCTCATCTTATAATCACGCGTGTGCAGCCGATCTAAGTGGAAATCACAGGCGTACTTAACTTAGTTTAATAAACTACAGGTTTGATAATTGCTTGCCAGTAATCACTGGTTACTCAGCTTTGGGGGGCTCTGCTTCCAGTCTAATCTTTCTAACGTCTACCTTAGATTTTCCATAAGAGGATAGAAAGTAGCCCAGCCTTTAATTAGTCAATTATGTGATCATTGAGAGCTGATACTTCTGATTTATAGTGTACATATTTTTCCACCAGAGGTTCTGAACCATCACTGCCTTTATACGGCCACAAGTAATTGCATTACTCCTGGTTTAGACGGTAACTTGATTACGTTCACATCAAGTAAAAGGGAAACCCAGTTTTCTCTATCAAGTTAAGGAGTTAACCAGATTAACATGAGTATTGCTGGAAAAGCCTGATTTCTCCTTATATGCTGCATTCCTGTGAGAGTGTAAAGGCAGCCTTAAGTCCCATTCAGACTGAGATGCATCTCTAAGGGAGGTGATTGTGTCGTTATTTGCAGCGGTCAGTGATTTTTTTACCTCCCCCCCAGTTTTCCTGCAGATCTCTGCAGAGCATCACAGATTTTTCTCTCTGCTTTTTCCTGTTTTAACCATTTTAGCTCAGCCACGTGTAAAAATGAACTTTTAGAAAAACTAACATTTTCTAATGCATTCAGGTATTCTCACCTTGTTCTTGAAGTAAACCTCAATAGGCATGAGGAAACCTGCGTAGCCCGACTCCTCCACTTTGTACGGAGGCTCCTTGCATACTGCAGAGAGACAAATATGTTTTTTAACCCCCAATAAAGAAAATAAATAATCCACCGACTGTAACAAACTCTGTCGAGGTCACAATATGCCCGGATATTTTCACATTACTTAATTTAAAGGGATGCAAAAACAAAACGGCGGCACAAACTAGTGAGAAGCATGCTTTTATTCTGATAGGATTGCGTGTTTTTAGCATTAAATGATAGTGGACTCATAATTGGCGTAAAGAGAAAATTACAACAATATTCCTACTGGGCTGTCACAGCGGTACAGTTTATCTTTGTGCTGCCTGCCCTCACTCTGACCTCCAACAAACAACCTCATTTCAACATTTAGAAATCTGATCAATTTCTCACGTGTCATATGTAACAGGAAGAAATGTGTCATCTGTATAAAATCACAAAAAGGAGTGAAAAACAAAACTGTTTCCCTCTCAAAGATTCGGTGCCTTTTCTTTTAAATCACCGGCTGTTTTCACTGTGTGGGATTTTAAAATAAACTGGCAGAGAATGAAAATGTGTGGTTGTGTGAATGTTTACATGTCGTTATTGCTCTGTCCTACCTCTCTTGGGTTTGGGGAAGCTCTCGTGCAGGCGGAAGACAACCTTCTCTACAAAGTGCTGGATGTCACCAGTCTCTGGGCCTCGGACAAACACCATCCAGTCGTGGGTGAAGCCTTCTGATGTCACCTTCTTCCTTAGCTGAGCTCGGTGGCCCAACTCTAGTTTTACCTGCACAGTGCACTGAAAAGAGACAGAGTACTTTAAATACCAAGAATGAAGGCGTTCAATTCAGTTTTATTTACACAGCGCCAAATCACAACAACAGTCGCCTCAAGGCGCTTTATATTGTACAGTAGATCCTACAATAATAGATACAAAGAAAAACCCAACAATCATGTGACCACCTATGAGCAAGCACTTTGGCGACAGTGGGAAGGAAAAACTCCCTTTTAACAGGAAGAAACCTCCGGCAGAACCAGGTTCAGGGAGGGGCGGAGCCATCTGCTGTGATTGGTTGGGGTGAGAGAAGGAAGACGGGATAAAGGACAGGCTGTGGCATGGGAGCAAAACCATAATTTCAGGTATTGTAAAAAAAAAAACAAAAAACACAGATTTAAGAGATTGAGAAACTCATACTGACATTTTGTCACGTAGAAGCGAGAAAAGCACAGAAAATTAATCCCTTGAGATTTTTATGGGACGAAAGCAACCTGAACTTTACTGGCTTCTGCCTACATTTCCAGGCAATACTGTCACTCAGGTCAGTTTTTATTCATCAGCCAAAGTCAAGGGGCTTTAAATCTATACAACACAGGACACAGACAGGATAAACCTCCTAGTTTGCAACCAACTAATAATCAGCACTTTATTTTCTATGCAACTTTCTTGTTTTCGGTTTTCGGAGTCAGCGAAAAGGTGAAAAAATAAATACATAAACGCTGAGCAGACATTTTCCATTGTCTTGTTAGAGGACTAACCATCTTTTGATTTGGACCTAACTCATTTAAGAAGCTTGTTAAATGTCATCTGTGCTGGAAAAGTGAGGCCAACTCAAATAATATCTGTCCGTCCATCCATATTTCTTAACCGCTGTCCAGTACGCCCTCGACAGTCTATTGCAGAGATAACAGACTCATAATCACACTTACATCTATTTCAGAATCACTGATTAACCAATCATGCATGTCTTTGGACTACGCAGGCACACGGGTACATGCTCCACACAGAAAGACCCCCAGCCGGCCGGGGGTTCAAACTCAGGAGGTGACAGCATTAAATGCACCACTATGTGACCCACAAATTAAAATTAATTTTAAAACAAATCTGCGGTAGTTTATCTGTTCTTATGAAGAAAGATCTGAGGATGAAAGGAACGCCCTTCTTTGCATTAGATCTGAGGCAGGGGGTTTCTAAGGATTGATATCACAGATTTATGATAAAGGAGAAGGTGCTTTTGGCAGCACCTTTATTTCTGAACGTATCACCACAGAGAGACATCTGCATGTGTGATTGGGCCTGATTTACACCGAATGACCTTCCTGATCCAGTCCTCCCATTTATCCAGGCTTGGGACAGGCACTAAGGTCGTGACCCCTGAGGCTGGGTTTGTGTAGCCTCCCAGACTCAAACCACACTTTTTTTTTTCACATGCAAGGTGAATGTGCTAACTGCTAAACTGCTCGATTAATGATTAAGAAGAAGAAAACAAAAACAGCTCACACAGTTTTAAGTTGGTTTGACATACTCAGATTTTTTTGCCTTTAACATCATTCAGTACTAGCTTACACTAAAGTACCCTGCTAGCAAATAAAGAGGAAATAAATACTAATGGAATAGTTCATTCATTTTTATATTTTACTAACAAATAGTTTAATAGCTTAATAAAACTCAGCATCACTGAACACAGCAAAGATTTTCAGTCAGTTTAACAACTACAGCCAGACTTTGTCGGCCATCTCTCCTCTGTGCTGTTCCCATGTTTCTGTAACATCATAATGAATCTCTGGGTTTCCGACACTTGGCTAAACAACAGCTTTTGCTTTGGGCCTGAAAACATTGCATCCAACTGCAAAACCATTAAATACGATTAAAACTGGAAATCTTTCATTTTTGGGGCGATGACGTCACCGTGACCTTTAAACAAACCCGCTTACCTTTACTTCAGTTGTTTTATAGAGTCGGCTATTAATCATAACAACTGTCTACAGATTTTAAGTCAATTATCAACTGCATTACAATCGATAATGACTGTAAGTCAAAGCCCCGTGCTATTGGCTGCATCCCGGTCCCTGGCAGTGACAAATTACAGCAGCAAAGACACCTTCCAAGCTGAGGTAGCTTATGAAATAAACATAAGCAAAGCCAGTTGTAAGATTAATCCACGGAGCAATTATTCATTGGGTCGCGATTCCACCTTGAACAAAACCTCTGAATCTCTCGAGTGTTAGGACTCGACACTCGAGTGGAAAGGGGCCGGACAGAAACAAAGCCGGACTCATGCAGGGACGCTCCCAGTGGAATGGGAGTGATTAGGTGCCCGAGCAGAACAATCTCAAAAGGTTTGTCCAGAAGAGGGTCGCGTTGTTGGGCCACAACTGTCTGCCAAGAACAATGACAGCAGCGGGCCACGCAAGTGACACAGCGCTGGTGGAGATAGAGCGCAGGAGGGGAAGCGAGGGGTGGAGGCAGGCGGGGGACAGAAAGGCACTTTATGTCCAGGGGAGGACTGAAGAATGTGGGGATTTGGCCCCTGCACCGAGGAGCTCGTGAGCTGGGACCGAGCGGGGGGATTAGAGGGGACAGGATTGAGATGAGCTGGTCTGGCACTCCCCAGCACGAACGCACACAAACACGCACACACAAACAGGCATGCACATACACCTCCCCGCCTGGCGCTCTGCCCGGCCATTCTGTGGCAGTAATGCCCTTAAACTCCAGACTCCACCACACCCACAGCGAGCCGCCATGGACTCCCTCCAATCATCAGTGCCCCCCCTCCCCCCGAGGAGCTGGTTTAAAAAAAAAAAATTAAAAAAAAAAATCAGGGTTGTGATAAGCAAACATAAAAATCAGGATGACAACGAGCCAAAGAGGAAGATGCTGATTGTGCTTCAGAAACACACAAAAAAGAATGAGCGCTAAAATTAAGTGATTTCAGTAACAGGTAAAGTTTAAAAACATTTAAATATAAATAAAAACTAAAACAAGGGAATTTGAGGATTTCTTCATTCTCTGATATTATGATTGATCCTTTAGCAAAATGAAGAATCAGAGGAAAAAATCTCTTCTCACAATTTTTAAGCAGAAAAAAATTGACAGAAAAAAAGCAATTGGCTCCAGGAGTGCGTGCAATATAATAATAATGAAACGAATTAAGAGAACGAGACAGAGAACCCCGTCCCGAGGTAAGCAGTTAATTAGCTGATAGTCAGAAAATGAGTGCAAGTTTTTGATGACTAAAAAGATCAATCAAAACATTTTCGAGTCCATATCAATATTCTCCCGTTTCACCTTCTGAATTGAGAAATATTTTCTCATTTGTTTTGACAATAAACTGAATATTTTTGTGGGGTGATGGCTGAACATTGCAAGTCATCTGACACCACTACCTTGATTATTAGACTGGATCATTTTCAGACTCATCATTTAAGAAAACAATCGGCCGATTTATTGATAACGCCGTAACACGATGAAACAAGAAGTGTACTCTTCCATTAAACACATTTTGTTGGTGCAGTTGCAGGAAAGTTTACAATTAACATCTATTTTTATTATCAGTTAGTTTATAGATTTATTTTCTTCAGTTGTTAATTGATAAATTAAGCTATTAAATCTCTGTCGTCTACACATTTCCAAATCTAAGGTGACATATTCAGATGTTCCTCTCTATGAGCAGCCCAAACCAAATCAGAAGCAACGAAAATTTCACCACAACATTCAAGATGATTTTGAATATACAAAAAAAGAAGGAAAAAATTCCTCTAATATTTAAACAGTTTAAACTTTATGACAACAAGAAGCCAGAATTATGAAGACACGAAATGAACTCAACACTGGTGCAGATACACAGGAACCAGAGTGTCAAACAGTTTAGTTCTACTAAAATAAGCTGGGCAAACAGGCGTGTGGAGACACAGTTATTCAGCTAACTTCCATCAAAGCCAAAGCATGGGATAAAAAAAATAAATAACACAAAGCCACCGATATTGAAATGATGCGTGCATGCCCCCTCTCTCTTTCACTCACACAGTGCTTCAATTGAGGGGAAATACAAATTTTGGCAGACACACAGGCTCCCATGAAAACAATGAACTCCCAGCTGCCATGTAAATAACACCCCTCATGACCGTGTTAATCTCTTCCAGCAAATGAACGATTAAAATAAAAGTCAGAAAGTTTGCCTGAAAGGGGACGAACAAGCGCGCGACACCAGTTGTCTTGTGGGGATGCTGAACTCTTTCCCCGTACCGCACAATCTACGAGATAACGTGGATAGAGGTGAAACAGTTACTTGTACTGGAAAATGGTCAATCCCTGGGAGCCACAGGGGAGTCACAAATAGCCTATCTGCAGCACCCAAAGAAAACAAGTGAGCATTGGAAATAGGGTGTGCGAACGAGCGTGTGAGGATTATGAAAAGCTGCACGACCACTCATCCTGTCATCTCAACTGCAGCGTTCATGCCACAAAGATCAGAGCACGAGAGAAGAGAAAAAAAAAGAGGCTCCTTTGCTGTCCACACAGAAAGCTGTATGACTAATCAAGCTGCTATCCCGCTGCTAATGTCATGATGTTGGACTATGCAATAAATTGAATTCCCCATTTTTAGTCTAAACTTGATCCTTCTCTGAGTCTGAAAGAGCAATTTAAACCTAATGAGATCTAGTCCAACAACCTTGCAAATATATCTCAGTGTTCTGAAGTGCATTTGGATCAGTGAGGCCAGACATACTCACTACAAACACTTTTAGGAACAAAGCAACTCCGTTCAATGGGAACACACTACAAAATGACATCGGTGTGCCCTTGATCAAGGTAGAATTTGAATGTGTACACATGAAATGCCAGTGCGTGTGATATTTGTGTAAAGTGTTTGGAAAAGCTATTTGCAAATCTTGCCTATGTAACAAAGGTAACATGCGTAGCACAAGTACAGCTAGAGAAAGCATTTAACTTGTAGCAGGAGACTTCCTCTGGATGCACTAAAACTTCAAAGGGGCCAAAGCTGAGCGGAGACCCGTTCCAAGAAAGTGGCTGAGCCACTTTCCATGGGTGTGTGTGGCCTAGCCATCTGAAATAAGTCCTGAATAGCCTCAGGCATTTTGAGAGTAACCCATTCAGCAGCATCTACTTTACAGTTAGCAGATATGTAATTTGGTTTAGCCCCTTTTCTGTTTCTGTGAAATAAATTAGGTACCTTTTTATGGTGTCATAAATTTGAACTGCGCAAATTTATATGTGGATTGCACAAAATGTCGAGGCACGACACTGCAAGATCACAAAGTTCACAGAACAGCCTTTAAAATTATGTTTTATACTGAGGATTCTCTGCTTTATAATAAGCAGCAAATCTTTACTGGACTCAACATTTGCCACACACGGAGCCTGTCAGTTTTTCACCATGCCACACGAAGGTGATGACCATTAAACATTAACCAAGTGCTGGCAAATAATGCAGACACTGCATGATGTACGCAGATTGCTGGTTTTATTTGCTTTGTATGTTAAGGTTTCAGGCCGCTGGCACTGGAGACAACACCCGCCTCTCCAGGTTTCTCTCTCCCGGCGCCTTGTAGCGACTCCTTAGCTTTTAGCCAACGGCCGACACTGTCCTCATAGGTAGATTAGCTTAGCTCGGCGGTACAAAACCTCGACTTGAGACTGGTCTTCGTGCTGTTTAATGTTGTGCATGTGCTGTTTAAAGCCAGCAAAGCAGTAGCTGTAGCTCTCTTTGTGTGCCTGGCTGTGGCTAGAGCTATGCAGCGGTACTGACTGAATGGTGTAGTAGACTGAGCTCAGCTAGCGGTAAATACCGATGTATGAGTGCCCAGCTAGCATAGCTCCAGAGCCAAACAACTACGAGTTCATTAGCAGCAGGAGCATTTTTTTCTTCTGGCTAGCAGAACAGAGGATTCATTCCTGACCAGCCAGCGCTTAGCCTGCTGCCATTTACAGCCTGAAAAGTTCATATAGCATCGGGAGACACAAAAGCCACTCTACCTGGTTCTCCATGTTTCTCTGGCCTCAGTGAATGATGGATATATTTACAGCGGCGTTAGTGGAGCTTCTACCCAGCCTCGTCTACTCATTGTGTGTCTATCCTTCTGCCCAAAGCGGAAGGCAGACGGCTCCCTCCCCTCGCAGACGGCATCTGGCAGGCTACCAAAACAGAAAGCTCTCTCAGCCAATAGGAGAACGGCAAATGGAAGCGCTCTTGAAAGGAGCCAACCAGCGATCGCCAAAGGCGGGCCAGTCCCCGAGCTGCAAATACAATTAAAGCATTTTCTGGTGGTTCTCTGGAGTGACAGCGAGCTTGTCCCAATGGCTACAGCTCTGTTTCAATTGTAAAATGCACAGCATGCTAATTGATTAATCGGGGTTCGATCGTATTGGGTTTCAGATTTTACCCATTTCTCTTCCTGTCCTAAACGCAAAATCGATGGCACTAACAATGAGCCTAATCTTACTCTTACAATCCTCTTATATTTACAAATTTAAAAAATGTCTTTCTTTGCCTGCCCTGTAAAAACTGCCCTATTAAAAACTACAGCTTCATATCTAACCCACTGGAAAGTCAGTAAACACAGACACACAGAGTGTTTTTACACCACATTTATTTAGGAAATGTAATAAGAGTCTAAAATATGGCAGATAGTTCAATAACAATTTGAAAATAATCATAAATATGAATCCAATAAATACAGAATATGTATAGGAGCTGCTATTCACGCAGAGTATTATGACTTTGCAGAATACTTTCAATGCACTGCCTCACTTGCAATGCGTTACAGTGCTTTAAATGACCCGAACGCTTCCTGCACTGGCAAAAAGCAAGCATTTAAAGGTCACTGATGTCAGCTAAAGCCTGCAAAACCTGTTTTTTGTGGGGTTTTTTCTTTATGGCCAGTTCTGATGCAATCTTATCCTGCTGTGTCTGAAGCATGGGCAGACTCAAAAAGGAAGTTTATGGTTGCACAAACTTTTATGTGTCATCAAGATAAAAGTTTATCCACATACACCAGGGTATATCTGAATAAACTTAATTTTTCCCAAAGCTCCAACTCCCCAGGTGGCTGTAATGAGCTTAGACGACTATGTCTCGACTGGCTCGGTGCACTAGCTCCATTTCAAAAGTTTCATCTGAAAAGAAAGCGCTATGTCTTCTAATTGAAGACGTTTCTTTTATACAGACTCAGGGAGTTAGGGCCCATTGCAGTCAAGTCTGAGCTGAGACTTTGATGTGAGATTATCGGGCCTCAGCTCTGTGACAGAAGGTCACCACTCTCTCACTGGCTTGATGCCTCCCCTTCTCCTTCTCCTGCCGCTCAAAGTGATCCAGCCTGCCTCTCAGTCAAATTTGAGGAAAAGAAGTACGACCAGGCTGTCAGACATGTCCAGCTTATATTGAGATGTCAACCTTTAAAATCCCCTTTTCAACATGCAGTGAAAGACAAAATCCCACCAGATTTACAGATAACAGAGTTTTACTATAGTTAAATCAGCAGGACAAGTACAGCCAATAACCTGGAATGGAAAGGATAGATACGTGTGTGTTTGAGAGAAATGAAAGATGCAGTGAACAAAAATGTTAGAGCAACAGATTAGAGATGGGAGACAAGAAAACAGAGAACAGAGGAGTAACAAATGAATAACAAACAGTGTTGGTACACAGAACAGAAATACAACAAATCTGGTGATTCACAGTTGAAAATATAATATTTTCCCAGGAAACTGGGTATTGGAAATGAAAAAAACTAAACAAAATAATAAATTAGTCTTTAAGTAAGTTGTGAAAGTGTGTGGTTGTCTATCTGTCTGCCCTGTGGTGAACAGAGGAAGAGGAGAGGGAGTGTTTAAATAACAATCACGAACATTTAGCAAGAGACACAAAGACAAAGTTGCACACATTTCACACACAGCATGGGCCTTTTTAAATAAACAGGTTGCTCAGCTTTGTTTGTGGATTCCTCAATAAAGAGAACATCCGGATCCACAAAAGGCTTAAAAGAGACATAAGGAGCAGACATGGCAGCCTGAATTTACAGGAGGATTTCACAACAGCAAAGATAGAAGTAAAACTTTCAGGGGAAAGAAAAGTCACCATGCATTTAAGGAGCTTTTATTTATTTATTTTTCTATCTGATATTACCAACACGGCTGCAGCGAGGAGAGGTTTCTTCTAAATGGCACTGCCATAACAGATCCAGTCACTCACCACTCCCATTTAGTGTGTGCCTTATTAAATCGCTTCCGGCTTTTGGTGAGCTGAACTTGAGCCAATCTGAGAAACCAAACACAATTTTTCCTTAGGCAGGAAACTTATTTCTGTACAAAAATTCGCACACAACCAAAAACAATATCTTATACTGTTTATTTAAAAAAAAAAAAAGGTGGGGGGGGGGGGGGGGGGGGGGGGAAGATAATAAATATAGCCTGGGAACCAAATGAATAAGAGAGCTCATGTTTCTTTAGCTCGTGCAGAAGGCATCCGTCTGCACATTTCCACACAGCCCTGTTTGTGTCAGGCCAATCACAAACATTCATCTAATACAGGGCAGGTTTGATGGAAATACACTGAGGATGCTGTGGATCTTTTGTAAATAACCAAGATGGCTGCTGCTCACCTTATCTGCTACTGAGATAACGTGTGGTTCGTACATTAATTTATACAAGAGTTTCTGAAGCTATATTGACATCACTTTTGTCTCTTAAGCGGCTAGTTAATCAAATGAATAACACCAATACTGTGCTTGACATTCTTCCATCTCGCATAGCTAAGGACTGTTGTGATGTAATTGGACCTAGTATCCTATTTCTTATGAACCTTTCCTTGCTCTCAGGCTGTGTTCCTTTGGCCTTTAAACATGCTGTAGTCCACCCGATTCTTAGAAAAAGAAACTCTGACTGTTATGACCTTTTAAACTACAGACCGATCTCTAAGCTTTCGTTCTTGCCAAAAATCCTGGAGAGACTAGTTCTCTCCCAGCTCCAGGCGTACTTGGACACGAACAATATTGCTGAGAAATTTCAATCTGCTTTTAAGCCATTGCATAGCACTGAAACAGCGTTGGTTAGAGTTCTTAATGATATTCTTGTAATTACTGATACTGGACGCTCTATGATCCTAGTTTTATTGGACCTCTCTTTGGCTTTTGATGAGCTGGACCATAACATCTTATTATTAAGACTTGAGCACACTGTGGGTATTAGAGGCACTGCCCTCGACTGGTTTAAATCATACCTTGCTGATAGATCCTTATCAGTTAACTTAGGCACCTTCTCCACTTCCTCTGCACCAGTCTGCTGCGGTGTACCTCAAGGATCAGTTTTAGGCCCTATTCTCTTCTCGTTGTATTTGCTCCCTCTAGGTGCAATCTTTGAAAAATACAATATCGCCTTCCACTGTTACGCCGACGACATACAGATCTATTTTGAACTTACTGACGACCTTGCTGTGTCCCTGCACTACTTTCAAGAATGCATGCGGGAGGTCAAAGAATGGTTCCTGAGTAATTCCCTCGTTTCAAACGATAAGAAGACTGAGACTGTGGTGTTCAACAGTAAAATCCCTTGTGTCGAACTCTGTGCTGCCCTGGGTTCCTTTGCTAGCTCTTCCTGTGACTATGTCAGTAACTTGGGTGTACTGGTGGATAGCTCGCTCAAACTCGATAAGCAAGTGTCTGCTGTAGTGAGATCTAGCTTCCACCAACTGCACCTTATCTCTAAGGCTAGGCATTATGTTCTGCATGAGGACCTGGAGAAGCTTATTCACACTTTTGTGACCTCCAGGTTGGATTATTGTAACTCCTTGCACTACGGTCGTCCCTCTTCTCTTTTTCTTAGACTGCAAACAGTCCAAAATGCAGCAGCCCACCTTTTGACTGGTACCAGGAAATTTTGCTGTATTCTAGCTGGCTTGCACTGGCTACCCATAAAGTACCGTACTCAATTTAAAATATTACTCCTTACATTCAAAACTATTAATAGATTAGCGCTGAGTTATCTTAGTGAACTTCTCAGGCCACATACTCCTGCTAGAACACTCAGATCTGCCACTCAACTACTTCTGACCCAACCCAGATCTCGGCTGAAGTCCCGGGGTGACCGTGCGTTTGCTCTGGCTGCCCCGGTACTGTGGAATACCCGTCCTCTTGATATCCGCGCCTCTGATTCTATTGCACTGTTTAAATCACGACTAAAAACCCACTTATTCAATCTTGCCTTTCCCTCTAGTTAACATTTCTGTTATGATTTTATATGATGCACTTTTATGCTCATTTAATTCCTTGTTTGTTCTGTATCTGCTGCTTTCCTATGTATCAGTGACAGCTATTTGCTTGCAAACCTAGTACTTGCTTTGGTCCCGAGGCTGCTTTTATTGTTGCTGGCGACTTCAACCACACCAACTTAAAGACAGTCCTCCCCAGATTCCACCAACATGTCTCCTGCCACACCAGAGGAGACAAGACTTTAGACCATGTGTATTCCAACCTGGCTGGAGCCTACAAAGCCACACCCCTCCCCCACATTGGACAATCGGACCATCTCTCCCTGTTCCTCACACCTCGGTATTCACCACTCATCCAACGTGTGAAACCTGCTGTGAGGACAATTAAAGTGTGGCCAGAGGGGACAGACGCAGTGCTCCAGGACAGATTTAAAAACACAGACTGGAATATGTTCACCCACACAGACCTGGACCAGTACGCCTCATCTGTACTGGATTACATCTCCAAAACCACAGACAGTGTCACCACCCAGAAACGGATCACCATGTACCCCAACCAGAAGCCTTGGATGAACCGGGATGTTCGTCTCCTCCTGAAGGCCCGCAACACTGCCTTTAGGTCAGGAGATGCACACGCCTACAGTACAGCCAGGGCTAATCTAAAGAAGGGCATCAAAAAAGCCAAACACCATTACAAAAAGAAGGTAGAAGAACACTTCTCCAACTCCAACCCCCGACGCATGTGGCAAGGACTCCAGACCATCACAGACTACAGGACCACCAAACCCTCCCCCGCATCCTCTGATGTCTCCTTCCTCAACGAGCTCAACAACTTTTATGCTCGTTTTGAGCGAGGGAACCCCACAACCACAACCAAAGCAGACATGACGCCAGACCACCAACCTATGACTCTCTCCCCCACCGATGTAGGAGCGGTGCTGAGCAGGATCAATGTCCACAAGGCTGCAGGCCCTGATGGCATCCCCGGGCGTGTTCTCAGAGCGTGTTCTGGGGAGCTTGCAGGAGTGCTCACAGACATATTCAATCTGTCCTTGGCCCACGCTGTGGTACCGGCCTGCTTCAAATCCACCTCCATCGTCCCGATACCCAAAAACTCCAACCCATCTTGCCTCAATGATTACCGCCCAGTAGCACTCACCCCCATCATCACTAAGTGCTTAGAGCGACTGGTCCTAGCACACTTCAAATCCTGTCTCCCCCCCACCCTGGACCCCCACCAATTCGCATACCGCCGGAACAGGAGCACAGAGGATGCAGTCTCCATCGCACTGCACTCTGTCCTCTCACACCTGGACAACAACAACACCTACGCCAGAATGCTGTTTATAGACTTCAGTTCAGCATTCAATACAATCCACCCCTCACAACTCATCAGGAAACTGACAGACCTGGGCATCAGTTCCCTCATCTGCAAATGGTTACTGGACTTCCTGACCAACCGCCCCCAACATGTCCGGCTGGATAACCACTGCTCATCTACCATCACAATGAACACCGGTGTACCACAAGGCTGTGTGATGAGCCCTTTCCTCTACTCCCTCTTCACCCACGACTGCAGACCTGCTGATGGTTCCAACACCATCATTAAGTTTGCAGATGACACCACGGTGATTGGCCTCATCAGTGACAACGATGAGGCCGCCTACAGGGAGGAGGTGGATCGTCTGGCTGAGTGGTGCGACAGAAACAACCTGCTGCTTAACACCGAGAAGACCAAGGAGCTCATCGTGGACTACAGGAGGAATGCTGACCCACATCCACCCATCCACATTAAGGGGACGGCTGTGGAGCGTGTGAGCAGCTTCAAGTTCCTGGGAGTCCACATCTCCGAGGATCTCACCTGGACGACCAACTGCTCCAAGCTGGTCAAGAAGGCTCACCAGCGCCTCTTCTTCTTGAGGACTCTGAGGAAGAACCACCTGTCCTCAGACATCCTGGTGAACTTCTATCGCTGCACCATCGAGAGCATCCTGACCAACTGTATAACAGTCTGGTACGGGAACTGCTCTGCCTCGGACCGGAAGGCGTTGCAGAGGGTCGTGAAAACTGCCCAGCGCATCGCCGGAGCACCACTTCCTGCCATAAAAGACATCTACAGGAAGCGGTGTCTGAAAAGGGCTGGGAAAATCATCAAAGACCCCAGTCACCCATCACATGGACTCTTCACCCTCCTGCCCTCTGGGAGGCGCCACAGGAGCCTCCGGACTAAGACCACCAGGTACCGGAACAGCTTCTTCCCCACAGCTGTCAGACTCCTGAACTCTGCCTCCTGACATCTGACCCACGTTAAACTCATGGACTGAACATACACACACCCACAATGGACAACTGTACCCTCAAACACAATAATAACATGGACTGAACCACCACTCACAACCACTAGCACTTTATATAGCCTCTGTAGAAACTATCTACACCCTCACTTATCTTAACTGCACTACTGTATAGCTCTGTGTAAATAATCATTCTGTACATTCGATAATCTTTAATCCTACAACTGTTTACAACTTGGATAGTTCCCATTTCTGTATAGCTGTATATCCCAGATTCTGTAAAGTTATTTATTTCATATTCTGTATAGTTTTTCATATTTATATCCTGTTCATAGCTTGTACTCACTACAGCCTGTACATACTTAGTTATAGAATATTCACAACATACTTCATACCGTGTACATTATAACATACCATAATAGACCCATTTCTGTAATATACTCACATATCTATATTATTGCTAATATATATTGTAATATATCTATATCACTAAAGCACTTCTGGATGGATGCAAACTGCATTTCGTTGCCCTGTACCTGTGCATGTGCAATGACAATAAAGTTGAATTCTATTCTATTCTATTCTATTCTATTCTATTTCTATTATCTTCCTTTTATTCTCTATGTTACTTGTTAAGCACCTTGGCATACCCTTGGTTTTAAGTGTGCTTTATAAATAAAGTTCATTATCATTATTATTATTATAAACCTCTGTCGGGGCCATCAAGCAGTCTGGACTGGGCTTTAATGCAACTTTATCCCCATAAATATCTCAAAGTGAGAGAGCGCATTTCTGTTACAAACAACCTGAAGACAGAAAATATTTGTTTCTGACCGACTACAGTCACTCATATATATCTCATTTCCAACAACACGGTGCCAGTGTGTCTTCAGAACTAGCCCACATTTTGACAGGTCTGAGAGCCAATTGTTACATAGTAACTGCATCTGCCAATCAGTGGTGAATTTCCTGTGGTAGCCCCGCCCAGTGACTCCAATTTGGTCCTTGGATATTTTGTGCTTTTTGGCACTTTTGTGCCACATTTGTTTTTTGAAAATACATGGGACCTGCTCTAGGAACTGGATTAGTGTAAATTCAGTTTTCTGTCCTGTTGATTAGCCCGTGTCGTTTAGCCTCACCAGCTTTGATCAGACTTCTCTCGAATCCTCCTGTTGGGGTTGTGAAAGATTAGCATCTCAGAGTGCATGTAGTCACTCTCTATTATTGTAGGGTTTTTACCGTACACATATTGTTCCAATAGGCGTGACACTAAGTGATATGTGACTTCTGCATTACTCCCTTTGATGAAGTTGCAACACTCGAGCATTTCACAACTAATGACGAGAGCAGAACGCAGGAGCTCGCACAGAGAGAGAAATTCAGTTTTAGAAAATGAAAAGCTGAAGAAATTGTAGACAAAATTCACAAATGACAAACTGATTTGCACTCACTCCTCAGGCGAACCTTCACTGTTCTGTGCAAACACACAAACAGCTTGATGCTGCTACACTGATATTAAAGATGATGTTTTTCTTTGGCTAATATCCAGTGCTAACTTATGTTCCCCGTCTTTCTTTCCTGTTATGCAGCAGAAGTAGTAAGATAAACTCTTCTTATCAATTGAAAACACAAACTTCTCAGATCGATTTGCACATTATCTAGTACGATCCAGAATATGAGAGCTAAGCTCGTTAATATGCACAGCAATAAAAGTAACAGCAAAATGTCTGTGTTTGGTAAAATGATCATTATCTGCTGGTACATAACTGTGGTTTTAGCACTTTGACTATATTTTGATAGAGAGTAGTAGGTGTGTGAAATGTGCTATAACACAACAAAGTGGAAAGCTTCTGCTGTGAGGAAATATCAATACTAAGTAACAGCAAGTAGCAAAATTACATCGTTATTTACAGCTCTGCTGCTAAATGGCTATAAAACTACTCAGAGGTCGTGTATGTGCAGTACATGCATTAATAAAACTGACCATCTAAAGAAATCTGTAACTGCTGGCAGCAGCTCGTGAAAGAAGGGGAAAATAAATTTTCATAAAAACTGTACATTAAACCAACAACTATTAATTTACCTCATTTGAAACTGAATTTTGTCCTGATGTTGTAATGTTATGTATCCCTCCCCGAGCTTCTGCTGGAGGATTCTTCCTGTAAAAAGGGAATTCTTCTTTCCCACTGTTTCCCATCTCTAATTTTGTAAGGGGTTACCTTACATTATTAAATGCCTTGAAGTAACTGTTGTTGTCCACTGTTGATCTGAAAAACAGACGTGATCATGATCAGGACTGTATTTCATGAGGTACTACAGTCCTGATCAAAAGTTTAAGACCACTTAAACGTTCTTCCACCTTTCAGTGTCCCATGCTTGGTGCTCTCGTTGGCGTTCTCTGGTGGCGTTCAAGGAGACGAGGCCTTTAAAGACGTTTTTTTGTTTTTGAAGCCCTTCAGTCTCAGGTGCCGTCTGATTGTTATGGGGCTGCAGTCGGCGCCAGTAACGGCCTTAATTTGGGTCGAGGATCGTCCAGTGTCTTGACGGACAGCCAGTTGGATCCTCCAGCTCAGTGCTGGTGACTTTTTTTGGGTCTTCCACTTGAGTTTTTGTTTCATAACCCTCAGGATCATTTAAGAAATGAAAGTCTTACTGCATCCCACCTCAGCAGCGATGGCGTGCTGTGAGAGACCCTGCTTATGCAGTTCAACAACCCGACCACGTTTAAAAAGGGAACTTTTTTTTTCCTTAGCCATCAGAGCATCATGACAGTGTGACTGCCTGACAGAAAAGGACAATGAATCCCCATTTTTGCACAGATTTTGCCTTTTAAAGGCAAGTGGTCCTAAACGTTTGATCAGCTGTAAAACAGCCTGTTTCAGTTTAACAGTTGTTTTCAATAAATTGCTCAAAAAAATGTTTTGCCTCACTCCCATTTCTTCTTGTTGCATGTTGAAGCTCTACTTGGAACGTTGCAACCATGCAAAATAGGTTTTTTTGGTCATTTTTCAAGTGGCCTTAAAGTAACAGATCTATTTCCTTGTGTATAAAATGTGTATTATAAAATGTTTACTTTGGCCTAGAAATGTGTGGATGTAAAAGTATGATAACTAGGCTGTCTATTACCTTCCCTTGAACTGCGGTAGCAGTCTTTGGCCCCCGTAGATGAAGTCCTCTGATACACACACACACACACACACACACACACACACACACACACATATATATATATATATGCAAAAAATACACTGCAAACTTAAACCAACACCATCCTCCCTATTCTAAATTTTAAAGAGAGCTTAGCAGAAATATTAAACAACCTAACTAATAGGGTTGCCAACTTCCAGCAAAAAAAATAGGGACACCCCCCCCTGCCTCGTGATGCTTAATCGACGTAGTCAACTTTAATTTAATGCACATGCAAAAAATGAATAAATAAATAAAAAATGCACAGAAATCATTTATTTTTCCACAATAATTAAATAGATTCAACATCTTTCTTCAACAGAACTGCAGACTGCACAGATGGTTGCCAAAGGAAAAAGTACTATAGCTTACTAGGGTATATATTAAGCTTAATAGTTACTATATACAGTAATGGACTTCTATACATTTTACATCAGATTCAAACTTTGGGTGTAAGATTCAGAGAAATATTTATTAAAAGTTAGACATTTTAAATGAGAATAAGAAACGAAAGTTTGTCTTTGTACCAACCTTTTTCCTGTTAGTGCCCTACCTGCCCCCCAGCTCAAGTTAGCGCCTTACATATATATACATATACATATTAAAAACCTTTCCTTCCCTTTCTAACCGGAACTTCTTCCACCGAGAAACACTAAAATATACACAGTCAGTGTCACAGCTCCCTGTCGAACATTGAGCAGCAGCCACTGAGGTTTACCTGTTACCTGTTTCTTCGTGTTTCTTCGTGGAGCATCTGCCCAGCCTCCGTTTTTCGCTCCCCTTCGTGTACATGACACGACAAAATTATAATAAAAACCACTGATATCTGTTATTTATGAATAGATGAAATAGAAATAAAAAACAAAACAAAAACGATGTTGAAATCAAGAGAGAGCGCTCCATTATTTTCTTCTTCGTCGTCGTCATCAGTGTGGTTATGGTATATTAGCGCCACCAACCGGAGCTCAAGTTAGCGCCGCCTTCTTCTTCTTCTTCTTCTTGGTGTTTATTGGCGGTTGACAAACAACGACTTCGTGCATTACCGCCACCAACTGGTATGGAGAGCAGACCAGACTGTCACTTAAGGATTAGATCCTATCATGCTAGTTAAATATTGCTCGATAGCTTTTAGTACTTCAGTTATTTCTAAGCAAATCCAATTAAATCTAGTTTGAGTTTGATTGTATTTAGGTTTTGAATCAGTTGTCTTCTCTTTCTTCCTCACACTCCTGTCAGTGTAATATAACATGAGCTACTGTCTCAGCACAGCGCTCGCATATTCCGGTGCAATGTTTCCCTAAAATGAAAAGTGTTCCGTTTATCCCAGCGTGCCCAAATCTGAGACGTGAAATGATTGTTTCTCATTTCTCCAGTTTTCCTTTGGATTTTATAAAACCACCGTCCTTTCCTTTCTTTCTCCCATTATTTTTGCAATCTCTCCTTTATTTTCTGTTCTAATTGATTTTTTTATTTCTGTTTTACTACAGCTGATAATTAATTGCACTAATCTTTTTCCAGTGGCTCTTTTTTGCAGCCTTATCTGCCATTTCATTTCCCTTAACACTATAATATGCTGGTGGCCATACAAAAGTTAATCATTAGTCCCGTTATGTTTACTCTGCATGGTGTTTGTTGAGTTTCTATTAAGATTTCTGGTCGACTTTCTGCATGGTTGCATTGTAAACTTACTAACGATGAACTGGAATCTGAACAAATTACTGATCTTAATGGTCTCGTGTCTTCAACCCACTGGACAGTTAATAATATTGCAACCATTTTCCTGTGTATACTTAAAGTCCATCATTGATCCTTTTGCCTTCTTTATATTAAAGTCTGGTATAATAAAAGCCTCTACAACATCTGTATACGTTTGTACAGGATTCTAATGGTGACTAATATATTTCTGTGCCATATGTTAGTTTAAAATAAACTCCTTATCCTCATTTCTATCTACTGTAGCCAAGTTATTTTTTTCCAGGTTTGACTGATTAATAAACATCACACGTCCCTGGATTATATTTTTCCCAAATTTAATCAGTGATTACTTCATATTATTATTATTGTTGTTTCTCAGGATACCAACTTCTGTGCTGCTGTATTAAGGTTTTGTTTGGGTTTTTATTTTCATATTTCATTTCCTTTGATCCGTGCATGTTCTCTGTCCTATTGTCTGTGTGGTTGTGCTTCAGACTGGTTAATTATCCACTGCTGACAATATGATAACACCTAAAAACACTTTGTTAGGTACATGTATTCAGTGCATGTACATTTCATGACATGGATAGTAGTGTTGAGTATTCTGAAATAGTCTGAATATTCATAATATACTGAAGTACTGGAATTTTCCTGCACAACCATTTCTGAGCTTTACAGAGAACGGGCAAAAAACAGAAAATCTTTGGCGAATGGCAGATCTTTGGCATCAAACTAACAGGGCGGAAGGAAACAGTAAGTCAGCTAAGCACAGGAAACTGAGAATAAAAAAAAACATCGCCTGGTTTGATTAGTCTTGACGTCTGCTGTGACAGTCAGACAGCAGGGTCAGAATTTGGTGTAAATTCACAAAAGAATGAATCCATCCTGTCTTGTATCATCAGGTAAGGTTGCTGTTGGTGGTGTAATGGTGCAGGAGTACTGCTGCTGAGCACGTCCGTCCCTTTACGACCACAGTGTACACATCCTCTGACGGCTACTTCCAGCAGGATAATCTCACGATGTCGCAAAGCTCAAATCAAATCAGGACAAAACTGATCTTAATCCAGTCAAGCACCTTTGGGATGTGGTGGGGTGGAAGTGTTGCATTATGGATGTGGAGTAGGGCTGCCACAAACGATTATTTTGATAGTCGACTAGTCACAGATTATTTTTGCGATTAGTCGACTAATCAGATCATCATCCATTGGACGTAAAAGTACAGCTTATTGCACCAGCAGCATCTGCTCTTATATAACTATCATTAGCTTACAGCTTGAAGTGTTTAAGGTCTGTACTAACTAAAAATAAAGACAAGATGATAGTTTAACCCTTCTGAGGCCCTGGGACCATTTTTGTACATTTTAGTTTTTCAGTTACAAGCCATTTGCACTGTGTTGAATGGAATATAGCCAAATTCTCTAAAAAAAAAGTTTGGTATAATTTCATTTCAAAATTCAAGTCTGACTTCCTTAAATTTTAATGAAATTTGCAGATTGTTTCGGTGAAGTTTAATAAACTCCTTGCTATCTAAAATATAACAGGACACCGGAGTAAATTCTGGAGCATCTCACACTTCTGATAATCAGCTGTCTGCTTGACGTTTATTCAGCTGTGTAAAAACTATAACTTTAATCTCAGCCAAACCGATTTACTCAGGAACAAATAAAATACTAAAAAAAAAGCCAAACAATAACATTTTAAGTTATCTAAGTGACTCATATATCATGTTTAACCTGAGTAGCGAAAGACGGCGGTGGGTTTGAAAACGATTTGCCGGGAGTCCGGTGTTCTCACCGCTCTAGTGACCTAGCCCCCGGCTAGCTAACGAGCTAGTGGGTAACAGACGTCTCCGAAAACGTCGGAGCGCTTTTGAAAATATGCGGTGTCTTGATAAACTGAGCAGATATTTGAGGTTTACACAGCTACATTCTCGCCTAAACGTTTATTTTGTGACCCAGAAAGAATAATAAGAGTAATATTAAAACTAACTAGCTGCCGCCATTGTTGGAAACTGAGCTGGGCTCAGTGTTGCCAACTCCTCAGTAAGGAAAATCGCTATTGGCTGTCCTAGAAGTCGCTAAAGACGTCATCGCTTAATTTGCATAATTGGTCATCCTAATCTAACCTATGTTGTTGGAGAGAGAAATAACATCGTGGAAGAGACATAAAGTGAGTAAAAAACGTCCTAAATGCATTTAGAGTTTATTTAGAACTACAAATTAAATTTCTTTTAGCAATTATTGTTTTTTTTTTTAATGTCACAATTCCAACCCTGCTCCTTTACCCGGGCTTGGACCGGCAAAAATGACCCGAAATAGGCACTCTGGTGGAGTTCCTTTGTGTGTGTGTTTATAAGTAGTTTTAAACCTTGTGATCCACAAAACAGCATAAGAGTAAAAGAAGAACTGACTGCGTTACAGCACCCGCTGCTTGTTGAGAGTAGCGCTTTCACGTCTTTTTTTAAGGGGTCTGAAAACTCGCTAAATATAGCGACAAAGTCGCTAAGTTGGCAACACTGGCTGGGCTGCGCTATGAATTCTGACTGGGACACAGCTACTTCTTCTTCGGGGTTTAACGGCAGCTGGCATCCTTGTACATGCAGTGCTGCCATCTTCTGTTTCAGTCCGTTATTACACTCTTAAATCCTGCTACTTATTCCTGCGTCTTTTGGGATCTTACAAAGCTTCAAACGACGCGTCGACTATTAAATTAGTCATCGACGATTTTGATAGTCGACGTAACAATGTGATGCCATCATGTCAACATGGACCAAAATGAATAATGTTTCCAGCATGGTGTTAAATCTGTACCATGAAGAATTCAGGAGCCTGCCTGGTACCAGTGAGGTGTACCCAGAAAGAGGCCAGTGAGTGTATTCCCAAAGTGAAATGCTGAAAATTATCCAACATATTGCAGATTTTGTTTCCGCCTTCCGCCCAGTTCTTCTGTGCTCTTCTTTCTACTCCCATTCACTTCCAATCTGACATCACAAACACTCAACACTATATGAAACTTATAAAATTATATTGGAAAACCATGATACTTCAATACATCCCTCTATTTTTTTTTAAATCGCCTGGGAACCCTCTTCCAGTTTCTAGTGCAAGAGGTGTGGTGCACCAGTCCAACACAAGGTAACACAGAGAGACAGACAGACAAGCAGCGGTTTGGGCTGATGGAGGAAGGCATGAGCTACTTTTGATTCTCAGTTCTTTTGTATAAAGTGATCGCTTTTTGTAAGGAACATTATCTTTGTTGTAAATGACGACTCCTGGAGGTTATTTGCAAAAACACGAAACAGAAAAGCTCAATAACACACTTCTTCAGCGTTTATGTCACTGAGACCCACAAACTCACAATCTCTTCAACATCGTCAGAACCATCAAATAAATGTAGTGTTTTTAAAATACACTCATGGCTCCCAAGGACCCAGTGAGGAAACAGACTTCTGGCTTCCTGTTCAGAAGGTCACACTCGCTCTCCTGATTTCTTTTTTTCCGTCTCATCTTTGGCTCGTATCTCACTTCCTGCATACATTCTTTCTCTCGTTTAATCAGCCACTCTGGCACGTGACCCCTTAGTGTAGAAGTACTAATATCATGTGATGTGGTAATAATAAACATGGGAACATTGGAGCCCTGCATTTATAACACTTTTAACATACTAATCAAAAATCCTGACAGTTTGCATTTCAGTCGACAAATGCATGTTACCCCTGGCTCAACAGGTCACATTACTTTGCCTCAGATGTCCATGTCATGTTTCATCTGACAAAGAAAACTGTTTTTTCTTCTTCTTTCATACAGATGGGAATGAAGGCTCACCACAGTCAAGTCTCTGCGGTGCTCGGACTTTGAAGTGAGATTACCGGGGCCTCGGCCAGACAGAAGGTCACCACTCTCTCACCAAGCTGGTGCCTCCTCTTCGTCTCCCTCCACTCAAACTGATCCAGCCTGCCTCTCAATTAAATCTGAGGAAGAAAATCCCATCTGGCTGTCAGACACAGACTCTCAGATACCAACCAGAAATGTCGCAGGAGACTCAAAGACAACCAGAAACAATGAGCCACAGATTTCACTCAGGTAACATAGATCTTTATTTAAATTACAGATGAATTTATATCAAATCTGCACAAATATATTTCCAGAAAACATAAAGTATCTCTCTGAATAAATGATCTAACCCAGCTGATCTTAACCTTTCTTTGGATTTTGTTTGGACATTAGCCGTGGGACGTTTCAGTAAAGGTAAATTATTGCTCCCGTTTTTTCAATCTGAGAAATTTTCATTAACAAAGCTGAACCAAAAGAAAAAAAGAAAAGATTCAAATATTACAAAACAAACAAAAAAAAAAAAGAAAAAGAAAATCCCATATCATGGTGAAGTCGAAAAGTCCATACTGATTAGTGATTAGCCTCATCTCTTAAATCCTGGTGACCCTCGACTTGTGCACAAACATTTCTGTAAGTGAACGGAGAGTTTTCAGTCAGGAAAAAAAAAGCTACACGAGAATTTATTTTGTCGTGAAGGAAATTAATGCTTCTCTGATACTTGGCTGCAAGCCGTCACCTGCTGTCATCTCTTCATCCACACGAGGTCAGTGTTGCACACTAAAATGAAAACGATGCCTGTATTTGTTTACATAAATGATCTATGGTTGCTATTCTCAACCTAAGGAAAAAACAAAAGAGCAAAGAGGCGTGTAACAGGCTGCTCTGAGCCTGGCTTGTGTTATGAACTGTAGAGTCATATTTCAGCAGCATTTCCCCAGTGAAACGGCTCAGAGAGATAACTTAAGTTTATGAACTGAAACATTTTAGTGACTGAAAATGGGACAAAACTGAGCGCAGGTTACGAGCCACGAGGACGGGGCGCACCGGTGTCACACACTGAGGTATTTTTTAATGTAAACACGTTTCTCTGTAGCACTTAAAGCCAAGATTTGTTTTTTTGCCCTCTTGGTAAAGCAATAATTTTATCATAACAAAACATACAGTCACAGTGCATCTGTATCCTGATAAACAAAGTAAGAGCATTTACATGAGTCCAACATTAAAGATCACTGCACACGGATTTATAAAGCTCATTGTCTTAAAAGGTGAAACATGTTTCAGTAAAACCGCACTTTTATCACGTGCACATCCACAAAAGTTCAGCCATCTTTGACCCTCTGCAGTCACAGGGCTCTGTTTCCAGCACTAATTTACAATTATAGCTTTTACTGTTCAAGCAAGTGTTTAAATAAAACAATCATGCGTTGAAAAGATAAATAAAGGTCAAAGTTTCCAGTTAAAGTAGTGCCCTTTCTGTGTTAGAAATATGAATTTAAAGGCTAAAAAGTAATCTGTGACCATGTAATTGATACACTAATTACTGTATTTCAGGCGATTGCATAGCTAACAATGAAAATAACTATAAACTCATACTTTACATAAGTGTAAGTAACATATTTAACCTTGATTAAATATATAAATTGACACTGCTTTACACTTTATTGGTTTTAAATCGTTGCACTGACGCATTTACACTGTGCTTTATACAGCGCCCTCCAGAGGTGTTGTATATTACAACAAGTCTTGTTTCATTTTCATGTTTTAAATAAATTAAACTAATTTAAAAAGCTTAAAGTAGCAAAAGCAAAACACACGTGCCATCTTTTCTTGTTATACTGTCTTGCAGTGCAGGAAGCTTTGGAAACCCCCCTCCTCTTACCCCGTCTGACTCTGGATTTGAGGGATTTCTAACCTCGATGATTTCGTTTGCACGCTGTACACATTCAGTTATCCTGCCATGGTTTAAAATAATACACTTTCAGGATCGGACGGGGTTTATTTGTCGTCCAGCGTTAACCCGAGTGTTAAAATATGTGTCAGTCAGGTTTGGGGGGTTGACAACGTTGGTGGTGATGTGCTTTTGGTAAGAAGGCGAAAAGCAGGTATTGATCTTTTTCACGATTGCAGAAGTTGAGTAAACTAACAGAAATGTTCTTTCAGAGTTAAATTAGATTTTCACGTCGTCAGCACCGTTTCTCAGTCTTGGAGTTGCCTTTCAGGACGATGTGAGGTAATCCAACAGCCCATCTATCACAGGGCCAGTACTGCAGTCCAGGCAGCGAGTACGGTATCTCGTAGTTGGCATCCAGGTAGGCTATCAGCGTGCTGCCGTAGGCTACAGCTATCACAATCAGAATGTGCCTGAAGGACGGATAAATCGAAGGTCAACACAAAGACACGAACCATTTTTGTCCTAAAAATGGGGCCTGTTCATGATGCGTTCACGGTGGATAAACGATCCCAAGACTGGAGGTCGGGGTTCACGGTACCAAAGTTTGCAAACGCTGATCTAATGTTACAGTAAACTCATCTTTTCATTTTCATTCAGGAATTCATCTGAATGTTGATTCTGTTCATCAGGACGTTTTCAGTGGGAGAAACGTTTCGTCATACAGGGGACGTCTTCAGTCTCAGCTGACTGCAGGTTTCAACCTTATAAACAGGACATTTGCACAATGACTGAAACCAGCAGCACTGAAGGAACGATGGGCTGTGAGGTCAGTTCCTTGATCACTCTTTCAAGGAGGAGGATGTAACATCCTGGACAGGGAGGAATGCTGGTTTGAGCGTGGAGTCAAGGAGGCCATTAATGTGAAAAGGGAAAGACCATCTCTGAATGGAGGAGGGGCCTAAGGGTGCATCTCTTGATTGATGATCGAGGAACTGAGCTCACAGCCCATCGTTCCTTCAGTGGGCTGGTTTCAGTCATTGTGCAAATGTCCTGTTTAAAAGGTTGGAAACCTGCAGTCAGCTGAGACTGAAGACGTCCCCTGTATGACGAAACGTTTCTCCCACTGACAACAGAATCAACTTTTTGGGATTTACTGACCTGGATGATTGAGCATGCATCAAGACAGTAATTCATCTTGTTGATATGAAACAAACATGCAGACAAGTGAAGATAAAGAAATAAAAGAAATGAACGGGAAGCCAGGACTTACCAAAAACCATGCAGGTAGCAGAAGTTGATCCTCTGCCAGAAGCTGCAGCCAAAGCGGTCACCGAGCCAGCAGGAGATGGCGAGCACCCACAGAGCGATCGACAGCTTGGCGAGTCGCAGAGCCTTCTGGTCAGTGCAGCTGAGAATGACGGAAAATGGATGATCGCAGGAAATCAAACGGCAAAGTGCACAATCAGGTTTTCACGTGTCTTTTTCTTACCATTTCATCTCCGTAATCAGAGTGTAAAGCAGATGGAGGCCGAAGCAGTTTAACGCGTAGGCGTTGGCCGTAGGCTTGACGAATGACGACACCGAGCTGATGACCGTGATCACCAGGACGAGCTTTGAAAACGTGGATCTGCGTTGGAGCGCACAGAGACGGAAATAAACACGCACCTGAAGCAGACTTGAAACAGACGTTTAGTTTTATTTTGGCATCGTACTCCAGCCCGTACGGACTCACGGGTTTGATTTCACCACATGCTTTGTGTAAAGCATTCTGTGAGGCTGGTTTGGATGGGTGCAAAGTGAATAAACATGATTGTTACAGCAGTCTAGCAAACCATGAAAGAAAACCTGAAAAACAGGTTGTCCTCCCTATACTCACACTTCTAATAAATAAACTCGTCATTGAGCATTCTTCGTGTGCAATAACTGGGAGGCCTTTTTATCTAAAGTTGTGATTACCTGATAAACGCAGGTCCAAAAGTAATTTTGTGTTGTATGTGGATTCCTGCTACACTCGACAGCTAATTCCCAACTCTGCCTTTTAACAGAATTTGTCTTTGTATACATTCATAAAAGACAGAATTTGCAGAAAAAGTCCTGAATAAAAACTGTTTCTTTAGGATCAGGAGCAGCGATGTGCACTCATTCACCTGAGCTCTGTGACTTACAGTCAGGGCTGCACGTTTGTGGACAAGGATGCAGCTTTTAAATGCAGATTTTAAATAAAACATTCAAACGTGGACTTTCAGGTTTAGTTGGACAGTTTGAACCAAAGTCCTGCCATTTTTATACGCGGCCGCTGTCGTCAGAGGCTCGTGAGTAACTGGACAAGTAGCTGACAAGCAGGTGAACCAGGTGAGGCTGGTTTCTCGGCTACGTCGTGACAAATTCAGCAGATATAAGAACTGGAGTCGAGTCTCAGTGTTGAATTATCATTTGGGAGCTTTTAACAGGAATTCTTTCTTAATGTGACGGTCAAAGATATGTTGATGCAAGTGAAGAAACTTTACGAGTGGCCAAATCAACAATCCGGCCAGTTCAGCAATGCCTGAAAAGGCCTGAAAGACCACTGAAGGTAAAGGTCTAATATCAAGACATGCCTTCATGAATGGAAATACAGTAAGTTTGCAACAAGGCGTCCAGCACGGCTACATTCAAGAACAAAAAGGCTACATTACAGGAAAACATCTAAGCGCTTGCACAGCTGTCACTGGCGTTTATTGATCACGTGATTGCCGATAGAAGTAGCAGAACGAACTGTGAAGCGTGCAGGGCTGTACTCTCTGCTCACACAGTGTTTGTAGTGCAAATGGATCATGACTATTCTTCAACAGCCAAGCCAGTCACCATGTCAACACAACAGAGCAGCGACTGAAGGTGGCTGCAGTGAAAGCCTGGAAGAGCATCTCAAGGGAGAAAGCACAATATTTGGTGACATCTATGAGTTCTAGACTTCATTTCCATCCATCCATCCATCCATCCATTCGCTTCCGCTTGTCCTTTTCAGGGTCGCGGGGGGCGCTGGAGCCTATCCCAGCTGTCATAGGGCGAGAGGCGGGGTACACCCTGGACAGGTCGCCAGTCTGTCGCAGGGCTAACACACAGGGACAGACAACCATTCGCACTCACATTCACTCGCACATTCACACCTAGTGACAATTTGGATTAATCAATTAACCTATCCCCACAAGCTGCATGTCTTTGGACGGTGGGAGGAAGCCGGAGTACCCGGAGAGAACCCACGCAAACACGGGGAGAACATGCAAACTCCACACAGAAAGACCCCGGCCTGATGGTGGAATTGAACTCAGGACCTTCTTGCTGTGCGGCAACAGTGCTAACCACCGTGCCACCGTGCTGCCCATTCATTTCCATCCAAATATTAAAAACAATCCTTATATTATAAATGACATTAGTTGGTCCAGTGACTCTTGAGCCTTTGAAAATGGGGTTATGTGGATAATTACACAGTCATACTGTTTGATTCAAAAACACAGAAGCAAAATGATAAAAACGTCACGATTAGACTTCCCTGCAATCACAGCGGCCTCGGCTGTTCGGGAGGAGCAACCCACTGGATCAAACACTGGAAAATCACTGTGAGGTTATTGATGCCAGGGGGATTGTTTCACACATCAAATGTTCATTCGCCTGTCGCACCTTGCAGTTTAAATATTTACACAGGTTGGGTGGAGCTCTGTTTTTACAGCCCCGTGTCCATCAAGGTGAAGACTGAACCACCACATTTGGGACAATGACGAACCTTTGAGCTGTTAAACTGGCTCCTCGTCCGGCCGGGATAAGGTTTCACAGTGGCATGTGTTGGAAACGCTCTGTTATTGTTTTGCATCATCCTGAAAGACCACTGATCTCCTTAGAAACACGCAGAGGCACGAATAAACGCCGGACACAAAGACCTTGGACTAAGTTGTCGAAACACAGATCAGTCATCTGTCGCTGGGTTAATGGTTACAAGGTCGACATACCTGTCTTTTATAAAAGAAGGGAAGAGTCTGCGAGGGAACCAGACGGCATAACCGACCGCCAACACCCACAAGATCGAGAGCTCGTCCAACATCTGACCGACGAAACTAAGAGTCATGTGAAAGTACGCCGAGAACAGCCCTGCAAAGAAGAGAGAACGAGAGAATGATGTCGAATTATTCATGCTTTTAGGATTTTATAGGCGAAGACAAGTATAAAACGGGTAAAGTGAGACGTGTTACTGCACGTTCACAGATGGTTAAGAGCAGTGCAGGGGAGACATGCAGAGCTCCAGTTTGCAGCTGACTTCTCTTCTCGTGCTTTAGTTATTACATTTAAACTTGCATACTGGTTAAACTGGTTCGGCTACTGTTGCAACTAATAAGTATTTCTTTTAGTGTCATAAGCTTTAAGAAAACCTAGTCAGTTCAGAGAAGCTTCAAACATCTGCTACAGATCTTCCTACTTGATAACACATTTCTTGTGATATCTATTTCATCTATACTGAGTCAGCCTGTTTCACAAACACAAAACATTTCGTGGATTTATTTTGCAGACATACGGCTGAAGTTGGTTTAAATAAAGAAAGAAAGAAAGGACTGACCTACAAAAATCATCATGACCCAAACCAGGTGGATCGCCAAGCTCCTCTCTTTGGCATACGGGTGCAGAAGGTAGAGCATGATGGGAGAGATAATGAAGAAAATGAAGCTGCTCATCTGCAGGGAAAACATTAAATCGATCACCAGTCCAAAGTGTGGCTTTGAGTTGCAGTTGTTGGGCTGGTAGCGCCACTGCAAGTGTCTCCTGAATAAAAAGCTTTCAGTTTACCGTGTTGAAGGACTCGACCACATGCTCAGAGTGTCTGTAGTTGTCTTCGCACCAGTCGATTTCTGAACTCTCATAGGAGAAAACTCCCGGCATCCCCTCGCCGGAGTGAACACCTGAGAGACGCAGGGACAACAGTGGCCGCTGACTCTGGTGTAACAAGCACACCTGCATTTTTCAGTAGTCAAATTAAGGTGTTTGTATATGTGGTTTATGGAAATCATTATCCCCTCCACCCAGCAGTCAAATGCCAATCGCACCCTTTTACAATTTCACTTAAATGTCAGTCCCTGCTGGCGCCTACATCTCCCACGATGCAACCGGACAGCATGTTCAGCAACGTCCTACAAACAGCCCAGAAAATGTGACCGATTCAGACGACAGCGTACGTTGCTCCACTTTTATTATATTTTTATGACATGATAAAAATGGCGCCGTATACACAAACAGACTTTTTGCTCCATGGTTAATGTTTTGTAAGCATTAGTGCACCACACCAACACGATCCAGTTAAATCAGAGGTCATTAAAACTCGGACTTTTGTCATTTTGAATATCAAATTCCTCTTTGGTACTACAGTAAGTTCATTTCCATAGTTGTATCCCTTTTAATTGCTGGTTCACTTTAGCGTAGGATGAGGACACTTCACACTTCCACGGCTGTTTTAACCTGCGCTGCACGACATCTGTGCTATTAAAACACAACCTGCCATCTTTCCTAGAAGGCTGTCAGATGTGGCGCAGTGTGTGAATGGTGCCTGGTTCACAGTATTTGTTGGACTTGATTTATTGCATCATTATTATATGGCTTTTATTTACACTTACAGTGTAAATAGGGAGGGGGGTTCACATTCACAATATACACACTGGACTTGAGCTGGAATTGCTTTTAAACCTCAGTATGGCCTCGAAACTGGGACTAAAATTTTCCCAATGACTTTTATATCCACAGAGGCCAAGGCCGCTCATTTCAGTCTCTACTGAATCTGGATATTTGCTACAGCAAATTATTACCTGGAGCTTTCAAAAGTACTCAGTTTATTATGCAGCCTAAACAGGAAGTCGTCATCAGAACGCCACCCTTCATGTTGATATCTGAATTACAGATTTTTAACAGTGTCAATAAACTTATTTCAGAGTTTGCACTGAAATACAGAGTTTATAGGTGTACCTAATAAAGTGGTTACCGATGGGAAAAGAAGTACTCCGCCTTTAAGTACAAGTTGTAATACTATTGAAATATTACAAGTCTCATCATATATGTACTTGTTTTCCAGAACAATCGATGTCAGAATACTAACATATTACTGCATAACACTCTGTTATGTACTACAGTGTAATTCAGGCGACTGAACACTGAAAGAAAAATATTATCTATAGAAACAACTCCCAGTTTATCTGTTGATTAGAACTCGTATGAATAACCTAGACTAGGAAAATAGGCAGTTGAGTTCAAAGGTCATTAAGTAAAGGTGATGAAGTAAAAGCATAAAGTACAAGTACTTCGAGAAAGTAGTTGAGCACAATATATTAAGTAACAGTAAATCACTATTTATTACCATCCTGAGGAATAAACATCGGAGTTTTCCTGACAGGGAAAAACCTTTTTGTCCGAAATATGAATATTTGGACAAAAAAAAAGTGTCCCAATAATTAAAAAGTTTATTTTTTTTCTCATCACAGGGTGTTCAATGGGAAACCGGCTCTTACCTGCCATGCTGTCGTCCTGCAGCCCGGCACTGCTGCTCTGCTCCAGGTGCTGCAACAGGTGGATTTAACGAGGCGGGGTTTTGAAACGCTCGCGATCCCGAAGCACGAGCCCAGTAACGTCACTGACGGTCACGCGAAAAGGTTTCAAATCTCTGGGACAATATGTCATCACAGAGAAAATGTCTGGAATGAGCTCGTTTGTTTTTCTTTCTTCATTGACAGTTTACCAGGCCCCGGGGAAAGAGCAGGAACCGGTTACTCAGCAGTAACGGGTAACGTAGAAACGGGGCAAAAAAACCTTTAACGGGCTGTAAACACACGACAGGCGACTGGAGGGTTCAGAGGAAACCTGAAAAGAAACACGCAAAACCGTAACAGGTGTTCCAGGTAGCTGCTGCACCTGTCTGAGGAATCTCAGGTTTTTCCTAAAGGAGGTTCAACCAAATCTGCCGCATTTCAAAATAAAAGCATAATCCTGCAGCGGAGGAGCAGGTGTGGTGGGAACACGCCGAGTCTTGAAGGTGAAACTCCAAATAGTTGCATTCATATGGTTTAACTCAAAACAAAGAAAGCATTAACTGCGCACACTGGCTTAATAACGTTTCCTGCGATAGAAATTGTTTGGAAAAAAGTACTCGTGTATTTAATTACAAATAGTTACCGGAGAGTCACCTAATATTACCGAAAGTACTCGTCGGTCTCCCATTTCAGGCTACACGTTGTCTTCTTATGTTACGGTTTTTCAGTGCATGCATTTTTACTCTTTTGGGCAGTACTGTGACACTGTGCTGCTGCAGTTTGAGTCTCAAACAAATCCGCGATGAAATCAATGGGCTCCAGTGTGATCTCGTTTTTTATCACATGTAGAAGTGTTTATGATCTGTAAAGTTAAAAAAAACAAACCGCTACGACGAAATCTGAGACAGATGAGCTGGTAATCTCTCTCACAATTTAGAGAAAAATAGGCGCAGCACCAATCAGGAGGCTTTGGCCAATCCAATTACTGCAGGCTGCGCAGCTTTAAACGAAGCTGCTGAGACGCAGGTTAAAGATCTGTGCTGTGGCCTGTTTGCAGCAGCCGACTGGCTGATTATTATTTTGGTTAGATCTTTGCACAATCTGTGCATCTATCAGTGCCTCCATGTTTTTAAGAATTAAAGCTGGCAAAAAAAGGTCCAACTAATACCAGCAACGTGTACCTCAGTGAGCAGATATCATAATACTACTTGTAGGAACAGGAAATCTCTTTTGGGAGCTTTTTCTTTAGAGCTACGTTTCAGAACAGGCATAATATTATTTTTGTGAGCAAACATGTCAAACTTTATAACAACTGAAAGAAAAATCTTTCTGAGGGAGTCTTTATTTTAATCTTCTCATTCACATAAAAAATCCTGAACAAAATGACTGAAAGTAATCACATATTTTGCAAAAATCCACCACAAGTTGAAATAAAAATACAAAGCTGGCCAAAATAATCACATTCAAGTTCATCCATCTCTTTCTTTGTGTTCTGCTCTTCACAAATGTTTTTCTAACTTACTGGCAACACAAAACAAACACGTGCAAAAGTCCCCGAGGTAAAAACGTGGAAATAAAAGTTTTTTCCTTTTTTTATTAAAACGAAAATACAAGAAAATACCACGAGAAATATCAGTAAAAAAATTCAGAGTATAAAAAAGATAACTGACATTAAAATGTTGCTCCTCTTAATGGCTTTGATTTGATCTGAAGTTTCAGAGCAAAAGCATCATCATCATCAGTATTTTCAAAAGTCTGTTATCACTCGATTAGACGCTTGTTGACTTAATCAAAAGAAGTGGTCGTCATTGATCGTGAAGAAAGCTTCAGGCAGATAAAACAGTGTAAACATCAGGAAGCGATGCAGTATTTTCATGCTGCTCTTCTGTCACGCCTTCACTCGGCGTAACTTTGAGTCGTGGAGGAACCAGTCAGAGGTGACGTCGAAGACCTCGCTGGTTTCTTTCTCAACGGGATTGTTTGACACCAAGACAAAGATGGAACCTGAGCAGCTATTTGCAGTTGTGCTTTAGCGATAATAAACCCAAGAGTAATCCTTCATGTGTTCTGCTTCTACGGCACGCTGCCGGGTAAATTAGCTGGGGCTCAAACATCAGAGAGCTCGACCCTTTGAAAGCCCCGATGCATCCGTGAACAACTCGCAGGCAGTTTCTGAATGTGCTGAATTACATCTGTTTATGAGCAAACACAGACACGTTCGCAAGGTTCTCATCAAATCTTTTCCACATAGTTACCCGGGAAGAGACCTTCCTTCCCTCCAATTCTGCCCGTCCACCAGCCTGAGGGGTCTGCGGAGAGAAACGGTAAAGAAACACGTCATGAACCACTTCCAGTCTATCTCATCAATATGCATCTCCCTACATGTCGTTGCTTTCGTGCACGCACCTTCTTTGACAAGATCTAATACATCATTGGCCTCGAAGCTGATCTCATCCGTGTCTTGGCCGACGTACTGATATAACGCCCGGCAGCGAGGACCCTGAGGTCGAGGCTGCGGTTTAGGAGCAGGAGGAGGTCGCTGGTGGATGCTCATTTTCCTCTGCTTCCTGTGACAAAGGGGGAAAAAGGAGGTGCTCATGACCATAATTTATTCACATCTTATTTATTTACTAACATGAATCAAATTAACTTTTAACTGTCACGCGTGGGTTGAAAATGGCAAAAGTGCCAAAAGCTGCAGTTCCTCAGCTGGCCACTGGGGGCTGGCTCTAAAAGCGAGTCAATCCCAATAAAGTCTCATGTTAAAATATCTAAATTTACAACAGGAAAAAATATGTTTTGCTCTCTGTAGATATTTATCCCCTTTGTTCTCCGTATGAGAGGTAATTTCTGTAAAATTTACCCCTTAAAAGGCTTAAAGTTGGGCTTAATTATAGCTGCCTCTGAGGAATCAGCTGTTCAGTTTCCTTCTAACTACTGATTGTTTTAATAATTCATTTTTAGCAGAATGCAGCATCCAGTTTAAGACCACAGTCAGTCAACTTTGCAAACCAGCACTAGTCTCGGCTAAAACATCCTCAGGACTCATCCCAGTCCGGTCTCATCCGTATCCCAAAAAAGCAGCGGTCAGAATAACAGACCGTCAGCTGAAAAACAAACAAACATAAAAGCAGGGTGTTGTTGTCGTTGACAGAGTCTTTGACTTTAGCCAACAGCGTGCGCCACACCCTGGATGGATTAAAGAGAGGCTGTCGTGATTTTTCTCCCCAGAATTAAGGAATTAATGTGTTTAAATCTCTCTCAACCCCAACATTTATTTAACCAGACTTTCTGACCCGCCTCTGAGTGCAGCTGGTAGGAACTGCTTTGTTCCCAGAACACCCCCTCCCCCCCCAAACCAGCGAAACAGCATCTAGTATGGAAGAGATGATTCAGTAATTCAGTGAAAAACAAACAGGTTTCTCTGCCTCGCTCTAACTTTCAGTTACTCGCAGGTTTCAGCCTCACCTTGGTAATCCCTTACAAACCACACCTTCCTTTCTTTTTTAATGTCTTTTTTAAACATGTCTTACCCTGACATGCCCTGATCAGGCACATTAAGGAAGTCCAAGTTTCCTTGATTATACTGGTTTGGCGCTGGAGGTCGGGGGCCTCTCTGGGATCCCAGTTTGGGCGGGCCTCCCTGGAGTGGTCGGCCCTGCTTTTGCGGGGAGGAATACGTGATATCGGCTTGTGGGTTATGAGGACCTCTGGGGAATTTGGCTCCACCGTTCTGATGCGCTGAGGAGAGAGAACGAAGCGTGTGCTTCAATAACAGAGCAGCAGTACGACGGTAAAGACTCAGAACGGCCCATTTCAGTGTTACATGACACGACTGTTATCACTGGTGCCTTTGCTGCTTTATTGTTTTACAGCTTCACATACTGCAGCCATATGTCGTACTGAACGAGCTTTTATTTACGACCTAGATGTACAAAGTAAGCAATCGGCTGTTCAATACACAAAGTAAAAAGGATTATGATTGAAACAGCTGAAAAGTTAATCAAAATGCAACAGAGTGTAAATACTGCAGTACTTTATGTTTCAATAAGTACATCCACACTTCCTATTTAGTTACTTTGAGCCACTGGGAAGGGTTTTTCCACAGGTGAGGATCACAGGTGAGTAGTGGCTTACATTTGGGCGCTACGTGGTTTCTTCCTCCTCTTCCTCCACCGGAAGACGGAGGAAACGACTTCCTGGTTGGCTCTAATCAAAAGAAGGGACAGTTAGGATGCTTATACAGGCAGCATTTTATTTACTATTTAAATTTGTTCCTACTTTTTTCAAGTCTATACGGCATCATGACTTATTTTAACCTACTGGAGGATTTGGGTAGACCATCTCCTATTGTGACAGACAGGGTCTTCCCTCCAGGTTTGAGCTGGGCCACGTCTCCAGGGCCTTTCTGGAACACTACTATTCTGGTGCCTCCTCCACCCCAGCCCTCCTTCTTCACTCTGAACTCCAGCCTGAAGCAAGAAGAACCTGCTTTAGTCACCCCTGCGTGTTTTTCTCATGCTAACAAAGGCTGTGTGTTCCTCTACCGACCTGTCACCGAAGGAGATTGTCAGTTTTCTTTTTGTCACTTCCTCGTAGCGTTTGGAAAGCAAACTGAGGAACTCTGTCTTAAAGTTGGATTCCAGCAAACTGTCATACTGGGCTTCGTGGAGGATGAAGAAATCATCCTGTCTCGTACTAAGAAGGAAAAAAAAATACCATGAACTCACTCTTGCTGAAGTTTAAAAACAGAAAGAGGAAGCAGTGCGGGTAACTGAAACACTGAAAGACATTCAAGGAAGCGTTAAAATAGCAGCAAGAAGAGAGCAGAGGATGCAGTTACATTTTTCACTTCAGCAACAGCAGCAGTAACAACATACACAGGCTACATAAAAATGAGAGATTTTAGTAATGAATCTGTGTTAATTAGATACACACCTGAGAGAGACACTGCTGATGCCTCCAAACTCCATCTTCCGCTTTAGTACTTCCTTTATCTGTCCTTTCTCGGGTCCCTTCTTCACCTTCTCTCGGCCAATCAGATAGATGCCTTTCGGTGTCAGGATCAAATCTCTCTTGATAGACTGGGTTGGGGGGAGAAAAGGAAAGCGGGTGACTCTGGGGACAAGGCACAACTCAATTCAGTTACTTATACAGCGCCAAATCACAGCAACAGGCGCCTCAATGTGCTTTATGTTGTAAGGTCGACCCTACAATAACACACACGGAGAAAAACCCAACAATCATGTGACCCCCTATGAGCAAGTTTGCTTGCTCATAGGGGGTCACATGATTGTTGGGTTTTCTTTTTTTTTCTTTGGGTACATTTTTTCTGAAGTCAACAACAAGCAAGAAAGCGTGAATTTAATGTCTTTTATAAATCTTAAGGTCTTATTGTTATAGAAACTGAACAGAGAGTACGTTGCCAAACTTGAGCCACCCTTCATTTCCTTATTTTTATCAACGTTTTCTTAGGCAATAGTTTTCCAGACTTTCTGAAGGTCTTTTAGTTGTTTTCCTTGGCGATTGGCTGCTTGTGCCTGACGGTTTTCAGAGGAATGCTTTTGACCTGCGAGTCAATCGAGCTTGTTTCTACACACAACACGTAAAAAAGTTTTGAAAAATGCCTGATATAACATCCCGAGCACACACACGTGGACGGGCCTCCCCAGAGCCTCGACTGCAACACTGCTGCAGCAGTGTGGGGTCATGTTGATGGAGAGCAGAACAAATGACAGCCAACATCCAAAGAAGAGCTGCGAATGTCCTTCAAGGAGCCAAGAAAAGAACTATTCCTGACGACTACTTTAAGAAAGCTGCCCAGGATAATTCAGGCTGAAGAATCAAGGTGGTCACACGAAACCTTCAAGCTTGTTAGAACGTAAAAACTCACTTTTTCTCTTTTATACTCTATTTCCATGTATGTTTGCAACATGTTTCAATAAATCACTTTTCTAGCAAAATATAAAGAAATGACGGATTGGCTCAAGACTTTTGCACAGTACTGCAACTCTTTCTTTGATTGGACGAAAACACAAGAATTCAAACCTTGAACCTGCGATCAAACTTGTTAACCGAATCAGCGAAGTCGACGCGCTCCCTCTTGGCGAGGAACTGCCGCAGCTCAGGCCTCTGCTCCAGCCCGAGGTAGTCGCCAACGAAGTTCCTGTTGATGCTGTTTTTCCTCCGCTCTTTGGAGTTGTACAGGATGTCTGAGGCTGCGAGTCACAAGGAACAACAAACATTTCTAAAACCAACTCAAGCTCTTTGGTGCAACCTGTGCGGGGAATCTCGTCGTTTGTGTAACTCACCCTCTTCTCTCATCTGTTCGTACTTCTTCCTCGCGATGAATTTTCTCCAGGCTTTTTGAATGATTCTGGCAAAAGTGTCAAACTTCCTCTCTCTCATCTCCTCAAGCAGAAACAGCTGAAAGGCATATGTGCATGAGTATTTCTGCAGGTTTAGTGCATGTTAGAGCAGGATGACCTTCAATCCTCCCTTAGCTATGCTGCAATAGACCCAGGCTGCTTGGAGATTCCCATGATGCACTTGGTGTTTCTTCTTCACTCCCCCTTTATCACTCTCTCCGTGTTTATGTGCCGCTCTACATTTAATCATTAGTTATTATTAATATCTGGCTCTCTGTCTCAGTGTGTCTTTTGTCCCGTCTTCCTCCCCCGGATTCTGTCAGAGGTTTCTTCCTGTTAAAAGGAAGTTTTTCCTTCCCACTATCACCAAATCGTTGTTCACAGGAGCTCGTCTGATTGCCGGGGTTTCCTCTGTATTTTTGTAGAGTCTTTGCCTTTCAATATATATATTTCAATATATGCCAGGTCTCTCTTGGAAATGAGATTTTTAATCTCAATGAGAGTTTTTACCTGGATAAATAAAGGACTAAAAAAAATAAAGGACTAATATTTTTTTATACATTAAATGGAATTAAAGTGGTTAATGAACCAGCTGAGGCAGTATTATTAGCTGCTGTCAAGCCTGTTTCACTGAAAAACTTGCAAAAACTTCCCCCAACATGTTGCAGCTATGTGGAGGTTAGAAAGTAGCTGTGGTCTGAACTTTTTTAATCTTTGAAGCTATTTCAGTCCCTTTTCACGCAAACATTTGAGCGCAGCAACATTAATATCGTCCTGCTGAGATGAGTCAAAAAACACATGCAGCATAATCTTCTCTGCTCTTTACCTCACTGAGAGGTACGAGAGCTTATATCAGGCAATGTGAGCTTTTCTTTATTTGTAAATGGTAAATGGCCTGTATTTGTATAGCACTTTACACATTCAGTCATCCTCACATTCACACACTGGTGATGGCAGCTACATTGTAGCCACAGCCACCCTGGGGCACTGACAGAGGCGAGGCTGCCGGACACTGGCGCCACCGGGCCCTCTGACCACCACCAGTAGGCGGGAGGTGAAGTGTCTTGCCCAAGGACACAACGACCGAGACTGTCCAAGCCGGGGCTCAAACCGGCAACCTTCCGATTACAAGACGAACTCCCAACTCTTGAGCCACGATCGCCAAGATAAGTTGATTATGTTACAACACTGGTTAGAACAAATATGCAGCCTGAGGGAATCTAAAATATGAAGCTCCGTACCGATTCGGGGTTCTTCACAAAGACTTTGGTGCGTCCCATCTGGTATTGATCGTTATCCATGTTGACGGAGCGAAGGAGGTGAAGCACCCCCTGCTGCTCTGGCCCTCTCCAGCACGGCCATGTTTCGGCTGTCAGAATGGCGTACCTGGATTCAAAAAGCACCAAACAAACAAATCACAGTGAGAGCTGTGTGTCTTTTTTCAGGCAGCAATTCCATGAACACGCACGATTAAACTTACCTCATCAGGAATTTACTGAAGAGTCTCCGATATGCGAATCCAGCCCTTCGTACGCGGATGTTTTCCCGCAGTCCGAGGTATTCTACTTGATGCCTGGCCCTAAAAACAGATAGCGCCGCTGATCAGCAAACGTTCCCTGTGAAATCTTTCAGAGTTCCTCAAAGCGTGACGGCGAGCATTCTCACCTGCTCTCCTCCCAGTCTTTCGGCCGCTTTGTCTCATTGGGTTTGATGCAGCGGATGTAATGCGGCGTGCACTTCATCAGCGTGTTCACCAGGTCGTTCGCTTGTTTCTGCGAGGGAAACAACAGCGTGAGACGAATGCGCTGCTGCACAAAATCAACCGTCGACAGATTGAAAAGCTCTCACCTTGATCTTTGAACTTGCCGTGGTCGGCCTTCCTTTTTTATCTGTGTTGAGGTTTTCGGGGAACAAGCTACGGATGAAGTTACTAAAGAGACACGTTTTTTTTAATGCATTGTTTTTTTTAAATTACGCCTTCAGTGCAACAATCAGACCAGTACAGGAAACTCACAATTCACTGCTCTGCATGAGCTCGATGAGGTCGGGGAAAAGCACGTCCCGATTTCTCTCACAGAAGCCGTTGATATCATATGACACCTGCGATGACACCAGATATTTTCACTGAAAAACCCCCAAAAACAAATCTTTGAGGTTTATAAGCGCCACATCGAGCAAACAAAATCAAATCTTACCTTCCCGGCGTAGTGATGTATAACAAAGCCCGAGTTCCAGCTGTTGAAATGTTCGTGCGTCCCCACAGCAGCCTGCAGTTTCTGCAGCAGAGTGCCATCTGCACCCTCTCCTTTGGCATGCATGGTGGCGCACACATCATCCAGCACGCTCATTATACCCGGAGGGTTCTGCAAAGAGACGACGGCTTTTTAGCTGCGATTTTGTTCTTACGAGTTTTGATAACTTTTAGATAAACGAATAAGAAATATCTGTTAGAAATGGTAAATGGCCTGTACTTGTATAGCGCTTTACTCAGTCCCTAAGGACCCCAAAGCGCTTTACACTACATCCAGTCATCCACCCATTCACACACTGGTGATGGCAAGCTACATTGTAGCCACAGCCACCCTGGGGCACTGACAGAGGCGAGGCTGCCGGACACTGGCACCACCGGGCCCTCTGACCACCACCAGAAATTGATACAAATTAGCACACGTGCAGTTACATAATACAAATTTTTTTGACATGACCACCTGGTAACTTTTGATTGTAATGTTTTTGAATTCAAATTGAATTAGAGGTTCCCAGTAAACATGTGTAGAGCTTTAATATGAGCTTTAAAGACCAGAGTAAAACTTATATAAAGTTACTTTTATACAGTAGTTTGATTGAAAGCCTGATGTCTGTAGACCGCATGTAAATCCCCATTTTTTAGTCATCCAGTGAAACACTTCAAACACACAAATTCATACAAGGAGATAAAACTGCAGCTCCTCCACCAATGCCTCATATGTCTTTTCTTCTTCTCTTTTTGGCTTTTGGGAATATCATATATTATCTGATTTACTGTGAAAATAAATGTGCAATAAAACTTTTCCAAAAACAAAATGCAAATGTTACCCCCGATGTTACTGCTATATCTTGGTCACGTGACTTGATTCTTCCTGTTGTGACCCCGAGCGCTCTGTTCTTCCGTTTCACTGTTTTCAGGAAGCAGAGCACCAAACTCTCGCTGCTTTAGGGGCCCACTTGTTTTCTAATGAGAGCCAGTTTTACACGATCTGCATAAACCCTCCGTCAGTCATCGCGTTTATGAGCTTACCAGTTTATTTTCAATAAGGTCGCACACGATCTTGTTGTTGAAGTACTCGATGGGCGTCCACTTGATGCCCTCCTGAACATATTCTTCCTGAGAGACAATGAGAGCAAAACATTTGGTTTGAGGACATACAGTGATCCTCACCAACTGAAACACAGTGGAGTCAAATGCATGCGCTGCACAGTGCAGTTACAATTCAATTCTATTTATATAGTTTTATTTATAGTTACCTGCTCAGCCTTCAGGGTGAGTTCGATGAAGATCTGTTGCAGTTTCTCGTTGACAAAGTTGATGCAAAACTGCTCAAAACCGTTTCTCTGAGGAAGCGAATACAACACAGTCAGTAAGAGATGAAACAAATCCTGCTATTAAACACACATTTAGTCTTTTAGTGGATGCGTGCAAAGGTTAAGTATCTGGAAGTTATGAGAAGCCTAACCTGGAATATCTCAAAGCCGTAAATGTCAAGCACTCCGATGCTGAATTCCTCATATGGTTTCTGGATGGCTTTATTTATAGACTGGAGAAGTAAGGACACGAGACAAATGCAAAGAGCAGATGAGGTGCATGAATACATGTCAGCTGAATTAAAAGCAAATGTTTCATTTTCTTTAGTCTGTTTTTGCTCAGCTGCATCATCAAGCGTGATTACCTCCACCAGGTAGTCAAAGAGGCGTGCATACAGCGCTTTGGCCAGGGCATCTCGTGTGTAGTTGGCCTGCTCCTGGTTCAGGGTCACGTTAATGGACTCAGACTTCCCTCCCCACTTTGAATCCATCTTCCGGCTGGTCAGCTTGTCCTGCAGACGGTTGGGGTCGATGCCCAGCAGATAGGCGGGGAATGCGAGCACTGGAGCGAAGCAAAGTCAAGTTGTAGTTCAATCGTGCCAAAAGCGGACTCGTAATTCAGATGTGTTTTATTATGCCATAAGCAAAGACTTCCTATGATGAATTAATGATACCCTCCCTAGACAGAAGCCAACGGAGGGTATCATGGCTGCTTTGGATGTAACCACCAATTATCTACTGAGGCAGTAAACAGGGAAGTCGTCTGTGTGTAGAGATTCTATTCATTTGTAGGGCGTGTGCCGGGGACGACCTTTGTTATGGTGATATCCAGCGGGAGTATGACTGCATGTGAACAGAAGATGCGTCGGCACGTGTGTGTCGCACTCACAGTCTGTGCTTTCCACCTGCCCATAGTTGCCTGCTTCTATGAAGCTAATGTTTCCCAGGTGGAGGATACCCGCAACGATCTGCAGCACCTGCGTCTGGATGTCACCTGGGATCCCAATCACCTGCATGGCCTCCTGAAGAACAAATCCAAGAAGAAAGTGTGACGGCAGCAGCTTCACCACAACGTGAGGAGATGTCAAGCAGAACTACTTTACGTCCACATTTTATTTCCTGCCAGCAATCAATGTAGATCAGCTAGAGCCACTATAATGGGTTTAGCTACAAAGCATTGATCAGACTTTCCACACAGCAAACCTGGGACCAAGCACAGGTTTGCTGAACACCACTGGATCCCACCTATAAGTTTGCGTACCATAGTTTCCTGGAAGTCTTTGCTGTCATTGGTCCCATCCACCTTGTATGTCCCAGACTGGTTGAGGTAGTAGTAATAATCAGGAGTCATGATGCCCAGGGCCTCTCTCTGCTGAGCACTAGCTCCCTCTATCAACTGGAAAACAACAACGCAGGCCCAGCAGGAGTCACACACACACACTGGCTTCATATTGAATGAAGATCTTGCAGCTTAAGAGGAACTCTGTCTTTTTTTTTAAAGGAGTTGCTATTAATCTGCGGTTTGTGCCCATCAGCCTCTCACCTGATAGTAAATGTGGAAGTTCCTCTCGTTCTCGTTCTGGCTGACCACCCTTGACTTCTCGAGCAGAAAGTTTGATATTTTTCCACCATCTGGCTCCCCTCCTCTGCTGAACTGGATCTCAAAGTATTTCCCCTGATTAATGTAAAAATCAAAGTCAACACTTGGAGTTGAGAAACGAGGCTGCGAGGAAATCTGTCCTCACTCATTATTGCAGATCAGCCAGTGTCAAAATTTGCTTTCAGGATGAGACGGTTCTCAAATCATGCGACCGTTTCCTAAAGATAAACCACTTCCATGTACACTACATTTATATGAGTCAGAAAATATATGCGTGCACGCTCAGTACACGAGAGCTGTGATGGTGTACAAAGGGTAACAGGAAATATAACTAATTGCTCTTCTGATATCTCACGCTAAAGCTGCAGACATGCAGGTCAGGGTGGTTTATGGGTGTGATCATTAGGACCCTTCTTATGAGAAACCAGAATGAATGCAATAAAAGTGTTTTTGAAGTGCACGAGAATGTTGTAATAAATCACTTGTAATGAGGCTACAGGCACATATGTGGCTCTGCATAACCTCGCTCTGCAATGCTTGGAGACAGCTGTTATTACTTACATGCTAATATTAGCTAATCACCTTAAAAACATCATAGTACCGTGTTATTCCAATGGAGCACTTCCCTCTCACTCCTAGAATTTCCAAAAGTAGCACAGGGGGCGGAGCCTTTAGCTATTAGGACGCTTTACAGCGGTGCCACCTTCCAGTTTGGATTCAGAGGACAGACACACGCGCTAGTTTTAAGATTAAAGCGTTCCTTTTTTTGATAAAGGTCATAGATAAAACTGAGTCAGGCGGGTGGGGGACTTCCAAAACACAATGAGCACTTGTTCTCCGCTCCTGTTGGTGCCACTACACCTTGTCTTCCCTCCCACAGAGTTTGTGTATTTTCTGACACTCCTGGTTCTACTGGAGGCCTTAAAAGGGAGTTCTTTCTCCCCACTGTTGCCAAGCGCTTGCTCATAGGGGATCGTGGGATTGCTGAGGGTATTTCTCTAATATAATAAGCTGATATTCAGCATGGGTACTGTTTATAAAGCTAAACATCTTAGCTTTTTTACAACTAGCACACTCAGCAAGCTAAAGCGAGTGACTGCTGAACTCTTGAATGTTTTATTTTTGGGGTGTGGGGTTGACTTCTTTTTGTTTTTCTTTTTAAATGAGCAGGTATATTACTTAATAACTATAAACTTGATAGAAAGCATCCACACCAGGTCTTCAAGTAAAAAACTCATACTTACAAAACGACTAGAGTTGTTGTTGCGAACAGTCTTGGCATTACCAAAGGCTTCCAACAGAGGATTTGACTGCAGGATGATTTCTTTTACATGCTGCCACACACATGCACACAAACATTAACACAATACCAGACAGTGAAAAACCTCCACGCCACACTGAAGGAAGTTTAAAGGTTTTTTGACTCATTTTGAAGATTCATATAAGGCGGAGCAAGCATACGGTCTGTACCTGCACTTTCGATCCTCCTCCGGATACTTTGGAAATGTAACCCATGATGTATTTGGCAGCCACTGTCTTCCCAGCACCGCTCTCACCGCTACCGCAGCCACGTAAAAAAAGGCAGACAACACACCGCAAAGCCATATTTTATTGTCAAACATACCTGCACGGCACAGCATGGGCGTCAGCGTGGGAAGCAGAAAACTCACCTGATGATAACACACTGATTCTCCCCGTCAATCATCATGTTTCTGTACATGTTGTCAGTCAAGGCGTAGATGTGCGGTGGATTCTCATACTGGGCCTGTAGAGCGAAACGGTTTGAGGTCAGTTTGAGTAAAACGAGCGTAGGGCAACAGCAGCCAACAGGAAGAACCTCTGCACCACATATGCCACAAGTTTAAAGAAGTCATGAGAAGACGGCGATGAAAATTCACTTACAGCTCCTTGATAGAGTTCAATCTCTCTGTCAGTGAAGTAGGGCATCTGTTTGAAGGGGTTAACAGATATCAACACAGGGCCGATGTAAGTCTGGAGAGGGCGGCTGAGGAAAGTTTGGGAATGATGCATCATATGGTTTAAATACGCTTAAACAGGGCGTACGTACATTAGACGTTTTGAAGAAAGTGAAATGTTTTTGCTTTGTTCTGTTGACATATGAGCTAAAGCTAATGTTAGGCACCTTCAAACACCCCATCTTCTAATAGCTTCCTGGGGGGCAGGTTTCACTCTTTCACTCTGCAGGTGAAACAGAAAACAGACAAAGTATACGCTGGCAGCCCTCGCATCAGCGCGCTTTCAAACACCAAAACCGAGGCTGAAGCAAATCACAAGTTTCAGCTCATGCTCGTACCGTACACGAAGTCTGAACCAAAATGTCACGGTGACATCATCGCTGACATATTTCTGCTAATGTCAAAGCCAAATCTGCCTGGTGCTCACCGACCTGAATGACTACCCATGGGGCCCACCTGCCAGACGGAGGGAAGGGGAAATACCAAAGTCATGAATCCATTGTAACCTAAATAAAGCCACGTGTGACAGACATGACCAGTGTCGTTATCAGTTCACTTCCTTACTGATAAGACTGGTAAGACAGAGGCCTGCTTTACCCAAGGATCCCACGTTAACAGGAGAGTAACTCTAACCAAAGACACCGGACGTGATTAACAAACAGCTTCTTATCTAAGCGAGTCGTTCTCGATATAACATTAACTCGCTCTCACTCAGGATTTAACATGGATGGGTTTTTTCTCTAAATATGGCTCTGACGTTCAGCTGTGCTTTCAGAAGACGGAAGTGGGCTGTTGAGTCACACGGTGAACTCAGAAGAGGAAGAGTGAATTCCTTATATTTATGCCCATATATGTTTGTTTGATTGTCTGTGAATTTGTGTTTTGATCAGCACATCTGTGGGTGGATAAGAAGACTGTACACAAATATGGAAGAAGGCCATTTCAGCCAAGGTGATTTTTCACTTCATGCTTTCACGTTCGGGTTCTTTAGCGAGATTCAATGTGAAGATGGAGCAGATTGTGGGGACAGTTTAAATAGAGGCCTTTAGTTCCCGTCAGACTGCAGGTATAATTTACAACATCAAACACAGCTTGTAGGATACAAAGATGTAGTCGTCCATGTATCTCTTCTTCAGGTTGTCCACGATGGCGTCTTCGGTGATCTTTGACAGGAGGACCATGTCGTCCACGCCGCTTTGCTTGACATTTTGACTCTGCCAGTGGTACTTTGCCTGAATCGCAGAGGAGAGGAAGACTCTGTTAGTAACGACGTGTTGCAATAATCTTTAAAAGGACATTTTACTCAAGCTGAGTTTCCTCATCAAAGAAACTACCACACGCTGTGACGCAAAAGCAGCGTAGCTCAGCGTACTCTGTGGCTGAGTGGGAATTTGGACCGGAAAAATAAGCATTTTGAAACAATATTAGTGTTTGTTGTAGAGACGAGAGCTTTAGAGAGCCGTGTGGGCATCACGAAGCAAGGAAGGAAACAAGCAAACCAAAAACGAAGCAAAGGAAGAAAGACATGTAAAAAAAAGAAAACAGGAGGCCGAGCGAAGATTTCAAATGAAAGCGTTTCAAGCTTTGGCATCAGTAAAGCCAAAAACACAATTACCAGTGTGGTTGTCATTACAGGAAGCTCGGGGCTCGTTACCAGGAAACTGGTCACAGATGAGGTGAGCTCATTTTCTAGCTCGGACATTTTAGAGAAGCTTCTTCTAATTTGCCTCAACAATGCGACACCTACACAGGAGGCGAAGATAAACTAGCAATAAACTGATTGTTTCCACAGTTTCAGCTCAGGAGCGCTCGCCTCGTTGTTATTTCAGCCTGAACTCTGTTTGATGGGTGAAAGCTGGGGAAACACAAAGGAGGTCTCTTTGCCAAAGTGGGTGAAGAAGAGGCTGAAGGATCCAGCCACAGTTGAAGAACCAATGTGTCATCTCGGTTATGACGTCTTTGTCACTTGGTGAGCTTGTTGTGCTCATCTTTGACCTCGGTGGGCGTGACCTCTACCTCTGTCTCTACACGTCATGAAGATAAGCGCTGCACATTGTAACAAACCTCGTGCTAAGAAGTCGTATTTCATTAGATTTTTTAACATCTTGCTGGTTTCTGGTTTCAGTCCCTTCTTATGAAAAACAATAAACGCTTAATTAGCTACAAATATTAGCAGAACCTCTACAAACAGATTCTGCTGATGCTTCATTTTTAGCTCATCAGCAAAAAATAGAAACACAAAGTTTCATTATGAAACACTGTCAGTGTGCAAACGCCAACAAAGAACGATGCATACAGATGCTGCGTGTGTGACGGGCATGATTACATATTCGTGTCTTAAATAAGCACAGCATGCATGCGTGTTTAGTGCACGCTTTTGTTTCTGAATTTAAAGCCCCTGAGGGGGAAAGAGCGGGCGGAAGTCACAAGTTTAAAGCTAATTCGCGAGTCTCTTTTTTCTCATATACGTGCCAGTGCTCACACCCTCTGAGCTTAAAGCATAAATCAGATATGACTCTGACACAAACTCCATTAAACAGGCCCAAACTACGCCAAAGCTGGGGACTATTTTTATCCGTGGATCAATATGAATTTGCCCTGTAACGACTGTTATAAATGAAGGCGTCAGCACTCGGACAGTGCTGCTGGCAGGATGAGTTCACAGCTTTGGTGCCTTTCAGTGACGTGATGACAACACGACTAGAAGAGAAACAGCAGAGATCAGCGTCTCTTTAAATAGAACTCAAATACCAGATTTTTATGTTCTGCGAGATCAGAATCTGCGATCGTCTTTAATATTTTACTAGAAGAGGTTAAACGGCTTTGATGCGGTGTTGGTAATCTAATGATCACCTACTGATGAGCTGATACACAAACGTCGTTGCTGGTTAACAGATTATCACACACGAGCAATTAGTAAGAGTTTGCCTGTCGTCCTGTCTCGATGGCAGATGGCTGAAGCTGATTCCACTGGAGGTTTCTTCCTGTTAAACGGGAGTTTTTTCTTCCCACTGTTGACAGTTGGATGCTAACAGGGGGTCACCTGATTGTTGTTGATGCTTTCTGATACTCAGATTTTTTCCTACAATATTAAAATGCAAAGCAAGGGGGTAAGTAGATGCCATTTAACTGAGATTAAATCATCGGCTGCCCGCAGTAGCTGACCTCCTTTAAATCTTATATCATTTTTAAATGGAGCTGTGTACAGATTAAATGGATACTCGTGTATTGAACTAGTTCAGGAGTAGGTTTGTAGGACTGGAGAGACTATTATAGAGGTAAAGTTATTAGTTATGTTTATACAACCTTTAAAAAGTCAACATCGTCCACCAGGAAGAAAAAAACATGTTCCTGTTTTTTAGCTGTGATGACATCACACTAGTCTTCACTGAAAGACCAGCCGCCTTTAAAAGAAAAAAAAGTAATGCAAATATCCAACACCTTAAGAACCACAAACTACATGCCAGTCAGTTGCGGTGAGGTGTGGTTATCAGCAGACGTTGAATCTCAAAAGCTTTCCACATCAAACCGGAACTTTCTGCACAGTTGTTTAAAGAAAGCAAGAAAAAGACGACCCTGTGATGCATTTGACACTTCTCATAATTTATTTCTGTCGGGCACGGTTTTGTTCCTTTTCTTCCTTTGCTGTCATGTGTAAACAGGCGAGCGCGACACAGATTTGAAAGCTTTTGTCACACTTGAGATGATGACAGATAAATGGCTCGGAGCCTAAATGTAAAGGTGGCGTGTAAACAGGGAGCTGGGCGTGCATTTTCACTTTCTTCCCTCTTGAAACTGCTCGTTTACCTCCATTTGTCAGATGTGGCTGCTGGTGCAGCTACGACTGCTGTGCGATCCTGGATGTGTGGAGACCTTCTGTGTGCAAGGAGGAAGTGTTGTGACAGAAACTGCAGGCCTCTCCTGTAGTCCACTTCCCCTCTCACACCTCATTGCTGCATCTTGTGAAACCCTCTAAACTTTGTACATGCTACCAGTTCTCTTCCTGCAGCTGCCTGCAGCTCGGTCCGTTAGCCCCCCTCGGGTGAACCACTCCTCATTATCCTCCCTTTAAATTCAAGCTCATCTGTCTTTCCTGCTCGACTGGTCACTTTCTTACTCTGTCTATGATATTGAAAGTTTCTACCTGTGCCTCAAATTGAAATCGCACAGCACTGCTTTAAGCTCGAGTCTGTGAGAAAGTGAGCTTGTCCCTGAAAAAGAGGAAACATCACTCTGCTGCTGTGAAGGAGATGAATTCCCCTGAAGAGATCTTATCTCATCTCTTCTGATGCCAAAACTCACTTTAAAGCACAAAAAATCCTCCTTTGGCTTTTAGAAAAGGAGAGAAGTGACATGAGCTGAATTTGCTTTGCAAAAGAAAACTGACTGAAAACGTACAAAGCCATCACAATTCGCCCTTTCAGCCGAGAAAACCACAGCAAACAGGTAACTGAAATGCACAAAATGTTACAGCTGTGAGAGCAGATGCAGGTGGTTGTACTGTACCATTGTTCCCGCGGGCCTCTCTCCTCCTCAGCCGTCCACTGTCCAGAGAGATGGTGTGGGGGGGGGGGGGTTTGCGCGTGTTGTAAAAAATCCACAGGTTGACCTTAGATTGCTGCCATCGCACAACCAGGACAGCCAACAGCAACCAGCACCCTACAAGACATCCAGTACAGTATTCAAAAACCTACTTCCTCATACTCCCACCGGCAGTGTGTGTGAAACAAGAACTGCTCTAACACACACTGATGCACATTAACTCACCGCATGAAGCCCAGCCGCTTACTTCTCCATTCTGCGCTCTGTCATGCTCGGAGTCGTCAGACGGGAGGATGAAGAAACGACGGCCGGGTCCACGGCACAATTAGTCAGCCCAGTTCGCCTGCTGCACAGCAGGCGAGCGTTGACGGCAAGCGACGCTCATCCGCAGAAAGGGGATAGTTATCTTAAATCAGTTGCCAAATGATGGTGTTTCAGCCGTGTGTTAGCGGCTCCACCCAGGCTGTGGTCGCTTCATGTAGCGGCTTCTCATAGTGTTTGTCTTGTCAGAGAGGCTGCTGCCTCCAACGCCCATAATAACAGACGGGTTCATTCAGAGTCGACTTTGTAGTGTGTGAGTGGAGGTGTCAGTTGCTGGTTTTCCTGTGTTTTACGTCAGCTGGATCGAGAGTCTTTAAAGCTCCTGCAAGATGCGCGTGCCAGCGCAGGGTCAGGTCTCATTCATTCACGGGCGGGTTTGTGACTCTTTCAGATGTGGGGTTTCTCTGCGATTGCACCTCTGATTGTTTCTCATTATTGTCAGTGCACTCCTTTTTTTTTCTCTTGTCGTTTAAAGTCACGTTTTTCTTAGTTTGTATTTAGTTTTGTGTCTTTGTGGTTGGAACTTCACTAGTGTGTTCGAGGTTGTCTCATGAGCCTCCTTTTAATTACTTCTACCGTTTTTCACTCAGTCTCTTTTCAGGTGTTGCACATAATATATAGCGATGTGTTTTGCATGCGGCCGTGTCTCCTGATAACACGGGACCGCAGAGACAAATGCAGGCCTGCATTTAGGCCTGTGGTGCATGCTCAGCTGCTCGAGCTGTGACCTAAACCAGCGGCCTCGATTCCTTTTAAATTTGTTCTAGATCCTCGTGCGGGTGTAAATTTCAGTCAATGCTTCTAAAGCACAGAGGAAGAAACTTTCTCCGACTAAACGTTCTACACCCGCTTCACACGAGGACCGGAGGGAACGCAGGAGCGAGCTGCTGCTGATTTTGAGATCCTTTTAAAGCACTTCACGTCTCGCCTCGGTGCCTGTGTTTCTCACGCTCGCCGTGTATGAACCAGCGCGGGACCGTCAGCCAGAGGAGCTGAGAACAGCTGGAATCTTTAAACATCAGCCCAGCGTTTGAGTCCGATGATTCCATCTGTTTACTAATTGTTGTCCTATGATCTGCCTATAGACAAGTATTGGTGTCCATTTCTTTGATTTTTAAAATCTTTTTAATGCATTTATTTGTATCTAGCCTTTCTTGGCTTGTAGGTTCTCTCTGTAGCTACACTGATGTTCATAAAATCTGTTACAGAAGTTTCACTGGTTAATCTCATCCAACAGCAGATGGGTTTTGTCAAACAGCAGTTAAGTTCTCGAGTCCTCTATCCATCCATTCGCTTATCCTTTTCAGGGTTGCGGGGCCCCTGGAGCCTATCCCAACTGTCTTAGGGCGAGAGGCGGGGTACACCCCGGACAGGTCGCAGGGCTAACACACAGAAACAACCATTCGCTCTCACATTCACACCTATGGGCAATTTAGAGTTTCCAATAAACTTAACCGCACTAACTGGGTGTCTTTGGACCGTGGGGGGAAGCCAGAGCATGCAGACACGGGGAGAACATGCAAACTCCACAGACTTTCTTGCTGTGAGGCAACAGTACTAACCACAGTGCCACCGCTGCCCGCCTCTATCCATAAGAAAGGATATGTACACTAGCCTGTGTAAAGCTCTTTGAGTGCTCCGTCAGAGTAGAAAAGCAAGAAGTAAGTAGAAAAAATATATCTATATAGATAAATATAGAGATATATATACACGGTGGCACGGTGGTTAGCACGTTTGCCTCACAGCAAGAAGGTCTGTGGAGTTTGCATGTTCTCCCCGTGTCTGCGTGCTCTGGCTTCCTCCCACGGTCCAAAGACACCCAGTTAGTGGGGTTAGGTTAATTGGAAACTCTAAATAGGTGTGGATGTGGCAGTGCGAATGGTTCTCTGTGTTATCCCTGTGACCTGTCCAGGGTGCACCCTGCCTCTCGCCCTAAGACTGCCCCCCCCCCCGCGACCCTGATAAGCTGAAGCAAATAACCCCAAGATCTCTCTCTATAGATATAGATCTACAGAAACTGAGAGGACGCTTTGTTCAGATTTCAAACTGGTGTAAAATGTGTTCTCACGAGTCATGTGGTTTCCTACATTACATGCTTCACTGAGTGAATGGGATCAATAAAGTTATTATTGATAAAGTTATTATTATTATTATGGATCTGCACAGGAGTTTTTTATTTAGACTTGATTATTGTATTAAACCCTGAATTGAACACGAGGAAAATGGATGGATGGAACTTCTGCTGAGTTAACGCTGCTGTGGCGTTCTTAGTATTAAAGAATCTGAGCAAACTAAATTTTCCTCGGCTTTAAATAAATAAAAATGTATCATAAAAATATCGAGAAACTTTCACGTCACCATTTTCATTATTTTAAAGATTGGTAAACGAGTGAAGTCTCACTGAGACAAAAGGAAGAGGTTCTTGTGTCAACTTTTCCGTGACAGAGGGCAGATCCAGAAATAGACGAACTGACGATCTAAACCTCGGGCGGGATGACACGCGGTGATATTTTAGTCCAGCTGTGTCATACGTACAAATATGGATGACAGATTTGATGACGGAAACCTAAAATTCTAATAAGAAAATAAAGAAATCCTTACAATCAACATTGCACCACGTTTAATCATTTTTAATATTTCCTTTGACAAAAGATTTACATGGGGGACAAATGGATTCGTCTTCTATAGTATTAAACAATATACAGTACATGTCATGTTATAATTAGCATGTGTAAAACAGAATAACAAATACTGAAGCTGTCCCTCCTCTTGGATCAGGTAAGTCGGGTTTGCGCTCTCGTCATAGCTCCACAGTTACACCTGGTATCAGTGATGTCGATGCAGGGGAAACGTTCAGCGTCTGCCGGCTCTCCTCCCTGTCGGCTCGTGCACGCGTGACAGCGGCGACGCCGTCGCTTCAGCGTTCGATCATTAAAAGCGATTTAGACGTGAACTACATCTGTGACGCTAACCAGTGTTTGCACCGTGACACAATCACGTGTGCACAGCTGACGCGATGGCGAGTCGGTACCAGGTGTAAATGAGCTTTAACGGGATTCTCTGCAACAATTACGCTCTCAAATGTTACAGGTTATACCCGAGTGCACTTCTTATAAATATACTTGATGATTAGCAGGGTAATGTTTGAGAAGCTGTGCACAGATCTCCAAAAGTCAGTTTTCTGAATATCAAAATGTTTTGTTTTTCAAACGATCCACAAATGTGGTGAGCTGCACTTTGGGATTTGAAGGCGCTGCACTGAAGGCTGCAGTCGAACAGCTGGAGGAAAAAAGGAAAAAGACGAAGGAAACGTTCCTGCTCCCTGCTGACATGGATGGGAAGCATGATGAGGTCACGGAAAGATGTGGAGGAGGATTCATGGCAGTGGGCTGCCTAATGCTGGGCAGGCGGGTCTACCGTACTGGGACAGGTCACCTGCTCGGCCTGATCCTGCTGCGTTTTCTGCCGGCTGTGTAAAAAAGGACTCATCTGCTAAATGAGGTAATAAAGACGCACCGGAGCTCTTATTACAGCTGCTACGTAGACGCTTCCCAGGAAAGACTGACTATTCGACCGCAGCCCGAGTAAAGCAGCGTTACGTATGAAAAATCAGAGGAACCCAAACGCAGCGCCTGGCAGGTGCAGGACCCCAAGCAGCTGCACGCCACAGGCCACCTCTGCAGGTCAGTACTCAACACAAAAGGCTCAAACGGATTCTAAGTGTTTAAACCGGCAACAACAGTGAAGTGATAGCACCATTCAAAACCAGAGCACCATAGGAGAAAACAAAAAAGGGAAGAACAATTAAAGACGTGCTGCAGCTTCCTCTCATTGTGATGACATTTAGCGTTACGTGGCGCTGCTTTCAGCTGTGACCAGCGGGGACTTCTGCGAAGAGTGGAACCACAGCGGGCTTTCAGAGCACATCACATGTCACGCTTATGCCGTCAGATCTGATGAATCATGCTGAGCCGCAGTAGGCGGCATGATCTGTAATATAAAAGCAGCTGAAACTGCATTTGGAAAAGTGGGTCATTAAAACTTGGTCATGCATGAATCCTGCACTGCAACGGGGAAGACAATGCGAGCCTGTGGCTGGCGCGCTCCCAGCTGCTGAGAGGGTGACATGACCACACGTGAACTGAGAAATGTGATGTCAGCGTTGCTCCCACAGGAGTCTGAACGAAGGCTTAAGGCCGCCTGTGAATCGCGCACCCCTGCGATAACAACGCTCTCTGAAAGGCCGCCTGGTCAGGTGTCTTCTCTCATCCTCGCCGTGCATGTTCCCGCAGGCAGCGCTGGCTCACCGTGACGCGCCGTGCGCTCTGACGAGTGGATTTTCCTTCATTTGGATCCTTCGTGGATGAAGCGCCGTCGAGAGAAGCGATGTCGTACAGCCGAGGTGATTACGTTTAAGCAAAGTAACCGACATGGCAAGACTGTGGCATGTTCACTGCGGCGAGACATTTATAGTCTCCACACAGACATCAAATCACACGAAAACGAACACGAAATACAAAATTCCTCAAACTCTTTGTGCAAATCGGACTCTGCTCATACTTCAGCTGAATAACAGCGAGAACTCGATGAATACGCCGACACGGAACAAAGCAACGACATAAAAACGACGCGGTCAAGTAAAAGCTATCTGATAACATAGACGCAGATGATCTACCTGTAACCGTATTCCTTTTCTGTGGGTGGGGATGATCTGGAAAATAATTGTCTTTACAAAGTGGATTTCTGAAAAACGACTAACTAAGCAAATATCACCGCCTAACACAGAGGTTCAAGAGCTAAGGCTAAACTTTTCAGACACTCAAACAAACAAGCGGGGTTCAAAAGTACTGCAACCAGTCCTGTGGCCAAAGAGAAATACAGTAGCACCAAAATATTAGAATAAAGGGAAAGTTTAGAGAGACAGAGAGAGAGAGGGGGGAAGGTAATCTCAGTCTCTCTGCCTCTCCGGGTCTCAACAGCCTTCCCTCCAGTGGAATGTATGAACTCAGCTCGGCCCGGAGAGGTGTCCGATCTGGGTCCTGGCTGGAGAATAACAGCTCCTCTGACCAGATATAGGACCGGGCGTCCGTGTGATGGCGTCCCAGTTAGATCCCACGCTCCTGCGACGGAGGCAGAGTGAGGGGTGCTGCTATGAGGCTCAGTGGGAGGGTTTCAGGCTTACTGTGTGAGTGTGCAGGACCCAAAGATGGATGCCGGATGCTCGTGGAGTCAGTGTCCCTGGCACGTCTTGCAGCACATTTGTCTGAAATATGGCCGGCTGCAGAACTTGAACCTGAGCACCAGGGGGCAGTAGGCCACAGTGTTCACATCTTTGCACTCTGAGGGGGAGACAGACAAAAGCTTGATTGGTGCGTCATCTTTGTATGTTCTCACCGTTCAGCCCGACTGCTTAATGCGTCGGCCCTGAAAGCTCAGTCGCACTGCAGTTTAAGGAAACGCAGGTAGAGAGAAAAACGCTGCAGAAGTGTTTTTCTCTCTCGCACTAAACAATCCTTTGTTTGCACTTTCTGTCGTCTCAGCAGCTGGTCCGTCGTTAAAGTCTTTATAAAGGATTTATATTTTATTCATATTCTGTCTCCATCTATTGTGTTTTATTCGACTTCCTTCATGCTTTGCGTGCTTTTGCATTGTTTTTCTATTTGCTGGTGTTGTCTAAAGTTGTAGTCTTCAGCGGTCCCCAACCTTTTTTTGCACCACCGACCGATTTATGTCCGACAATATTTTCACGGACCAGCAGACATCTATCTGCTTAGCACTTTTATTTTTGTTTTTATTTAAGTGTTGTCTGACAGTATGTTTTGCACTGAAGCACCGCAGCAATTTCCTAACGTTGTAAACCTGCTCAACATAAAACCCTTTCTGATTCTGATTTAAGGTCTCGCGGATAAATACAACAAAATCAAAGCAGCACCAAAAAAAGAAGATTTATTTATAACACACGGGAAAATACCCGGGGAAACCGAGTTAACGATAAAAACTTAAAAAAAAAAACCCTGGAAACCATAAATGTCACACCCGAGCCTCAACTCTGGCGGCCCGGTACCAAACGACTCACGGCCTGGTACCGCCCGAGGGTTGGGGGCCGCTGGTCCACTCGCCCTTAGCACGATTAGCATCTCTTTTGATTCTTGTTACACTGAAAATGGTGTAATCCGATTACACCATGTCAGCTGGTACCACTGCTAACTGGTCAACCAGTTTAACTTAAATGAACAAGATCAGCACAACAGATTGAAGCTAAACACAACAAGCGAAACTTAACTCGGGTGCTTTCACTTAAATCTACACAAGACAAATTAAAAAAATATATTTTAATGCTCGTTGTTATTTAAAGTTGTGCTGCAGTTTGTTTATTATTGTTTGCCACCCCAAGCCCTACTTCCTATTTCACTTTCTGGTTACTTTGAGTCAAATTTATTTTGCTTAGTTTATTGTTTTCTTCCTCTTTCGTGCCAAGTTTGTTCCTGCGAGTCCGTCCTCCCAGGTTAGGTACTTCCTGTTTTACTTTGGTAGTCCGCTGTGACTTTGCTGTATTTCTGCTTCACTCGTCTAATTGTTTCGCCTCGTTACCTTTTGTATTTAGCGCCTCATTCTTCCCTCGTCCTTTGTGTAGTCGTCCACATTACCATATACTTACTAATATATCCGCTCGAGGTGAAAATGTTTGCTTGTGTTTTTGGAACATATTATGCTTTCATTTTGCATTTGGGTCCTCACACCGCTGCCACGTTCCCCACAGCTCATCGTCACAATTTCAGATTTGTTCTTTAGGCTTTTCGTTACTAAAGCACATAATTTGTTCCAGTTTCTTTAATTGAACAGTTGAAAGGCTGAGATGTTCAGAGGAGATGTTAAAGATGTTGTGAACCAGGAGGAAAAGATTTATTGATGTAGTGAAGGAGGGTTAGTGTGACAGGAGGACAGGGTGAGTGGACGCAGATGATTTCCTGTGGCGACCGCTAAAGGAAGAAGATTCGTTTTATTCAACATTACGTTGCAGGACAGTCAAAGAAGGCAGGAAGCTCTCACCTTCAGGGTTTTCTATGCTGACGGGCAGACTGGTGTCACATTTACTCTTGCACTGCTGCATGGCTACAGGCCGCTGATGATCCAGACACTCGTTGGAGGGCTGTCCCGTGTGGGTCAGACACTGCACTGAGCGCATCTCCTGACCCAGACCACACTTTGCAGAACACTACAGCACAAAGACGCACGTTTAGAGACACAATGAATCCTGCGCTTACAACTGCAGTCATTTCACTGAGAACAAAGACATGCGTCAGATGGATATCGCCGTCAATATTAGTGTATGTGAGAGACTGTACGAGTGTACACAGGGCCACGAAAGCGTTCCTGATTCCCTGTTCTTTCATATTTGTCTCTCTTACATGTTTCAGATTATCAAACAAATTTTAACATTAGTAAAAAAATAAACAAAACACATAAAATGCAGTTTTTAAAGGATGATTTAATTTATTATGGCAATAAAAAGCTAAACCAACCTGGCTTCATGTGAAAAGGTAGTTGCTTGAGTTTCATTTCTGCGGCTATAACCAGCCCCGATTACTGCCAGACGTGCCGGATTGAAAAACCACTTAAACTGAAGCTGTGTGACTGAAGCAGGCTAAAAGACACACAACAATCTAAAAACACAGTCTGGAAGTTTTGGGACTGCAGTGAACCACGGTGAGAGCGGTGGTGAACCTCGCAGGCCTGCGTCAGTTCAACTCAGAGTTCATGATTCAACAATCAGAAAGAGACCGGGTCAACGGCGCCGATGGGAGAATGGCTAAAATAACAAAATGAAGGTTTTGGAGTGACTCTGGCGTGTCCTCAAACAGGCGATAAAAAAAGAAACGCTCCGACGTGGATGAATTACAACTATTCTGCAAAGAGGAATGGGCAAAAATTCCTCCACAGCGATGTGAAAGTCAGATATCGCAAACGCCTGATTTTGCAGCTCTTGCTGCCGAGAGTGGCACAGCCAGGTTTAAGGGCTCTGTCACATTTTCCCCCCTAACGACAAAATCATAATTTAAAACCTGTATTTACTTGGGTTGTCTTTGTCTAATATTAAAACTTGTTTGTCTGTCTGAAACATGTAAGTGTGACAAATAAGCAAAAAAACTAAGAAATCAGGAAGGGGCCAATATGTTTCCGAGTCTGTGTTTTACCTCTCCCCAGGGACCCGTCACCCACTGAGGGGGAGGGCAGCGCTGCAGATTACAGCGGACCCTGGAGGTGGGCCGGCCAAGTTTTGGACACTTGGACTCTGGCAGCGTGTCGCCACTCTCCCCACTCTTACACAAAACCACGCGGTGCCTGTAGCCAGGGCCACAGCTGGGGGTGCACTGCAGAGAGAAAAGGAAAGAGAGAAAACATCAGGCAGGAAGGTCGAGAGAGGAAGCCAGGCGAAGGTGCAGCAGGCTGCAGCTTGTAAAACCGCAACTCTCTCAGCAGAGGGCAGCAGCTGTACAGGAAACAAAGCTGAGAAACTACAGAGTTCCTGTAAAACAGCTGGGCCTAATTCCTGCCATGGCTACATTACATAAGACGTCAGAGAAAAGTTGAACCCGGACTGATTTCTGACACTATTTAATTCAGTTTCAATTCATCCAGAACTGTGAGAACAAAGTTTCGTTCCAGGAACAAAGCAGTGAACAAGAAGGACTTTTTATACTGTTGTAGTTAAGCAACAACCAACAAGACGTGTCGCATAAGAGAGTCACGGCGCTCCGACAGCCTTAAACTTCCTCAAACTAGCTGTCACATTCCCCTGTGACGGTTTTAACAGCATGCATTCGTGAGTGACGCTGCATGTTCAGAGCTCCGTGCCCCTGTTGTGTATTTCAAGGCTAAGGTACTCTTACTTTATGTGCTGGCAGACGTTTGGGTTTCTTGGGTTCAACTGGAAAAGAAACGACTGCTTCATCCGAGAGGAATTTCTCAAACTCAGGCATTGCTTCAAAATCAGACACGAGCTGCCTAAAAAACACAGCAAGAGTGCTCTCTTGGGAAACGCTCAGATGGCTGGCCTACCTCCGACCAGTCCAGGGCCAGCCATTCAGGGGGGCAGCTGTGGTTGTTGCAGGGCTCAGTGAATGAAGGGCGAGGGGGGGTGCAGGCTGAGTCGTCCAGGATCTTCTCCTCCGTTGTGGAGATCCTCCTTTTGCATAACACCTCCCGAGTCTGCAGGCCGCCGTTACAGCTGCGGCTGCACTCTGACCACTCTCCTGTCCACCAGCTAGAAGATGTGTGGATGCGTGTGACGTAACACAAACGAGGACAGTGTAATGACAATAAAAGCAGGGAGATGATAGCATAAAAAAGCAGAGCACAGGTAGAATAGGTGCAAACGTGCCAAGCTAATAAACACAAAACAGCCCAAATCATAGAAAGAGTAACAGGAACCTAAACTGAAACCTGCAGTTTTAGACAGATATAGAGTACACAGTGATAACAGACGTTTCAGTGGAAATCCAGAAATCTCATGTGAGTCCACTCACGTTGGGGAGCACGGCTCAGTGTTGCAGGATCGTCTCTTCTCTTTGGGTTTGCTCTTCTTGTCACAGAAGTGGTTGTAGACGGCTGACTGATCCGCCTGCTTCTTACACACCACCTGCTGGATCTGCATACCTACAGGCAAAAGCGTCTCTTATTAACACGTTTAAGGCGTCGACCATAATCATTTAACTCAACTCTATTGATATGGTGACAAATCACAATAACAGTCGTCTCAAGGCGCTTTATATTGTAAGGTAAAGACCAGCAACGATCAAATGAGCCCCTCTGAGCAGGTACTAGGCAACAGTGGGAAGGAAAAACCCTTTAACAGGAAGTGACCTTCAGCAGAGCCGGGCTCGAGAAGAGCAGCTACCTGCTGCGAGCGGCTGGTAGGGAGTAAACATTGTCCGATCGAGCGTCATATTGTACGCAGTCGTGTCTTAAATGCTCGTTTAAGCTGTGAAAGCCAGGGAAGTCTACTTTATAACACATCTGTGTAGGTTCTCAGTCATCCAGGTGATGTTTGCCTCCTTAGACTTCAAGGTGAAGCTTCCACAAAGAGAGCGCAACAAACAAAAGCAGCTGTCTGAATGTTTCCTTCTATATTCACAGCCTCCACGCCAATTCATCCAGAGGGAAAACAAGTTCTTATCACGTAAAGCGAAATGGGTCATTAACTCACGAACGCCGGGGAGGAAAAATAAAAGTTGGCTACGTGTGATACTGCTGAAGCTTACGGAGATGTGCTCCAACACCTCTGGCTTCGACTCCAAGAAAACTCCAGTGTCTTCTCCGGGTCAGCGCTCGCCTACTGGGATTTATGCCGCGGGCTTGTGTGTGTGTGTTTGTGCATGTTTAGAGAGAAACACAAGCGTGCATCGGGTCAAAGCTCCTGACCAAAACATTCTTTGTGAAATTCTTTCATATTTGTTAGATGAGGAAATTCAGATTACTCTCTCGAGTCTGCTGGAAAAACAGGAGACGGCCGCGCACCGAGCAGCTACTTAGTTTAGCATAAAAACTGCAAACACGGGAGCCGGCCTGAGGTTAAGAACACGTTGCATGAGTGAAACAAGCAATCATGGCTGAGGACTTGTGTCCTTGAACGCCAGTGTATTTGTGATTTCATACATTCAAAAGCGAGTTAATCCCAGCAGCTTGGTGTTTGCGTGGCGTTGGAACAAGTTCATCTAACATTAGCAGCAGATTATTTTAGCTACAACCAGGTGCAGCCGGGGAATCGAGCCGCCGGCACCCGTTTGTGTCGTTTACCTCCAGCGCAGAGAGCTGAGCAGCGAGACCACGAGGTGTAGTGCCAGGCAAAGCCATTCAGAGGATCCCTGCTGAGGGGCGGGTTGAAACGATAGTGTATCCCTGGGTTTTCTTCCCTCACCAGCACCTATACGAAAAAGGAAAATTCAAGCTGACTCACTTAGTATTGCCTCCTTTTCAGAAGGCCTGCTCGGAGCGTCTCTGCTCTTGTTCTTACCATGACGAACAGGGTGATGTTTGTCGGCCCCAGAGCTTCGAGACTTTCCGGCCCATCGGCAGGCCGCCTGTAGTGGAACGTGGTGCCGGCGATATTGAACCTGCGTGGCGTGTCAATGTTGAGCTTCCCATTGATGAAGTACTGATCGCCTTTACTCTTCAGTGCTGGGGTGCAGTGACATAAAAGATTATTATGTGCAACGACTTGTTTTTAACTACTTGCATACTAATCTAACAGGGCATCGTCTTACCAAGGTAGTTGAGGGAGATGTTGAGCTCCTGTATGTGGATGAACACGGACCCTTTGGGAATTCTGACCACCTCTTCATAACCTGAGACACATAAAGCCACACAAAGTCAAAAGGTGAAAACTGAGCGAACGAGCTTTATTCTCCCAGGATCACGGGAGTGATGCATAAGTAGTGTTTAGCTTCGTGGGACGCCGATGGGCTAAGCAGAGGCTATAGATTCCAGCTGCATTCCTGGGCAGCGGTCCTCGGCTCTTTGCTCGAGAGCGAGAACTATGCCAAGAGCCAACTTCTCTCCTTTTTCCTTCCATCTGTTTTGGTCTCTTGTCCCCTTTTATGGTCGTCTCACCTCCAACCGCTCTCCCACTGCTTTCCTCGGATCTGTTCTGCCGTGAGGCCAGCAGTCCAGCCGATGCAGCCCTGTAAATAACTTCAGCTCATAGAGGAAGAAGGAATGAACAAAAGAAGAAATAAAGTATACCCCGTGACCTGAGAGTGACCCAGCTCCGGGTCTGTAGGAGGAGATGCTTACTTGAAAAGAGTGAGAAGCATTTAGCCTCAGACAAAGAGTAGCTGTGTGGTAAACAGAGAGCAAATGATCTGTGCAGCACCCGGACCCGGCTTCTCACTGCCTATCACAACCAGGCCGGCAGTGAGGCAGGTAGACTGGCCGGAGACGTGAAATGTCTACAAATGTGCCAGTGCCTTTTTTCACCAGCAGTCCGAACACATTCAAAGGAATCCTACTCATCTGCCCGGTACAGTGAAACGGTCTGACAGGAAGTCATAGATTTAGGTCCCACATCGTGCTCCGCAGCTCTACTGGAGGTCAAAAGCTCCACAGGGAGCCCTGAAATCACCGAAACAGAGAGGAAGAGAAGCACTGCCTGGAGGCTTTAGAAGTTTAATGAGATCAAAATCTCGCTGTGGACACGACTGAATGATTCTGCTACTCATAACTCTGCCGGCGACCAGAATAGGCCGTCCTGTGCCTGCAGTTTGAGTTTGGCTGGAGATGAGAACATGCTGTGATCAAGTTTGTGAGTTTACATTTAAAATCCAAGTGAGCCACATCTGCTGGTTGTACTGATAAAAATGTATTGTGCCAAAAAATCTGTAGCCACGTTTGTCCATGTGGCCCCAAAGGTGTTTAAACCCCATCAAACACCTTTGGGATGAACTTCAGCACCTGCTGTGCTCACCAGTGCCTCCTTAACTGGTCTGGGCACATCTGCAGACTGCTGCAGCTGGTTCTGAAAACCTTCCAAGAAAATGTTACAGCAGCACTCATGGTTTTGAAATATGGTGTGCAACTACCACTAACAGTGCTTGTTCTGTAGCTGCGCTGTTATTGCACAGATTGGAGTGGGTGTTCGACCGTGGCCCCTCCGCCTGTATCGTCCTTTGCAAAGACACAGATCAAAAGTTGGCTCCAGCTGCAGGGCAGCATCACTTCAGCCTCACTAATGGACTTTCTTTTTTTAAAGGAAACAATAAAGTGAGATATTTTGAGGTTAGTGGATCCCTCGGCTTGGGGTTGACAGGCTGGCCTGGCCACTGTGGTTCAGCTGCCTGCTCAGGGTGTGTCCCTGTGAGGGGGTGAGAGGCATTGACAGTTGGGTGAGAGACTCTGGAGTTGGTGTTGTGGGGAGAAAGTAACCCGAAATAGATCCGTCGGCAGCAGGACCTCAAGCCACGCTGGCCGGACCTGACCTAAATCTGTCTGCCACGTGTCCCTGGGTGGCCAGTGGATAAATGCACCAACATGTATGTAGTGTATGGTGTATGCAACATACGATTATATCTGCACGTTCCTTAAGTGTTTTCCAGGAGTTTTGCTGTGCGTCCGTATGACCCTGGGGTGGAATTTGATGCAGATGTGACGTTTGGTTTCCTTTTACACGTCAAAACAACGTCCAACTACTTTTATTTGGCAGCTGGCCTGTGCTCTGTCTTAATGCTGCGACACCGTGCAGGTTAAACCCACTAACAACATTTTGTTATGAAGGTATGCAGATGACATGCAGGCATATCTTTCTGAAAACTCGAAGCTGATGGACGGATGCATAGACTCCTGTGGCATTCATATAAAAAGAATATTCAGGAATTTATAGACTTTGTAAAACAGGAATTGCCTTTTTCCTCCAGGTGCTAATGATAAGTGACTGTTACAATCTGTATGGCCAACCGAAAGTCTGGAGTGCATCAACTCTCACCTGCTATGTGTAAACACATCATTAATCTCGAAGCATTTATCAGACAAACTCCGACTGCAACAGGTGCTGAAATAAAAGATTGCGTGTGGACGTGATGTAGAGTTTAGTTACCTTTATCGTGTAAATAACCCTTGCAGCACGCTGCTGTGAGCAGTTTGCATGAGAACAGACAATTAAATTATATATTTTGAAAGTCTGGGATATCCTAACTCACACCGCAAGGCAGCTTTCCAAGGTGCACTCAGACTCCAGAGCGTCCAAATGTGCACATTTCTGGGTCAACAGATAAATTACATTGCATAATTTCTCGTGGCAAATACCTCAACTTAATCCAAATCTCGGAGAAGTGGACCCCGTTCAAATATTGAAAGTAAAAGCAGTAAGTCCCCGCCCCAAATAAATGAATCTTTATCTACTGAGAACAACACAGCAGCATTTTACACATTGACCGGTGATTATTTTTAGTCCTCTACCTCCTTCTGGCAGCGAGTCGTTGAAGACTCCCTCCACAGACGTGCAGCTGCTCCCGTCGCCGCCGCAGATCCGGCAGCGGTCCTCGCGTACGTCTGAGCCGAGGACACGGTCGCAACCGACGTGCTGCGGGAAGGGAGAAACTAGTGAGCCGCAGGGTCACTCGGGGTCACGGGTGAAGGGGCACAGTCAGTAAGTGGAGAGGTGTCAGAGGCCGGCCTGAGGGATTACCTCCTAATGTCTTCCAGGCCACTTTTTCAAAACACAGAAATATCAGATGGTAACTCCAGATGTGTTTTTCTGATCCTGTGCAGACATAAAGCTCTTAGGTTGCTAAACTCATAGCTGTCGACATAAATCAATTTCATGATGAGCGTTACAGGTGGTTTTACTCAAACTGTTTTACAGCGAAGCAAACCTAAACAAAAGTGCAGAAAACGAATAGCAACTGCTCTTATTCTCATATATTCCTGTGGCAGCTGCTTATTGTACAGCAGGATAATTAGGCTTACGTTTATTATGACTTTAACAGCGATTGGATCAGAATTAAATGAGTCAAAATGCTGATTCGTCCGGTGGCTTTGTGAGGAGGGGGTGAGATATAAAAGCTTATAATCTTAGAGATCCCAACACGTGTTGCCCAGATCGGGTTTCCCCGTCCTCAAACAGCAGAAAATGAAACACATACCACCTCTGTGTCCATTCGATCAATCTAACTAAATACAACAAATATAAACATTGATCCAGAAACCGTTATTTTAGAGCTGAAACAATGACTCAGTGAATTAGTTATTGGCACCCATGTCACAACAAACCAGGAACGAGTTCCTCAAAGATTTGAATTTGATGTTTTTCTTTGAATTCAATTCAATTTTATTTACACAGCATCAAATCACAACAACAGCTGCCTCAAGGTGCTTTATATTGTACATACAGAGAAAACTCAATGATCATATGACCCCCTATGAGCAAGCACATGTGACTCTACCCCTGATTGTGCTCCTAAATGAAAAGGTCGATCATTCTTCCCTTATTACAATCGTATTTTTTTTAATGGATGTACACACAAAGCAATAATTTGTAAAATGTAACTGAAATATATCAAATCAAAAGTTAATTGATTCAAATAATCAGTGGGGGAAAATGTGCTCGGTGCCAATCAATTCAAGTTTATCTGCCTAGAATCCACTAAACCTTTGAGTGCACCAAAATTTGGCGATGATCCTTTCAAGAGGCGTCCCACCCAAAACCACATGCTGCCAGTGGATCATAAAAGCCGTTAGTTATGTATATTCTGTCACAGTAAGTTTTACTTATATAGTGCCAAAATCACCTCAAGGCACTTTACCTGTAGGTAAAGACCACACAGTATTAGAGAGAAACCCCCTATGAGCAAGCACGTTGGCGACAGTGGGAAGGAAAAACTCCCTTTTAACAGGAAGAAGCCTCCGACAGAGACAGGCTCAGGGAGGGGCGGGGCCATCTGCTGTGACAGAAGGAAGACAGGACAAAGACACGCTGTGGAAGAGAGCCAGAGATCAATAATTATATAATAATAATACTAATAAATCAGATTTACGGGTTTAAGGTTTCACATCATTACTGTATTTAAGTTAATTTGCAGTCACTGGTGTACACTGTAAACTCTTTGGTTTATTTGCTTCCAATACACTTTCTGCTTTATTTTTTCTTCTTTAACTTCTCAGTTACGTATCTGATACACACTGAAACATCCATCAAAATGCTGCATGTTACATGTACCACAGCAACTTCATTAAGTGGACGCATCATATTTTGCTTTGTTCTTCCTACGTTGCTACACACAGACTGCATGTTTACAAGGTGAAGTAGTTTGTAGTAACTCCCCTGGATGAACGCTGCACTCCAACTAGGCTGTTCGATTTATCCAGACAATTCCTTTTTCAATCTTCGAGACCCCACAGACATTCCCCAACAGAAGAGTTCTTGTATAAAGACATACCGATTCTCCCTCAGCTGCCCCTCGTTGGGCTGAGCCGCCCTGCTGCTTCCTGGGAGAAAGCACATGCCTCAAACCTGTGCCTGAATGATTTGGGTTTGTTGATTACTCTCACTGGGGCTGTTTGTTTTTGAGCGGCTAATTTGCACTGTTCTCGGTAGATTGTGTTGATTTTACCGAAATAAACCTGCTGCATCTTTGTTTATAGATTAGCGCATTGTTAGCAGATCACCCGCAGAAGTTTCCACTCCTATCGACGCATTTTTGCAATCGAAGCGTCACGCTAACTTAAATCTGGCCCTAGATTTTAGTTTGACATGTTGTGAAAGAAACTCAGTCATGAAAATGACCAAACCCACTGCAAGACAATCTAAAATAATTGAAACTTCATGTAGATTTTATCTTAGGAATGTCAAGTCGCAACTGTGCCAAAATGAAATCTTCAAAAATCATCCGATCCACAGAATCCTCTTTGGTTCTTAACCGGGCAGATCAGCCCGTGAGCGCACAGGTCGCACCTGCATTTACCTGACAGGTGTTACTAATGTTTTCTACACTCTATATTTGCACCAAAGGGGACAAAGAAATAGACCCCGGCAGATGTTTGCAACAACACGTTGTCCTCAACATCTGTTCCCCTGCCCTTTCCCACCTCCCACACGTCCATCGTTCTTTCTGTTTCTCCTCTCTCTGATTGTTAGACGGCAACTTTGCATCCAAAAGCAGCTTGAAGTCACAGATGTGATGAGAAAGAGATGTCTGTGCAGTTTAGCTAAAGTTTTATGTGTGCAATAAACATATAAGAGGTGGACTGCAGACAAAGAAACTGCACGAACAACGGAAAGGATGGGGTGGAAAGTTGGGACAGGGAGAGAAAGGAGTCGAGAGGTGTAGAGGGAAAAAAGAAAAAGCGAGAGATAATAAGAGCGGAGTGAATGAAAGCCAGCCTGCAGCGCAGACAGACTCACAGCTGAGCTGGAGGGTCACCGAGTTCCTACAGAGCAGAACAGAGCAGACTACAGAGGGAAGGAGGGAAGGAGGGGGGGTGTTGATAAACAAAGTCGTCTCTTTGGATGGAACTTCCTCGGCTCCAGTGAAACCAGTCTGAAGCACTTTTATTAAAGGAGCTTACTGGGGGGTAAGTGGCAGCGGAGGGGAAGCTGAAAAATAAAATCTTTTGGCACAAAACTGAGCTACAACTATTAAACAACAAGCTGGATATCCTGAGTAGATTTTTCTTCTCTCTGCCCTCGCCACAGTGGAAGTGCATCCAAAATAAACCCACTGGGACTCAGTGGGATCCATGTAAGCTGCACTACGTTACCACCAGGGTTTCTTTTGACTACATTCTTCTACAGACGGGCCAAAATCCACAGCAGTTTGTTACTTTGTTTTCATTAATGAGCTTTATGCTCACTGACAGGTTAAGCATGTTATTTAGAGGCTGCATTAGGTTGACAAACATTAATGTTAAACCACATGGTTACTATTCATTGCTGAGCAGTTTGATTGGTGGTTGGTTCCCGTGGTTCAAAAAAACCTCCTTGCGATCGCTTTGGTTGCCGTAGTTGCCCATAGCGTGAAGCTTGGTGAAGCACAAACCAGGAACAAAGACTGTTTGTCTGTTTACCACGAAGCAAACATGGTCCTCCAGCCCTAAACCCACACCGTTTACGGCTTGCTTCGCACTCACCTACAACTACTTACTGAATCGTTGGCGGGCGTTTGCAGACAAGTCGGTGCCGTCTATGCAAACTAAAGGCGACGGACGTGCAACCATCAAAGCAAAAACCAATGAGCGACACACAGCGGTCCCTCGCTGTCACGCGGTTCATCTTTCACGGCCTCGCTGCTTCGCTGATTTTTTTTTTGTGCAATTTTGCATGCTTTTTTTTTTTTAAACAGCGCATTGTGTTCTGCGTCCTGATTGGCTGTAGACCGTTGTCAATCAATCTCCTCCGTGCCGTGTCAGAATGCATTCAGCTTGTCAAATTTACATAAATCTTCGATCGCTAGCAGCGTGACTCTGAAGTGCTGCACTTTATGTTTGCAGGTTTTCTCCCCAACAAACAACAATGTCGACGAAACGTTTTGCACAGTCAAATGCAGCTGCGGTAGCACCCAGGAGGCAGAGGAAGATGCTTAAGGAAGGTAGACGTTACCGTGTTTTCCAGATTATAAAGCGCATTAAGCAAAACAAAACAGTCAGATACGTCAAACTTTACTCAACTCATTCTTCTTGCTTCCTCTACTTCTGTACCATGTTCTGGACCTGGAAACAGGGTTTGGTCTTTGGCTTCATTCTATAATCCTGGACTTATTTTTCTACGAAGGTCTGAACTTTGAGAGTTTAAACACGAGATAAAGTTTGAAAATGTTTATGCCTATCATTATTTTAAGAACGCAACACCCGCGATAAACGAGGGACCGCTGTATGCTTACATTTCTCCTTAACAACCAGTGGTTGCCAGGCAGTTGCCGACTCGTCTCGATGCTTGTGTGACCGAGCGTTAGGAGGATTACTGTAAGAACTTCGGGGGGGTTGCATGCCAAAGAAGCCGATAGAAGAGCTTCGTGTAAAAATGTTACGCGGTGACACGTCTGAACCCCTAACGAGGGATTTAAAGGGGCTGAGGAGCGCTCAGTGCACAAAATGCACAAAATGCCACAGAAATCAAAATTCAAAAAGGATAATAATCCTAATAATGTTTTTAAGTGGTTTAGATTACGAGAGCATTAGTAAGAGGAAGGCTGCTGAGCAGCTGACTGTGATGACTTGCAGCTTTTAGTGTGTATACTACTTAATGGCGGCCGTCCAGACCCTTGAAAGTGACTATAAACAACATTATCTTAGATGAAAACAATTTTATGTTGAGTCCTTTTAAGCCGTCTCCTCACTTCTAATGGCCGATATTTTGGCTGAAGGCAAACACGTGCAACTCACCTTACACTCTCCGTTTACACACACGTCCAGAGAGTCGTCTCGGCACGGCGTGCCATCCACCACAGCGGGAGAGCGCTCGGTGTAGAAGTTGTATCCTTCTGCGAGGCAGTTGAGAGAGCAGGGCTTCACCCCACCTGGATATCCAAACAGATCAGTTTATCACTGAGATGATATTGGAGGACATTTTCAAATAAATCCCCCAAACTGGTGATTCTGACTGCAGAATAACAGGTGCTAAATAGGCCTCCTGTGGGCTTTTTCTCCAATCTTACCTACTGATAGTACAAATGCGCCTCTGATTTAGCCACTCTGACACAACTCTAACCAGTGTGAATGTGGGATAATATGGAAATGAGGGTAAAAGCATCGTATCCTGACAGGGCTGCAGACAGAACAGGCAGACTGAGAGAGAAAAGAGTGGAACGGTACAAGTACAACCAAAGTACAAGCAGCTGAATCTAATTACATCTCTGCTTTTGTGGCACATATGGACACGAATCTGAGCGAGACTTCTGTTGGGAATCGACATTAGCATCCACAGCAATTACATGGAAAAGCCAATCAGCTGAAGTAACGCGTTATATGGGACATTTCTTAAAGTATTGATGCTGTAAAATGAATTTTGGGGGCAAAACAGAGCGACAAACACAAACGTGTACATGCATGTGTAATATTTATTATGCAAACATACCAACATACTTAAATCTAAGTATGTTGTGCATGCACACGCACACACAGCATTGCTAAAGGTCTTCTCCTGCCAGGTGGCATATACTGTATCATTCATTAATCTGTGCACTTTGCCAGCTGCTCCACTATTTGAGTGACTGGCGACATCAGCTTGGCGTGCGTTTGTTTGTGCTGGCAGCGCTAAAGCAGGTACAGCGCCGGGCCGCAGAGAGAGAGCGAAAGAGAGTTGGAGAGTTTGTGCTGGCAGAGCTCGCAGACAATAAAGCGGTCCGACCGCGGAAAACTACAATTCCCATGGTGCCTCGCTTTGGCAGGGCAATCACAGCAATCACTGCAGCAGCAGGGTGTGTGTGTGTTATAACCTGCAGGGTTTTGGTGTATGGAGTGTGAAAGTGGAATGTGAAGGCTGTTGGACCGAGAACAGTAACGGAGAGCAGCTCGACAAAACGCTTATATGGAGAGAGGCTTTTTAACGAACTGTCCTTGGCTGTCTGCGCCGAGAGAGAAAGGCTGCCTCTGTTCTCCGTGTCGGAAACAGAACTCGGAGACGGCTTGCATTATGGCGAGCTGGATAAAGCAAAAGGAGGGGAGTCGTCTGTGTGGGGGGGGGGGGCAATGACAGAGAAAGAATAAGGGAAAGTGAAGCAGTCTCCACCGAGCGTGACGTTATAAGGAAAAGGCTAAAATGAGCATTTGAGGACAGAGGAGTGATCTGGCCTCAGCGCAGGGCAGAGACGATGGCAACGCTCCTATTTTAACAGCTGCAAGGGATTTCCATTGTAAAATCAGCTGACTTGATGAAAGGAGCACTTGTTGCCTCGAGTTGGAATCGGATGGCTGACCGTCTCTGTAACCCATTATGTTACTGGAGGGCCAGATTAAAGGCAGTTATGTCGCTGAAACTATTTATCTTTCGCGTCCAGGTTCAGCGTCTAGTGCTCATCAGGAGCGAGGAATTCCTGCAAGGCATTGTGGGATGCATGGCTCTCTGCAGCCAGCATCTGCAGGCCAGACAGGGGCGAGTCTGCAGCAGCAGGAGCTTCGATTCACGTTTTGCTCTCTCTCCACGCATGCACGCGACAGTCTTTACCCTCGTCTCCTCTTTTCCTCTCTTGGCTCGCGTCCTTCTCACCTTCATCTCACCTGTACTGCCCTTTTATTCGATCCTAATATCACAATTCTACGCGCTCAAGACACAAACCGCGGTCCAACTGTTTAAGCAGTGAAACAAGGAGAGCAGGACTGACATCTCATGGAAAACTTTCCTTTAAGCCACATTTTTAAAGGTAAACAGGATTTTAACGAGCTTATAATCACTCAGCAGATATAGCATGTAACCCATATGATTCAGCTTATCCAGTAATCACTGTGTTCTTGCTGTTCAACACAGGAGAGCATTGTGTAAAGATGTGGATGGACTGATCTTTTAGGTAAGTAGTGGAGTAAAGAAGTAACTGAATTATGATGCGACCTTAACCTTGGATTTAATCTATGTTGAATTCATTCTTATTTTATTTCTATAGCACCAAATCACAATGGCTCTGGCCTCGACGTGCTTTGTGAAGTAGACACAATAACACAGAGAAAACCCCAGACGTCAGATGCTGCCCCCCCTTTGAGCAAGCACTCGGCGACAGTGGGAAGGAAGAACTCTGTGTTAAAAGGAAGAAACCTCTGGCAGAACCAGGTTAGGGAGGGACTGGTTGGAAGAGAGCCAGAGATTCAGAAGAACTAATAGATCAGGGGTGTCGAACTCCAGGCCTCGAGGGCCGGTGTCCTGCAGGGTTTAGATCTCACCCTGGGTCAGCACACCTGAATCAAATGATGAGTTCATTACCAGGCCTCTGGAGAACTTCAAGACACGTTGAGGAGGTCATTTATCCATTTAAATCAGCTGTGTTGGATCAAGGACACATCTAATCCCTGGAGGACACCGGCCCTCGAGGTCTGGAGTTCGACACCCTTGACCCCTGATACGAGCATGTTTGAGAGACTCAGTAAATGGAAAATGGACTGGTTCTTCTGTACTACCGCTACCTGAGCACTCTAACTGCTTTATACAGCCAGCCGTATTCACCCTCATTCATTCAAGCCCTTTTTCTGCATAGGTGCTTTCTGTCTAACATTCACACACATTCATACTCTGATGGATCCATCAGAGAAAAACTTGGGGTGAGTGTCTTGCCCAGAGATATCTGCTAACCTCCTGATCAGTGGATATGTTCATTATTTTACCTGCAAACCACCACTGACTGACCTGGTCTGGTCACACCTGATGGTCTGGGAAACGTCTGCTAGCTCACATTAAACTCGTGCACGCACACAAACCCAAGAGAGACGAGCACTACTCACTCACCTCCTCTGTAAGGCCTCCAGGTGTAAAATTTCCCCCGAAAGGGGATGCTATCGAAGTTGGAACACTGAATCTCTCGGAAGTCCCGAGAGCCTGCGGGGCAGTCCTGTAACATACACGTGTGCACGCAGTTTTATACGTGCAAGCAGATAAAACACATTCATTCCAACCGTAGTCCTCTTCTTGATTATAGTGGTTTGACTAGTTGATGAGAGCAATAATGATGATGATGATGAAGAGCCGTAATACTCACATCTATATTGCAGGACCTGAAGCGTTTTCTCTCTCCTAGGCAATATTTCCCACCAATAGTTGGCCTGCAGTGACACAAAGAGATCCGACGTCCATCACACACAGCACTGACTTTCAGCTTTCTTCGTGTTTAAATTCACTGTCACTGCATTATTGTTTTTTCACAAACAGAGCTGCCGTCTGCCATTTTCACATGACTGTTGTTGTTAGACCGTAAACAAATTCAAAGAGAACGAAGCCAAAACAAAGATGCTAAATGACGCTTAAAACGACACAGGAGAGTGTCGGGCTCAGATTTGGGTCAATCCATTTTCAGTTTAATCAGTTCGAGACCAGGCATCTGGCATCTGCGATTTAAAAGGTCATTTTGTGATCATCCCTGTAGCTGACGCTGAAATGTTTGTGTGGGTTGCCATGACAACACCAAAGTGAATCTGAGATCGTTATTGTTTTCTATTTGTTTTCTTTATTTGCTTCTCATGCTTGTGTACATTTGCAGTAGGAAAGGTAATCTATGAATCCAGTGATATATCCTGCTTATAAGAAATGTTTCTGTTAAAATATTATTGTGAAGTAGTCACTTCCTGTGAGTTGCGGGAACCGGAAGTTGTGCGCGGGAGAGACAAGACAGAACGGTAACACGGCGGACTTTTCGGAATATACAACTTTTCTACTGCTGGTTTTACAAGGCGTACACGGTAAAAAATCATTATGCTGTTATTTGTTTAACACTTGACCCATGACCCATGACTGCACTCCATCATACAGCTCCAACCTCTTCATCAAGTTTGCGGACGACACAACGGTGGTGGGTCTCATTAGCAACAGGGATGAGACCGACTACAGAAGTGAGGTGAGACGCCTGGCCACGTGGTGTGCTGACAACAATCTCTCTCTGAATGTGGAGAAGACGAAGGAGATTGTTGTGGACTTCAGGAGAATGCACACCCAACATGCTCCTCTGACCATTGACGGAGCGTCTGTGGAGAGAGTGAGCAGCACCAAGTTCTTGGGTGTGCACATCACAGAGGATCTCTCCTGGACGTACAACACCACAGCACTGGCCAAGAAATCACAGCAGCGTCTCTTCTTTCTCCGCAAACTAAGAAGAGCAGGAGCACCAGCCCCCATCATGTACACTTTCTACAGAGGCACCATCGAGAGCATCCTGTCGAGCTGCATCACTGTGTGGTTTGGAGCCTGCAATGCGTCCTGCCATAGATCCCTCCAACGCATAGTGAGAGCTGCAGAGAGGATCATTGGTGTCTCTCTCCCCTCCCTCCAGGACATTTACAGCACCCGTCTCACTAAAAAAGCCCTTTGCATAGCGGCTGATCCCACGCACCCAATGCAAAGCTTCTTCAAGCTGCTGCCGTCAGGGAGGAGACTGCGGAGTCTCCAGGCCAGGACCAGCAGACTGAAGGACAGCTTCATCCATCAGGCTGTCAGGAAGCTTAACTCCCTCCCGATTCTGCCCCCCTCTCCCCTCTTCTCCACCACGGTCTCACTGAACTCTGTCACACACACACACACACTCACTCTCTGACGCACTCACTGGCCTGCTCCAGTCACTTTGTGGAGCATTGGACTGCTTAAGCATTGGACCTCATAAGACTCTGTTGTTACACTATCTCTTACCGTACACTACTAAATCCCCATTTGCACTATTTGCCTATTTTGCACCACTATGCCTTCTTACTTGAATATTGTATATTGTATATTGCATAGCTTTTTTTTGTTATACGTAAAATTGTATTGTATTTATTTAAATTTTTACTTTTTAATTATTTTATTTGCATTTTTCTAATCACTAGGGTTTGAGAGTAACACAATTTCTATTCTGTGTATGTCCTGTACATGTGGCAGAATTGACAAATAAAGTTGACTTGACTTGACTTGACTTGTGCACCTTGTGAAAGGAAATAAGTGGCTGAGATGAATATCATATGTGCTATCGATATTATTTTACTTGTTTCTAGTTTTCACGGTGCTCCATGATTGTGAGAGGAATAAAAGAATTGTGGACATCAGTACGAAGCGTGGATTCTTTCGACCAGAGTAGAAACAGTGAAAACGTGTCCCAATCCATCTGGAGGCTTCGGTGTGCAAAGCTCTTCTCATCCTGCAGCAAGCTACAGGTCTCGGTTTGCAACGCGCTTCCCCTCCTGCAGCAAGCTACAGGCTTCGGTGTGCAAAGCTCTTCTCATCCTGCAGCAAGCTACAGGTCTCGGTTGCTTCTCATCCTGCAGCGAGCTACAGGCTTCAGTGGACACGTTGCTTTGCATTTTGTGACAACCAATCGGGAGCTGCAGATTCAGCGGACACTCCAAGAAGCGGTTTCAGGCTAAAGCGTGAGTCCTCAGGCTATATTGCGCAGTTATTATGCCTCATGAGTTGATGGATAGAACATGAGCTACAAATTTGCTGTAATGGACAAGGAATTAATAGTGTTCAAATTTCGGATTGTGTAAAAAAAAAAAAAAAAAAAAAAAAAAGGACAATCTGTTGAAGTTCTGGAAATTATTGTTGTTTTCTTACCTGTTGCTTGCAAGCTTCATGAAGGCTGAAACTGAAAATTTATTTGCTGTCATACGTAAGAATCTAAGCTAAGGTTCCTTTGTGTTAATTTTAATAATTCTCCGCCTATTACATCCATTCTTGTAATTACCTTAGTTATCTTGTCCTCTTCATAAGATACCCCCTTTAAAGTCTGAAAATGTCTAAAGATGGTCATAGTCACCCTGATGTTATGTCAGAAGTACAAGATGCAGGGGATTTGGAAGAGGAAAAAAGTGTAGTGTCTGAGAAATCTGAGACAAAAACAAGAAAATCCTCTCGTGAAAGGCGATTAACGCCAAAAATGCAGGAACTGAAAGATCAAGAGTTAACTCAAAAGGAGAAGAGGTTCAAAGCAACATACGAGAAATGGAAAAGCAACGTAAGAGACATTCGCACAAAGTTAAAGCAAGTATGCTCTGAGAGTGACATGTATGATATGATGGATGAGGCTGAGAAGCTTGAGTCTGAATTAAAGGAACAGTATGACAGAATTCGACTCCAAACCTCACCAAGTCAAGAATTTCGAAGAAAGATCGATGCATGCTCAGCCGTGACGGCCGACTTGCTGCAGCTGATGAGAGTACGTCTGACTGAAGATGAAGGTGAGTTTGACACGGTGGCGGAAAGATCAAGGTTACGCATGCTACTTGATAATGAATATGCTAGGTCCATATATGGATCCACAGCCTCCAGAGTTACTGCACCCAGCTGTCACAATTCTAACCATCTCTCAGAGTCACCTAGCATTCCAGCTATGAGAGCGGAAGTGGCTGCTCAGCTGGCTGCAAAGAAAGCCGAAATTGATATGGAAGCTGCCATCGAAGCTCAACGTCAGCAGTTGAGAAAACTTGAAAATCAGAGGGACATTGATGTAATTCAGGCAAAGCTAAATGTCTACACTGAAGAAGAGGGAAGGGATGGGACACGCAGTCCTCCATTCAGCAAAGCGAGTGATGCACACCCCTTCGCTCACCACATCCCAGATCAAGAACGGCAGGTTGTGCAAAACGAGACATCATTGGTCCAATCGCTACAAGAGTCATTAGCTCTTACTCGCTTGCCAACTCCAGAACCTTCTGTATTCTCGGGCGATCCTCTGAAGTTTACAGAATGGAGCATAAGCTTCAAAGCCCTCATAGAGAGACGATGCTCTGACCCTGCAGACAGGCTATTCTACCTGCAAAAGTACATAGCAGGTGAGGCAAAATCCTCTCTTGAAGGCAGCTTCTACAGAAAAGATGAAGAAGCCTATCAACAAGCATGGGATAGGTTAAATGCTAGATATGGCCATTCCTTTGTAGTGCAGCGGGCTTTCAGAGATAAGCTAAATGGGTGGCCGAAGATTGGTGGAAAGGAATATCTCAAGTTAAGAGATTTCAGTGATTTCCTCCAAACATGTAGTAATGCCATGCCTCACGTAAAGGGCTTACAGGTTCTTAACGACTGTGAGGAGAATCAGAAAATACTAGTCAAGTTTCCTGATTGGGTGACATCTAGATGGAACCGTTATGTCACAGAGCAGCTAGATCGGGGCAACGACTATCCAAGCTTTCATGAGTTTGCTTCCTTTATCTCTAAGGAGTCACGCATTGCATGCAATCCAGTGTCATCCTTACATGCCTTAAGGCACTCTGCAGAGGCACCAGCAAGAGAGATGAAGCGTTCAAAAGCAAACACGTTTGCCACAAATGTGAAACCCCCGATTCCATCAAGCTCCACCGCCAAATCTGACCCTGGTGAAATCAAGTTGGGAGATGCAGGGAAACCAAAGAAATGGACCACACCAACACAAAATTCCAATAATGGCCAGTGTATTTGCTGTAGTGAGAACCATTCCATACATAAATGCAAGAGGCTTATGGACATGTCTGTAGAGGATAAGAAAAAATGCATACTTGAAAATAAGTTGTGTTTTGCATGTCTAAGAAAGGGTCACAATTCTAAAGACTGTAGGAACAGGGCCATGTGTGGCATATGCAGAAAGAGTCACCCAACGCCATTGCATGAAGATCGTTCTACAGCAGCATCAACACAAGGCGCAGTTGAAGAAAGTACGTTGTCATTATCATGTTGTGTGAGTGGAGGTGAAGGTGGGAGTACATCAATGATAGTCCCAGTGTGGATCTCAACACTTAGTGCTCCGGACACTGAAACCCTAGTGTATGCACTATTGGACACTCAAAGCAGTCACACATTTGTTGATCAGGAGGTGTGCGAAAAGCTACAAGCAACAATGGAACCAGTGAAACTTAAACTTTCCACCATGATGGGGAGAGACTCAGTCGTGAAGAGTCAAAGAGTATGCAAGCTCAAAGTTAGAGGATTTTCCTCTAATGTTTCCATCAGTTTGCCTCCAGCCTACACAAGGGACTTCATTCCCCTTGACCGCACACATATTCCCACTTGCCAGACAGCCAACAAATGGAAACACCTTGTAAGCATGGCCCAGGAGATACCCCCGTTGATGGACTGTGGTGTTGGATTGTTGATTGGATACGACTGCTCCAGAGCGTTAATTCCAAGAAGGGTCGTCACTGGGGGTGACTATGAGCCTTATGCTATTGAGACGGATCTTGGTTGGAGCATTGTGGGAAGCGCACCACAGCGTGTGCAGGCTAAAGATGTGACTGGTTTTTGTCATCGAGTGTCTGTCAGAGAGGTGCCACCCATAACACCATTTGCTGTCATCAAGGCCCTGGAGTCTGATTTTGCAGACACAAAACCTGGTGACAGAAGCATATCTCAAGAAGATATTTGCTTCCTGCAGATCTTGAAAGACAGAATCCAACAAAATAAGGATGGTCACCTGGAGATGCCTCTCCCTTTCAAAGCACGTCCGCATCTCCCAGACAACAAAGGGCTGGCGTTAGTACGGCTGAAGCATCTAAAGAGGAAGCTGGACAGAGATCCCAAATTCAAAATAGACTACGTGAGATTTATGGAAGGTGTCTTCAAGGATGGAGATGCAGAGAAAGTGGAAAACCAAGCAGAGCTGGGGAAAGTCTGGTATATCCCACACCAAGGAGTTTACCACCCCAGAAAACCAGGAAAAATCAGAGTGGTTTTCGACTGCTCTGCAAGGTATGAAGGCACCTCCTTAAACGACCATCTGCTAACAGGACCTGACCTCACAAATAGCCTAACAGCTGTGCTGTGCCGCTTCCGTAAACATCCCATCGCAGTCATGTGTGATGTGGAGAAAATGTTCCACAGGTTTCATGTGAGCGAGGATGATAGAGACTACCTGCGGTTTCTCTGGTGGGAAAATGGAGACACAAACTCTGAACCCAGAGAGTACCGCATGAAGGTTCACCTGTTTGGAGCATCATCATCCCCTGGCTGCGCCAATTATGGCATGAAGCACCTTGCCAGCCAATGTGAGAAAGAGTACCCCTCCGCAGCTAACTTCATCCAGAAACATTTCTATGTCGACGATGGTCTCATAAGTGTAGAGTCGGTGGGTAAGGCAATTGAACTGGTCAAAGAAGCCCAAGCCGTGTGTGCCAAAGGAAAGCTGCACCTTCACAAATTTCTCTCCAACAGCCGAGAGGTCCTTGACTCTGTCGATGTTGCAGAGCGTGCTACGGAGGTAAAGAATGTTGATCTTAATCACGAGGATTTACCAGTTCAAAGAGTGCTAGGTATAAGGTGGAATGTTGAAAATGATAGCTTCTCCTTCAAGGTGTCACTTGAGGAGAAACCAGCAACGCGCCGAGGGATTCTCTCAATTGTGGCCTCCTTGTATGACCCTTTGGGGTTTCTAGCCCCAGTCATTCTTGAAGGGAAAAGAGTGCTGCAGGAGATGTGTCAGAGAGGCACAGGGTGGGATGAGCCACTACCCAAAGGCTTGAAGTTAAGGTGGGAGACTTGGATGAAGGATCTGGAGAACCTGGAAAGAATTGAAATTCAAAGATGCTTCATACCTGACAGCCTTGGCGAGATTCAAAGAGTCGAGCTTCATCATTTCTCTGATGCAAGCAGTCAAGGGTATGGCCAGTGCTCTTACATCAGAGTGGTAAGCAGAGAAAGGGTATGCTGCTCCTTGGTCATGGGCAAGGCGAGGGTTGCACCAACCAAAATAGTTACCATACCGAGACTTGAGTTAACTGCAGCAGTAACCTCGGCATCTGTGAGCAGCATGTTAAGAGACGAGCTAGAACTCAAGGTTGATGACGAATATTTTTGGACAGACTCAAAGGTCGTGCTTGGTTACATCAATAATGAAGCAAGAAGGTTCCATGTGTTCGTGGCAAACCGCGTGCAGAGAATTCGAGAAACCACCGATGCACGGAAATGGTACTATGTTGACACAGGAGAAAACCCTGCTGATCATGCCTCGAGAGGCCTCAAAGTAGCTGACCTCATCAAGTCAAATTGGTTCTCTGGTCCCAGCTTTCTATGGGAAAGAGAGATAGCCACAAAACAGGCTACTTCAGATTTGCTGGTGGGAGACCCAGAGGTGAGGACTACTCAGGTGTTGAAGGTTGATGTAGCAAGGCAGTTTGACATCCAGAAGCATCTGCTGCGGTTCTCAAGATGGACTACAGCTGTCAACGTCATTGCTCGTATCCAGCGGCTGGCAAAGAGGATCAGGACCGCTGAGCCTTTAAGCGTGGAAGAGAGAAAGCAAGCTGCACAGACTCTCGTCAAGCTTGCACAACAAGATGCCTTTCAAGAGGAGTTAAACACACTCAGCCAGAAACTAGGAAGGCTGCCTTGCAACCACCAACTCTTTCAGCTTGACCCATTTCTCCAAGATGGCATAATGAGAGTAGGAGGAAGACTGAGGAAGGCATCTGTGCCTCTTGAGTTAAGACACCCAGTGATCCTTCCTAAAGATGGTGCTGTTACAAACCTCATCATTGCACACCATCATACCAAGATACAACACCAAGGCAGAGGACAAACCCTCAATGCCCTGAGAGCCAATGGTTACTGGATCACTGGTGGAAGTAAGGCTGTAGCCCAATACATCAGGCAGTGCGTACAGTGCAGGAGAGCCCGCGCGCCACCAGAGGAGCAACGGATGGCAGATCTACCTAGTGACCGTGTTGATCCCACACCACCATTCACTTATTGTGGTATGGACTGCTTTGGTCCTTTTCACACCAAACAAGGTCGCAAAGATCAAAAACGGTACGGCCTCCTCTTCACATGTTTTTGCTCAAGGGCAGTGCATATAGAGATGTTGGAGGATTTGACGACTGACGCATTCATCAATGCCTTGCGCTGCTTCATTGCCCTTCGTGGAGCTGTTAGGCACATTAGGTCCGATCAGGGAACTAACTTTATGGGGGCAAGAAACGAGATGGCAAAGGCTCTGAAAGAACTTGATAAGGAAAGAGTGACTGCATACCTAGCAGAAAATCAGTGCGACTTCCAGATGAATACGCCCCACTCTAGTCATGCTGGAGGCGCATGGGAGCGTCAAATCCGGACAGTGAGAAGCGTACTGAGCACAGTCCTTGCCTGCAGTGTGGGAAGGTTGGATGATGCTTCATTGAGGACATTCCTTTATGAAGCTATGTGCATCGTGAATAACCGCCCACTCACTGTTGATAACATCAATGACCCCAAAAGCTTGGAGCCACTCACACCGAACCACTTGATCACCATGAAATCCTCAGTCCCACTTCCACCTCCAGGTAAATTCGTCAAGGAGGACCTGTATGCTAAGAAACGGTGGAGAAGGGTACAGTATTTGACTGAGCAATTTTGGCACAGATGGAGAAAGGAATACCTGGCCAATATTGCTCTGAGACAGCGATGGCATACACCAAGACGTAATGTGGAGGTGGGTGACATTGTGATTCTCAAAGAGGAAGATGTTCCTCGCAATGAATGGAAACTTGCTAGGGTTGTGGAAGCACATGAGGATGATGATGGACTTGTACGGAAGGTGACAATCCAGACTGGTGATCGGAAGTTAGGAAAGGGAGGCGAACGCCTCGTCCAACCCTCAATCATTCAGAGACCCATTCAGAAATTAGTGGTCCTGGTGAAAAACAGCTAAATGGGAAAAATGTCATTCATTGATTAGATTTCCCTTCTAAAATAGAAGTTGTCATTATGCTGTACTTCATGCACATGTTATGGAGATGTAAAATCTACTGTTCATATTGTTGAATTCATTTGTTGAGAAAAGAATATTGTTTATGTCAATGCAAGAATGTTTAAAACAACAACATGGTGCTTGGGAATTACCATTGATATAATGAGAAATGCAAGTGTATTTACGTTCTCAATTGTAATAATCAAAGGTAATTGGTGGGAGTGTAGCTGACGCTGAAATGTTTGTGTGGGTTGCCATGACAACACCAAAGTGAATCTGAGATCGTTATTGTTTTCTATTTGTTTTCTTTATTTGCTTCTCATGCTTGTGTACATTTGCAGTAGGAAAGGTAATCTATGAATCCAGTGATATATCCTGCTTATAAGAAATGTTTCTGTTAAAATATTATTGTGAAGTAGTCACTTCCTGTGAGTTGCGGGAACCGGAAGTTGTGCGCGGGAGAGACAAGACAGAACGGTAACACGGCGGACTTTTCGGAATATACAACTTTTCTACTGCTGGTTTTACAAGGCGTACACGGTAAAAAATCATTATGCTGTTATTTGTTTAACACTTGTGCACCTTGTGAAAGGAAATAAGTGGCTGAGATGAATATCATATGTGCTATCGATATTATTTTACTTGTTTCTAGTTTTCACGGTGCTCCATGATTGTGAGAGGAATAAAAGAATTGTGGACATCAGTACGAAGCGTGGATTCTTTCGACCAGAGTAGAAACAATCCCCACTCCGCTGCTGCCTGCAAGAACATCTTGGATTAAATGATAGGACTGATGTTTTCAGCGTGTTTGAGTTTGAAGAAGCAGCATTTAATGGCTCATTTACTTCTGCCCTATGGCTTTGGATTTAATCTAACCAGTAGTGAATAAATACCAGTTTGGAAAACTAAAAACATATAATGAAAAGATCCTATTGCAATTCAAGCATCGATTACCAGGCTTCCACTTGCACACATGGGTGGGCTGGCTGTGTCCATCCTGATCTGTGTGTTTTGGATGTTGGGCTATAATCTGGAGATCCTCTGGACTGAAACAACAGCTCTTATAATATATGAATACTTACCATCTCATATGGTCATTTAACTGCAACCACAGAAGCTCCACCCACCTGCTATGCAAGCTTTCCTTTTATGAGGGGCAGCCAATGAGAAGCTACAAGGCTTATTACTGAGGATGAACCGAGACGCCACCCGGAGTAAGTAAGTAAGATAAATATGGTTCACCTTCTGAATCACACTGAGCTGCTTTAGTAAAGTTCAACAATAAAAACATGGAGGACACGTTGGCTAAGATCAGGTGAGCTAAATCCGTACCTGGGGCTGTCGCAGTGTCTGACAGAAGAGGAGACGCCGCCTCCACATGTCCTGCTGCACTCCTCCCAGGGAGACCACAGACCCCAGCCTCCATCCACACCCTGTGGGCGAGTCCCGTACGCTACGCACACCCTCTTGTAGCACCACTGCACAGTTGCAGATACGTGTAAGTATAGCAATTATCATATATAGTTATAGTTATATTTGATTTATTTATATAGCACATTTAAGTACAACAAGAGCGTTGACCAAAGTGCTGCACAAGAATACAACATACCTACTAAAATAACTTAGAGTATTGATAGCAAACACCAAATATGAATTAACAAATAACTCTCATGCTGTATTAAAAGCCAGCTTAGGCTGTCATGGTCCGTGGTCCTGTGTCTGTGGAATGCGTGATGCTCGGGTAGCCACACCCCCGGGCTGGGCCATCACCAGCACACCTGCTCTCCATCACGGTGATTACACGGAGATCCACTTAATCTGGCGCTGACGGATGCTCCACGCCAGTCCGTTAGTCAGTGGTAACCAGACTTCCACGAAAAGCGTGCATTCTCTTCTGCTTGAAACTTTGTTTAACCTGCCTACTTCTACTCGGCGTCTGCTACCTGCCTGTCCTCCGGCTCAACTGGATCTCGCGGTGCTCACCTGGCCCACTCGCCATTCCCACGGACTTCCTGCCCCCACGGACTGCCACACTTCCCTCCCGAGCTCCCACGGTCCCGTTCTATCGTAAGCCCCTACTCTAACTCAGTCCTGATATGCTTTCCCTGCTTCCTGGCTCCCTAGTAATCATCTCCCCTTTCTATTGCAGCCCCCCGCCGTCCCGATCCCGGCTTCCTCGTGTCATTGTTTCCCCGGGTTTTTAGTTTCTGTTTTGCTCTCTAATTTCCCCGGGTCGCCTTTCGTTGTTTCAATAAAGTGTCTTTCTGTTAGCTCGGAGTCTGCGCCTGGATCCTTTCGTGCCCGCGCACCGCGGCCCATGACATAGGCGCTACGACTGCAAACGCTCGATCGCCTCTATGAGCCTCAGCCTTGGTAAAAGCAAAAGATCACTTGATCTAAGAGATCTAAGGGGGTATAAGGCTGCAAGAGGTCAGAGAAATACCCGGAGCCTGTGCATCCAGGGCTTTGTAAGGCAACAATAACATTTTTTAATTAATTCTGGACAGGATATGTGCAGCAACATCAGGCGTCGGCATATACGCTCTAATCTCAAAGAGAAAACAAAAGAAACACACGTGACTCACAAACCTACCAACGCATGTTTACTGAGATGATATTTTTCCCTTTTTTAAATTTGTAATAGTGCAGGTATTTGATGACGTGCTTCTTCTTTATTCTCGTGAACACTCGGCCCTCACTTGCAGCCATATTTGGACTTTGTTTTGCTTTACTGCTTTACGCCCTAATTAAAACAAAAGAGCATTATTACCCCTTTCTCTATGGTGTTGGTCTGACAGATGGTTCCCTCTGCAGCGGGAATGCTGGTTGTGATACAACGGTTGCTCTTACTCATGCACCAAAGTTCACTGCAGACTTCCTGTGTGTGTGAATGAAAGAGAGTACAAAGAAAAAAACATTTGAGACAGCGAGACGTGCGATAAAAGAAAAGAAAGCATAAAGCGAGACAACCTGACGGTCAAAACCCAGACGTGAGAGCAGATGTGTGTCTTGTTCACCTTCCTCTCTTCTCCCTCTGTAGCAGTGCCTCCAACACCTGGCGGTGGGGGTTATGTTTTACTGTGTACACGTGCTCTGACCGCGTAGTATCAATAATAACGAGTCTATAAAGCAGTTTGCTGTTCCAGATGTCCGCTCACTCTGAACCCGGCTCCGTAAAACTTGACCGTGCAATAAAGTGGATGCTATTAAGCGAAGGTACGATGTTTCACATCACAGATTTGTAAGGAGATTTGAAAGGCACCTGCGAATGGACGCACGGTGAAAGAAAGTGAGGCTCGTTGTTTAAACAACACCAGTCCACAAGGATTAGCTGACTGTAAAGGCTGGCAGAGGGAGAAAGTGTGTGTGGGTGTTATGGTGGGCACCACATGTGGGATGTGGAGATGTTTTGCTCTCAGATTCTGGATACTCGTCTCAGTCTTATTATTCTGCTGTTTAAGGTTCTGGTTTTTGTGTTTGTTGGATTTGGAGAGTTCCCGTTGTGCTTTCCTGCACTCGTTGGGTCTCGGTTTGAGGCTGTTTGTTTATACGATGCACTGGTTTTTAGTTTGTCTTGGTTTATTATAGCTGACTGTATTATTAATGGTTTCCCGTGTATTTGTTTACGCTCCGGCCCCCCTGCGTCCCCCTGTTAAGTGCTAGTGTTCATACCCGTGTCTGTGGGATTGTCCTGTTTTACTTTGAAGGGTTCATTTGTTCAGTTCTGCTTCCTGTCCGTCTCCCCTGATTCACCTGATTGTTTTCACCTGTAGTTTTCCTGCGTACAGGCTGGTGTGTCCCACGGGTGCTAACCTGTTTATTTCTCCAAAGGTTGATTCTGTTCATCTGGATGTTTTCAGTGGGAGAAATGTTTCGTCATCATCAGGTGACGTCTTCAGTCTCAGCTGACTGCAGGTTTCAACCTTATAAACAGGACATTTGCATAATGACTGAAACCAGCACCACTGAAGGAACAATGGGCTGGAGGTCAGTTCCTTAATCTTAATTATGCAAAAACTGTTTATTTCCATTGAGATTTAAGTTTCTTTGTGGATTTTATTGGTTTTCCATGTTTGTGGACTTTTGATCCCACTGTGACTTTTGTGTTTCTTGGATTATTATTCAGCTATTAAAGCTTCCTTTGTTTGTATCCTATACTTCCTGTGCCACATGTTGGATCCTCTCCAGCTTTAAACACATATAACTGTGTCAACCAAGGTGTTCGAGGCACTGCATACACCTCAAGGGCGGAAACTTAAAAGGGCCTAAAAACAAAAAGTGTGCTGCGTGTTTGTTATTGATGACGACTGCATTGCAACAAACTGCTCCTTTCTGCCTCTCGATGGGTCTCCTGCTGCATTCATAATTGTCTATAACAGCAGGGATACTTAAGACAGGTTAAATACTATCACTAACGCAGCATGAAAGTGCAATTATATGGATGCCTGTTTATGCCACTTTTGCAGAGTTGAAAATTTTTGGGTCGTTATGTTGAACTCGACTACCCCCAAAGGGCAATTCTAAAACTTGGACGTTTTATGCTGATGTTATATGAAAATCTGTCCATGCCGCTTATCCAGGGTCGCGGGGACAGCACCCTGAGCAGAGCCCGGACCTACTCCAGCTTCTCCAGGGAAAGTCCGAGATGTTCCCAGGCCAGCCAAGAGATATAACCTCTCCATAACCTCTCCAGCTTGGTGTAGTGTCTAGTGTAGTATATTCATCTTCCTGTGTCATTGTAAAGACATTTCCTAATTTGTTTGACACTGACCTTTGACCTTAGAGTGTTACATACCATAATGGTGTATTTAATTACGTTTACTCACATGGTTGGAACAGAATAGGCTGAAATCTCCAAGCTGGAAAAACTTTTAAGGTGTAGTCGTGCAGTTTGACAATGAAGGTCAAAGCCAACCTCGGTACTCATGTCACGGTATATCGACAAGTCTGAAGACCACCCATAGCAAATTGGAGGTAATGTAAAGTTTTTCAACACACTAACATGAAATCTTTTTTCTCTCCAGTGGCAGAAAAAATAAAAACGACAGACATCACTTAAACGTTTGTCCGTGGATCTTTTCAGAAAATATACTGTAAGAAAAAAATATGAATATTGAAAAATTCTGTAAAAGTTGAGCGAAAGATAAGAAAATATACCCACCGCGTATTTGCACTGTCGAGACCTGACGCCGTACTGAAAGCGGCACTGTTCGTCTGCATCGTAGGCCTGACCTGGCGCTGTGGTGGGGTACACAAACTCCTGCTTTGGCGGGACGTTGTTCAGGCAGGAGCCCATACCTGAGCTACAGGTGCAAACGAGGAGACAGAAAGAAAAAACACTAAACGGGCTGCGGTAAGTTTTCCTGCTCCGTCTGCGACTCGGATGTTTCTCTGACCATCAGACATTTTACACCAGTCTTCGTGAGACCGTTCCTTCCTCAACCCTCACATTTACAAATGATTTACACCGCTGCAGATAATCTGACTCACTCCAGGAAGCTGGTGATGTAATCCCGGCTGCAGGCGGACCAGATGAACGGATTTGTCTTCATGGTGATGTGGTCAGCCATCAGCTTGGCAGTCTCCTGGCTGCGGGGCCCGCAGGCGTTCCCCATGCCGTCATGGTTCATCCCAAACCTAAAGCCCATGATGATACAGTGACAACACTTTGAGGCCATGTGGACGGTAATAATCCCTGCAGCAGCGACGGGGACAGTGGAAAAAAGATCACTGTTGATAACCGAGAGGGATCTAAAGAACAGACATGTGAAAGATTACAGTCCACAGCTGTCTGACACGTCCACTTTCAATCTATCAAAAAAATCCCACCAGATGTTTCATTAGTATCATCTTAGGACAGCGGTCTCCAGGAGAACCTGGTACCCTGGTGGTGTTGTTGTTTTATTGGACATCGAGTCTGGGACTGATTTACACCTCATAAAGGCACATCTGTACGGCTTTAAAGGGGCTTAACGTCTTAACTCTCGTGTTATTATGTTTGAATAACAACAAAACGGCCAATTTTGTGTCACACGGGGTCAAGTTGAGAGCTGCCTTTCTAATTAGGTTACTTTTATAATCAATTTCTAAGGAAATTTGTGAGGATTTGTTACTCTAGTATTAAATGCTTTCGCCTGGAAAAAGAAAACACGCCTTTTGTCAAGTCAAAGATTTTACACATCAAGACGTGATTAAAGAAATATCATCAGAAAATTATTGAAATACAACCCCAGACGTATGAACGGATTTTGATATTTTACATAACAACAAACTAAAAGCTGAAATTCAGAAGCAGCGTGAGAAAAACTAAGCACGCCTCTCGATTCAGAAGCTTGCAGAAGCTTGCAGAAGCTTTAGCAGCGATAACTTATTATTGTTTCCTGTGACTCTATCGAGTATCTCGCATCATTTGACTCCCCAATCTCACTCTGACTGGGCCGTCGCAGTACTCGATTACTTCGTTTTCTTAGGCATTCCCCACATGGAAAAGATAAATCTTCTAAAGTTTGTATCTGTCTTGTGTGAAACTTGTATGAAAAGCATACAAGAGTGAAAACAGATACAAGATCCTTAAAAATTATATAAATGAAACTTGTATGTTTTGGATACTAAAACAATATATGAAAGTAATGAGAAAGTGGCCACTTTCATGAGTAGATCATGTAAGTTTTTACTATTTCTTTTCCATGTGGGTCTGCTGTAGATGTGCTGCTGTGTTCGGTATAATCGTCCTGATTCATGAACCAATGATGACTTCAGAAGACGAGTTCATGGTTTGCTCAATGACTGTAAGGAGCCTCTGGCAGCTGAGCATTACAGTCAAACATCTCCACTCTGGTCTGTTCAAAGGACTTCGCTCTTAAAGTCTTGCCGCCTCTTCAGATGTAACTTTGCAAACTTAAGCCGTGCTGCCGTCTTCTTTTGGCGAGAAGAGGCTTTGTGCTGGCAACCCTTCCAAACAGGCTTTTTCTACTGGATTGTACTGAACTTTAGCATTTAGCATGCTTACTGAGGCCTGTGGAGTCTGATATCGAGCTCTCGGGGTTTTTGACTGACAACTGTCATGAATAGGGCTGCTCAATTAATCGAATTTTAATCACGATTACGATCTGGGCTTTCAACGATCATTAAAAATGACTGAGCCGATTATTAGCCCCTCCCTCATGCTTTACTCTCGCGCTGCTCCGTGTGGCAAATCAAGCGCACTGCTCTGCATTTCGAATACTTAAGAGGACCCGAAGGAAGCTCGGAAAGCTAAGCAGAAGTTATTTGGAGAGGAGAGTGACTGCCGTTGGTTGAAAAGAGAGGTAAAAAAAAAAAAACTTCAGTGGTGTGGAAACATTATGGGTTCGCGGAGTCAGACGTGGATCAAGTAGACACAGTGTGTAAACTTTGCTATGGTGTCGTAGCTGCACCACAGAGCAACACTGCAAAGTTTACATTTTTCATTTATTTCTTATATTGCAAACATTTGCACTGTTATCAGTATTTGCACACTATTTTATATTATTTTTTAAAGTCATTATTCAATACATTGTTATTGTTAACCCTTTAAAGCCGGTCAGAGCAGCATGCTCGTTTTGTGTAACTATTTTTAAATCCCTGTAGAACCTGAACCGCTAAGCTAGCACAATAAATTTTTCTCCATATGAAACCAGAGGAGTTGTACTTACATCTTATGCCATCAGCTTGTCCTCGGTCACGGTTTCGTTCCACATATAGCTTTGCAAAAAGTGCATAAAAAGCGCTTGCAGGAACAAAAACATAATATTCCAGAAACACGCTTTGCCGATCCGATCAGCTGTTCATAACACTTCCCACATTGAAAAAGACGTCAACGGGAACTATCGCAAGTGACGTCATTTTCGCGGAAAATGTAGTTTTTTACTTGTAGGCCTTAGAACTCAAACTGCACTGCTGGAAATAGTTTATTTTGATGCACATGCACATTCTTTGCAAATTTGCATCATAGGATTGTTTTTTGTTTTTCCTGCAGTATATAAAAATTGCTGTATCTCCAAAAATAAAACTATGAAGACACTCAAAATAAATTTCCTGTGGTGGGAAACTATTTTTTGCAACTTTTTTGTATTTAAAGTTTTGAGGGATAAACCTCTTAAATTTCTCCAAGTAGAAATATATGTAAACAAAACAAAAACGATTTTCAATTTTTTTGTAGTTTATTGCACTTTTTTGCAATTAATGTAGTTACTATGGACTTAATACATACACATTTTTAAAATATAGGCTATAACAGTTGTATTGATGTATAGCAACTTGAAATGCTCCCACAAATGGCACTACAGCATGTAAAAAAAAAATAATATAAGCTCTGGCGGACTTGGTTCTATGGTAGGTCTTAAAGGGTTAAATAAATATCGTCAAATAATCGTGATCTCAATTTCAGTGAAAATAATCGTGATTATCATTTTTGCCATAATCGAGCAGCCCTAGTCATGAATGTTTTTCGCGTTCTTGGAAATCACCCTGTGAATCCTCATTGCTGATGTCTGCAGACCAGCAAACTGACAGAACTTCTGCTTCTTTGGAGGCGCTCACAGTTGCTGACGATCAGTTCATCAAGTGCTACTCACACTCTAGTCAGGGTTAGGGTTGGCTTTTTGTTAAACGAATAATGACACGGTGTAATATGTCATGACTTATTGTTCATCGTAGATCATATTTACCTCATTTTCTCAGGATGTCCTGATACATAAAAGGCGACACTTCCTCGTACTCCTAACGGCGGGCATATTTTCATTCCTGAGGTTTCTTTCAGCAAAGAATTTTTGAATTATTCTTGAAAATAAGATAAGTAAGTAATAAGATTAATCAGCAAAGTCAGTACGCTTGCATGCTGAAGATCTTTGTAATTTATGCACAAAATTTTACAATGCAATGTTTGAATCTCTAAGATTTCACAAAAACGTAATTAATTGTTTGCTTTACTGTATTTGATTAACAGCTGTAACCTCAGAGTCACGTACAAGAAGCAAAGGAGTCCATGGCAGGCAGCGATATCACTCTCAGTAGCTGCGTTTGTTCTCAAAACGTTCCACCTCCCTGCAGAGTCATTCGTGTTTGGTCCCCTCATGTGTGCACGCTCATGTGTGCACGCTCATGTGTGCACCCTCATGTGTGCACCCTCATGTGTGCACCCTCATGTGTGCATATATATACATTAATTAGTCATGTTGACAAGGTACCCTCAGGGTTTGGGTGCTTTAAAAAACAAAGACCTGTGTTAACCATTAGGAAAGCAGAACCCTGATGGATCCACCATCTGCACGAATACTTCTCGATGCTATTTTCATACATAAATGAACGGGACGGTGAATTGCTGAAGGATACAACAGTAACAGATGTTGAGACAGAATTGTACTCCCGCTCGTGAGCGGATTTCACTGGGATGCAAAGGAACGACGTTCAGCGTTCTTACTGATGGATTTGACTCGTGATGTTCGAGACTCGGTCCCCAGCAGAAGATCAGAAACACCCCGAAGGGACATTTCACGTTTCAGGAAGGACAACCAGGTCTAGTTCACGGATCACAGATTGTGCGTCTTTTTTATTTAAAGAACAGATGTTTGTCATCACGTGTGAAGCACTTACCCGTGGCCTCGGTGCTCGATTTCTAAAAGAAACACTTGTGGATTTTGACCCCGTTTCCGGAGGTTTATAACACAACCCCCCAACGCATACTTTGAAACAAGGCTGACACATTTATACGGCATTTTCGTGGGATGGTGGTTGAAAGACATTTCAGCATCGCTATAAATCAATTCCTTTAAATCCCAGACAGCTTCAAACCCATGTTTAAGTCTTGTTTCACGGACAGCTGCGATGGATCTACTCATCGAGTTGGCAGCCGGTTTAATATTTGCAAAGGCCGTATATTCTGGAAACGACGCTGCCGTCTGTGGCCAGCAGCATCGAAACTGAAGGAATATTTGTAATTCTTCTGCTGTCTGACACCTCGAGCTCTGCAACGCTCCTGCCTCTGTGGCGAAGATGAATTTGTCCTGGAATTCACAAACTTGCGGGATTTTCCTATCATTCGACAGATTTTTATCGAGCCAGAGTAATTATATTAGAAATACAAGTAAACGATGTTGCACAGCGATGAGATGATATCAAACAGAAGTCTCTTTTTTTTGTGCAACATCTGCAAATGTGTCCAGGAAATTAAAAATGAGAGCGTGCGTGCGTTTGTTACTCACGTGTGTCCAATCTCATGGGCGATAGTGAAGGCCGTCCCCAGGCCGATGTCCTCGTTGATGCTGCAGCTCCTCTCTGGCTCACACATCCCTCCTACCGGAGCCAGACCTGCAGAAATGCACTCTATGAATATAAAAAACAACTCTACTCTGAAGCAAGCACACGAACCGAATGAGAATCCCAACTGAGAGAAAGGATGATGTTCCCAGCAGCCGCAGCTCACTATTTTGCCAACTCTGCTTTTAGTAAAGCGTGCGTTGTTATCAGTAAACATGCAGAGTGTAAAAGTACACAGATGCACATCATTTGCATCGCACCTTCTTGAGCATGTAAGAACTTTAAACATGCATGCACACTTTTTTTAATGTCAAACCTGCAACTCTTTGGAAAGTAAGAGCACACTGGGTGGGACCCTTGAAATTATTCTCAGATGAGTAACTGATTTCAGAGTTAAGGATGGAAGAAGGTGTAGGGTTACGTTTATGGTTACGGTTGGGAGGAAGCATGAAGCTGTGACGGTCAGGGCTAGGAGAAAGAGTCAGCGGGATCAGAAATATGGAAGTTTGTGGTCACGTGTGATGGAAGGTTACCTAGAGTTTCACAGGGCTTGTTTTTTTGGATGCAGATGTCATACCTGCAAGACGTGAGGAAAAACAAAAAGGAGGTTTGACAGTCGTACACAACAAGGTGCAGAAACTGCATCAGCTGCTGCTTAAGATACATGTGAACACACTTGGACACGCAGCGTAGTCACACTTGCACACAGTAGCGACAGCAGACGGATAAAGTTTTAAAAGAACAATAGGCGGAAACTGCGGACGGTCACTGCGGTGTCATCGCGTCTGAACAGCTTCCATCCCCGCTTGATAAATGCTGCTGTAAAACCGAGCTGTTCTCACCAAGCCGCCACCAAGACCGCATCTCAAAAAAGTTGTGACATTTATCTGCTTTCACGCCCCACCTCCCCTCGCCAACGCTAACCTCCCGCAGCTCGAGTTCGTGGCACATTCTTTTGCACAGAATAGGAAAGTATTTGTGGCAGCGCTGCCCAAGCACAAGTGCGTTCAGATGACTCTGACCAAACCGTGGCCGTGCTGTTCACTGTTGCACATTCCTGAGTCAATAGCACCAGTGTTTTTTTTGTTTTTACTTAACATGCATCTGCCACTGGTGTCTGCATTTTGTGCATTAAATGCGAGTATTCAAATAACGTAAACTATGATTCATCACCTTTTCCCCCCCAAAGTTAAACTATGTCAGTATTTGTTTTATCTCCCTTTTTTGGGGGCTGCAAAAATGAGATTGTAAGCATACGAACACTCATGCCTGCCATAAATGTTGACTTGCACAGAGTCTGTATCAGTTTGCAAAAAGCTATACTGTATAAATTTCCCCCATCCCTTAAGCGGAGCGATGCCAAAACACCGGTTCAGGAAAAGTGGAATGAAGAGAAGTTAAAAACAATCTTCAGTGTCGGGCAACACTCGGACTACATGCTGTCGTTTAAGACGAGTTAATCGAGGGAGCCGCGTCAAATTCAGCCTGTCAGGACTTGATAGCACATTAAATCCATCCATGAGATCCAGTGAACTCGGAGGAGGAGGCGGATCATCTCGGTGTCACTGTCTGATCAGGTGCTGAGCTGTGTGGCGCCTGAACTGGACAGCCCAGCTCTCCTGGTCAGGTCTTACTGGCTGGGCCAACCTTACTATATTTAGTTTTCAACACATGACTGATTCTGTTGACTCTTAATTGAGGTTATTTGTTCCTACGAGGGTCACAAGCGGACATTCCCGCAGGACAGGTTTTTCTTTTCGAGGTTTCCGACCTGGTGATGAGCACGGCGGTGTCGTGATGAGCAATGCCGTTGTCAGGTATGGCGTTCCCGTAGCTGCTGCGGTGCTGGATGGTTTTCTGCCACTTGCAGAAGCTGTCTAAAGACTTCCCCGCATGATGGTTGATCTCCAGTGTGGGCTGGTGGGGACAGACAACAGAAGCACTTCCTTTGTTTAAACACAAAACAATCAGCTTCAGGAATGAACGAAAGATACTTAATGTGAAGTTATTCCAACATCAACAACAATTACAACAATGCTATAATAACCCCGTCTTCCTTTATTGCAGCGATTGAGGCATTTTTCCACCGCAGCATTGCATCTTAGTCCCTCAATCCTGTAAAAGATATGTAGAAGCGCGGAGGGAGTGCTCTGCTGGCCACAGCTGGCAAGAACTCGTAACCCAGGAATGTGTGCGGTGACATAACTAGTAATTGTCTTATCCCACAGTCCCTCATTTCTGGCCCTACTGCTGTCCTCATTTTCCTTTCCAGGGGCAGCTTGCCTATTCAGACCTGGAAAACGGCAGCAGGAGCGCTTGCACAGAACACTCTCGATCCCGCCCCGACCTCAACGGTCCACGGAGTAAGAATAACAACACTAATACTCGCCTACCGCTAATGACCCTAACATTTACTTCACTACCATGTGAGATAACGAACATATCCTGGCACTAAATTACGGGCTCTAATTTTGAGGCACTATGAAAAGCATGAATCATAAATGTTCCCTAATAAGACGGCCACAGAGGAAACCTCAAAGCAGCGCCGTAATTCCCCTTTAATTCAGCATGATTCATCTGTCAAAGTGCTACAAGGTTAACATTAAAACGGAGCCGGGTACACGTCTCACCGCATGCTGTTAATGGCAGGCTAATAAGGTCGTTTACTACAGAGTCACATGGCACAGTCGTCTGCTGAGCTGTGCTGGTAAGGTCATGCACTTTTTTATGAGCTAAACTCCTGCCCTGCGGTCAGGTGTGGACTCTGTCTCCGGCAGCTGCATCTTTTCTGACCTGCAGTCACTCGCTGGCGTTATAATACACGTGAAAAGGAGTCTGCAGCCATATTATCGGCAGCGGCTTGAGCTAAATGCTAGCATGAGTGCGTCTTCTGTGTTCACCTTCTCTTGTTCAACATGTGACTCTACCCCTGATTGTGCTCCTAGATGAAAAGGTCGATCATTCTTCCCTTATTACAATCGTATTTTTTTTAATGGATGTACACACAAAGCAATAATTTGTAAAATGTAACTGAAATATATCAAATCAAAAGTTAATTTATTCAAATAATCAGTGGGGGAAAATGTGCTCGGTGCCAATCAATTCAAGTTTATCTGCCTAGAACCCACTAAACCTTTGAGTGCACCAAAAAACCACATGCTGCCAGTGGATCATAAAAGCCGTTAGTTATGTATATTCTGTCACAGTAAGTTTTACTTATATAGTGCCAAAATCACCTCAAGGCACTTTACCTGTAGGTAAAGACCACACAGTATTAGAGAGAAACCCCCTATGAGCAGCACTTTGGCGACAGTGGGAAGGAAAAACTCCCTTTTAACAGGAAGAAGCCTCCGACAGAGCCAGGCTCAGGAAGGGGCGGGACAAAAGACACACTGTGGAAAGAGTAGGACCAAAGAATTAGTATTAGCAGTAATTCATGCACCTTACCTGGTCTTCCATGAGCAGGATGAGTCGCGTCACCACGATGTTGACTGCATTCCCCAGGCTAGAATCCTGGAACAGTTTGGCAACCTGACCTCCAGGGAAACAAGAAAAGACCAGTCTTAAAAACGGCTGATAGAACAGCCGAGCACACCGCGGCGGGCTTTTTCCTGGCAATCGTTAGCGTATGTTCTGTAGATGACAGACATGTTTTCCCGTCATTTCTCCCCGCTGGAGCCCAAACGAAAAAAAGAAACAAAAAAACCACACTGGGGACGAGAGAAAACGGGACTTTGATGAATACAAATATAGATCCCGCCGCTCTGACTGCATAAACAGGTGCTTTTATTTTAACCAGGGTTTCATCCATATGGTGGTTTGAAAGTCAGAGCATACTGCACTGGAGAGGAGAGCTTTGTATCTAAACAGACCAGAGCCATACACTTATATGCTTGTGTCTTCATTTCCTAGCTAGGCGTTCACATTAAACGCAGCACTAATGTGTTCTCCGTGTACAACAGCTTAAGCACTGACCTTCCAAATCATCACCCTGGAAAGTCGGGAATAATTTGTGCAGCCAGGGCAAAAAGAATGCAGCTAAGTGACTTTAATGTATAACCAAAAGAAACTGGACTATTTTTAGAGCAAATCTGTATTAAAGAACCAAGAGCGATTCCTTCCCGCGTGCGTACGGTTTTCCAGTGATTAACTGCACGTATGAAAGCCTCACTGACTAAAACATGTGGCCTCCCCGAGGAGAAATCAGGCAACAGCTACGCATTTGTTTTTCTTTCTTTCTGTCTATAAACATTAATAATACATCCCCCGTAAGCCTGACTCGGCCTTGGAGACTTATTTCTGTCAGTGAAGACGACCCTGTTCTTTCCAGCTCGCCTTTAATCAGCTGAATAACATTTCCTTCTTTGCTTCGAAAGACGCCAGGCCACCAAATCACGGCCATGTGACAGTCAGTCGCTGAAAGCTGGTTTTTTTTCTTTTTTCATTAGAGGAAGAGGAAAGCTTTTGCGTTGTGAAACTTACAATATTCATGACTGCCAGGATGTATTGCTCGATGTCCCTGCGGCCGTGATAACCCACCATCATCTTATCAGCTACTACCAGCGTCTCCACGTAGCGCTCCCGGCTGACCGAACGCTTCAGAGGCAGCTGGCCACGGCCGACGTGATGAGGAGGCGTCTTCAGCGTCCGCTGCCACCACGACGCGCCCTTCATCGGCTTCTCGTCTGAGGCAGATCACACAATCTTACATTTTGACAGCGTGCTGTTGAAAAGAGCTCAAGTTGATCCAGCTTTGTATCGGAAACAGATTCTCTCGCTTTTCCCATCATTTGACCACAGATTAATAATAATTACAGCAATAACAGCAATTAGACGAAACACTCGACACACTTTGCGTAATCGTAGGGCAGATTTTAAAGGGCAGCTTTACAAAGTATCTTTCTTTTCTTATATTTGTCAAACGGCGGCTTTCCAAACATACTTGTGCTTTTTCAGCAAACGCCCTGTAACACAGACTCGGTCACGCCTAATCACAACCGGGAACGCAGACACAGCCGCAGCCTTCTGCTGCTGGCTGGTGCACAGACTGGCCTGCGGATGTTTACTCCTCCGGTCTGGACCTTAACCGCTACTAAAAAAGACCAGAATATCTCTCGTCTCACCAATGACTCCGCAGGATTGGCCCTTGTACTGATGGCGGAGCGATGACCGCTTATAAACCACATGGGGGCGCCCCTCTGCTCTCTCCTCGCTCTCTGTCCCGGTTTGGTTATCTGGTGAGACAAGGGGTTCAATCAGGTACTCCTCTCCCCCAGCAACAATCACCCCCTGCTGCAGAGAAACAGATTTGAAGAATAGAATAAAATGAGGATTGCCATCACGGCACACAGATGACTTTACAGTGCGAGTGTTTTCCTGAGAAACTCTTTTCAAAAAGTGAAAACAGATGAGTCAGTTAAGCTCACATACCTATGCCTAAAATATGCTCACTGGACACTTTATTAGGTACGCCTAATCAGCCAGTCACACGGCAGCAACTCAAGCATGACCAGGACGACCTGCTGAAGGTGATTTAGGTGACTTTGAACGTGGATTGTTTAAGAAACTGCTGATCTCCTGCTATTGTCACAACCATCCCTAAGGTTTACTGAGGATGGTCTAAAAAAGAGAAAATGTTTTCTGGATGAAAAGCAGAGATCAGACGGTCAGACTGCTTTCAGCTGACAGGAAGAGATGATGGCGCAGCACGTTGAACCTTGGAGAAGGTGGGCGGCAGCTTCAGACGACCACAACAGGTGCTACACCTGCCGGGAATCTGAGGATGCGGATCACACCGGCTCCTCGAGATCGGACGACAGCAGATTGGAAAAACATCGGATGGTGGAGTGTAAACGAACGCAAGCATCCTCCACATCCTGCTTGTACGGTGCAATCCGTCAGCCTGCTGGTGGCGTTAATGGTGCGCAGGGTATTTTCTTGGCACACTTTAGATTATTTGGGTGAAAGTGAACAACGCTAGCGAACCTTCAAACTTCACAGGAAACAGCTCGATCGTCCCGTCTGTGTTGGGCCCTTTGGGCGGTGCACACATACACAGACGAGCACACATGAGAGCATGAAAGAGTGAATGAGAGCGAGGAAAATGAGAGAGCGAGACAGAGAGAGCGATACACTAACACTTCCTTTGATTCCGCTCAGATGTGTTGGCTTTGGTCGGAGCGAGAGTCTCCTCACCCGAATGGCGGCGGCAGCTTTCAAAGTGCTTTTAATCCCATAATAAAGTTAGTGACGGTCCTCTGGACACACAGCCCGCTCGCCGGTGAATGCGCTCACGCTGGTTTGACTAACAGTGATTACGTGTCCAGCTTATTAACGCTTTGCGAACACGTCTAATCCTCAGCTGCGTATACAACTGTTATTTTGGGGTCTGCTGTTTGTAGTGAGAGGATACACAGATACACAGCGCTGTGAATACAGCAGAATGAATTCATCCAACGAAACGGGGCGCAGAGGAGAACGAGCTCTCACCCGCCGACGAGTGTGCGCGAGTCGTCCGCCGTGGAGGGCTGAGGTGACTTCAAAAGAAAGAGAAATGGATCCGGTGTCTTTTAAGGGTCACGTCAGACAGCTGTAAGATGTCATTTACACTTTCTAGAGATCAAAGCGAGCATTACAGAGCACGACGCACTGCAGGTTACAGGTAGACGTTTAACAGATTGCAGTTATTAAATTTATTGGACATGACACTATGTTAACCCTCATATAAGTAACTACTGCTGTCTTGATTTGCTGTAAACCTGAGAATGGTGGAGGAGCTGTTATCACCTTGTGCACCTGGGCAATTACTTAGATCAGTGCATGGGGCACTGCCGGTTACTACCCAGGTCTTGGCTAGCAAACAAAGTTGAGCAAGCTTAGAGCCTCCACGCTGTGAAACAAGTCTGACCACCGAGATCATAATGGCACTTAAAAAAAATTATTTTCTGACTTTCTTCTTGAAACACTTTTATTATAAGTAAAAAGCCTCTGTGAATGTCACAGTACTGAGTGTTTCAGATTCTCATTTAATATTCTTTGACTTCTTAGTGGTCTTAGTCCTTCCTGCCTCAGTGTTTAGTCTCTGTTCCCATGTTTACTCTGTGCTTTTGTCCCATGTTTCATGTATAATCACCCTTGTCTCTATGTCCCTGTGTCTCCCGTGTGTTGTATACTCAGGCCTGAAGTTCTCTGTCGCTACATCTTCCCTGTGTTCCACATCTAGTTACCGTATTTTTTGTACATAAGGCATATCGGACAATAAGGCGCATTAATCAAAACAAAACAGTCAGATAAGTCAAACTTTACTCAGCTCATTCTTCTTGCTTCCTCCTCTTCCCTACCATTGATTCATTGATGCTGAATTCTCTGCAGCGGCTCTATTCCCATGTTGTTGCAGTATATTAATGACTAACCTCGTATTGTGGATGGATTATCTCAGTTGTTCTCCTGACTGAAGTTTGGTCCGTTTACAGCATCCTGCCATGCGATTGCATTTGTCCCTAACCATCGGGAACCCTCATGTTAACTTTTATCAAGTGGAAAAAAGTTAGCGTTCATCCTCCAGCTTCACTGTTTATGCTATGCTAACATAGCTGTGTAGCTAGTGATCACGTAGCACATCATTATATACCAGCTAGCCCAACTTCAGTAACCCTACAAACGTCACTGTTTAGTTTTCTGTCTTCATTTATGTTGGAAGTGATAGCAGAGCTGTACGTTTGATTTTTTTCAGAAATCTCTCAGTCAGAACATGCTATATCATGTTTAGGTGGAAGCTAGCGAGCTAACTTCCTGCTAACTTCTAACTCTGTTAAATTTTGTTTTCATGGATGCCTGGATGTTAAACTTAATTGTTACACCTGGTAAAGCAGCAGCGCTGATCATTTTATTAAAGATGAAAGAATTTAGACAGTTTTAACTCTCAGTGATGCTGCAGTGTTCGTTTGTTTTTGGGACCTGAAGGAGATGGAGTTTAGGACCCAGATTCCTCCTCGAGGCTCCTGACTACAGTAGCCGTGATGCTCCAACAATCCATCAAGTGCGGCTTCATAGCTACCAAAGTTGCACTAAAACATTTTTGAGAGTGAGGTGATCCGCCTCCACTGTCTGTGTTTGGGTCCGCATCCTCCTCACGCCGCCCTCGCAGACGTGACAGTGAGTGTTTGATTTTTACCATCTTTAGTTTTATTGGTTTTTATCAATCTCTGGGATTTTAATATACTTTGATTTCTTTCTGTAAACCTTCTAGTAACTTAGAACAGTCAACAGCTTTATTCGCCACATGCAGGTTGCCCCCGCAGTGGACTGGACCACTGAATGGTAGAAAAGTCTAAATAAAGTTTATTACTGCCTTTTCCTCGCAACCATCTATCACAAGCAACTTTACACTATGACACAACATAAATCCTCAGAATGGAAATACTGATAGTCAGGGATTTCTTATACAATTATTATAAACTAACCAGACACTTCATTAATTACACTCTTTACACTACTGGGTTGGACACCACCCCACCACTGTCTACTTTTTTAGGGCTTCAGACACATCTTAAATCTTTGTTCCACAGATTTAACAAGGTGCTGGAAATTTTAATTCATACAGATGTGATAGCATCACACAGCTGCTGCGGATCAGTCCTGTTCCATCACATCCCAAAGGTGTTGTATTGTATTGAAACTGGTGACTGTGGAGCCCGTTTGAGTACAGCGAACTCTTCTTTATTTTCAGGAAACCAGTTTAAGATGATCTGAGCTTTGTGACGTTGCCCCTCATCTTGCTGGAAGCACCATAAGAAGATGGGAACACCGTGGAAGTCCATAAAGACATGAACAAGGTTTTTATCGACGGACTGATTCGTATTGTTTCTGTCTGACACTGATGTTTGAATGTGGCGGCAGTAATCAGGACTCATCAGACCAGACAACGTTTTTCCAGTCTGCTATCATCATCATCATCATTCTGGTGAGCCTGTGTGAACTGCAGCTGCAGTTTCCTGTCTTAGCTGACAGGGGTGGCAACCTGTGTGGTCTTCTGCAGCCGCAGCCCGCCTGCTTCAACATGCACAATCAGAGACGCTCTTCTGCATACCTCCTTTGGAACGAGCGGTTACTTGAGTTGCTGTTGCCTTCTGGTCAACATGAAGCATCGACAACTGACCCCAACGAGGTATTTTCTCACAAAAAATGCAGATCGCTGGAACTTTTCTGACCATTCTCTGTAAACGGATGGCTGTGCGGGAAAATCCCAGCAGATCAGCAGTTTCTGAAATACTCAGACCAGCTCGTCTGTCACCAACAGCCACGTTCAAAGTCACTTAAATCATATTTCCACCACAATTTCAGCAAATCGTATGCTTACGTGTGATTGGCTGATTAGATATTTGCACCAAGTGGACCACACTTGAAAGGTACGCCTAACAAAGTTGCTGGTAATCACCTTAAAAAGCTTTAAGTCTACAGTAGCAGCGCTGGACTGGACACAATTAATGATGTCATCTTTTAAAGTGAAAAGTGTCTCTTTTGTAGCATAAATTCTTCCTTTCAGATAAGGTTTAGAGCTGCTCAAGGACTCGAGGTTTGCTAAAGTGTCACGCTTTGATGTCAGGATCTGCTGCTGCTGCCGTCACTCAGTGTACGAGCTGTGGATTTAAACGGGAGGGTCGAGTCTTACCAGGCCGTTACAGTTGCTCAGGGCCACTTTGCTGGAATGCGGTTGGTCTTGGAGGTGTCCCACATAGTGGCAATGAGGAGAGTAAGGGTGACTCCAGGCTAAACGACCCCTCTTCCAGTACTCCACCTGGAACTGCCGTGACAGCAGGCTTCCCTGTAGCGTCAGGTTGAGCAGGAAGTTGTTCCGGGATGTCGACAGCTGGTAGAAGAGCTAATAGACAGAAAGATGCACAAGAAATTAATAAATATATGTATTTTTAATTTTAAAAAAGTTACATAAAAAAGCATAATACAGAGTCAGGAAGCCTGTCTTCAGTGCTGCGCCTTCTTCTTTGGTGGTGTTCAGTCATTTTTGAGTCCAGCATCTCGCCACTGGGTCCTACACGTACTGGGATGGCGATCTCATACTGGCCTAGACTGGATAGGAAAGCAGCTAGAAGGGGAGAAATAAAGACAGTGTAAAATCAACACCAGAGTTTAACTAGATAAAGACAAAATTCAGCTTCTTCCAAGTGACTCTAATAAAAAATACAAACCTGGAGGATTTGCGAGCTGCTTATTTTAAATCACACAATGGGCTTTTTTATTGAGTGACTAACCCAGTTGGAAAAGAGGAACTTGCAGACTTTTTGGCCTCCGCTCCAAGTACCCCTCCTTCACAAGGCCATAAGGATGTTCCCATGGTTACCTTGAAACTGTATACTTCCTGTCTGTGCAAGAGGCCGGCAATGATTTATTGTCCAAACTCGCTCAGCTCCAAACAGCCGGCGTCAGCTTACTAACGGGGAAGGGTCACTAGCAAAAGGAGCCCAGCTTAAACCTTTGGTCTCGCTTGGTGGAGAAGCGGCCCCTTCCCACACAGAGTAAATACCCAGAGATCAGAGCTCCCTGGTACAGACTTAAAGGAAAAATCTCTCTGAAGGCAGCAGATAGCTGTGCCTGGAATAAACAGCGCAATTACAGCACAAACACTGCGTTCACACAGACTTTGTGAGGCTGCAGTGTATTTGTGACATGGGAACGTTAGTGCAAAACACAACCGGCGTTCGAGCCTTTCGAACTGTGGGAACCAAAACACAAATGCAGTTTCTGCATTTCAGATTTCACGGTTAATCTTCCAGCCCCGTGTCGGCAAAAAACACCCTTTCAACACAAAGGACGCAGCCCTCGTGTTTAGTCTAAATTAGATTGAGACTAAACATGTTTCAGGTATCTATTCGTCTGTCATCTCCTCCCTGTCCAACAGCGTGTTCCCACTTTTCCTCATTATCGCACCTCCACACCAAGCTGCACACCTGCACCCCATTACCACATCGCTTTTTGCCGTAATAAAAGTGATTTGATTTGATTTGATTATTCCTCTGCAAGATTATCTAATGTGTTGCAGCCACAGCGTCATACTAACTTGTTTCGTCTGTCTATTAATGTTCTGCCATAAAATCCAGCTCCCTAGTAAACTCTGATTTTTAGCTTACATAGTGTTTGGGTCTCGTCTTGTTTCATTGGGCTGCTAAACGGTCCAAAAACACCCTGTGAGTAGTAATTCATTTATATATCAGTACTTCTCTCACACCAACCAGTCGCAGCAGATGGCCCCGCCCCTCCCTGAGCCTGGTTCTGTCGGAGGTTTCTTCCTGTTAAAAGGGAGTTTTTCCTCCCCACTGTCACCAAAGTGCTGCTCATAGGGGGTCACAAGATTTTGGGGTTTTCTCCGTTTTATTGTAGGGTCAACCTCACAATATAGAAGCACTTTGTTGTTGTGATTTGGCGCTGTAGAAATAAAACTGAATTAAATTGAATACTGCTACTGAAACCAATCAGACAGTGCATTAAATACAGACAGTCAAGTGATATATTTTTTATACTGTAGTCAACATTAACATTGCATTAAGAGTGCATGTACCAGCTTTATAAAAACTTATTCTGGGTCAAAGTCTGTTTTTCCTTAACAGATCTGATCATTTACATATGCCTGTGTAGGTTCTCACTCATTCGGGTCATGGTAGTCTTAGGAGCTTGGAAACAAAGCGACTGGACTTCTTTAAGTAACTTATAGAAGCTTAAAGCTGAAAGAAACTTAAAGAAGTCCAGTCGCTTTGTTTCCAAGCTCCTTAGACCTTCATTTAGATAAACAACTGCCTGGATGTATTTCAACATAGACACTGTGCCAAAAGCTTACTATTTGGAGACACACTTCAACACTACCTCCCACTTCATTGGGTACACCTGTTCAACAGCTTATAAATGCAACACAGTGTAAGTGCATTGCAACCGAGCACCAGAACGGGGAAGAAGGCTGATTGTAAGGCAGTAGTAACTCGAATATCCACTCACTAATCTCAGTCCAGCACCTGTGGGTATGTGTAGAACCAAAGAGTCACATCGTGGACATGCAGGCAACAAATCTGCGCCAACTGTGCGATGCCGTCATGTCGACACGGACCAAAATCTGTGAGAAATGTTTGCAGCAACTGGTTGGGTCTGTGCCATGTTTTAAAGCAGCTTTGAAGGTGAAACGGCGTCCGACCCAGTAGGAATATACCCACTGAAGTGGCTGGGAAATGTCGGTGGAAAAACAGAACTTAAACCTAAAAGCATACTGCAATCCACACAGATGCATACCTAATATCTGCTTTATAGCTGAAGCATTGGAAATGAAAATGAGATGAAACCCTGAATTCTCAGAGTGAGCGTCAGCGGCAACATCCGTTACTTCTTATTTACTCACCAAAATAGCTCTTATTCTCATTATTACTTTTAGCCATGACTCTCCTACAGTGGGCAATCGAGGCACCCCACTGGCATTTTTTCCCCCCAAACTTCCTGAAAAGCATTAGATTTCGCACAACAAATCCATCCTGTTCTTGTAAAGCACAGCATGTAAGCCGGCAGGTGGTATTTCCCCTACGTTTGAAGCACAGGAAAAACTCCTGGACAGAAAATGTAAGTACTAATAAAGCAGATAGAATTTGTGTCTATAGAAGAAATTAACGAGACCTCACACAGAATTAAGTGTAATGAAAACCAGAAGACACATGAACCTACAGTCTAAAGCTACAGCTTGGGCGAACTCAACAAATCCTCATTCCCACACCCACAGGGACACGAAACACAGGCAGCTTCAAAGGATTGTTGTGAAAACAGTTACAGGAGACATTTATGGATGCTATGAACTCAGAACAGCCAGCGAGAAGTAAGAGTGCAAAAATAGTTATCAACCCTTTAGTGAGCCATTAGAGGTGCAGTCTTAGATTTGCTGTATTAAAGCTTCTAAAAATAGCACTATACAAAAGTCTTGAGTCATGCCTCATTTCTTTATATTTTGCTTTCTTATTATTTCTTTGTGGTCTTTAAAAATTTTCAGAGGAATGTTTTTGTGTGTCTTAATGCACGTATCACTGACCTGTGACTCACTCAAGCATAAAAACAGCATCTAACTCAAGAAATGGACCCGTGGTGTGTTCAAACACAACAGATGACCTTTAAATTGTATTTTAGGAACTTTGTTTCTAGCAATTCAGTGGAAAAACACGTGATTTATTTCCCTTTCTTTTGCTGAACTTATGAGAAAAATAACACAGGCATAAAATCGTATTTTTGCACCGATGAGGTGATTCCCAACGACCTATTAGGTGAAAATTTGGCATGTCTCGGCCAGTGTTGGTCAAGTTACTTGAAAAAAGTAATTAGTAACTAATTACTGCCCCCAAAAAGTAATCCCATTACTTTACTGATTACTTATTTTCAAAAGTAATTAATTACTTAGTTACATAGTTGCTTTTAAAAACACAATTTACAACCTGAATAGGTAATAAAGCGATAGATCTTTCAGCCCAATTCTACTTTTTCTGCATAATCCATCATCCAAAATGTAATCAAATGGAAAAGTCTCTTTTTAAAACTTGTTTTATTAGTTTTAATCGTTTAACTTTATGCATCAAGCAAACATTTAATTATATGCAACATTCTCTGACTGGAAGAAATTAGTTTAACATTTAAACCTATTTTCTGCACATCCCAGCACATAAAATAAAATATTTTTTGTGTTTACACTCAGTCTTTCAAATAGATGCAAGTAAAACACAGCAGAAAATAAATAAAGTCAAAGACTCAGCGGTCCTGTTGCTCTATTTTCACCTGTAAAGCAGGAGTGGGGTAGGCGGAGGTTTACCCTGGTGCAGGTGTGCCGCGGTCAGTGGAAGAATCCGCGAGTTTCTCTGTGAGTTTCTCTGTGAGTTTCCCATTACGTCGTAGCTACTCGGTGCTTGTTGGAAGTTTAGGGTTTTTTTTCGCTGTAAAAAGAAGTTTTCTTCCCACGCACAGCGGACACTAATGTTTTTGTCACTTTTTATGGAATCAAACTCAAAGTAAGGTCAGTACTTCCACGCTTTAAACGCTGCACGCTCATACTCTCTCCCGCACTCGATATATGATCCATTGTTGATCTGCACACAGCTGTTGTCACTGTAATCTAATTACCGTTTTTGCAATAGTAATCCCTTACTTTACTCGTTACTTGAAAAAAGTAATCAGATTACGCGTTACTGCCCATCTCTGGTCTCGGCATGATGTGCAGCACGTCCTTGAGGAAACTGCACAAGTGGAGAATAAAAGAAGAACTAGCAAACCTCGGAAAAAAAAGATCTACAAAAAGTATCAGAAAGTCAGCAAAACGCTGAAACGACCTGAGCGAAGCATCTGGCCCTTCACGTGATCCATCTGCTGTTCACTTAAAACTTCATCTGAAATGTCTGTGAAGGTCCTCAGTTATCCAGGTCATCGTAGTCTAAGGACCTTGGAAAGAAAAGCATCTGAGCGTCTGAGCTCACCCGAAACCTTGGCTGATTGTGACCCACACCCATTTTCACACCTGGGCTCGTGTGATTGGGTAGAGGATCAATAGGGGGTCCACTGTCCCACTTGGGGGGAACACTCACACAGGGCTTAAGGCTACGTCCACACCAGCCCAGATAGACTTGAAAACGTGTCCACACCAGCGTTTTCAGTCGTTTTCACAGAGTTGTGCGTCCACATTGAAACGGCCCAAAACGCTTACGTTCCAGTCCTGCGCAAAAGCAAGTGAGAATTAAAGAATTTAAAGAAAAGCTATCAGGAGTACAAACTGATATTAATCTTTTTTAGGGCTGTCAAAATTGAGAGCAAACAAAACAACTGCTGTATAATTGGTCACATGACTGCATCACATGACTAAAATGCGTCATCGTCTGCGTTTTCGAGTGTCCACGCTGCGACGGGACAGCTTCTTTTTGAAATGTATGTGTTTTTGAGAGCGTTTTCAAAACGCTGCATTTTTCCTTGAGGAAAACGCCGTCTCAGTGTGGACGTGAGGCCAAAACGGAGAGAAAACGAAAACGCATTAGTGTGGACGTAGCCTCAGTCTTCTTGGATGAGAAGTAAAACGTCTTCAAGCAACTTAAAGAAGTCCAGACACTTTTCTTTCCAAGCTCCTTACTCTTCATCTGAAAAGGTTTCACTGGAAGGATCGCTGTCGAGAAGACGTTCTTAAGGAAGGGGGACAATTCAATTCAATTCAATTCAATTTTATTTATATAGCGCCAAATCACAACAAAAGTCGCCTCAAGGCGCTTCATAGATACAGAGAAAAACCCAACAATCATATGACCCCCTATGAGCAAGCACTTTGGCGACAGTGGGAAGGAAAAACTCCCTTTTAACAGGAAGAAACCTCCGGCAGAACCAGGCTCAGGGAGGGGCGGCCATCTGCTGTGATTGGTTGGGGTTAGAGAAGGAAGACAAGATAAAGACATGCTGTGGAAGAGAGACAGAGGTTAATAACAGATATGATTCAATGCAGAGAGGTCTGTTAATACATAGTGAGTGAGAAAGGTGACTGGAAAGGAAAAACTCAATGCATCATGGGAATCCCCCGGCAGCCTACGTCTATTGCAGCATAACTAAGGGAGGATTCAGGGTCACCTGGTCCAGCCCTAACTATATGCTTTAGCAAAAAGGAAAGTTTGAAGCCTAATCTTGAAAGTAGAGATAGTGTCTGTCTCCTGAATCCAAACTGGAAGCTGGTTCCACAGAAGAGGGGCCTGAAAACTGAAGGCTCTGCCTCCCATTCTACTTTTAAATACTCTAGGAACAACAAGTAGGCCTGCAGAGCGAGAGCGAAGTGCTCTAATAGGGTGATATGGTACTACAAGGTCATTAAGATAAGATGGGGCCTGATTATTTAAGACCTTGTACAGTGGGGCAAAAAAGTATTTAGTCAGCCACCGATTGTGCAAGTTCCCCCACTTAAAATGATGACAGAGGTCAGTAATTTGCACCAGAGGTACACTTCAACTGTGAGAGACAGAATGTGAAAAAAAAATCCATGAATTCACATGGTAGGATTTGTAAAGAATTTATTCGTAAATCAGGGTGGAAAATAAGTATTTGGTCACCTCAAACAAGGAAAATCTCTGGCTCTCACAGACCTGTAACGTCTTCTGTAAGAAGCTTTTCTGTCCCCCACTCGTTACCTGTATGAATGGCACCTGTTTGAACTCATCATCTGTATAAAAGACACCTGTCCACAGCCTCAAACAGTCAGACTCCAAACTCCGCCATGGCCAAGACCAAAGAGCTTTCGAAGGACACCAGGAAAAGTATTGTAGACCTGCACCAGACTGGGAAGAGTGAATCTACAATAGGCAAGCAGCTTGGTGTGAAAAAATCAACTGTGGGAGCAATCATCAGAAAATGGAAGACATACAAGACCACTGATAATCTCCCTCGATCTGGGGCTCCACGCAAGATCTCACCCCGTGGGGTCAAAATGATCATGAGAACGGTGAGCAAAGATCCCAGAACCACACGGGGGGACCTGGTGAATGACCTGCAGAGAGCTGGGACCAAAGTAACAAAGGTCACCATCAGTAACACACTACAACGGCAGGGAATCAAATCCCGCAGTGCCAGACGTGTTCCGCTGCTGAAGCCAGTGCATGTCCAGGCCCGTCTGAAGTTTGCCAGAGAGCACATGGATGATACAGCAGAGGATTGGGAGAATGTCATGTGGTCAGATGAAACCAAAGTAGAACTTTTTGGTATAAACTCAACTCGTCGTGTTTGGAGGAAGAAGAATACTGAGTTGCATCCCAAGAACACCATACCTACTGTGAAGCATGGGGGTGGAAACATCATGCTATGGGGCTGTTTTTCTGCCAAGGGGACAGGACGACTGATCCGTGTTAAGGACAGAATGAATGGGGCCATGTATCGTGAGATTTTGAGCCAAAACCTCCTTCCATCAGTGAGAACTTTGAAGATGAAACGAGGCTGGGTCTTCCAACATGACAATGATCCAAAACACACTGCCCGGGCAACAAAGGAGTGGCTCCGTAAGAAGCATTTGAAAGTCCTGGAGTGGCCTAGCCAGTCTCCAGACCTCAACCCCATAGAAAATCTGTGGCGGGAGTTGAAAGTCCGTGTTGCTCGGCGACAGCCCCAGAACATCACTGCTCTCGAGAAGATCTGCATGGAGGAATGGGCCAAAATACCAGCTACTGTGTGTGCAAACCTGGTAAAGACCTATAGTAAACGTTTGACCTCTGTTATTGCCAACAAAGGTTATGTTACAAAGTATTGAGTTGTATTTTTGTTATTGACCAAATACTTATTTTCCACCCTGATTTACGAATAAATTCTTTACAAATCCTACCATGTGGATTCATGGATTTTTTTTTCACATTCTGTCTCTCACAGTTGAAGTGTACCTCTGGTGCAAATTACTGACCTCTGTCATCATTTTAGGTGGGGGAACTTGCACAATCGGTGGCTGACTAAATACTTTTTTGCCCCACTGTATGTGAGGAGCAGGATTTTGAATTCTGGATTTAACAGGAAGCCAAAACAGGAGAAATCTGCTCTGTCTTTCTAGTCCCTGTCAGGACTCTTGCTGCAGCATTTTGGATTAGCTGAAGGCTTTTCAGGGAGTTTTTAGGACTTCCTGATAATAATGAATTACAGTCGTCCAGCCTGGAAGTAATAAATGCATGAACTAGTTTTTCAGCGTCACTCTGAGACAGGATATTTCTAACTTTAGAGATGTTGCGCAAATGGAAGAAAGCAGTCTTACATATTTGTTTAATATGTGCGTTGAAGGACATGTCCTGGTCAAAAATGACTCCAAGGTTCCTCACAGTGTTACTGGAGGCCAAGGTAATGCCATCCAGAGTAAGAATCTGGTTAGATACCATATTTCTAAGATTTTCAGGGCCGAGTACAATAACCTCAGTTTGATCTGAATTAAGAAGCAGAAAGTTAGCGGCCATCCAGGTCTTTATGTCTTTAAGACATTCCTGCAGTTTAACTCATTGGTGTGTGTTATCTGGCTTCATGGACAGATAGAGCTGGGTGTCATCGGCATAGCAGTGAAAATGTATGCTATGTCTTCTAATGATGCTGCCTAAGGGAAGCATGTATAATGTAAACAGAATTGGTCCTAGCACTGAACCCTGTGGAACTCCATAATTAACCTCAGTGTGTGAAGAGGACTCTCCATTTACATGCACAAACTGGAGTCTATTAGATAGATATGACAAGCTGAAAGTGCTCAGGTGCCACATTACACAAGAACTGGACTGAAAATCAGCAGCCACGGGTCTGATGCTTCGAGTGGTTGTTAATATGCACGGACGAGGTCAAAACACGGTGGAGGCTCAGTCACGGCTCAAGCCAGACGTCAGCATTTACTGAGCACAGAACAAAAGGCAGCCAGAGAAGAGCTTTGAATGTCCTCCTAGAAATATTCCTGAAGACTCCACAAAGAAACTTTTCCCAAGGTGGTCATCCCAAATACTGACTGACAGTAAAGTACAAACTCTGTTTTTGCTTTCATGCTGTATTTCCATGTATGTTTGCACGTTTTAATGCATCGCCATGCCTGTATTTCACATTTTCCTAGCAAAATATAAAGAAATGAGGGATGGTTTGAGATTTTTGCAGAAGCAGCTTGTTAATCACTTGCTGATAAGATTACCAGATGATAAGACGGGGACACGTATGTCTTTGCATCACAAAGACATACAGCTTAGGAAACAGTTTATTATGTTGGACTGCAGTAAAGCACAGGCGGCTCTATTTGGCAGCATGAAGCTGCTGTTTTACATTACGCCTAATGTAAGCTACAGAAAGAGTTTCTCACTGTAATAAAAAAATGTTTTAAATCTGACAAATGCTGACTTCCTCAGGCCGGTACACTATTTTATGCCTAATAACTGACATCTTCAGGATTTCAAATGACGAAAGGAAGAAAAAAATTGAAAAAATATGACCAAAAATAATTTGCATAAAGTCAAGATTTCAGATGAGTTAAGCACAAGTTTGAAATAACTAGACAAAGACAGCATATAACTGGCAAAAAACCCAAAACAACAACTATAGATTCATGCACAAGAATTCCAGGTTCATACAGAAACCACAGCTGCAGTGTGGTGTGTGCAGGTAATGAAATAACTGCACCCAGAATGCACTTCTGCTTCATAGGAAGGAAAGAAAACGCAGCATACGACAACACATTATTCCTGATTTTCTAGTCAACCATGCGGTTTAAGCTATAGCGACCTAGTGCGAAGGAACTCAACGTCTGATTCAGGATCAGAAAAATCGAACAGGAGACGTCGAAACAAAGAGGAAACAGTCGGTGGAAACACGCGTGCTATATTTAATAGGAGAGAACACCCTGACTGGGTGCCATACAGAAATGTCTTTGCTGATAAATACACCCTCAGTTCTGTTATCGCCAAATGAAAATAGTGAAAGGAAGCACTCTGATGGAAAAGTGCCCCACCCTCCACGCCAGCTACACCACGACTGTTTTGCAGACCAAACCCTGCTGCCTCTTTGAAGCAAAGAGATTTTTACATGCAGTGATTCTTCAGTATGAAATATATGAGTTATGAAGAAGCTCTGATGGGCCGTATCGGTGCCTCTCTTCTCCTGTGTGCAGTCTGGGAGCACAAATACAGACACTTCTAACTTTGAGGCAACAATTTGGGAAGCAGGAACAACGTGACCTCAAATCTGTCCGACACATTTTAAATGAAGTTGAGTATCAGCTGTGAGCCAGGTCTTACCAACCATCAGATGAGGTGTGTGTGTGTGTGTGTGTGTGTGTGTGTGTGTGTGTGTGTGTGTGTGTGTGTGTGTGTGTGTGTGTGTGTGTATATATATATATATATATATATATATATATATATATATATATATATATATATATATATATATATATATATATATATATATATATATATATATATATATATATATTATAGCAGCTGGATAGCGTAGTGGTTAGACTACACGCCTTTGGAACAGAGGATCGCAAGTTCGATTCCTGCCTGGGGCGTCTGTATCCAGTAAGGGTCCTAAGGCTAGACCCCCTATGCTAAGCAAGCCTACCGCAGACATGAGCGAGACAGATAAATATGAAGGCATGCCGGCTCGGACGTCGCCCGGATCAACAAGGTCCGCGTCAGGTGTTGAGGAACCAGGGCACCCTGACGAAAAGTGGGCTACTGGAACAAGAAGGCATCGGTGGGCAAGAGACGAAAACAGGGCGTTGTTGGAATGCTACTATGCAAGTAACCCCGGCGGAAGGGGCTACATGAATAGGATGAGGGACCTATGGATTCTTCGATACCCAACATCCACAATGACGGCGAAACAACTAGTAGCTCAGTGTTCCAACATTCGAAAGAAGGGACTGCTCTCACAGCTAGAGATTGACGAGGTACAACACAAATGCTACGGCAAGGAGGAGTCAGGACGCCAGGTCAGGGGGGAGATATCATCACCCCCACCCGAGATTGGGTACATAGCCCCAAGTGCGATAGGAGAAGGATCGTTGAGTGCGAGAGGAACTGACCTGAAAAATAGGATAATGGCCAAGCTTGAAACCTGGATCCCACGTAGCCGGTTACCAAGATTACGTGAAGTTCCCTCAGAGGTCTGCTAGATGATGTTAATGCAGCACTACGGGCAATACCTACAACCACGATTACCGACACTAACAAGCTGATCTACAATACGGCAACAGTGATCAGTGAGATGCTTGGCTACAAGTTGAACAGCGACAAGGGGCAGTACCCTCCATGGAGAAGGAGGCTAGAGGGCAAGATCAAAGTAGCACGGAGGGAGGTTAGCCAACTAACGGAGTTGCAGAAAGGTGCGACAAATAAGGTGCCTAAGAAATACAGCAAGCTGTCCATACCTGAGGCCTTGGAAACTGCCAAGCAAAGACTCACAGCCTTGGCCAGCCGCTTGAGGAGGTACACCAGAGAGATAGAAGGCAGGAGAATAAACCAGCTGTTCTCCACAGAACCAGCAAAGGTGTACTCTCAGTGGCAAGGGAACAATAAGAGAACAGCACCACCAAGGCTGGAGACGGAGCAATACTGGAAGAGCATATGGGAGAAGGATGCAACCCATAACGGCAATGCTCAGTGGCTAGAGGATCTGAGGGCTGACCACAGCAACCTCCCTGAACAGGGTCCAGTAACCATCACAGTGGCAGATATCCAAGAAAGGGTCTCCAGTATGAAGAGTTGGACAGCACCAGGGCCCGACATGGTTCACGCCTACTGGCTGAAGAAGCTGACTGCACTCCACGAGCGTCTGGCAGCACAAATGAACCAGCTGCTAGTTAACGAGAGACACCCGGAATGGCTAACTGAAGGCCGGACGGTCCTGATCCCCAAGGACCCCAAGAAGGGACCGGTCCCCTCCAACTACCGACCAATAACCTGCCTCAGTACTACATGGAAGCTCCTGTCAGGCATCATATCGGCTAAGATGAACAGGCACATGGGTCAATACATGAGCGGGACACAGAAAGGAATTGGCAAGAATACCAGAGGCGCAAAACACCAGCTACTGGTAGACAGAACAATCAGCCGAGACTGCAAGACCAGACTGACCAACCTGTGCACTGCCTGGATTGATTACAAGAAGGCCTATGACTCAATGCCCCACAGCTGGATACTGGAATGCCTAGAATTGTACAAGATCAATGGGACCCTAAGAGCCTTCATCAGGAACTCAATGGGGATGTGGCGTACAACACTAGAGGCCAACTCCAAGCCCATAGCACAAGTCACCATCAAGTGCGGGATCTACCAAGGAGATGCTCTGTCCCCACTGCTGTTCTGCATAGGCCTGAACCCCCTCAGTGAGATCATTAACAAGACTGGCTACGGATACCGACTACGGAACGGAGCAGTTGTCAGCCACCTCCTGTACATGGATGACATCAAGCTGTATGCCAAGAGTGAACGAGACATCGATTCACTGATCCACACTACCAGGCTATACAGCAATGACATTGGAATGTCGTTCGGACTGGAGAAGTGTAGTCGGATGGTAACAAAGAGAGGGAAGGTAGTCAGAACTGAGGGGATTGAACTACCAGAAGGCAACATTGCAGACATAGAGGACAGTTACAAGTACTTGGGGATCCCACAGGCGAATGGGAACCATGAAGAGGCCGCTAGAAAAGCTGCAACCACCAAGTACCTGCAGAGGGTCAGGCAAGTCCTGAGGAGTCAGCTGAATGGTAAGAACAAGATCCGGGCCATCAACACGTACGCCCTGCCCGTGATCAGGTACCCTGCTGGGGTAATAGGCTGGCCAAAGGAGGAGATAGAAGCCACTGACATAAAGACAAGAAAGCTCCTTACCATGCATGGAGGGTTTCACCCCAAATCCAGCACCCTGAGGCTGTACGCTAAGCGGAAGGAAGGGGGCCGGGGACTGGTGAGTGTCAGCACCACAGTCCAGGATGAGACAACGAACATCCAAGAATACATTAGGAAGATGGCCCCAACTGACCGAGTGCTCAGTGAATACCTCAGGCAGCAGAAACCCAAGAAAGAGGAGGGAGACGAGGAACCATCATGGAAGGACAGGCCCCTGCACGGTATGTACCACCGGCAGATAGAGGAGGTGGCTGATATCCAGAAATCCTACCAGTGGCTGGACAAAGCTGGACTGAAAGACAGCACAGAGGCACTAATCATGGCAGCACAAGAACAAGCTCTGAGCACAAGATCCATAGAGGCTGGGGTCTATCACACCAGGCAAGACCCCAGGTGCAGGCTGTGTAAAGATGCCCCAGAGACAATCCAGCACATAACAGCAGGGTGCAAGATGCTAGCAGGCAAGGCATACATGGAACGCCATAACCAAGTGGCCGGCATAGTGTACAGGAACATCTGTGCCGAGTATAACCTGGAAGTCCCGAGGTCAAAATGGGAGATGCCCCCAAGGGTGGTGGAGAATGACCGAGCTAAGATCCTGTGGGACTTCCAGATACAGACGGACAAAATGGTGGTGGCTAACCAACCGGACATAGTGGTGGTAGACAAACAGAAGAAGATGGCCGTAGTGATCGATGTAGCGGTTCCGAATGACAGCAATATCAGGAAGAAGGAACACGAGAAGCTGGAGAAATACCAAGGGCTCAGAGAAGAGCTCGAGAGGATGTGGAGGGTGAAGGTAACGGTGGTCCCCGTGGTAATCGGAGCACTAGGTGCGGTGACTCCCAAGCTAGGCGAGTGGCTCCAGCAGATCCCAGGAACAACATCGGAGATCTCTGTCCAGAAGAGTGCAGTCCTGGGAACAGCTAAGATACTGCGCAGGACCCTCAAGCTCCCAGGCCTCTGGTAGAGGACCCGAGCTTGAAGGATAAACCGCCCGCAGGGGCGTGCTGGGTGTTTTATATATATATATATACACTATATATATATACACACACACGTGTGTGTGTGTGTAGCAGAAAATCGAAACTATGAGCTAAGAAGGCCCGGGGCAGAAGAAGGTAGATAATCCTGTATGGTTTTACTGTGGCAGGCAGCTCCTTTCACATCACACAAAGACATTCAATCCTTGTTAATAAAAAAAAATAGTAATTAAGTTCAGGTTTAAAGAACTGACTTCCTGTGACTGTGGAAAACTAACTCTCTGAGGGAAAATGGCACGCCAGGGTTTATGGGGTGGGCTATTTAAGGGAAGCAGTGTGGCAAACTATCAGAGACCGAGGGATATGAGGGGGTCAAAGGTTACGTTTAGGAAATACACAATCATATCCTTGTTCTGGGTGATGAAACACGCACACTTAGGGATTTTTATTCTTTGCCTTTAGAAGGACTTCTAGTAGACGGGCTCGTGTCAGAGCACAGCGGGATTTGAGTTCTGGGTTAAAGCTCAGTCGGTCCCGACCTGCAGGCCTGGACTCGGAGCGACAGCCAGTTCGTACCATCCAACTTTATCTCGTGTGCACATACTGAATTATACACAAATACAATAACGCAAAAATATAGTTTCAGGCATCTAATGACATATTCAAATCGTGTTTAACAGTGTTGGGTAAGTTACTTTAAAATAGTAACTTAGTTACATTACTAGTTACTTCTCTCAAAAGTAACTCAGTTACTTCAAGTTACTCGTTACTTTCAAAGTAACTAGTTACTAGGGAAAGTAACTTTGGTTTTACTCAGAATTCTCTTGTTAATGTGTTGCTTCCATAACTTTGCCAGTCTTCTAGCTTGCTTACTTGCCACAGTGCACTGTGCCACCTACCAATAGAAAGGATATGATAATGTGCATATTTCCACGAGAGAAATCCCACGCCTGGACCGTCATTGACTGCTGCCATGATTCTAGCCTACGTCACAGCGTCATGTGCGCCTTTTACATGCAACACAAAAACTGCAGTCGTGGTGCTTTCGATTGTACTCAGAACTCGGAAATTCTGCCTTCTGAATAGGAAGATGTAGGTAACACCAGACTGCAGATGAGCTGCATACATGGCTGGACTGGGACAGAAAATTGGCCCGGGCATTTTGACTAGAGACCGGCCCACCATTATAGGAAAAATCATAAAGCCTTTGAATGAAAATAAACGCTGTTGTGACAGTGATGTACACTGTTCTGATGGTATATATGCATCAATCTATCAATCGTTTGTTGTAAGATTCAGATAATTATTTAATAAAAGCGAGACATTTTAAATGAGAATAAGAAAGAAAAGTATTTCTTTGTGCCCCCCTCTCCCTGTTAATGCCCTACCTGGCCCCCTGGCAACACTTTGCTAGACCCGCCCCTGCACAGTTACCAGCTGTCAGCTACTTAGAAAAGGATCCTGGGGTTATTTGTCTCTCAGAAACAGTTCATAACTTCAACTCATTCATGTCACCTAAAAGGTAAACCTGTTTCTCCATCACCTGTTCAGCTCTGATGATCCAGTAAGGACATCTCCTGGTTTCATCTTCATGTTTCCCTCTCACCACATATCCAAACCGACATCATGACCAGCAGCTTTTTTTACAGCTGTGGCTCCAGCAAACATCAGCTGATACTAGAAATTAATATTAAATAAATTCTAACAACAGCTGATCAAGCTTAAACGTGCTGCTGTTGTTTAGCGCGACATCCGCTGGTTTCTTCTTTCGGAGCAAAGTGAGCGATAAACAAACAAGAGAGACGATCAGCTGATCATTGATCAGTTTCATGATTGAAGTAGAAACGGGAGAGAGAGGGTGAGAGGATGAGAGAAGAGGCAGCTGTGCAGCGTAAACACAGAATAACTCCAGCTTTGTGTCTTTTCCATTGTAGCTGAATTACGGGACAAACTGTTCCTTTTCACCTCAATAAGAAACGCGTAATATTTTCTCTGAATACCAGACGGGACGGTTGGCAACTCTAATAACTTATGAACAAAATAAAGTTCAACATCAGTAACATCATAGCACCCACCCAGCTGTATAGAAACTCCGTCATGCTAGCTAGCACGCAGTACGGAAAAAGTCAGAATAACGAAAATAAACTCCACCTACACTTGGTTTATATCTGACCCAGAGAGACTGCAGGTCATAACTTCTTACCTGAAGTTCAGTTCACACTTGGACCACGCCTCGGGTCTCTTTTCCTTCTGCGTCCCCTTTCCTTCATCCACCTGCTGGCCTCCACCACTTGCTAATGTTACTGAATCTGTGGAAGCTCCGCGATGCCACCACACGAAGTAACGAGTAACGACCCTATCTAAATCCCAGTAACGACTAACGCGTTCCTGGTTTTGGCATAATAACTAGTTACCGTGCTCGTTACCACAATAATAACGTAGTTACTGTAACGCGTTACTTAATAACGCGTTAGTCCCAACACTGGTGTTTAAGTTATTTTATTCTAAACTTGGGTAGCAGCGAGAGTTTCCCCTTTTTTCTTCTGTTTAACTGAAATGAAAAACAGATCCCAGCGTGGGCACCTCGACCGTAAAACACATTAAAGTGGCACAAAAGCCTGGATCACAGAAAATAAACCAGTGATGCTTTCCCACTATTAAAAAATAGGATTGCCTGTTTAATTCAAACCCAGATCTCAGACACTGATTCGGGGGAAAAGGATCATTTTATGAACAAACCCTTTCTCAGCTCAGTCAAAGAATTTCATGATAATGTTTTGATATTTAAATAATACATATACCTTGTTGTACAAACACTGTATATAAAGGATGGACATAGACAGTGATGTCACCAGTTGGTTTGTGAAGTCTCATTATGAAGGTGGATACTTTTTAACCCTAAATGAGATGATCATTTAGAAATTCAACATCACTTTGTAATAGCGAATCTTTGAACTAACAATTGAAACAATAAAAGCACTTTTTTATTTTTTTTATTTTACTGAGCCCAAACATTTGGGATTCAAGGTCCTTTACGACATCATAGGAACCCTTTCGGTAACCAGAGGAGTCGCCCCCTGCTGGCCTATAGAGAGAATGCAGGTTTCATGGCTTTACTTTTTAGAAACAAGACCAGAGGCGAGGCCACATCCATCTTTTATATACAGGCTATGGGTTGTCTCACCTTGTGACTGAGCAAACTCATCTTTGTGACCTCCTGCGACCTGGGTGGCAACCATGACGACAATGAAAGTGCAGACCAGACCAGTCCTCCATAGCATCTCCATGGTTACTACAGTAGTTGCTATAGTAACAAAATTCAGTGCAGTGGTCCCCGTGCCTCTGTTCCAACATGTCTCCTGCCCTCTCGGATGCCCCGTTGCCTAGCAGAGGGACAGCTCAGCGCTCTGCTGGGCCATGGCTGCAAAAGATCGGAGAGCCAGCAGCGTCTTCGGCGTTTTGTCAGCAAGAGGTGATGGACCCTGAAGAAGTCCTCACAGAAGTGGAAAACACCTAGACGGGTTTCTCAAGGGGCTCAGCGGCAGTGGTGGCTTCACACCCCTCTCCGTTTGCCTGCAGAAGAGAAGCTGTTTAGTGACTGCAGGAGGAAGGCCAGGAAAGGGTTTGAAAGGGTGGGGAAAGACAAACTTAGGCTCAAAGACGAAGGAGGAACAAGGGAGACACAGTAAAACACAGACAGAGGGAGAGCATGAGATCCCAATGACCCATGCAGTTCCCAGTCTAACAAGGCAAATCTACCCAGTTCATATTCAAGGACTGCCCAGTCCTCCATTGTTCCTTGTGATAATCAATCTTGGCTTTAGTAAGGGTAAGTACCCAGTCTTTCACTCTGGTGACCAGCGATAACAATAGGTCCCAACCTGGGGCCTCTGAGGACCCACACTTTAAGCTGACTGTCCACCGGAAAGAGTTCAAACACAAAGGAGGCCATTGATCTCGTAGAAAGCTGTGCTCGGTGCCCAAACGGGGCTAGGAGTGGGTATTATGTCAGAGGGTCTGAGGGTAAAATGAGCCAATTTGAGAGACGCAGCAGGTTGCCATCACCGCTACCCTGCCTGACTCTGCAACCTGCATGGCTGAGCGACCCACTGGCTGGTATCCAGCTTACTAACTGGCCAACTAACTAGCAGACCGATGGTGTGAGTGCCTATACATCAACCAGTGTTGATATTTGGAGCACAACATGGACAGATAATATCGCCTTTTTCTGAATCCGAGGCCCCTAGTTTAAGAAAATAAATGAATAAATAATAAAAATACAGGAGCAACAATAAGACTTCAAAAACAAACATTCAAATTTGATGATTTCTTGCTTAGCTCACCACCAGCCCGTTGTGGCAGACAGCCGCCCCACAGTAGGATAAGCAGCCCACATTTCTTTAGGTTGTAGACTTCAGCTTCAGCCAAAGCTGACAAAAGACCTAATGCTGGTGTTTCATGTGGCCTGTGCACAGCAGTGGTACTTAACAAGGCTTAAACCTTTAATTACAGCAAATGAAAGAAGGCACAACAGGAAATAAAGGACATGATTTGCACAGTAGTGAACAAAGCCAGTTCTGAGTCAGCAGATGACAGCTAGTGTTTTACCCTGACAGATGTGACTCTATGAACAGAAAGCTTTTAAGACCGTATGCAGGTAAAAGTTCAGCATCACAAATTTCTTTCTTGTGTCGTTTTTTTCCACACCACTAATTTAGCCGTCGAGTGCTATAAATAATCCTCAGGCTCTTTTTTTATTATTTTTGTGTCCTTTGAGACAAACATGCAGCAAGATTATAATAACAATGGAAAAACGACTTCCTCATCCACACAGTACCCATTACAAAAACAAGAGCGGAGCCAGGAATCGGCAGTCACAGTTTCATGGGTGCCCTTCTCTCTCTTTTGACTTGAGTTTCCTGGCTACATATTGCAGTGTCAGCTAAAAACCCAGCCCTATCCTCCAGTAAAGTCTGCCCACCCAGCTTTACTCTTGTCCCAGCCCTGCTAGCCTCCCTCCCTCAGAGCTGTCTGGGGAGAGAAGAGCGAGCGGAGACGCCGCACTGGCCCAGATGGCTGGCGGCTAACCAACTGCAGCCAAAGGTAATCGGAGGCAGATGGGAAACCTTTTGGTGACGAGAGCAGGGGGAACAAGTTGCCTCCTGCAAAAAAAAGAAAAGGAGGAGGGAAAAAAAGCCAAGTGCAGAATCTGAAGGCAATGAGAGAGGGAAAGAGAGGGGAGTGTAAGCTATTCAAGCCAGCTGGGAGAGCCATTCTTGAGTGTTAATACTCTAAACTGAGTGTGGAGGAGATGAAAGGGCCCCTAATGTGGCTCTTGCTTAATTTCACACAGCGACGGGCAGGTACAGTTCAAAACTAAAAAGAAAGAAAGAAAGAAAGCTTGCTTTAAAAACAATGAGGGGTCTTTGTGCTGTTGCAACTTCCCTCATATATGGAACAACTAAAAGTCTTTCTCCCCTCCCTCCCTCCCTCCCTCCTCCGGCTTTCTCCCAGTCATTTCCTGCGCGAGCCAAGCTCCCTTTCCATTTTCATTACTTGTTTCTGCACAGCTCTCGATTTATTGTGGGCTTATTAGACTTGCTATCAAGTGCTTTTCATGACCACTACATCTCCTCTTGTTTACTTAAGCCAGAGAAAGAGAGGAGAGATAGGACCCCCCCAACACACACACAAACTAGTGCTATTCAAATACAGCTGCTAAGAAAGATTTGTGGACAGGCTTCACACACACCACAACACGCATGCACCGCCGCGCACACAGCTCTTCTGGTAAATTATTGCTACTCTGGAAATGCGGCTAAATTAAGAGAGAGCTGTCTCGCAGAGGTGACGGCGTTGTACATCTTCCCCGGCCTGTTGTGCAAAGCTTTCCCTCTGGGCTGTATCACTTGTACGAAATAAAAAGCGTATGTTTGTCAGGAGGCCAGGCCGAGGCGAGCGCGCGCGCGCGCGCGCGCACGGACTCTCCGGGGTCTGGGTTTTGCTTGGATGGATATCGACCGTATAGCTCTACAATCGCGGCCAAAAAAAGAAAAAGGAAAGGAAAGGGGAGGGGGCTCCGAGCCGGGCCACACAGCTTCCAGGGCTATCAGAGCTTTGCAGAGGAGAAAAGAAAGGGGTCGTTGTTACCAAGAGAGAAAGGAGTTGGAGCGCACGGGATAATTAGGTGGGAATTTAAGGGTGGGCCAAAATACTCAAGTGTAATCAAGTCAGTGGACCCTGAGGCATATTGACACGTCACTTCTATTTTTTTATAATCTGATCATCTACTGAACACTGACTGGTGCTTTTTTATAACTGTGTTTAACAGGATGGATATTCCTTTTTCATACTGCAGCCTAACTATGCTGTCCTTGTGTCTAACCGCTGCCAGGGAGAGTGAAGCTATCCGAAAACTAGCACGCTAATCAAAACCATATGACCGGTCTGTGTCGACCGCACAGATGCTAAGTGTCCCTCAGCTCAGCTTCAAGTCTGGGACAGCACCCCCACCACTGCCACTACTCTCAATATATATATATATAGTCTCCACTTTGGTCAGCAGAGAGCACACGAATCAGCTTTAGGTTGAGTTTATTATTTCATGTAACTGCACGCCACAGTTTCTCTGTCCAAATGAGACCGTGAGGGAGCGAATCGCGCACATCAGCGTCCGTCAGCCTCAGCATCAACTCCTTGAATAAATAAAAATAAGTCATGATCACCATCAACATGAAGCCTGGACAGGTGACAGAGAGGGTGGAATCATATCTCAGATTAAAATCTCTGGTAAAAATAAATAAATAAATAAATAAGGCAGAAGAAGGAGAAAAGTGCAGGCATTCCTTTCTCTGTTTCCCCAAATAAACAGTGTGCAGATGAAAAGTGGGAACATAAACAGGCCGGAGAACCTCGGATGTGCTCCCCTCACTGAAAATGTCCTTCTCTAAGTCTGAAACAATATTTAGTGAGAGAGAGAGAGCTGACTCGACACGGAGTGAGTGAACCAGCGCAGCACAGATGGCAGAGGAGGCTTTTCTCTTTCTGTCTTTTATCTGGTTTACGACTGACAACAATCCAAAAAACACCAAAAATATTCATTACGACAGGCAAAGCCTTACATTTGCTGGAATCTTTAATGTTCAGCGTTAAAATGATTGCAGAGCTGAACTGACAGAGGCTTGCCTGTCAGTTCAGCTCTGCAATCAAGAAAAGAAGAAAGAAAGAAATTGAAAAAATGTGCAGGTTACAGAAAAGCTGTGCAGTTCTGGGAGGCACCGACCTGACCCAGGACAAATAAAGTAAATTTGCTGTCCTAATAGAGGCAGCAGCCAATTTAAGGTTACTATGAAGTTGAATGAGTGCTACCAAAAAAGGAGGAGGAGGAGATTTAAACACAAAAGCATCACATGTGGATGTGAAGAAAAGGAGAAGTGTGCGTAATCTGGTAAAACTACACATCCACGTTGCGTTTTTTATGGGAGCAAAATAAAAAACTAAAACTGTATCTGTGTGTGCTAAAGAATATTTCTGCAAAATAATAATAATGATAAAAATGTTGCACGGTGATCAGGAAACCTGCACATCTGTCATTCGTGCTGTTTGGACGTGCATGTGCTGATATGTCACACAGCCAATGATTCCACATCTGTGTCTCTAAACCTGTGCTCGCCCCTCTGTTTATCATAATGTTACATATAGTCTAAATATAGTACACTAGCAACAGTCTAAATGTTTTCCGTGATAACACTTTAGCAACTTTAGAAACGGGCTGCAGATTTAGTGCGCTTTGGAGCAACTGCGAGTAGCGCCCCCAGCCGGCGAACGACACAACGCCACCATTCACCAGGTACCTGATGTCCGCTGACAGCCACATCATCCCTTCAGCAACACGCAGACACAAACACAGACACACAAACACAGACGCACACCGTCTTGTCATCAGCTAACAAGGAGACCCCAGCGCTAATAAGTAAGAACTCCGAAGAAGAAGAGAAGCAACTCACGGACTCGAGGTTTTAGGAATAGTACAAATCCCCTAAGACAGCGTGAGGCTCACGTCCACAGAGGTGCACCTAATGATCTCATGACAGCAAGAGCCTCACTAAATATGGGCGACATGCAGTGTTTCTGCAGGAAGGAGCGGACAAGAGCTTAGAAGAGCCAGCATCATGCCAGGGCAGTGCCTTTCCTTCTTACAGAGCTGTGCATGAGAGAGAGTGGAGCCGAGCTCGGTGACCTACCTTCCCGTGTCCCCGTGCAGAAGTTTCCGATGTGAGTCTGTCCTCAGCAGCCGAGCGGAGAGGAGGCGGTGCCGGCAGGAGACTGAGGAGACTCAACTTCTTCCACTTCCACAAGCGGAGAGAAGGAGTCTGGTGTCAATTTCCCCCGTGGTAAAAATAGAAGCGTCCGGGAGCAAAAATTTCAAAATAAAGTTTGTCTTGGCAGGACTCCACAGTTGGCAAGGGGCCGATGAGAAATACAGAGCTGTGGCCAAGATAGCTGATGTTGGTCTAAGACCTTTACGCAACTTTGTATCACGCATACCTGTAACCCGTGAACACTGTGCATAAAAATGTGGTTGGTCAGTTTGTGTTTTCTTTGCGCATGACAGACCTGACACTGAGTCCAGTAAAACAGCTTAAATAGTGGCTCAAGCTCGAACTGTTTTAGAAGCAGAAGCAGAAGGCGTCTAGTCCTTCTCACTGAGCATACTGTTTGGCTGTTTTCGGACCGGAAATCCTATAAAATGCTTTAAATAAATAAATAAATCCTGCAGATTACACCACTTCGTGGAAATCTGGCCCTGCTCAGCTCGATATAAAAAGAAGTCTGACAGGTCTAAGCTCAAATAAATCCTATTTTTTGCGAGTTCTTGAGCGCCACAATCTAACTTTGACCTCTGAAAAGCACAACTCGATTAGGAGCCTGTGCTTTCCACACTTTGTTTCAAGGAGCTCTTGTTGTGGTGACTTTTAAGAGGTCATTCTTGGGGCGAATTACCCACACCTGCTTTGGGGGTTCAACCTGGTGATCAGTTCTACAACTTCAGTCTGAATTCGACCAAATTAAACTGACTTCTTGCTCCGATTAGGACATGGCTGAAACTTCCTACCTGTAAAATGCATGCTTTTATTTTGTAGGAAAACATTTTCCTCTGTGGTTTCGTTTTGTCTGTTTTTGCAGGACTGGATTCAGCGGGATCCTGCTGACTCGGTGCCAGATCTGCAACTCCAAAGAAGCAGCTGCAGCCGCTGCAGAGGTGGGGGTTGAGTGTGTGTGGGGTTTGCTATCCCTGCTGTTGGTTTGGTGCTGTGGGTATCGCACAGGTGCTGGAGTGGAGAGTAGATGTCTGTTATGTCATGATGGCAATTCTCCCTCAACACAGTATCCTGGCTACACCACAAGTTCTGTAACTTAGACGTGTACATGTATCTATACGTGTAACGAAGCGCAAGTTTGGGCTTAAATTGTCAGAAATAAATGTGTGAAATTACATAAAAAGTGCTCCAGGTCATTGCCCAGACTGTCCTGTGATTATAAAACAGGTTTTTGTTAATTCACAGAAATATCCTGGGGATTTTTTTTTTAATCTATTATGAAAAACATAAATTTCTAGAGAAGACGGTTAAAAAAGTTAAATATCTGTCATTTAATTGTTTAGTCACAAGTTAATTACTTTAGTAAATGGGTTTGGGGTCTTTATCAGTAGGAAATGCTGTAAAACCTATAAAAACTCAGAAAAAAGACCAAAATTTATGCCAGAAGTCTCCAGCAGTTACCTCGGTTGCCTAGCAACCACTCACAGTAAAAACCTCAAAGCTTCCTGTAAAATATCAAATTAACGCTTTTACACATTTAAAAAATTCTTTTACATGTGTAGAAATTAAACAAAGAATGTAACATGAATGTGCTTTTGGATGTTACACCAGCTACATATTTCCCTCCCTCTAGTCTTTTTGCTGCTAAGATACAACGCTTTGAAAAAGTATTTGCCCCCTTCCCGATTTCTTTTGCTCCCTTTTGGTATATTTGTCACACTTACATGTTTCACATCATCAAACTAATTGTAATATTAGAGAAAAATAACCAGAGTAAATACAAAACAAATACTCCAACCCTACCCGGCCGTACGTGAAAAGTCATCGCCCCCTAAATCTGACAGCTGGAAGAACTGCAGTCAAGTGTTTGTGATAACTGACAATCAGTCTTTTACATCACTGTGGAGGAATTCTTCGCCAAATCTTCTTTGTAGAATTGTTTGAATTCAGCCACATTAGAGGATTTTAAAACACGAAAAGCTTGTTTAAGTTCATGCCAACACATCTCAATTGGATTTGAGTCCGGACTTTGACTAGGCCTCTCCAAAACCTCTTTTGCTTTAGTCACTCAGAGGTAGACTTATGATGTGTTTCGGATCACTGACCTGCTGCATAACCCGAGTGATGGCTGGATATCCTCCAGCAGACAGCAGAATCCAGGTTCCATCAATTACAGCAAGTCGCCCTGAAGCAGCAAAGCAACCCGAGACCATCACACTACCACAGCCACCCCAAAAACCGCTTTTTGTATTTACTCTGGTTATTTTTGTCTCTATTTAAGTGTCACAAATATGCCAAAAAACTAAGAAATCAGGAAGGGGTTAATGTTACCCTAGCTATGACTTAACCTTTTAACCTTTAATGTATTTTATAATTTTAACAATTAATCTAAAAGACTATCGATATAAAGTGTTTTGTATATATTGTAAACATATGTACACAAACATATGTATGTTCATTTTGGACAGCACCTGGCCAGCTGTCTTTTCTGCTGTCTCCACTCTTTATATTTAAATCCTATCAATTCATGGGACAGTGCCAGCTGACTGCACGTGTTCAGCTGTCATGTGAGAATGTGAAATGCAAAAACAGATAAACAGACGGAGCATTGCGCCGTAAACAAGGGGAAACTCATGATGGTCAAATGTCATCTATCTACAGGTGCTGAAAAATAGGTCAGCGCCTTGTGTAAAACCACCACTTGCTATTTTACAGCTTTTGCATGGCTGACTTTGTATAAATAAATAGGATGATTGCAACATGAAGAGAAGACTGCTCGAAGAACGAGGCCATCATTTTAATAATTAGGCATCCTTAGATGTAGGTTTAGGGCAAGAGGTGCAAAGGCCTACTCAGACCACCACGAGCATGAAGCGACAGACGGTCGGTGACTAACACCAGCCTGGGGCAGTTAGGCTGATGGTGGTGCAGAAGTGCGGAAGACAAAGAAGATCGAGCATGCAAATTTTTGACCTTTAACATGTAAGATGTCACTTTGTTTATTCTATGGACAGAGGAATCTCTTTCCCTTTGTTCATGGGCTAAGTAAGTGCATCCTGACTCGAGTTCAACCAGCAGACCAAATCGTTTTCATCTCGAAAGCAAAAAAGAGGAACTCCCCAATAATGCTGGTTTATTCTTCTAATATTAATTCACTGTTTCGCATATTCAGACATGGCACTGTACAGATTGTAATACATCAGCTGGGATTTAACTTAACTGAGAGGCTCACTGGTGACAGTCAAACTGAAATCAGCCCTCCACGCATGCCATTTGCCGTTTTGCCTGTGTGTGGGTTTGTGTGTGTGTATGTGAGTGTGTGTCATTGTCTCTAAACCCTCGCGTCTTCACAGCACCTTACATTTCTGTCAGATCAACAGATATATCTTTGCCTCTGAAGCAACAACACTGCTCTGCGTCTGCCTGGAACAACAGTGCTCTGTAAGTTTTTTTTTATATCTGATTATGTAACAACAGACTGTGTCGTATTGGTTAAACTGGTTAGTTACACTTATGTATATACTTGTGTCTTGTGTGGAAAAACACAACAGCCCAGTAAGGTGGGTGAAAGTAAGACGACCTGAAGTCTGAGCCTGAGAAGTTGCTGTAATGCAGTTATACAGACAAAAAGCTGCAAAGGAGTTTGAACTCGATGTGCTCGAGAATTCACATATTTGAGTAAACGTTGATTTAATAGCAACATGAGGCCATGAAACACGTGAAAATGTAGTTTAGCTATTCATTTACAAAGTTTTTGATGACTTCAGTCCAACAAGATCTAATCGATCAGTTAAATTTAATTCCAACTGAGGTTTGTTTTATATTCACAACTATATAGAAACAGTCAAAAAAAAGGAGAATAAAAGAGTGCGTGCACCGCAGTCGGCCGCGGCATTGTTGCTCTGGCTCAGAAAAGCAGTCATTACATGCTCAAAACATAAATAGCTGCTTTCATTGCGACTTGGAATAGAAAACCAAAAAAAAAATGGTGTAGGTTTTAAGACACCCAAGAGGTCCGTGTGTGTCTGTGATCCCTTGTAACTGTTCTTAAAATGACTGGATGTATTTTGGGTGCTGCACTGAGGCATATCTGCTACATGTGTCGGCCACAGTCGGACAGAATCGGTTTGGACGAGCAGAAGATGAATTTTTACGTGCAGAACGGGCTCTGTTTAACTCACAGTGTGATATTCAGAGTTTTAGCATAGTTTATTTTTAGATAAAGACACGGTTGACACAAACACTCATTATAGTGAACAGAAATCAAAGTAGAGTTATTGTTAAGAGGAATATAAATCTCTCTTTGAATGCTAATGAATCCTACCTGAGGTAGGCCTGAACAGTTAATGTGATTTAATCACATCTTGTCAGGTTATTTCCCAGGTGCTGTACAGACTTTGGAAAACATAAAGCAGATAACAGGATCTAACAACAACTTTTTTCCACTGATTCAGGAAATAATGATTCACTTTGGGGCATTTGGGCTCCTGATTTCAGATGCACTTTCTTATCCAACTCCACCTACACGCTTCGAACGCTCGCTCAGTTTTGTTGGAAAAATAATTTCATATGTGACAGTTAAAGGGCACATTGTCTGTTTTGAGGTGCCTACACAGTCTCGCGCATTGATGTATGTACAGAGAAATGCTTCGAGTTGCACAGCCATGAGCTAACTTCCTGATATCACAAAGAAAATAATCATGACCTAAAAACTCTAAATAGTTATCACTGCTATGCTCTTGATTTAATATCAGTGGGTAATCTACAGAAAACAGAGAGGCACATCGACTGTCTGAGCTCACGCTGGTGCGTTCGTGCGTGATAAGGACCAACACTGTTCTGGTGATTTGCTTTTTGTCATGTTGTTCTCAGCAGCCAGTTAAGCAGCTATTTGACTGATCGCTATTTACACCAAGCACGTTTCTGCCTCTTGTCGGGTTCCCCACTTCAACACTGTGACTGTGCCCACATATTAATAATATTTCTGCTGTTTAAATGAGCCGAGGAGGAGTTTACACTCAGTAACACAAATATTACACAAATGGTTTATTTTTCTAAAACCTGTAGCTGTACTTGGTTACCACGCGTCAGACTGACACATCTGAGAAAAGTACTGTGAAGAATACCAGTGACTGTGATGACGCGCTGGCTTTTCTTTGCAATAAATGATCATTTTCCAGGTTTTCTGTGGGCCAGAAGCCCCTAATTCATCTTATATGGGTCAGATTACAGGTGTGTTGTGACAGCTGGGCCACACTAGGCTTGGTGTGACAGATGTCAAGCTTGTCTGCTGAGTATTAGGCTAGATCTAGCTTATGTAGCATTTGCTAGCGAGCCATAAGTAGCCCTGCTATCTGGGTCCAGAGGCCACAATGGGGTTGGGTTTTTTTAAAATTATTTTTTAAATATTTCAGCAAAAACTGTTTAAAAAAATTAAAGTCCTCTTCACTTTTGTCAACGACGTCCCCATCTTCTTCCTCGTTTAGTTCTTCCTTCACATTAGCACGTGTTAGCACGCTAACGCACCCAGCTAAAAAAAAGTTGAGGACTGTAAACGCTAAACATGAGCACATAACGCTGTCAGCTCTAAGCGCTGCTCTGCCTTCATGTCGAATGTGTTTCCGCTGCTAATGTTTACGCTTCCTAATTGTGGTTTACTTGAATAAACACTTGACGCTTGCGCTGAGGTCGCCTTTAAAAGCTCGACCTCGTTGCTTTTATCCGAGCGCAAATGGTTTGAAGATGTCAAAGTATTCGCATAGTCTGTCGAAGCTCGTGCGTCCGAGCACATAATGTTGTGGCGGGTTAGCCATTATGACAAGATAGAAATGGTGAACCCACCGGAAAGATCATAATGGCCGCCGTGTTTCGTTTCGCTCTGTCACAACCCCGTTATCACTGCCATCTAAAACGATAACCTGGAGCTGTGAGTCTGCCGAGAACAGACGAGTTTGACCAAATGACAAACACAATCAGGTTTTTGATTCCTATTTAATTGCATTTACTCTCACACCAGAAAACTTTCTCTCTGTTCTCTGTGGAAAACGAGCGTTCAGGCCTCGAGATCTCGTGTCGAGTCCTCGGCTTGCTGAAAACAGAGTGACTCATAGGACTCTTTTTTTCCACCACTCATTGGGTCAATCACTATCTGCTTACTCTGCAACACTCTTGTACCAAAGTATTCTTTGCACATCAGAGGGAATTATACACTGCATGCAAACAGTTTCTGTGTGTTAGTCCCGGGCGCTGCATGAAAGACACCCCGCAACAGTGTGGGTTCAAAGCTTGGCTCAGGAACCGTGCCATGTGTCGCCTCATCTCCCGCCAGTCTTTGTTTTTGTTAAATAAAAAGAGGGAGGGCGGAGAAAAAAGAAAGAAAGCACCAAACTCTTAGTTTATAAAGAGCACACGCAGAGCCGGGACTTGGCTTCTGCTGTTGTTGGACCTTTTAATGTTTTGTTGGAAAGCCGTCAGTGTTTTGGTTAGTTTGGTCGTAAATTACAGCAGCATGGCTAATATGCTTGTCACGGTCTGTTAAAGGGGGTTTGTTATTAAATTCACTTTCCCTTTCAGTTTGCTCAAGTAATATCACAGAAGTTGATCATAAATTTTGAGCTGCTGTATCACCGCGCTACCCACTTAAACGCCCCACAGTGTATGGGGAATTTAAATGAGAAATGGGGAAAAAGAATAGAGTCACCTGCATCCATTTATAGACTTTTTACAGGAGTAGACCTCCTTTCTCAACACATACACAAACAAGATGCAAGTCATTTATTGTTTATCTATAAAATATCAGAAAGTGCTTACATGGAGCTCAAGTTGATGCCTTTAAATTGCCTTTTTTGCTCTCAAAGCAGTCTAAAATAAAAAATAATTAAATGTACATTAATATAAAATAATGCAATAAGCAAATTTGCACACTAAATTTAAGCAGAATGGGGTAAAAGAAAAGAAGCTTATTTTAGCTTTAAAGTCAAATGACAGCAAAAAGATAAACACCTTTCTGCATTAAAAATAAAAATAAACTCCATAATAGTTATTCCCGTGTGTTGAGATCGGATTAGGTGGTGCAGAAGTTGAATAAACGTATGAACAGTTAGTCTCCATTCGTTAGAAAAACCAGTTTTCCATGTGCTGCACTCTGCCTCCTGACATCTGACCCACGTTAAACTCATGGACTGAACATACACACACCCACAATGGACAACTGTACCCTCAAACACAATAATAACATGGACTGAACCACCACTCACAACCACTAGCACTTTATATAGCCTCTGTAGAAACTATCTACACCCTCACTTATCTTAACTGCACTACTGTATAGCTCTGTGTAAATAATCATTCTGTACATTCGATAATCTTTAATCCTACAACTGTTTACAACTTGCATAGTTCCCATTTCTGTATAGCTGTATATCTCAGATTCTGTAAAGTTATTTATTTCATATTCTGTATAGTTTTTCATATTTATATCCTGTTCATATCCTGTACATAGCTTGTACTCACTACAGCCTGTACATACTTATAGTTATAGAATATTCACAACATACTTCATACCGTGTACATTATAACATACCATAATAGACCCATTTCTGTAATATACTCACATATCTATATTATTGCTAATATATATTGTAATATATCTATATCACTAAAGCACTTCTGGATGGATGCAAACTGCATTTCGTTGCCCTGTACCTGTGCATGTGCAATGACAATAAAGTTGAATTCTATTCTATTCTATTCTATCCATACTGACTAAAATAAACACCTTTTAGGTGCAGATCATGAAGCGCTCCAGCATTGCTGCTCATGTCTAGGCGACATCCATTTGTCCACACTGTAGGGTCTGGTCTTTGTTGTGGCGTTTTGGAGGTCATGCTGCAGTAAAACCTGGTTTCTTGTGGCAGTCATATGTTGCTGTTTGGTTGTCCACTGTTGATGTGGGAAGCAGCTCAGGTATATAACCAGGAAGCTGAGGTTTTGCACTTTTTATTTCACATAGTGTTTAAAAACATGTTATATGTTACGGTGTAAGAAGTTAAATTACAGTAAAGTAGATTTGCCAGCTTTTGGTAATCACACCTCCTGTTTTACTGTAAGTAACTTATGGCACATGCTGTGTATGTCAGGTTTTAGGTTTATAATTTCATCGTTATAAAAACTGCACTCTTTGTGAGGGGGTGAAGTTTTCACTGATATGAAGAAATGAAACTGATGGACACATAGTGAGAATAACACAAAGACAATCACGTATCAGTTTGCATGCCGCTTTGTTTAAATGTGCTTCTCGTCTTTATTTACTCCCAAATCGAAGAAGAGCTCAGGAGAGCAGCCTGGCTGATCTCCTGCGTGTCTTCATGAAATCTCGATCTTTCTCTTCATTTCAGATCATTTCCTTTCTGGGTTTTCTGAGCTGATGCCTGTGACGTCTTGTGATCGCTGTCGATTTCCCTCTTTATCTCAAACATCTTCTGCTTGTTGTCGCGTAACCGTTCCACGCTGCAGTCGAAACCCTTTTGATTTTAAAGTTGTCCTTACTCCCGTTCACAATAAAGTCAACCGAGTACCAGCGCTTCTCATCGCGCACACGCTCGTTACAGTAACGATACTTTGATCTCAGTTTTTTTGTTCCATAAAATGAAAAAACGATGAGTTTTAAAGCAGAGGGAATGTTCTGTAACCGTACAGCACCTGTTCAACGGAAGAGCGACACGCTGGAGAAAGGAGGCTGTGAGGGCGGACTGCGACTTCCTGTTGTGGCTTGTGTCATCACTTTGTTAACCTGCAAACTTTATGCAGTCTCAAAGTGTGGGTGCCTCATGCTAAGTGTCACATCCCCACATATGTCTCCTCACTTGTACGTGTCAGGCTCCTGAGAAGCGCAGCTCTGTTGGGTTTGTTGTAGATCCTAGTGAAACACAGCTGGGAAGGGAAGAGAAGGTGAGGTTATCCAGGTTGTGTGTGTGTGTGTGTGTGTGTGTGTGTGTGTGTGTGTGTGTGTGTGTGTGTGTGTGTGTGTGTGTGTGTGTGTGTGTGTGTGTGTGTGTGTGTGTGTGTGTGTGTCTTTTGGGGCTTTTCTGTTGCTTTTTGTAGTACTGATTTTAGTGTTGTCCATTTTTAAGCTGTATTCCCACCAACTTGTATTTGTAATTTGGTAAATTAGAAAGTTGCATTGATCTGGCTGTGAGTGGAGGAGGTAGAAACTAAAAAAGCCGAGCGGTCAGAGGTGGCAAATTTGTTTCAATCTGTGCCATTGGTCAGTTTTCTCAAAGAAATGTCCCCCTCCCTCCTCTCTGTCTCTCTAGTTTCTCTCTCACTGATTACATCCAGGACTTCAAGGCCAGGCCAACTTTTACCAGGTCTCACCATGTCCATCGACCCTGCGGCCGAGCTGCCTTTCTTCTACGGCAGCATCAGTCGCTCGGACGCCGAGCAGCACCTGAAGCTGGCTGGGATGTCCGACGGCCTCTTCTTGCTGCGGCAGTGTCTCCGCAGTCTGGGGGGCTACGTCTTGTCTATCGTGTGGAACCTGGAGTTCCACCATTACTCCGTAGAGAAACAGCTTAACGGGACTTACTGCATCACAGGAGGGAAGCCTCACTGTGGCCCTGCAGAGCTCTGTGAGTTTTACAGCAAAGACTCCGACGGCCTGGTGTGCCTCCTGAAGAAGCCGTGTCTACGCTCCCCAGATACGCCGATCAGGCAAGGCGTGTTTGACAATCTGAGAGAAAACATGCTGAGGGAGTACGTGAAGCAGACCTGGAATCTGGAGGTGAGCCGGGTGTCGGGTGGTGCTGAAGAGTTTAGAAAAAGAAAATAACCATGTAGGGTAGAATTTTGAGCTACTTGTACTTTACCTGAGCATTTCGGAGACTGAAAAGTTCATTTTTTAGCTATAATTACTTTTCTGTGATATTGAATATGTTTAAATGTCTTCCCAACAAACTACGGTTGTTGTTTTTACAAAATTTAACCATGCAAATGTGCTGACTTCTGCTCATGGAGATAGCTTTGATGTCTGCATCCAGCCCGCTGTACAGTGCAGTCAAAGTGATCTCTTCAGTCGTTATATTTTCCGCCCTCATCACGCTGCAAAATATAGCAAATAAACCAAATAGAAAATCTGCTGATGGGTGAAAAATTTATACAAAATAAAAAATTTGTGATCTGATAAATGTTTTCGCCTGTAAGCAAAATTTGCCATTTTGTTTTTTTGTGGTTATTTGAGAGCAGCTGCACAGATAAAACTTTCCACTGCTGTATTGACATGTAGATATTTTTTTAAAAGTACACGTACGTCTGAGAAACCTTCACATTTAATGAACCACTATTTAAAAAACAACAACACGAGGTGTCTTATCAAAAATCAGCAATCTTACCAACATGTGTCAGTTTTCCCACATCAGTCAGTGAATGTCGTTACAAAGAAACAAAGTGTTCAAAGTTAAAGATCAGTGGTGTGGCAGCGCCAGGTCACACTTTGCTGGTAGACTTTAAACAACTTTTGAAAAACTTGTGACGGCCCAGACCTCGGACTCGGACAATCCCTCCCTTCTTAATGGCTCTCTGCAAATACAACGAGAAGTTTGAAGTTGTGACCTTCTTCTCTGCAACGTTTTCATTTTGTGGCCCCGATCGGACTCTAACTCGGGGAAAGGTCTTCCCCGCAAGCCGTATGTTTGAGTCTGGTTTAACTGACATTTCTGAAGGGACTTTTTTGGTGGAGTGGGAGAGACTTTGCCCACACACAATCTCTCCAAACCTTTCCTCAAGTAGGAACACAGGTAGGAGCTCTCAGTTCCTCTGAAGGTTTCTGTGGCCTGGGGAAAGTAGTTGCACTAACAAGCTACAGTTCTTAGAAACGAGAACCAAAAGTATGAGACAGACGGTAGAAGCTAAAGTAAAGAGTCAAGATGGGGGAATAGGAACAAAGTGAGCAGGTAACTGGAAAGAAAAGGCAGGCCAGGTGGGAGTACGAGGGTCTGAGATGACAGCACTGAAAGAATTAGTCAACAAGACTAAAGCTAAGAAGAGCATTTTCACTTGTGCCTCCTCCAGTAACCTGCCACATACAACGATCAGTATCTTTTTGACACCGGTGATACAACTGAAGAGCCAAACTAGCTCCACGTCTATGCAGAATTCGCCTGCAGCTCGAGTGTCATAACGTTCCCTCTCTGAGCTTCACATGCACCACCTTCCACCGCATTTGACACCCAGCATGAGCAAATTCAGAAACACCAGCAAGCTGCGATGCAGTCCTCCCCGCAATTTTAGATAAAAAGTCATTATTGCAAAACACGGAGATAACACGTGATCATTTTTCCGGTTCAGGGCGAAGCCATGGAGCAGGCCATCATCAGTCAAGCTCCTCAGCTCGAGAAGCTGATCGCAACTACAGCCCATGAGAAAATGCCTTGGTACCACGGCAAAATCTCCCGCCATGAGGGGGAGAGGCGGCTTTACTCGGGAGCACAACCGGACGGCAAGTTTCTGTAAGTTTTTGCTTCTTTTTTAAAAAGCCTGCTGTGTTTGTTTGTTGGGTAAAGATTTTGCATTTATGTGTGTTTTGTTCCTCAGAATCAGAGACAGAGAGGAGTCTGGCACATACGCTCTCTCCATGATGTACGGGAAAACGGTGTACCACTATCAGATCCTCCAGGACAAGTCGGGGAAATTCTCTATGCCTGAGGGAACAAAGTTTGACACAGTCTGGCAGGTCGGTCCTCAGGCTCTTTTTTTCTTCCTCTTTACTTGTGTGTCGTTTTTCTGGCCTAAACTAAACTTATTCTCAATGTTCAGCTGGTGGAGTATCTGAAGATGAAACCTGACGGCCTTGTAACCGTTCTCGGAGAGGCGTGTGTTAACGGCAAAGCTGCTGTTGAAAGTACTGACCAATCTTTCCTTTTTTAATCACATCTCAGCCTGAATTTGCAGTTTATATTGTGGTTTATTCATAATATGAATAATATAATACGCAACGTTCTTTTTTGATTCTATTCACTAATGAAATTCTCCTGTCATTTTTCAGAGACACCCAGTCTTCCCAATGTAAGTAGTCGGTACATCCTGCACTGTTCAAGTCAGCGCACGTCTTCATCCTCTGAGATTTATTTCTTTGTCATTCCTTTCAGAGGCCACGCGGCGCCAATGGATACACACCGCCACCTCGAGGTCGGTAGCCAGCAGTGCAAACACACAGGCAGCATTGAGCATAAACTGCGATGGCTGTTCCTGCAAGGATGCGTTCAAATAAAAAAACTCACAATTACACAATCAGTCGTAGAAGGAAGACTGAAATCTGATAGATTATAACTGCATGCCAAGCGCTGTGTTTAAAGGTTGTGAGTTAAAAAATGTAATTCCTCAGTAACAGTGTCCAGTTAATATATCACTGGGTAATTAATTTATACAAGTGCATCATGTTTTAGACTCTGATACGTGATTTTGAATGTAAAACCTTCAAGTTTGAAATGTTTTGCACATTATATCTACAAACAAAGTACATGAAATTTATTGTGTGCAATTTGTACTTTGCAGCTCTTGCATTGGTCACAAAGACTACTGTGCCCGAAGACCGCGACCTTCTCCCCATGGACTGCAATGGATTCAACCCGTATCACAACCCCAATGATATCAAGAGGTTCAACATCCAGAGGTCCGACCTGCTGATGGACGAGGTGGAGCTCGGCTCTGGGAACTTTGGCTGTGTCAAGAAGGGAGTCTTCAAAACAGAATCGTGAGGAGCCGAACATTTTAAAAACAGACGCTGAGCCGTACGTGCGTGCGTGCGTGCGTCTACTGATGTCGCTGCCTGTGTTTTGTTTGGATTCAGGGGTCAGATAGACGTGGCCGTCAAGGTGCTGAAGAACGACAACGAGAAGCTGGTGAAGGAGGAGATGATGCGGGAGGCAGAGATCATGCACCAGCTGAGTAACCCGTTCATCGTCCGCATGCTTGGCCTGTGCAACGCAGACTGTCTTATGCTGGTCATGGAGATGGCTTCTGCCGGACCGCTGAACAAATTCCTCTCCTCCAACAAGTAAGTTCATCTTTAACTGTTTGTAGTTACACTTAAAAAAAGTTGTTTTATTTATTTATTTATTGGTAAACTCTGGTTTTTCTTTGAGTCAGTTTCTTAGCAGTTATCCTAACCTGCAGCACGGTTGGGTGGAACCACTTGACATAACTTTTGAATAAAAGTGTTAACATTTTTTATTTCATTTATTTATCAGTTACGTATTTATTTTATATATTTTATGTATTGCTTCAATGTTTTACATTCATTGTACATTTTTTTTAAAGTAAATCCAAAAAACACAGTATTTTGTTGAAATAACACAAATGACTCAAGTAAACCTTTAAAAAAAATCTTTAGTGAATAAAACTTCAGAGGATTTTTTAAACCAGCAATAGTGAGATTTCAGTTTTAGGAGTGTAACTAGGAGACTGATTAAGGTCTGACTTACATATTTTTATATAAAAAAACCATCTTATTTATTATTTTTCATGACACTCAGATCCTTACGAATCCTATATAGCATGTGTAGAGTCAGATCAGATTACGCTCTGACTTTACAAAAATACATACATGTCAGTGTAACCCTAACAGCTCCCACAGACATGCACTGCCCCAGGATGGGTTTTGCACCAAACAGGGCTGTGGTTTAGGGTCAGTCAGTTTCATGCATAGAAATCTTTCAGCTGTAACAAGGATCAAAACATGTCGATGTGAATAATCTTACTTTATCTCAAAGAACTCAGCTCTTCTACGTGGTAAATAGTAAACAGAGTGGTGCTACTATAACCCCTTTCTATTCAAGGTGAGCCCTCAAAGTGCGTCCTGGTACAAGTCTGTACTTCTCAGGTGGATTCTGATACTGACACTGCAGAAGTCCTTGCCATGACATGCTGATGAGGAATGAATCAGACAATCTGTTCGTCCAAGACATTTCTGATCTTTATGAGGCCGTTCTTTTTTCCTGTGGCAGCTCCATGTATTCTCAGAACTGTCACGTTATGACGGAATAAATACAGAACAACAAAAGTGAACGTACGCTTTCTTACATCTTAATTTTATAGGAGAGCAGGCAAGACCGTACTCTGTATGGACAGCAGCAGCTCTCGAAGGGCAGAAGTTGGAACATGGGGATGTGATTTTACACGTCCTTTAGGTTATGTGTTTGCTTTAGTGCCAGGATAACATTTTAATAGCCACCTTCACTCTTTCCAAGACTTAAGTAAAGCAAAGAGAAGCCTATAACTCAAGTCCAGTCAATAGAGATATTAGAGATAGATAAAAGAGCAGGGGAATGACACGCAAAAGCTTCTCCAGCTGAGAGTCATCCTAGGTGAGGTGTTTTGGGCATGTCCTCCCAGGTGAAGGCCCTGGGGCAGAACCAGGACAGAGCTCACATTTTGCCAACACCTCGGTATTTCCCCTGAACATCTGGATGAGGCGTTTCAGCTCAGACTGTTGCCCCCATGACTCGGAGCTGGAAAAGCAGCAGAAAATGGAGAGGTGGATGATTCCAAAACTCCAAATATGTCTTAAAGCAGGGGTGTCCAACTCCAGGCCTCGAGGGCCGGTGTCCTGCAGGTCCTTGATCCAACACAGCTGATTACGGCTAATTGACCTCCTCAACATGTCCTGAAGTTCTTCAGAGGCCTGGTAATGAACTAATAAATTGATTCAGGTGTGTTGACCCAGGGTGAGATCTAAAACCTCACCTGGAGTTCCCCACTTCTGTCTTAAAGACTCAAACTTAGGATGGTTCATTTTTCAGGCTGCTTCATTTGAAGGTTTCTGGATACTTAAAACTGCAATAATATTCAGTGTTTTGTTGCATCAAAAGGAACTGGACAAGTTTTGTGTCATCATCATCATCGATCGTCTGTCCATCTATTTACTTCTGCTTTTCCAGTCCAGGTTCAGGGGGTGCAGCTGGAGCCCATCCCAGCTGTCTTAGGAAAAAACTACATTTGTGTACTAAAAATATCCTAATGCTTCTTTTCTCTGGACGTGTGTCCTCACAGGGATACTGTATCGGTGGAGAACATTGTGAACCTGATGCACCAGGTGTCGATGGGCATGAAGTATCTGGAGGAGAAGAACTTTGTGCACAGAGATTTAGCAGCTCGCAACGTCCTGCTGGTCAATCAACAGTTCGCCAAAATCAGTGACTTTGGCCTCTCCAAGGCCCTGGGAGCAGATGACAACTACTACAAAGTACTCACGAATTTTTTAATATTGTTGTACCGCAAGACAAAGTTGCATGAATACAGAGTGATTAGAGAGTCCGGTGTGGGTTTTATCAGTGTGTGCAAACAGAGAGTATGTCTTAGATGGATTGCCCTTCTGCGAGTTGCTGACCTCACAATGTGCAAACAGTAATTAGCTCCTATTGACAAAAATGTGTCAGGTGCCCTGTTTGAACTAAACACTCAATTGATTTCCATTTTACTGATTTACTGACCCATATCTGGAGTGGATGTAGTTACCAGAGAGCCCCAGCAATCCTTCACTCCAAGGCCCTAAATACCATCGCCGATGTTTGCTTGCTTTGGCCGAGTCCTTGGCGTGCTTCTTACCATCATAAACGTTGTGTTCACAGGCTCGTACTGCAGGTAAATGGCCGCTCAAGTGGTACGCACCAGAATGTATACTCTTCCACAAATTCTCCAGCAAAAGCGACGTGTGGAGTTTTGGTGTCACCATGTGGGAGGCGTTCTCCTACGGAGGGAAACCCTACAAGGTAAGACAGATTACTGCAGAAGGTTATCAAAGCATGACGTGATCCCAGAGCTCACGCTGCCTGTCTTTGAATTTGTTCTCCAGAAAATGAAAGGACCCGACGTGATCCGCTTCATTGAGAACGGGAGCCGCATGGATTGTCCGGCGGCGTGTCCAGAGCGAGTATATACACTGATGAAAGAGTGCTGGACATACAAGTGAGAAACCGATGGTCTTGTGCGTGCGTTATATAAGAGAGGCATAAACAGAGATTGTCTGTATGTATGTACAACAAAACAACAAGAGTTCATGTTTCCACAATAAGAAACAAACTGGGAAAGAAATGGTACATTCAAAGTCCGAGCTCAAATCCAGCTGAGATGCTTGAACACACCGTTAATGCTCAAACCCACCAGTCTGGCTGAATTAAACAATACTGCCACGAAGAGTGGCTGAAAGACTCATTGCCAGTTATCACAAATGCTAGATTGCAGTTCTTGCTGCCAAGAGTGGCACAACCAGCTATTAGCTTTAGGGAGCAATTAGTCTTTCACGCAGGGTCTGTAGTTTTTTCCCCTGAATAAAGTAAACGTACTTAAATCGTTTAAAAACTGCATTTTGTATTTACTCTTGTTGTTTTTGTCTAAAAAGACTCATTTAAAATTAGTTTGATGACCTGAAACATATGTATGACAAATGTGCAAAAAACTAAACTAAGAAAACAGGAGGAGGGCAAACACTTTTCACAGCAGTGTATTTAATGACTTATGTAGTTTTCATACGTCAGGCATGGCTGCTGTCACCTAACGACATTATATTCCTCAGTCGTTCCCTCGTAAATGAAAACAATTTCCTCTTGAATATTTGTTTTTTAGCGTCAGATTAAGCAAGCAACGCATCCTCTTAAAATCCTGTGACTTCTATTTATCACAGCCTCCTCTCTCTGCTCCTCCCCTCTCCTCTCTCACAGACACGAGGACCGTCCTGACTTCAAGAAGGTCGAGGAGGCCATGAGGAGTTATCATTACTCCATATCCGGCAAGGCCAAGCCTGAGGAAGGCGCAGCCGCCGCCGCACCCGAGCCTACCAAGTAGACAGAAAAAAGGCACATTCTGTCCCAGCGCTGCACAAAGCGTCCTTTCAGCCGGCCATTAAACAACCAAAACAAAGAGTGTTTTATGAACTGTGCACAGTGACCAGCTTTGACCGCAGAAGCGACGCAGCAATAAATGTGCATTTGTAAATCGGACTTCAGTGTGTCAGCCGTGCGAGGAAGCTCTCTGTCTGCCGTGGTTTGAATGTTAAGTGTCGTAATACTGCTGAACAAAACTAATTTTATTTTCTGCTACTTTAATCGAACCATGTATTCAAATCTGCGTCTTTGTCCGCCTCCACCTAAAAGCATTTTTAATGTTTTTAGCCTAATAAACTAGAAACAAACGAATTATGTGAGTGAAAAATGTGGATTAACTTATCATAAATCTGCTGATATGACTGAATTCATTCTTAAGTGCTGTGTGATTTTTTTTTTTCTTTTTCTTTCTTGGAGCTACAACAACAGTCTGACATTATAAGTCTTAATTGTTCTTTTCCAGATGTTCCAGATGTTCCAAAACCATAAAAATAAAAATCTGTAACTTTATCACAGATGTGGCGGGAAAACTACGAGCCTCCATTCAACTGGTCTTCTGCAATCTGTCTCATAAAATCAATCATAACACAAAAGACATTACAATTAAAGACATTATGAACATTTGTATCAACAAAATGCTCCATAAAAGCATCAGCATTTGGTGATGTTTCACTGGAAGGCAAAAATGAGCTTTGGACATGAGGTGCATGCATACTTTCTTATAAATACTCTGAACATGTATGTGCAGAATCCAACATCTGCATTTTTAATCAAAAGAAACATTCAAAATGAGAAAGTCTAATATGAGACTTTTTGAGACTTTGAGTTTAAAGCTGTTCTCTGTCTTTAAATATGTGTGTTTGTTAAATAGTTTTTTCTCTCTGATGTTTCAATGCCAGTAATTTAAAACGTCACACGCGGCGATTTATTAGGAAAGAAACAAACTGAGGTTAGTCACGCTGGCCCCAAACTGTGTCAGAGGAAGTACTTGTGAACCGTCAGGCCACACTGGAGGGTCCAAGGAAGTCGATGAAGCAGTTTTCAAAATAATAGTAGGTTTTCACAAAATAAACCCTATGACCCTATATTAGACCCTATGCATGCTGTGGTATAAATAGGTAATATGATCAGAGTCCCGGAAATCTACATTTATTATATATTTAATATTTTTTCATAAAGAATTTAACGGTATTGCTAATTTCCAGCCCTTGTCCTTTGTTGGGCTTTTACATCCATAATGCATAAAACAGATTTACACAATTCAAGTGTCTTTGAAAGACACTATATATTATACACTGTAATTTAAGAAAAAACATATGGTGACAGTTCTGCCACCAAACATGCTTTTTAGCCATAATTTGTAGAGTTTGGTTGTACAAAGGTGTCAGATACTCGATTAGAAAGGGTGACGATTGAGCCCAAACTGTCAAACAAGGAAGAAATATCATAGATTACCTAATAACTGAGCAGGTGTGTGGTGTCGAATTAACTTAAATTTAGATTTGTTTTAAAGTTAGTCTTAAGTCCTCATGTGGGGCTGTGTTTGTGTGGGTCAGTATGGGACATGTCAGTGACATTGGTGTGTAGTCTGACAGTTTCATATATGTTTATGTTTATTTATATTTATACATTTAATTACAGCAGCAGTGTTGGCCAATATAGCTTAAAACTGTGCAGGTTACTAGATTAGGACCTTTTGTTTATTATAAGCACACATATGCACATATCGTTTCATGCCATAGTTTCTCCTTTGCAAAACTGAAAAAGAATTTCATTTCTTCAGTATATGCTGACACGTCATTCAAATTCTGTAACACTTGTAGCTTTTGTTTTACTTGTAACTTTTCCTGCTTGACCTTCTGTGGCATGGCTTGGGTAAAAACTATATTGTAGAAAACTGCAGACTGCAAACTGTGAGGTACTGAGTCAAGATGTAGGACGGGAGAGCAAAGAATCAAAACGCCGTGTAGTCCCACATAAAAAGAGACATCTGATCAGGATACGGGCGGAGCAGGATTGATTCTTCCGAGCAGTAAAATGAGAAAACCCACACTGGAAACTTGATTTAGTTTGTCAGCAGGTGTAAGTGATTAATACATGAAAACTGCTCTTAGGTCAGAGGGAATGTAATGAAATGACCAAAGCTAACATGAAAGTCTCCACATATAGTGGAAAAAGCAGTCCCATTACTTTGAAAATCCTGAATCCGGAAGTCGCCGCTAAAGCCGCTAGCATTGCGCTGGTGTACTTTTCGTTTCACAGGGAGGAGTCAGACATTAGTTTCTTTATCAAAGTGACATGTTCGCACCGTTATTACTAATTCTACGACATGTATCGCACCGTGTGTCCATAATGTAGCCCGTCTGCGGTGTCGACATAAAGCTATCGATCAGCGACCAGATATTTCTCGATAAAAGGTCGAAGGAAACAGGAAGGCGGAACAAGTAAGTTCGGGAAAGTGGCTTTCAACTGTATCATTTCGTCACCCTGCGAAGAGCCGCCCGAGTTAACTGCTGCCCTTAGGCGGCTTTTTCCCCTCGTTTACGATAGCGTGTGAGTGATCCGGGTTTGTCGTGCGTTTTTAGCGGGTTTTATATTTGCTGTTTTATGGAGCAACAAGTCCGGCCGAGTTAGCTAGCGTCACGTCACGAATAAACTTCGCACCGCCGTCATGAGCCCCGATGTTGAATCTCTGACTTTTATCCTGGAAATGTGCTTAAAAACGACACAAAGCCCTCCAGACAACGAGCAATGTGGACCTGATGTATATATGGAGGCGTAAATAAACACGGCAATGTCGATTTACGTTGGCAACACGCGGTTTGACTTGGTTTTATTGTCATTCGGCATATTCTTGATTTCACGGCGGAATTGGTGTATGAAATAGGAAATGACTCACTCAGACACCATGTTTCATCTTTTAAGGTTAATCTCTTTTTGCCCAGGCTTGTCGTTTGCAGACAGCCTCCCAGTGCTGCAGTGTGGTCTCAGATCAATTATGTCGGGCAACTGGGCATTTTATTCTGATTACAGCCAAATTATTTAGTTGTGTTGCTCTCGTGCGTAAAATTTCTCGCACGGCCTCCATTTCTTTTCCGGTTTAACAGTTTTATATCAACCTAGCATGCATCTAACATATGATTCATGACTGGGAAAAACCCAAATCTCACTGTTGTTTGGCATTTTAGACACTAATTTAACTAACAAACATGCTGTTTGCAACCCTAGATTTTAATTGTTACATACACATGCAATCAGGTTTGACAGGAAGTAGACATTTCAATGTAAATGTGCATATATTAACCAAATTCTGCCCTTTTCTTTTTCTCCTTTAATCGTACACAGGAGTCAGAGACTCAGTCCAAATAAAAACCACGACAATCCATAACCAAAACAACCCACACTGGCTGTTCACACAACCTTGTCTGCTTCCATTTCAACGGTAAATAATTCACCTGAAGCGTTCGAACAGATCGTCTGCCGCCACCACATGCGACCATGTCCATGGCCCTGAAACAAGTCTTCAACAAAGATAGGACATTCCGGCCCAAGCGCAAGTTTGAGCCCGGGACGCAGCGCTTCGAGCTGCACAAGAAGGCCCAGGCGTCCCTGAACGCCGGCCTGGACCTGAAGCTGGCTGTGCAGCTGCCCCACGGCGAGGACCTCAACGATTGGGTGGCCGTCCACGTGGTCGACTTCTTCAACCGCATCAACCTCATCTACGGCACCATCAGTGACTCGTGCACCGATCAAACCTGCCCGGTCATGTCGGGCGGGCCCAAGTACGAATACCGCTGGCAAGACGAGCACAAGTACAAGAAGCCGACCGCCCTGTCGGCTCCCAAATACATGAGCCTGCTCATGGACTGGATCGAGGTACAGATCAACAACGAGAATATCTTCCCCACCAACGTCGGTAAGTGTTGAAATAAGCCACGAGCCACGGCGTCTCAGCGGTTGGTTCAAGTCTGTCAAGTCATCTCATGAGGCAAACCAAGCGACCAGCCCATTCACAGACAGACTGTGGCCACGCTTCGATATGGTTACGAAGCCATTCCAGTCAATAAATTCCAAAGTTTTATTTGGTAAACTTATGACTTTTGTTCAGATTTCAAATTTTCTCCTGTTGGTGTTTTAACCCAGTGGCTCCCTGCATGGGTGTTGGCACCACAGGTAGGGTCACACAGCAGAAAGTGGGGAGCTGATGCTTTAATATATCTTTACTTTTATGAACTGAATGGCTATAATGAGTAACCTCTATTTCATTTTAATGATCCTTTCAGTGTGACTCATTCGGAACGCAGAGAAAAGCCACTTAAATGATTAACGTGTAATAATTACAGAGGAAAATTGAAATGAGATGCGAACGATTCACATCTGAAATGTGAAGCCTGTTTTTCAGCATCCGCAAGGCCACGTATGTCAGATTACCTTCAGCGCTGAGCATTGCTAACATCACAGTTAATCTGCTGCAGTGGAATTTGTGGTTTTCTATTATCTCCGAGTGTGTTTGTGTGCACTGTGCTGTGGCTCAGCAGCTGACTGACTGACTGCAGAAACATGCCAGCCAGTGGATTTAGAAATGGGTCACAGGATGGACAGTAAGGCTATGAATAGAAACGACCTCTGACGCAGCCATCCTCTGCAACACGTTCCTAAAACATTATTTAATTAGTCAAAGCAAAACGATGTGCTGAATTAAGCGTGTGTTGGGAGATTATTCGGCACACCGAGCCCTGTCGATTTTCCGATCGTGTCCGATTGTGACGCTGGCCGCGTCTGCTGCCGATTGGCGGCTGGTGTCCAGGCCTGAGGGGGAGAAGACGGGGAAAGGTTAATGTAGAAAAAGCAGCCTCACTTTTAATTAAATGCATCAGTAATTTCAAACGTGTCTGTTTACTCCGGAGCAAATAAAAGGTCACCGCAGACTGACCGCAGCCTTCTCGCTCTGTCTCCCATCTGCTTGACTCCCAGGTACTCCCTTCCCTAAGACATTCATGCAGGTGGCTAAGAAGATTTTGTCGCGTCTGTTCCGGGTGTTCGTCCACGTCTACATCCACCACTTTGACCGCGTGAGCCAGATGGGGGCAGAGGCTCACGTCAACACCTGCTACAAGCATTTCTATTACTTTGTCACCGAGTTCAACCTAACGGACCACAAAGAGCTGGAGCCCCTGGTGAGCAGATGACATCGAGCTGTGTGTGTGTGTGTGTGTGTGTGTGTGTGTGTGTGTGTGTGTTCCTGTCTAACTATCTTTGTGAGGACTGAAATCTGCATTCTACTATACTTGTGAGGACACACTCACCGGTCCTCACAAGTTTGAAGGCCTTTTTGAGGCTCAAAATGTGGTTTTAGTGTCAGGGTTACAATTAGGTTATGGTTAGGTTTAGGGTAAGGGTTAGGGATAGGCATTCATTTTTAATGGTTATGGTTAGGGTAAGGGGCTAGGAAAACCATTATGTTAATGAAGGTCCCCACTAAGATAGCTGAATAAGATAAGATAAGATAGAACTTTATTAATCCCTCGGGTGGGTTCCTCTGGGAAATTCGATTTCCAAAAAAGCACAGCACCGACAGAAGTTACAGAGAATGGGCTTGTGTGTGTGTGTGTGTGTGTGTGTGTGTGTGTGTGTGTGTGTGTGTGTGCGCGCGCGCACGCTTGTGTAATAATCAGCCCATGTTAAAACACCGAGATGCTGCATTTGAAGGTTGCTGTGACACAAAGCTGCATTTTAGAGCAGTGTACAGCGGAGATGTGAGGCTAATCTTGCATCGTGGGCCGGACCGGCGAAACTCCCTTCTGTACGCTTAACGGCACAAATCAGTTTTTCCACTCGATAAAGTTTTTCTATTGTAATAAGTGAAAAGGAATGAAAGAAATCTGTAAGCATGACTTTTAGGGCTTAAATTGTCAGAAATAAATGTATAGGACTAGCGGGCCATATTGGAGCATTTGACTGGCTGTTTCTGGCCCCGGGCCTCATGTTTGGCAACCCAGGTAAACAGACTATCACATTTCCTTTAAATTATCTTTTGAGAAGTACAACAAAGAGCCCGATTACTACATTATCAGATCAGTCTAGCATATCGTTTGATTTAGGAAATTAGAATTGGCACCCCTAGTGGTCAAATCGTGTAAGTGCAAGACTATTTCTAAACTTCCCCAAAAACTTGTGGCTTCTCTGTATTTCAGCATGATGTTGCTTAATGGGTGATGCATAACTTGATAGCTATAGATGAGAAGATGTGAGTTTAAAAATGAAGCTGTGGGTAAACTGTATCCTTTTGTTTAGTGTAGCTAATGAAAACTGCAGTCATGTGATGCCTCAGTGGCCCAGGGATTTAGGTCACTGGTTTTTAGGCTGCAACAAAATGTCCTGTGTACAAGCTGCAGATTGCTGCAGCTTAATGCGATGAGTGGAAAACTACAATAGTTAAGACCCATGTATGAGCACACCAGAGAAATGCAGGACTCAAAAAATGAGTCTTTGCAGTTTGTTTGTCTTAGAACAGATTTTTTCTTGTCTTTCCATTATTCTGAAACCCAAATTTATTTTACTGTTAACTGTCAAAGACGAGTGCTCACTCTGTCAGGTGTGTGTGTGTGTGTGTGTGTGTGTGTGTGTGTGTGTGTGTGTGTGTGTGTGTGTGTGTGTGTGTGTGTTTTGACCAAAAAGCTTGGACTGCTTACTCTTTGTTTCCCACCTGTATGTTGCCCACAGCAGTGTGCTGTCATGTGATCAGTGTAGAAACTGGCTTTGGAAAGGTTCGCTCAGCTGTGTGCTGTTTGTTTGTGTCTGCCACAGAAAGAAATGACCTCTCGGATGTGCCACTGAGGGACCTGCGGACACGGCGAATGGATGCATCCGTCCATCTCGAAGACTGCTTTGGAGAACGGAAAACGAGCAATCAAATCCAGAGTCTATTTTTATATTTAAGTACTGTAATCTATTTTAGCTGCATACTGTAGGTTTAACCAGGAATCCTGTTGCGCCAGGGCGTTCTGCTCCTTCTGAAAAGTTTTCAGACATTTTATCAGAGCACAGTATTAAGAGGTCTGTTTGTGTTAATGTCTCTTTTTTTTAATCTGAATCATTCCAGGATGCTTCCTCTTTTCTTTTCTGTTCCAAATGATCTAAAATTAGTACGGTTTCTTTCTTTTCACCTGTAAATCTCAGTATGTTCTTACATTAAAGTGATTCTCAACTCTTTCTGATGCTGATGATAATGGGCTGCAGCATTTTTTTTAAGTCATAAAAACCTTAAGATTAAACTGAGGGAAACGGAGGAAACAGAGTATTTTACTGAACTGAATCCATTTAAAGTCATTAATTTTTATTGGTTAAAACTCATATGTGCAGACAGGCTAGATACTGTAATGGTGACTCAGACATCAAGGCTGTTATCTTACACGCTGGGCTGGGAGCCATCGGGTCGGGTTCTCAGATGTCAAACCTGCAGGTGTTTATTGCAGATACTCTTGGCAGCTGAAGGTCACACTTGAACCTCACATGACAAACACAAGTGGAAAAACATGATGAACAGGCTGTGTTCACTAATGTCCACCAGGAGGCGTCAGACTCCCAAAACCTCCCCGTCTCCCTGAGCTTTCTATCCTGTGGTTGCTGCTGTACTCTTATGAAATCTGCTCAATGTCCCACTTTGAGTCAAGAAGGGGGGGAAAGACCTGATTCGGGTGAATGATTTGGCTAAGCTGGTTATGTAAGAAACAGGCCAGACTGTACTGTGACGAACACAGAGAGAGGGTTTGTTTTTGGATGAACGCTGCTTAATGTGACTGAGCCAACAATAGTCCCGAACAACAACATCAGTGGTTGGAGTTGGTGGAAGTTATCAGCGCTTATGGGCGGGGTTATATAAATAGTCACACAGTCTCTCTCATTACTGCTGCAGGGGTGCAGTTAGTCATAATAAACCATTACTCAGTCATCTTATTCAAGGCAAATCATGTAAGCCATCGTTCAGAATGGCCCCTTTAGGTGCACCTATATAGTATATGAGTGTAACATCAGTCTTTGCAAAGCTCATATCTGATACTGTTGCACACGTACACACACACACACAGAGCTTTCAGCACTGCGTTATGACATAAAGTGGAAAATTACAGTTCACTGTTACACCCACTCTCTAACTGCAGTTTACAGGCAAAACACCAAACAGGTTAATTCCTTGAATTTCAAAATAATCGCACTTCCTGTTCGCACTGTCTGTAATAAATGTAAACAAAAACTCTGCAAAGCTCAGGGCTCGTGTCAGTCAAGTGTTTCATCTGCCAAAACCTCACCACACTGCAGTCACACACAGGAAAAAAAGAATGATTTCATCCACGAGGCTTTCTGGAAACATTTTATTCAAAAAAACAAACAAAGTCACGGCCAAAAATTTAGAATGACATCTTCAACTTCTTTTTTCCTTTTTTGGTGCTTGAAGAGTAAGTCATTCAAAGACTGAATATGTCTATTTAATAAAGAGACCTCAACATTGCAGTCAAGCAAAAAAAAGTAACTTGTAACAAAACGCTGTATGTTGTTGGACAATTTAGGCAACATAGTAACTATTTTTTAATACAATGTCTTTAAAGGACACTGTCTAATTCCATAGTCAGAAAGAAACATTGTACTTCACTACATCTAGTTACCATTACATATATCCATGCACACAAATAGTAAGGACAGTCTATGGTTGCTATTGATTCATATCATTAATAACTGAAGACTTTCCTCCTTTAGAAAGTACGAGCTGACTCATATATGTGCTAGTCTGTGGTCACTAGTTCCTTTACAATTAGGAATTTTAGAAAGAAAATATGTGAAGCTTGTAAATTATTGCTTTCTGATAAGTTAAGCTACAAAGCATTTATAAATGTACAGCTAAAATAATTAGTAAAAAATTATTCTGAAAACCATTTCAATGCTCCACTCATTTGTTTTATCGCCCTGAGTTTTATCTTACTGAGTACTCAGAGCATTTAAGGCTACAGCCCCGTTCACCCATTCAGCGCTGTGTTTTATGCCTTTAGGGGCTTTTTATGACTTCTTTTAACTGCCGACCTCCCCATTGGTAAATAACCTGCTCAACCTTCAGCTGTTGTTCATGAGAAAATATTCCACGGTTTCAGCTTTGCACAGTTGAAGGATGGTTTCAGTTTCTTCCAACGGTTTTAATGTAGCTTTAAAAAGTCTCCTTTGGACAAAGCTGGCTTTGGGGATTTGACATGCGTCAGTATGTTTTCTGAATTTTTACAAATCAGAATGAAGAAGGTGAATCTATCAAGGAAACAATCACTAGCTGCACTCCTGTATGAAACAATTGATTCAATTTTAATGCACAAAAACTGCATATTCATCTTCATATAAAGCGCTAAAATGAACCCATTGTCACCTCCTTCCATCAAGCTGGACAAATACATTTTGACATATACGATAAATATGAATTTTGATAAGAAACAAACATGATGTAACAATGTGCCACGGTTAATTCACCCACTGGAATGACCTCATTGCCTCCTGCAACCTGATCCTCTTACAGGAGTGTCCCTCCTCTCACAGTGGAGTCAGTTCCTCTGAACACTGGGCTGCACTCTCTCAGCACGCTTTACGCCTGTTACGTGTGAGATGAGATGTACCCGCCTTGCGCTCTTCCCCTCCCTCCTTCCTTCTCTCTCCCGCCCTCACTGGCGTGTTTTTCTCCTTTGGAATGTACCAGACAGACTCGAGGGGCTCTGCGATCGGCACAGTGAAGGGAAGCGCTGGCTACAGGCCAAGAACAAGCTCCAGCCAATCAGACAGAAGCCTGTCCAACTCTGTGCTCAGCAGTTGCCCGTCTGTTGTTTTCATGGTACAGTGTGGTTATTTACATACAATCAAAAACGGGCTGGGATGTAATGTGAGTCAGTAAGTGCCGGACTGAGGACACACCCTTAACGGTTTTGCGGCACATGACTCAGTTGCATCATGCGGTTGTGCAGCTTGTACAGATGAAAAGTGGCGATAATTTTAGGACATTGGAGGTGGAGAGGCCTCGTAAAAAGTTCCAGTAAGATAATGATGTATTTAAATGAGGCCGAAATTTGGGCAGATTCAGCTTCTGGTTACTTGAGCTCGAGGCTTGGAAATAAGACTGGTATGGACTAGTCTGGAAGCACTCTGTAGATGTCCTTCTGGGCCCTCTGTGTGGGACATGTTTCACTCTGCCACTAAACTCAACAACCAAAACGCATTTCTTCCTGAAAGTCCAAACCCTTGTGGATCATTATTGCTGGAACTGTTCAAAAACCGGGGTTTCCATGTCCCTGGCGAGTTGGGTGTTTTTCCCTGTCCACAGCAAAGACCCATTTCCCTTTCTGCTGTGGACATGCAAAGGCACATCTGTACACTGCAATTCTCCCTAATTCTTGCATAACGACAGTAGATTTATAGTTATTAAAAAGCGGAAGCCATGCCTGTTCCAGCATGTCTTACACCTAATCTTTGCACAAATGTTTCTAATAAGTACTGCTAGAACATTGGATTTAAGTGAAAGGGCTGTATGGTGAGGGCAGAGAACAGATAAAAACAACAACAACTACTTAGTCATACAGCAAGTTATTTAGAAACCAAGAAGTGACACAAGCTCTAGTGCCCAGGCTGAAAGGTCAAATCTTACATTTCAGCCTCTCCCTGTCTGAATCAAAACTACCTGATTCATATCAATACCCTTTGTTACACATGGTTATGTAACAAGCACAAAGTGCAAGCACAGAAAGAACACAAAAGGGTTCCCTAGTGTACAAATGGAGCAAAACAGTCTGTGTTGCAACATTTTTTGGCAAATCGGAGAGGGATTTCTGGGTACTGGAACAATTTGATTGGCCTAGTGCGCCGTCTTTCTCTTTCTGCCCCATGCACATCCATTTCTGCCAGAGATTACAAATTTCCCATCTTGTGGCTGTTTCCTTGTAAGAAGATTGTTCAGTCAAAGTTGCTTGGAAAAGGGAGCACTCTGGGGTGCTGCGACCTCCCTGCTTAGGAAAAGCATCTAACAAATGTTCAAATTAGTACAAGACTGCTGACTGTGTTTAGCTCCCTAATCTTGTTGGCCTTTGGGGGTTGTATTGATACGTGCATTATGTGAAAACACTTGCAGGTACGACAGGCTTTTCATGTATGTGGACAAATATGGTGCACAAACAGCACAGAAATGTTTCTGCAACAAATCCTGCTGCTCTGTACCCGAGGGCCTCTCACCAGGCCTGTCTCCATCCATCCATCCATTTTCTTCCACTTATCCAATTCAGGGTCGCCGTTTGGCCCAGCTGTCACAGGCAAAAAGCAGGGCATGCTCCGTATTCCGGTCACCAATCTGTCACCACACACATAGAAACTCACACTCCTATGGTCAATTGATAATAACCAGTTAACCTTACTGGTTTCTGGACTGTGGGAGGAAGCCAGAGTACCCGGAGGGAACCCACGCAGGCACCGTAAAAGTGTTCAAACTACGCACAGACAGGCATCAGACTGGATTTGATCCAGGACCTTCACCACTTTGTATTTTCCTTTTGCTGTTGCAGTCATATAAGCGTGGGCTTTGATAAGAAGAGTTTGGAGGATATTTGAGCGCTTGCTTTCCATCCTTACTGTTGTTGAGTAGCTCCATAAAGGTGTCATTAAGAACGTGAGAACGTCACGAGAACGTGTTATGATGGGGCAATAATGCACATTTCCGGAACAACAACAAAACACTGCGATTGATCCACAGCTTTATCTACGCACATTACAAGGCTACTGCAGTGCAAAACAACAGAGACACGCCTCTGTTAAATCACGTATCAAATTAAACAACCCAGGATAATCTCCAGATTGAGCTCCTTTTACGTCAGAAAGAGCTGCTGTCAAATGTAGGCACGTATCGTGGCCCCGTCCCTCTCTCTTTTGAGCTGTAGTGACACAGACCCACCCCGTGCACCCCGTGAACTTGGAAGTGCGATCTTGTTTTCCCACTAAACCCTGCGACTACACCATGTGCTCCCGACTGGGGATCATCGGCCAACGCGTTACGTAATGTTTGCTACTATTGGGCTTGTGTTTTGGGGGTAGAAGGTGAAAGGAGGTAGAAGGAGAAGGAGAGACACAAAGCATCCAGTTACAAGGCAGCCGACTCCTGGAACAACCCTTACATGGTTTTAAGACACCCAGTACATGAATACTGAAGTGGAACTCCAAACCAGGGATTATATCCAGTAGGAAAAAGGAGCAGGGGAAAGGTTTGTTGGACCATGTGCTTATAGTGCAACAATACCAGAGCACTTCTAGCATAATACATAGCATCACTTAGTAAGCTGGTGTGCAGTTATTACATACTGTATTGTGAGAATACGTGGAAATAAGTTTCTCTCATTATGAGAAACCACTTGACTGAACCTGTCTAAATACCTGCCTCCATATAAGCATATCACATCTAAGGCAACACTGCTGTGGCATCTCACAATTAGCAGATGGGCAGAGAGATCACACATATTTTCTGCGTCATCAGGATCCTTAAATTTCTTTCATTATCACAAGCACGACACATTGTCCCCACCCCCGTCGAAACAGCTTCTACATCAGGCTGCAAAACGTGCATGTACTCTCACAAAAGGTCAAAGGTTCAGCTGGAAATGTTCGGTTTCTGGCATCATAGGATATGAAGAAATGTTGATGGCTTAGCTATTGTAAAAGCTACCAAATATCCCAAAAAGTAAAAACTATACGGTTTGGACTGATCCAAAAAATCTAATATTTGACATGATTTCTTGATGTATGCAGTTAAATAAAGTAACGTGTACTCAGGAATACTTCAGTACACTCCTCAACAGATATTTGTCTTTTAAAAACCATACATTGTTCTAGTTAAACCATAGTGCAGTTTAGCCAGCAACAACAACAACAAAAATAAGGCTGTCTGTATCCAGTGCGTAGTACAGCTCATAGTTAAGTACATTGTGGTGCCGTTCTGGTTGTATCGCGCAACATTGCATGAGACCATGCGCCACAGTGATATGCCGCAGAAGCTGAGGGCATGGCCCCGGCCCAGTCTCTGAGAGGGAGCTGGGTGCCGTGACTAAGACCTTGGTTTTCGATGAAAACCCTGCCCGTGGTCATTCATCCCTTGGTGTGAGAGTGAAGTCATTATAATTGTAGACTAGAGAGTTTTTGACGCAAACAAAGATGGGGCAGTGCTAGTAACTTGCACTGCTTATTTATGTATTCACAAAAAACACAAGGCTGGCTCTGTTTTTAAGTCGAGTTAATAATTAAAGTGTGCCTTTGACGTACAGCGACAGCAGCATAAACAGATGAGGTGATCGGGACGGTGTAAACTCGCAGATCTGGTTTGCTGCACTTTGCACTATCTCTCCCGGCCTCCATCGACATCCTCTTCCATCAAAACAGCGGTGGGACGTGCTGACTGTGACTACGTGCGTGTATTTTTTTTCGTTTTGTTCTTCGGTAAGTCCCGCCTCGGGGCCCTACCCCATCCTAAACAAAACAGACCTGACTGGTTCAATACCAATTCGTGTACGGTGCTCTTTTTTCTTAAGTCTCTATCCTAAAATATGGTCTAGAGTTCAAACGAGAATATAATACATAATCTAAATGGCCGAGCTTATTAAGTTGTGCTTATTGTGTGTCATATTTAAATAACCTTTAGCGTTCTTTCCCTTAAGAAGTAGAAGAACGCTTCAACAAAACGAAATGGTACCCTGCCACAATAGCCTTTTCTCGAATATACGCGATCAGTGCGGGCTGCTGACGCATTCCTCGGGAGGGCGGAGTCACGGGAGGTTATAAAAACACCCACACTCGTTCTTCTCAACCACCTTCCACGCACAAACTATCAGTCGTATCCCCCCTTGACGTCCTCTGCGGCTTTCGAAGCTGTGGGTCAAGCAACGACGCTAACACTGGAGCTATAAAAATTAACAACGGGGTAAGTAAGGAGAAAAAGCAGGCTGCTGCGGCTTTGTTTTGCCATTTAAAAGCGAAATGGCTGTTTTTGGAACCGCTATGCAGTATTAACGCTCACTGGCTAATCTTTGTTGTCTGACGTTAAAGTTAATTCTGATGTAACTGTCAACTGGTTTGCACTTGTGGGTTACATTTTGACTGGAGATGTGTTTTTGTGTGTGTTGGTAGCCTTCCTGTAGCGGTTTCACCGTTTTAACCATGGCCTCTAGATATATTTACTCATTAGCCAAACTGCTATGATTTTAATGATCTGTCCTCGTGCTTAACTGTCTGTAACTAACCTAAGGGCGAGCTAAATGGGAGTGACGTTGAATGCTAGCTGTTGCGCTCTCGCGCTCTGTTTGTATGCGCACGCGACAGAGATGAGCCAGCCTGCTGTTTGCCTAAGCGTTTAGTTAATCGTCCACAATCTGGAAAACACGAAGAGTTTAGGTGTTGTGTGTGTTTTTTTTTTTTTTTTACACTGGATTGTAACGCTGGGGTCTCAAATTGTGTCGTCAACAGGGCTCCCGTTTAAAGCGCCGCACCAAGCTGACCAGCTAGCGCAGTGTGATCACTTGCGTCTCTCTCTGAAACGATTTTGTTTGTTTCGGAGAAGTGCAAATTGATTCAAAAACCACTGCCGCCGCATATCCTGATCGGAACCCCCCCACACACACCAAATCGAAGCAAAATGGTGCAAAATAAGATCGCCGAAGTCACTGGATTCCACCGCTCCTTCAAGGTGAGCTGGAACTCTATCCAGGGATAGCTCGAGCTCCTGTCACTCCTTTTGGGAAGATTGTAATCAGAGCACGTTTGGCAACATATATGAGAAGGGACTTCACCTAGCTATAGATAAACGCATCTTCTGGCTGACAAACATGGTATACTTCCTGCTGGGCACATGCAGCTGATGAATGTATGGCTCGAGTATGCCACAGCTAATAGTTGAAAGATGACCAAGAAAGATCCTTATGGCCTTGGGACGTTCTTGTGTTGGTGTAACAGATATGAGCGATTATTCAAAATGTGTCAGCCTCTCAGTCTAGTTTGGCTTTATAGTCACAGTAGGTGTTATGACTGACAATAGATGCTCTCATCTTGACTGGTTCACTGAGATTGCACATCATAACAAACATGTTATTACTCCATAGGGGCAAAATCCCTTTGAATCAGAGGACTTCACTAAAAATGGATCCCATCTTATCGATTCATCATTTAATTTTGACTCCTCCCCCAGACATGGTGAGTTTTATGACTAGTTCAGTATAATTCACATAAGTAAAACTTCCCCCTAGTTTCTCTTTCAGTATTTGGGATTTGTTTGCATTCCTCTATCAATAGCTGATGGTAATGTAGGCACTCCTGTTTTGACAGACATGCCTTCCAGTCAGCCTATTGACATCCCCGATGCCAAGAAGAGAAACAAGAAGAAAAAGCGTTGCCGGGCAACTGACAGTTTCTCTGGAAGATTCGAGGGTAAAAGCTTTCATTCCTAGTTGTTATAAAAACAGCTGTATAAGCTGCTCTCCTTCATGTAATTGTGTTTTGCTAACTTGCTGTTTTTGCCACAGATGTCTACAGACTGCAGGAAGAGGTCTTGGGAGAGGGTGCTTATGCCAGAGTGCAAACATGCATCAACCTCATCACCAATAAAGAGTATGCTGTAAAGGTAAGACACTGCCACGCATTCAGTGGATACAGTGTGCTTTAATGTATTGTTGTCAATGAAACCTTCCTATAGGAGATGCTAGAGTTCTAGGACTCTGTTTGGCTGCTTTACAGTTAGAGGGTTGGATTACGTAATTCCTTTGTGTGAAGAGGCTCTGAGCCATGAGAGGAATTTAATATAAGTAAACTGGGCTATTGCATCAGTGTTTCTATTGTGCTTCCTTTTCACGTCTTTTTCTTGAGAAATTTTGAGGAAAGTTTTGGTCTGGGACAGGATGCCTCTTTATCTTTTCTCTCAGTTCAGCTCTCTGTAGTGGTTTTCTGCAAACTTTCCTCTGTTGTGCCTAGTGATGCACTTTTTGTGTAAAAGACTAGCTGCTGCTAGTAGACACGCCCCCCCTCTCTTTTTCTAGTTCGTCAGCCAATCAGAGAGCTGGAAATGATATACCCTCCCCCTTTCTTTACAGCTTGCACAGAGAACATTGTGTGCTGCTAGCTGTGCCAAAACAAAACCCACAGAAAGGAAGGAGGGGTGATGGGTGAGGGTTGTGACCCGGTGTGTTTACACTGCTTTGTTCTCACTCTGTACAGTTACTTTTTCGATTTCCTTTTTGAATGGCGTGAGGACTTGTATGCACATGTTCAACTCTCGGGGACTTCCTTTTTTATTACAAAGTCATTTCCTTGTTTTAGGAGCAAAACATTGTGAAATTTTTATTTTTTTTATTTTTTTTTTGCTGAAGTGTGCAAAAATTTAAATAATCCACTTTTTTTTCTTTTGAAATCCCATTTGCTCATTGGACATAAACATTAATTAGTTATTCCCCAGATTTTGTTCATGTATGGATCAAGTCTGAGTTAAAGGCTGCTTCTTTAGTGCAAGTGTCCATATCTTATTTTTTTTCCTAATTAATATTTCAGAGGTGCTGTACACAGATCCTCATGTGACTGATCAGTTAGTTTGTCCCAGAGTGATTTGTTATGGATCCCTTGGGACTATGCAGTCCTGGGGGAGGAGGTAGGACGGTCTGCTGGGAGTCGAGGGGGACTCAGACTACTCCTGCCAGATGTCCCGTCTCTCCCCTCCCCCTCTCTAGACACAGGGGGAGTAGGGGGGTGAACTGCATGTGCGGGCTCTGTTGCAAACGCAACAAAAGCTTCAGGCATCCATAGACGCACAGAGGGCCGAGCAGCGTGTGTCTGAAGGCTCCCAAACAAGTCCTGTTTAAAGCTATTATTTCACAAGCCTGGGTTGATGTTAGAACCTGCAGTGAGGTCTCGCTTTTCAGCAGGCTGATGTTTCACGAGCTGCAATTTGGATAAGCGACCTTAAATCTACCACTTTAAAAATAGTGTCCTCCCATTTGGGATTGCAATGCATTCTTCAACCTTATAGTTTCTGTATGGAAACATCTACCAGGGTGGGAGTTCTGCTGTGGCAGGAGAGGGTGAGCTGATTGTTGTCCTGCTGACTCAGACTGGAACAGTACACAGGCTTTGGACTGCTCACAGGCCTCTTGTCCGTGTATTAATCCTAGACACATACTGCAGCTCTGGCCCCAGTGGGCTTCAATAGCAGCTGTAATCCAGCTACCAGGAAGAGAAGCATGCACAGCCTCCCAAGCACACAATAACAGACCAGAGCTGGAAAATTCAGGCTTTTTGCTTTGGTGTCAGCAGTCTATCTTTCTGTCTCTCTTGGCACAGCATTATGCAGCTGGTGGCCCTCACTGCTGTAGTTCCCGGCAGCTCTGTTATTTTTAGAGCAGTTTTGATAATTGTAAACATTTTGGATTAGGTCATGGGATGTTTTGAAGGGAACACTTATGGCTCCTTAAGATTTACATATGGGTTGTGAATAAAGGTTAAACATAGAGACTGGGGGCTGTTATTTTCATTCAGCTCTGTCTCTGGTATGCTGGGCAGTGCTGAAAGTAGGTTAAACTATCTCTGCAAGTGTGTCACCGGGTAGGATAAAGGTTGGCAAGCAGGAAAACGTTGGAAGGAAGCTCATTATAGGGGACTGCATATGGACTGTATAGTGAGCTCTATACCGTCTGCTTTCTGTTAAACACAGCCACAAGTGGGGTTTGTGGTGCAGTGAGAGAGTGGCTGCCATGCCCACAAATATGTATACTAAGCACTTTAAGAATTGTCCTCCATCCTGTTCTGTATAAAAACACAAAGTTCTGCTGAAAATGGGCTATTTCTGGACAAAGTGGGCTCAGCTTTGGTGCTTTTCTGTTGCAGATAATCGAGAAAAGGCCGGGTCACAGCCGCAGTCGTGTCTTCCGTGAGGTTGAGATGCTCTACCAGTGCCAGGGCCATAGGTAACTTTCTGCTGTTCTGACAAAACTAAAGCCACTTGACAGTCGTATGGAGGCAGTCACAAAGCCCTTTATTCATCATCACACTGCAGACCTCAAATGACTCGGTGCCTTTTTGTTTTCTGCAGAAACATCCTGGAGCTGGTGGAGTTTTTTGAAGAGGAAGACAAATTCTACCTGGTGTTTGAGAAGCTCCGAGGAGGTTAGTAAATTACAGCTGCTAGTTTACAAAGAAATTCTGCTGCTTTGGTGAGTGTGTTTGAAAGCATTTAGCTTTTAAATGGAGCTAATGGACTCTCATTTCCCTCCTAGGGTCAATCTTGGAACACATTCACAAGAGACAGCACTTCAGTGAGCAGGAGGCCGGTCTCGTGGTGCAGGACATTGCCAGTGCTCTAGATTTCCTTCATAACAAGGGTAAGATCATTTGAACAAAATGGCAAGCAGTATTACTGCTCACAGTTTCAAATTAAATATGGATATAACAGGCATCTTTTTGTTTTTAGGAATGGCACATAGAGACCTGAAACCTGAAAACATTCTCTGTGAGAGTGCACACAAGGTGAGTTTACTGCAGAGATATTTATGCCTAAACGTGTTTCAGAGGTCAGCTGATTTGTTGATAAAGTTGCTGCTGGCCTTTTGTTAAAATCTGCTCTTTTTCTCAGATATGCCCGGTCAAGATCTGTGACTTTGACTTAGGCAGTGGGATCAAGCTGAACAGTGACAGCTCACCCATCTCCACCCCTGAGCTCCTCACTCCTGTAAGTTACTCATCCAAAAAATGTTTTTTAAATCGCTGATCCAGGAGCAGATTAATCAGTTACACCGTGACATAGTGATTTGTTTTCTTGCTGTGGATAAAAGCAGCTGTAAATGTGTTTATCAAGTCTCACCTGGCTGATCATTGGCCAGTCCTCAGTGGGGTTAACTGATGTTTACACTAGTTTACTGCTGGGCAGTTTCTCTGAAATGGCATGGATTGCTTCCTGGATGTGCCAAATTTTATGTTCCTCTTATCGTGCTGGATACTTCAGTGTGTTAACATTTGGAAGCATATCTGTCTATTTAATGTTGATGTCCGTTGATGTCTAATCAATAGCAAACACTGAAGGGTCATGAGCTTGAGTCTGGGGGTTATGATTGTTTAACTTTGTGGCTGTCGTCACAACACAAAGCGTTACCACTGAACAGTGTCCAGAACAGCAGGAAACCCTCAACCTCAGAGGAGTGGTAAAGTTGAACTGGCAAGCTTTCTACTTGTGTCAACACTTGCTCTGTCTGCTGCTTATCTAGTGTGCTGAATAGATGGACCAGAGCAGGTGAAGGATGGCAGCTCAGCCCTCAGGAATGTGGTTTGGTGGATGGGGGCTTTCGGCATTGGTAACTTCATCTTCCTTGCACAGAAATAATGGATGGTGGGCCCATCCCCGGACTTGTTGAAGGGTATATGGTTTGGGGCCAAGAGGTGTCATGTGCTTTAGTCTTAAATCAGGATCTCCCTCGGGTTAAGTTGATCCAGTAATATATTAAAGTGTTCGTTCAATGGGAGAAAAGCCTCTGGAGTACAGAAGGTGGTGTGATAGCCCTGGGATGTAACACTGGAGGGTACATGATAACTTTTACAAGGCTGTGTCCTGTGATATGAAGGAGTCGCAGTGAAAACCCCCCCCACAAGCGTTTGCTTATTTCTCCTTTCTCTCTGTGTGGTGAGAGGAGGAAAAAAACCATACACCCTCTTCTTTCAGCTCAGTCTCCGCCCAGTGGCCCCAACCACTCTTGTGCTGGTCTGCGCTTTCTTTATGTACTTCATACAATAGCTGTGCATAAGGCTTGTTCTAGAAATTTTAGTCTCTCTCCCCCCACACATGGCAACTGAGATGTGATTGGATAGCCCGGTGGGAGGGGGAGGATAACTGGGAGGTGCAAACTCTGCCCGCTCATGCGCTCTGGCTTGTTTTCCTTGCTTGATCACAGGAACAATGTTATGATTTTCATCTCACGACTGGCACTCTCTCTGGGCCCCCTGTAACCACTTTACTGCTGTTGCACAATATGCACTTTTGCATTTGAAGCGCAGTTCTATGGTTCTCAAATACATTTTATGATTTACAGGTTTACTGTAAATGTAGTGGTGCTATACTGGGTGTAAACTGGGAAAATAGGGACTCGAATGAGCCGAGATAGACCCTTCTAGGAAAAAGACTAATTTTAGTTTACTAGGAATTCTGCGTGAGTGATTGCCCACCTATGTGCCCAGTGAGATGTAATTCTGGCTGTTCGAATGCCGAGGCTTAAATGTAGCAGCTGGAAACTGTAACACTGCACACAAGCAGTTTAGTCTGTTTAATTGAGGAAACTGCTTGTTTGTACCTGTCATAAAGGTAGGTGCAGTTTCTTGAGGACAGAACAAGTCTTCTTCCTGTAAGCCTCTCCTAGTAATCCTTTCATTTACAAACACCAGAGGTGTGTCATCGGTGCTGTGGGTATGGTGTGACTAGTCACATGGTCGTAGGAAAGCCCCAGGTTGCAATACCGACAAATCCTGTGGTAACAGCAGCTGATTAACAGCTCTCTGCAGCTTACTGGAAGGTTTGAAGAGGATGTGACTGCAAGTTCGCAAGGTGTGCAACAGCACAGGAAGAACAAATGCAAGTTTATGTTTAAGTCTGTGCCAAAGAGCCACGATTACTGTTATTTGACTGCCCTCTTTTAGCCCTTATCAGCTGCAGGTAGTCATGGACTGGCTATCTATGTCCTGACTTGTTTGTGATTCAGGGGTGGTAAAGCAGCTTTTAAACACGATTAGCCTTGATAGCTGTTTATGATAACACAACTATTGCATTAGTCTTCAGTTTCAAAGTACCTTGGTTGGCAAAAAAGAGAGTGCGTGTGTGTGTGCGGCAGCTGCATTTGACTTGAATCCTGGAGGATTGTCTGTGTAAGCAGTTGCCCCAGACTCGATGATGGCGGAAACGTGGGGGTTGGGATTTTCTTTGTCTGAAATGCGATTCCTGTGCAGCAAACTTCATTACATAAAACTGGAGGTGGAGTTAGCAGACAGCTGGTTTATGTTACTGGGACACAATGGAGGCCTGCTCAATGTAAACATGTGCCCCCACAGATGGAATGAAGGATATGTGGGGGACTTCATGACAAAAGGACTAAAGCGTCTCAGAAATGAACATGATCTTTGTCCTGCTGAACCAACGACCTGCTTTTTCCCCACCTAAAACTATTAAAACAGTACTTGCTGTTTGTGTTCTCAAGTTATGTAACTGACCAGGGCTCAGCCCAGTCTCTGGGTATGCAGGACAGCCAATCCTCTTTTCCATGCTCGGGGTTTGGCCTAATTTCTCTCCTAGCTACATAACAACATGCTGGTAGAGCTGAGTCTGTCCTTGCCCTCAACAAAGTCTGCCTGGGCTGTGTACAGCTGTGTGATCAAAGCACTGAGTCACCACTCGCTGTCTACCCACACAAACCTGCCTCATAGCACGTTCCAACTAAGAAATGTTCAACGGACTAAGACGAGCAGTTTTGTAGATTAAGTGAACCCATTACTGCAGATAATCATGCGACTGTCTCATAGACTGCCCCCACCCCACAAGCTAAGAGTGGGGCCTTAGCTTTCACACTCGGAGCCAGGAGGTGTCAGCTGAGTGAAAGAATGTGGCAGCAGCCAAGCAAAGCGTCTCTTTTTTCCTCTGGTTTAACTCTTTCATGCTGTGCTTTGTTGTGTTTTTCGTCCCTTGGGGCTAACGCACTGGCTTTCTTGTTCTTCTTTTAGTGCGGCTCAGCAGAGTACATGGCACCTGAGGTAGTTGAGGCCTTCAGTGAAGAAGCTACAATTTACGACAAGCGCTGTGACCTGTGGAGTCTTGGAGTCATTCTGTACATCATGCTAAGTGGCTATCCTCCATTCGTAGGCCGCTGTGGTGGCGGCTGTGGCTGGGAATTAGGTGAACCCTGCCACACCTGCCAGGTAAGACTGATGAATTCATTCCCGTGAGTTTTGTTTGTCTTACGTTATCTTTGTGAGTTCAGAGCAAAGTAACATTTGCAAATGTTTCGCATCCGTTTACAGAACACTTTATTTGAGAGCATCCAGGAAGGAAAATATGAGTTTCCGGAAAAAGACTGGGCTCACATCTCCTCAAGTGCCAAAGACCTGATATCCAAACTTCTGGTCCGGGATGCCAAAAGTCGTCTGAGTGCCAGTCAGGTGCTGCAGCACCCCTGGGTGCTGGGGGTGAGTCTGAATCCACCACTATGCCACTTTTTTTGCATTTTAGGCAAATCACAGTAAAGTTGTTCAAACAAAAAACCAATAACATGACTTTGATTTTTCAGGGTGCATCTGACACTTTGCCAACATCCATCTTACATCAGAGGTGAGAAATTAAGAGCGACAAGACACTCTGACAATAAACATTTCCAACTTTATACCTGCTTTGATCACAGTTTAATCTCTTTTCCCCTTTTCCTCATCAGGACCAGCAGTGCCAGGGATCTTACAGTTTTTGCAGATAAGGCCATGGCTGTGAACCGGCAGCTGGCTGAACAGGATGGCATGGAAGAGCAGCAGCAGCAGCAGGAAGTCCAATTTTTTGTTACCGCTTCTGGCTCGTCTATGCACCTCTCTCCTCCTTCCAACTCCAAGCTGGCCAAGCGCAGGCAGCGAAGCAGCCAGCCGAAAGGTGGGCCCGTCTCCGCCGCGGAGCTTCGTCAGCTCTTGGCCCCCCTCGTCATCGTGGGAGACTGTGCCTGAACTTTCCCGACCTTCCGTTATGATTCAAGTCCTGTTCCACGACTGCCCTGAGAGTCTTCCTCCTCAGTTCTGGCCCCTCTCTGGCCTCGGTCCCTCTGCTATTCAGGTTCTCTTGCCAGCTGTAAAGGGAGATGCTGCCTGCAGCCCTTCCTCTAAATGCCTTCTGCCCTTCTCCAGCACTTCTGAAGCACATCAGCACAGGGCCTGCATATAGCAAACACAGCTATGTGCACTTCCAGGTTGGGGAGGAGGGCCAGTTAATGACTCGTTGGACAGCAAAGTATTTTCTAAGTTATGTTGGTTTTTTGTTTGTTTTTTTCCTCATGAAACTCAGTTCAGAAGAAATCCGAACATAGATCTTCGAAACTAAGCTCAGACACCAAAGGACAACCTGTTGTGCTGCTCCCACGTTACAACTGGATCCACTGTGAATTAAGTTATCTGGAATGTTTTTTGCCTGTATGTATATGCACGAATGGCCCATCTGCACATACGTACAAGCTTATGCAATATGCCGAGATGAAGGCTGTTCCTGTCTTGAAAGGATTCAGTGTAATAAGGGTTGGAAGGGCTGTAAGCCAGTGCTGTCTATGCCTGAGGCGCGATGGCTGGAGACTCTTCAAAGTCTTTTTTTGTTTTTTTTGTTCCCCTCCGTTTAAGATGAGCTCTTTACAGCCGACTCTTGTGTAAATGTCTGAGATGCGCACTTATCCAGCTCGGTCGCCGTGCACTTAGTGCTCAAAGGGCAACGGCTGTTTGTACCTGACCAGCTACGACTTGCCGCTGCATCGGTTGATGCGGTTTTTCCTTTTCTTCTAAATTGAATCTAAAACTAGTGAATTGATTTGACTTGGTCATGCTTGATGGCTGCCGGGGAGGGGGGAGGGGCCAAAGCTCATAGCGTGTATATCTGGCTTATTAAGCTAATTATACAGTACTTAAAATGGCTACGCAAGTGAACTGGGTCAGTGTTACTTTCATTGTAAAGAATTTGACGTCCCCTTGCTACAACCAGAATTTGTTTGTTTTTTTTCTACAGATCAATTTATGGATTTAACTTTAAATATTTTGGCAGTAAAAGTTTAAACTCCTGTGAAGGGGTTGAAAAGCACATTTTGCCCAATGTGACCAGACTGTCATTTGTTGATCAGATTTATTTGGACCATCATCTTCGTCCTCCTCGTCCTTCAGGGTCTCAACGTTGTCTCTAACGACACGCCGCCCCTCCCAGAATGATGTCACAAATTTTCTTTCAATGTTAGAGGCAGACGGGAAAAATAAAATAAAATAAACACAAAAAGGAAAAACATTCCACAAAAAGACAAAAAAAACTTCAGACATTTAGCTGTATAAAGTTTACTTTTTTTTTTCTTCCAAGTTTGAAAACTCCATGTCAATGTGCCACACTGATTTTTATTTTTATCCTTTTTTGTATGGCTGTTAATAAGCTTCTTCTTCTTTTTTTTTTTTTTCCTCTTTTCTATGGAGATTTTTTTTTTTTCCATGCAGGTGCTGTTCAGTTCAGGTGAAACACCAGATGTTTTCCTTTGTTGTTTTTAATGTTTGTTTTGTTTTTGAGTTTTTAAAGTTGAGTATGTGGTGTATGAGGTAAAAATGGAGAAAGTTTAAGTTGAACTGGAGCGTTCGTGCCCAGTGAAGGCAAGTTTTTAAGTGTTATATATATATTATTATTATTATTATTATTATTATTTTTTATATGTGAGCAGGGTGGGGAATTGGCACCAGCACCGATGTGGTAAAACATGAAAGTGGCTGGTACATTTCAGACACAGAAAACATTAGTATGAAGTTGCTGGTGAATTTGGAGCAGTTATCCATGAGTGGCTGGTACATGTTCATTTTTCCCTACTCTGCGTTGGCAATAATCTTTCTTTGTCGTTAATTAGATTAAGTTAAAGCTCATTCTGAAACTGACAGGTAATGGACTGGCGATGACGTCTCTCAGCACTGTAGCCATTTCACCAAAGAGGGTTCAAGTCATGACATTGAAACATATGATCCACGACCTAGCAGAGATAAGTGGGGAACTTCTGATCGTCTCCGTGTCCTGTCGGCAGCACTGCAGCGACGGTACTCTGGAAATGGTGTCAGATGACGCGTTATTCTGTTAATAGGACACTGTAATAGTTCTAAGAATACCTTTCTACAGATGCATAGTTATGAGGGTTTATGTCTTATAATAAGACTTACTTGAATATGTGTATGCAGCTGTTTCTTCATTTTGGAAACTACTTTGCTTATTGGTAATCTCAAAGCATTAAGCTAATGATCAAGGCAATCTTTGTGGGGGGAGGGGGGTGAAAATATACAGATCAGTATTCTGCCTTTTTCTGGGGGGGGGGGGGGGTCTTCATACAACTGAGTTTGTCCCTGTCTTTGAATGGGGGTGGATACTCAAACGCACACTGTGGCCATACTCTGTAATATCCCGACCAGTACAGTAAGGGTTTTCTGGGTCATGACCATTTCTATTTCATGTCGAATGGCGGTAGCTTTTGTTTTCTTTCGACTGCCTTTTATTGGGAGAAAGGGGACAAAGTGATATCCTTCAGCCTCCATTTCTTTCTTTCTTTCTTTCTTTCTTTCTTTTTGTATATTGTCGCTGACGTCGTGTTAAAATTCAGTCATTCGAATGGATAGTACCAACAGTCTCCCCACAATCTGAATGTAGCCTGCAGGTGAAAGCATTTAAGGCAGATCAGACCATTTAAATGGTTCCTTCTCATGAGCACAGTGTGCCAGTCAGATACAGTCCAGGCTCTGGGTTGACACCTGATTTTTAACACTGTCTGAATCGCCCCTGAGACCATTGTGTTCATGGGAAGTGGCTTCAAACCAATACATCCTGTAGTACAAGGTATTTTGATTTAAAATAAGCACTTTACTGTACCATGTGAATGATTGCAGTTCACCCAAGGCAACGTTTATGACCGTTGCTTTGGAATTTTGTATTGTTTTTCTAAAAAAAAAAAAAAAAAAATGCAATAAAATGCTTTGAACAACATTCTCGTCTGGCCTGTCACTTTTTTCTTTTTTGTTTTTGCTTGAAACCAGGAAAGTGAAAGACCTGTACTTTCCCTGCACTCTCAGTAGTTTCACATTAACTAGAAGGCTTATCTTCGGGCCAAGGCTGAGGCCATTTCAGCTGAATCTGCTGTAAATCCCAGTATCAGTAACGCTCCCTGATAACGTGAGCCGTGTCACAGACGCCCTTGGCTGTTGGTAAATGTTTCTCACACATGGAAATATGACTGTGGTTTCATGACACATTAGTCACGCTTGCAGCAGTGGTGAGGGGAGGCGCTCTTCTCAGCCAGACGCAGACTGATGCAACCTGCTGCAAGAGCTGCAGCCTCTCTGCCACCTGATGATCCTCACAAAATCCCTTCTGCTGAATTAACGAAACATGTCAGTGTATGATTTCAGCAGGATCTGGCATCCCGTGATTAGTCAACTGTGCAGATGGAAATATCTCAAGAGATGTTATCAGCTGGGCTTGGTCAAATGTGCGTGGAGAGAGGACAAAAATGATGATACTGCACAAGAAATGTTCTGTGTGATGAAAGGGTCTCCAGAGTCTGTGTGTGGTTGGCAGTAACGAGGGTTACAGCAACTGGTTTAGAATGAACTGGCTAATGTGATTACTTGAACGATTATTTAGTCAAAACTGATCTTAAAAGGTGAAAAATGTCCTTCCTGATTCACAGTCGTGTCTTTAGATCTCTTGTTTATATCAGGCCGGTGAAACTAATGCTCAGTTATTTTTAATAAGATGATCACTACAATCTATTAGTGATATTTATGTCTGATTTCAACCAAACTTAAATGATCTGTGGGCCCCTGCTGACACTGTCGTCTCATTGGAGGGCCACAAAACAAACAAGAAAAAACCCACAAATATTTCCTGAAATGTAGTGTTTTGTTTTTCTCATACAATAATTTCAAATATTGTATGAGAAGACAAAACTGTAAACTAATTGAAGCCTTTCATTGAACTACCAAATAAACACACTGGTCCTCTCTTCCTGGCCACACATGTGGCATCACTTCTGCTTTAATTTTGTTCGTATTTAATAAAATACAAATGCAGACATAGGTGTACACATTAGTTTGTGGCTCTTTCACTGAGCTAACACAGCCGATCCCTCGGCATGTTTGTGCTCTCTGCTCATGTTGGCTTCATATTCAGTCATTTTTGGCGTTTTAAAGAACTTATTTTAACATCACACTCAACAACAGATAAATCCTCCCTAACAGTAAAAGTACTTTGTGCATTAGATTTCTTCACGTCAGTATAAGTGGCCCCGGGCCGCGAGTTTGAGGCCCCTTTTTTAATATATTAAAAATATATTATCAAAGGGTGGGGGTTTCAACTAGCACCCGTGCAGTCGTGGTGATGCTTTAACTCGTCCCCCTTACATGTGGACTGGCAGGACTTCACGCAGTCACTGCGTGGGTTTATCAGCGGAGGCCAAAACACACGCATTCTCACACTGTTGCATAACTTCTTGTTCGGCGCAGAAAAAGCGTCAGAGGTCTGGAGGAAACTGCATGATGCAACAGCAGTTTGTTTTCTGTGCGGTGTCCAGGAAACATGGCGTGATCCACGGGAACACCGCGCAGGTATTTGTCTCCCCCTGCTGTCCCGTTAAAACATTTCAACGGGACGTGCAGGCGGGGTTAATCAGCTGCAGATAACGGAATTTCACGTCCCAACATTTAAACGTTCAACAGCATCCAGTTGATGTTATTTGTGCACCGTGTGCGTGCGCAGAGTTGTTTAGAAGGAAGGATTTCTCTAACACGAATCATATGAGCATGTTTATTAATAAGCTACAGGGCCTGCTGAAGTCTGTTTGTGTATCTTTAGATATATTTGTGTCGTGGTTTCGGTCCATTTACTTTTGCTTTTGGTATGTTCCCTGTGAAAACAATCAGCTCTGTATTGACATCTGGTTTGCATTTTATAATAACAAATAATGGAGCCGAGTAGTTGCCTGTTTCACTTCATCTTTAACAGGATCATAGCTACAAAGATATCCGTGTGAAAAGCAACGCATATCAGTTCACTGAAGGGGGTTACAATAAATCCGGTGAAATAAAAGCGTCATCTTTGAAGCCCTTCATGACGCCCTGTTATTTTTCTCGCCGCCGACACATTCGTGGCATTTTACAGCAAAGTAACAAGTGTAAGCAATACTAGCCAAATTCAATAGAGTATTTCTAGATCTTATCATTTTCATCCATTTGATGAAATTTCTCTACAATTCTACAGCAGCTGCTACAAAATCCATTGTTGGACAGAGGCTCATTTTATTTCTCTAGTTTTGGCTCTGGACACCAGCACAGCGGACACTAAATCAAACAATCAAAATGTGACCGAAGTTTAACCCAAAGATTTTGCATTAACTACTGCAGAACAGACTAACAATCTTAAATGTACGGCTTATTTTTTAATACTTGAATGAAAATCTTTTGCTGTGAGTGACGGCCTGAACTCTAAATTGCCAAATGCCGTTTGCTCCCTCAGATGCTCTGCCAGACCTTGTTTATGAGACTCTCTGCCTTGAGTTTTGTATTTAATAACTGAAAAGCGGCTCTGTTGGATTGAAATCAGGTGACTCTCTTGTCCACTGAGTAATATCCCGTTTCTTGAGAAGCTCTTGGGCATTTCTACAGATTTTGGTGATTCTGAGCAGAACGCATCGCCCTGCGCACTTTATAATTCATCCTGTTACTTCTATCGGCAGCCGCATCATCAGCAAACATCAGTGACAAGGTAACACTGGCAGCCATACATGCCACACCATGTTTTAAAGATAAAATGGTATGTTTTAGATCACGAGCTGCTTCTCATCCCAGCTGTTTCAGATGTTTTCCTATAAAGTCTAATCCAGTCTTCCAGTTCTTGAGTGTAATCAGCACTCTAAACTTTGCAAGTCCTAAAAATATTTGTATTTTTTTTTTTAAATAAAAGGCTTTAATTTTGAAAAATCTACATTATCAATGGGGCAAACATTTTAAAATAGTGAGCTTGTTGAATGTTTTTGCCGTAGAAAATCAATAATGTGAACTTCAGCTTATGTAAAATTAAAAGCCAAGCTATTATCCATAAGAATAAGTAAGAATGTGTTGAAGAATAAAGGGATTCATATGAAATACTGACTTTCAAACTCTTTTGCATAATCGAGGCTTTCTGTGTACATTTGCACATATCTTAATAAATCACTGCAACTGTTTTTTATTTCCATGCAAAGTATAAAGAAATAAGGAGTGGCTCACTTTTGCAAAGTAAACCAGCCAAAGGTTCAGGCGTTGAAAGACTGCCAATTATTATGCTGCTCCTGCACACCTGAAGCTGAGCTGGATCTAATTGGTAGCGCTGTGCGATACTGCAGGGCCAGTATTGCCGATACCAATACATGTAAAATATAAAGGGAGCTTGTATAGATGAGAGCAGTGTGTCCTGACTTATATGAATCAGCATTAGTTTTTTAAATTCTGAACACATTTTAATGACCACTAAATCACTGTTAACACAACAAAAACACTCCACTGGTTTTGTTGCATTTTGAAAATTAGACGCGACAGTTAACACAAAAAAGTTAAGACATTTATCGCACTAGATTGTTCCCCCCCCCCAAAAAAAATAAAAATAAAATAAAAATCCAACACAATTTTAACACAATTCAGTGCTACATGCTGAACTTGGAGGATTTAGTATCGATCTCATTGTGCTAGTATCGATCTCATACCAATACTAGCGTTGGTATTGGTACTATCGGTCTGCCCACCTCTACTAATTAAACCGAGTGGAGGGCACAAAAACCACGAGCAGCGCTTAGTTAGAAATTTGCCAGTGGAGCTGAAGGTAGGTATCACGTAGGACCACATTAGGAGCCGGCTAATGTTTTCTTTACCTGGAGGGTGTGCAATTTATTCATCTTTTTTTAAGGCAGTACAGGAAGTCTGGTTGATAGCGCCAACCACCTTCTAAGTTATGTATTGATAGGTTACTCATTTTTAAACCCTCAAAGTTGTGACCATCCACAAATGCTTAATGTGGGCTTTAGAAAGAAAGATTAAATAAATGATCGAATCCAAAGGTTAATCGCATTAACAGGCTGTTTGGGTGTTCAAAGAAGTAGTTCCCTTATTTGAGACCTATTTTTAAGTCCGTAAGTTTGAGGCATTTAATTTTTCTCGGCTAACTTAAAGATGGTGACTGAATAAGTTGGCACAATTCTCAAAAACACTGAGTTAAATCTGTACGGCCCAGATATGTAATTATTCCCCCTTCCTTAAACATTTTTGCCCGTTGTAGTGGAAACGGCACAGGTGTTTTATCTAACGAGGGTTTCGTGAATGTTCCGAGCTCTAAAGGTGGACCAACGTCTACAACCACCGTTGTTTGTGCTGTGACATGGTTTCCTTCTTTTCTTCCGCATCACCAGGTCTGTCTTTGAGATATCTGACTTATGTGAAATAAAATCTTGAAACACTTGTCTCGTTTACTTGGCTTTCACACGGACCATGAAGGGCACATTCAGGTGTTCTGGAATTAGCTTGACTCCGTGTGTTTAAGGTTCTGGACATGTTCGGGGAAATAAATGAATAAATAGCCAACATATTGTCAGCTCCCGTATTATAAACGGAGAAGTGTCCGCCTCAATCCCTTTTCGAGTGGAACAGTGACGGGGTTCGAGGAAAACGGCCGTATATTTGACTCGTTTCTACGCTCGCCGTGTAGCGGAGACGTTACGAGTCGCTGCGAGCCAACCTCACGCGAGATTTCGCTGCTCCTGACCGATTCAACATGGCGCCGTAGGAACGTTGTTATTGTTCCGTCGCTCCTGCTAGCTCTCGCTGTCCGACTAAAACTACGTAGATAAAAAAGGCCGAACGCTTTCGTGCGGGCATGAAAGGAGCATCTGGGGATAATGTTAAGATCCACCGGCTTCTTCCGAGGGATTGACTGTCCGTTTTACGCGGAACACAGCGAGGGCCAAGGCGGCAGGAATGGGTGTAACAGACCGTACTGTCACTTCAGGCACAGCCAGCAGAGACGGCCGTCCTACGGAGCACCGGCAGATGTTAAAAAGCAGAGAGACCTTCCCTCCGCACACAAAGGTGCTCGGCATTATTCTGTCAGTTACTGAATGGACCTAAATACGTGTTTGCACAGTTTGTAGGACGAGTGTGGAGTGGCACACGGTGCTGTGGACGTGTGGGAACTGGCAAATCACAACCAGAAGCCCTGGCAGACGTGTTATTGTTTATATCGTGGATGCGGAGTACATTAAAAAAAGAAAACCAAACCAACCTTTAAGGACGTGTAAAATAACCGCAGGCAGGAAATTGCAGCAGCGCACATATTCTGATGTACTGCTACAAAATTAGAATATTGCACACATGACTGCACAAAGCGAGGCGTGAAAAACGGGACTGAAGCACCAGATGAGGCGGTCACAGAGCTGTTAATATGAGCTCATGTAAAGCAGTGAGGGCGAAAAATGTTCTACTGCACTTGTAGCAGAAGGTGAGGCGTTCATGACCGATTCGCTCTCCAGTAGCTGTTCTGGTCTCTACAGTGTGTTCAGAGGCGTTAAAAAGACGGTGGCACATTCTCCTCGAAGAATGCTGCTCTGCATCCTACTGGACTTTGTTATATTATATGGTAATAATGAGCATTTCCAAGTAAACATTTAGGTTTTAAAATGGGGGGAAAAGAAAGCAGAAAATGTTTTAATTAAATCTGGGCGCGATCACATTCCCACACTTTGCTCATTCCTTTGCCTGCTCCCTTCTTTTCCTCTTCCCTTCTAGCCCCGTCTTTTACCTGCGCTATTCCCTCCTCTGCACATGCGCAGATCACTTTGTATCCAGTCTGCTCGACCTGAGCTGTGGTCATTTCTAATCCTGTCCATCAGCATCCGGCCACCTTCAGCTCCCAAGCCACACATCATAGCAGGTCTCACTAACATCTACTCGAGCATGCACACGTTTCACTCATCCACCTTCATTCTCCACTGTTACACCTGTCTCCCTCTCATTCATCGTGTATTCTGTCCTGCTTCTACTGACTCTGATTCTTCTTCTCTCCGGAGTGTAGCTCCACCTGCTGCTAACTCTCACATCCACGTCCCTGTGCAGTTCTCCTTAAACCTTTAACGCTTCCATTACAGAGCCTCTGAAGCTTTCTGTGCCATTTGTGTCCATATTTAAACGTCAACTCACGTGGTGATAGTTGTGATTATGCCCTAGTTTAACTTGATCTAGCCAACTGCATCTGATGGGAAGAACTGTATCTCGCTCTCCTTCCATCAGTCTAACAGTGACCTCACCGTCTACAAATATTTGACTACATAAGGCAACAATCATTTCCACAGATTGAGTGAGTGGCCTGTAAATTATTGCAGGAACAGTGAATTTTCTACATACAGGGACAGAGAAACAGCTGCAGTGTGAATGCATCACTTCCTGGTTAATATTTGACGTGCTTAACGAGTTGGTTGTATCCGGTCATTTCTATTTAAAATGCACACAGTAAATGATCACTTTTATTCTTCCCTCCAGATCAAGGCTACGATCCCTTCAATCCTGAAGTAGTGAGACCGCAGGAGCAGCAGAATGGCAAGCCGGCTGCCTCGGGCGACATCAGTGGCGCCTTGGAGCTGGTCAACAAGGCCATCGAGGAGGTCCGGAGTCAGGTGGAGCGGGAGAAGAGGAAGCTCTCTCGGATTGGGGACGAACCGTACAATCCCAGCGAGAACGCCAGCTTGTCTTCGTGCAAGACGGACACGAGTAAAGCGGCGGGTTCGCACTTGGCCTATGATCCCGGGAGTTACCAGATCACATCAGGAGGGTATAATCCCACCCCTGGCTGCAGCAAGTACACCTTGGATTCAGACAATCAGGGGCACAACAGCAACTCTATGGAATATGTTCCCACGTCGCTGAAAAGGCCTTTGTCTCGGACACACTCGCACCAACCTCCTTCTCCTCCTCCTAGCCCAAAGCGTTCGAATAGCACGTCCTCTTCAAAGTGCAAATACACTGTGGATAATTCTAGGCCATCCACGGACATGGAGTACGACCCGCTGTCCAACTACTCGGCTGGAATCGCTGTGAAAAACAAGAGGAGTGAGGGCGCTCGGCCCGTTAGGACAGAAGGCAGCAAGGCGCACAAGCTGTCGGGCTCGGAGTTTTCCGATGAGGACTATGTCGTAGCTGCAAAAAAGCCACGGCAGCAAAGCGTAGACACAAAAAAGTACACCTTCTCTGACTCTGATGGGGAGAGCTCTGGGGCAGAGTATCGCCCCACCTCGCTTAGCAATCTGCAGCAGAGAAAAGCCGCCCACGGCTCAGACTCTTTTGGGAAGGGGAGAAAAGGGAGTGGTGAAAGTTTGCTAAATGCACTGATGCAGAGGAATAAGCAGGACTCTGACACCCAGGAAAATATTAAAAGAAAGGACAGCCCAGAGAAAAAGAAGAAAGAGGGAGGTCAGACTAGTCAGGAGAAAAGTAGCAAGACTGAGAAACTACATAAACTTGAAAAGGGAGCAAACAAATCATCCGGTAGTAAGAGTAGCGTCAGCAGCAGCAGTAAAGACAGAGGGTCGATAAAAAGCTCAAACCAGGATTCGGCGAAAAAGGAGAACAGGAGTCACGACAAGAAAGACGACAGGAAGAACACAGTGAAGGTTAAGACGTCGGATAAAATTCGCAAGGAAAGCAGGGACGAAAAGAAGAGCGACACCAAGTTGAAAACTTTGGATAAAGTGAAAACGGACTCAAGCAAGCAAGATAAACATGCAGAAAACGGCGCGAGGGAAAGCAAGAAGCCGAAAACATCAGACAAGGAAAAGGAACAGAGCAAATATAAAGAGCATCCCCACAAAAACGGGAAGCTCGATGGTATTAGAAGAGAAAAAGATGCGAAAAAAGTTAGCAAAAGTGGTTCTAGCAGCAGTAAAGCGAGCCCATCGAACAGCAAAGATAAAGCGAGGCAAAGCGTCGGCGCTTCGAGTGTAAAGAGACAGAGTTTGAGTCTGAGCCACGCTGATCTGTTTGGAGACGAGAGTCCGGACGAGGCCGAGCAGATGGAGGCGGACTACGACGACGAAACCGAGGAAGTCCTGGTGAGGAAATCTGCCGACGCCTTAAAGAGGACTCGTCTAAACAAGAGGAAAGCGTCGGAGCTGACTCCGTCCTCCTCGGAGGACGAGGGCGACCGCGACGTGGACTGCAGCAGGGCGGGCAGGGACGAGGTTGACGGCGTCAGATTTGACCTGTCCGGTTTCCAGGACGATCTGGACTTTGACTCGGATCCCATGGAGGAGTGTTTGAGGATCTTCAATGAATCCAAAGACGTGAAGAAGGAAGACAAGGGAAGGCAGGCCAAGCAGGTGCTGATGTCTGTCGCGCTTTAGCCGTTTCCTTTTTTTTGCTAATGAATTTCCTTTGATTTCAATAGAAATGTCGTGTTGTGCCCTCTCAGCAGCACTCTAGGGACTCAGAGGAGGAGAAGAGCACAGACAGCACTTTAACCACTCTCTTCCCTGGTCAGAAGAAGAGAGTCTCTCATTTTGTTGCCAAAGGAAATGTAAGTTTCTTCCAGTGTTTTTGTTTTTCCCGTCCTATAATCTCACAGTCAGGACCGGCAGCAGGTGTCTCTGAGGTTGCTCGTTATATAAAGAGTGAGTTTTGTGCACAGTGTCGCACAGAACTACAGTTAATCATCTTACGACCTGCAGGCTTAGTTTAATGCTCATCTTTGATTGGGATATGGAGAAATAACACGTATTGCACAGTGTAACCTTTGACCCGGCTTTTCTTGCTGACGAGTCCAAGGAGACATCTTTAAATGTCTTTGATCAAAACCCTGAAATTTTACTATCATCCGCTGTAAGAAGAAATACAACAAAAACAACATAAAAGCTATAAAGGTTTCAATTTACATGTCCCTAAACTAATGAACTACTTTAAGTAGAGTACTGGCAGTTGAATAGTGCCTCTACCTGTTCCTATAACACCAATAATATTTGCATACTAAACAATAGGTTTTTTATGAGGGGTTAAACTCGATAGAAACACCACAATAGAAATAGAAAAACACGCGGCATAAGTTTGACACAGCGAGGAAGCTACAGTAAGAGGAGGAACGGGAGGTTCAGGGCTTCTTTGGCTGAGGAGGAGTTCGTCGTTACCACTTGAAGTCAAATGTTTGCGGCTCGTTCACGCTTCTGTTGTCTCTGTTCTTTAAACGCCGGAGTCACGGGGAGGCCAGACAGCAGACCTCGCCTCGACTCCGTGTTATTTCAGTGCAGGTGTGAGTTCAGGAAACGCGGCGGGCGAGGAAGTAAAGAGCGAGAAGGCGATCTGAGGCTGTCGGGGCTTTCCGCTCATGATTTGTCAGTAGTTAGCCAGTAACTGCTCGACTGGGCATTTCCATACCTGTGGTGACAAAATGGTCAGCAACAATTTGGGTGATCTAATCAGCAGGTGTCAGCTGACTTTGAAGTGTAGCTTTTTTTTTGATTGCATCATCAGCTCTGTTCTGAGCAACCAAAATAACATTTTTCAGTTTTTTAATCTAAGAAATAAATTCGGCTTACATGTGGCAACCTGTGAGCTCTAACCTCTGACTCACAGTTTCATAGAGGAACTGCCTCCAGACTGAACTGTAACGGTTTGTGTTGTATGTACGTCAGCGCCTTCACTTTTAGATAAAACTTCCTGTTGTCGTTTTTCAGACTGATGCACCTTCCAGGACTGCGGTGCGGCCGTATAAGAGACCCACGGCCCAGGAGATCTGCTACCAGCGTATGCAGATGGCCCAACAGCAAGCGGCTCAGCTCTCTGCTTCGGTCAAAGCAGCCACACAGGCCTCAAGCCCCAGCTTCTCTGGAGAGAGGAAGAGAATAGCGCACCGTCCTAACCCTCAGATAGCATCCTCCAAAACAAGTACGAGTGGCTCGGTTTTCTTTGCCAAGAGGCAGAAATGGCAAAAATCTAAACGCTGACGTTACGTGTGTGTCTTTCTGATTTAGGTCCCGCAGACACTAAACATGCTGCAGGTCGCGTGTTATCCCCCAGTCACACCCTTCAGAGTGTCAAAGCTCAGACCACAGTCGGTATTTTGTCCAAGACCTCGTCTACCGTCACGCAGAAGAGGGTGGCGCACACACCCACCCTGAAGGTATCCCGAGCTTCCTGTAACCTGATGCGTCGGATAGTTTGCGCACGTGGCTTGAAGTCATTGTTCTCTCTCCGTTTTGACCTTTTCAGAGTACTTCAATGAGGCGTCCTGTCATCCCCACCGAGTTCGGGGCCAAAGTTCCCACCAACATCCGCCAGCGCTACCTCAACACTTTCATCGATGAATGCGTCAAGTTTTGCCCATCGGAGGACGGCGCCTTCCAAATGGCATGAACAGCACATTTGAAACAGCCTAGGCTGTTTTTGTTTTGTATGAACCATAGATGGTGAAAAACATGGACGTCGCTACAAACCTGCATTCTATCTAAAGACCACCAGATGGCGATAGCTGTGGTCCTGTAAAGCCCGTGGGGGAAGCGGCTCACCGAACACTTGTGTGTTCATTTTATGGGCTCAGTCACTCATATCGGGTCATTTTAAATAAAAAATTAGGGCTATTTTAAAAATCTTGATCATATTGTGTATGAAAATGGAACCGCACACTCGTTGCCTCTTTGCATCACTCTTGGTTTTTGAAACCAAAGTGGCGTTGGCGGTGAAACGGTCTTCACAAGGCTTTAAAGCGGGACTTGAGACACCGCCAATGTCGCAGTAGCTACGTCAGTCTTTTCTGCCCTCTGTGGTTCTGATGGTGGATAAAAACCGTTGATGTGCTGCAGCGGTGTAAGCGGAAAGTCTCGTTTCAGGCCCTCGATGAGGAGAAGCTGGTGTACGAGCGCAGTAGCAGTAAGAACATCTACCTCAATGTAGCTGTCAACACGCTAAAGAAGCTCCGGAGCAAGAGCAGCGCCAGTCCGTCTCCCGTCACCAGTAGGTCACCAGTAGGGGTTTCCCATACACGTTACAGTGGAGCTCTTTACATCCACAAACAACGACGTGAGTGCAGCAGAAGTAGCAGGTTCTCCATATACAGTAAACATTTGGTGTTTTTTTTTGTGTTTTCCCCGCAGAGGAGCCGGGGTCAGTAGCTAAAAGGAAGCCACAGTCCCACGAAGAAGTTCTGGGAGGTCGTCTTGCTGCCACAACCAGCTTCACTGTAAACAGGACGGGTAAACAGCAGGAGGAGAAACTCATCGGTGAGAGGACGAGTCCGATTTCACGCCGCTCTTTCTCCGGCCTTGTTAGGAACGTTTCCTTCCTCCTTTTGGTTTGCAGATTAAACATCTGATAAAGTGAAAAGTGCAGGACAGAGAAGCTGAAAGATTCTTTGTGTCAAGCAGAGACTTGTTTACTTGTTGAGGCGCTTTTACTTTTACCGCCAGCTACCTGCCCCGTGACCCGACGTCAAATGCAGCGTGTTTACGAGACTTTTTCTAAAGGGATCATTCACTGATCAGCAGCAACTAATAAATCCTGTGATATGTTTATAGAGCAGTAGGTAATTCAATTGAATCAGCTGTGGTGGAAATAATCATTAGATGTAACCTCAGATCGTCTGAGCTCATCTCGAGAAGAATCGCAGTCGCGTTCGACGATTGCAGCCGTCGTCCTGAGTTTTCAGCGTCTGTGCAAAGACGTCATTTAGGTGTGTGCGTCTCCCTGCAGGAGCCACACTGTACAGGAAGATGAAGGCGTACCTGATGACAGAGGAGCAGCTCCAGCAGCACGGATACCCGCGGCCGAACCCCGAGGCCGCCGGCAAGGCCGTCGTTTACAACCAGCCCGAGAAGAAGGGCGTCGCAGACCGTGAGTGACGCTCCCGCTTCTCCCTTAATCGCTGTTAAACTGTGAATTCATGTTAACAGCAATATGAACGTGATCTGCTCTTCTGCAGCGTTTAGCAAGATATGCTGTCGATGCGGCGCAGAGTATAAGGTCAACGTCAACGGCAGCTGCGTGCGGAAGGAGGAATGCAGCTTTCACTGGGGACGTTTGCGCAGACACAAAGGTGCGTTTGCTTTATTCATCAGAAGAGCATCCCATCAGTCTCCCAGTCGGCACCTCAGCCATCTTTGCCTTTCCCTTCTGCTTCTCATTCACTTTCTTTCATTTATTTTTATCTGCTCCTGTCTGTCTCCTCTCTTCAAGTTGCTGGAGGCTGGGAGACCAACTACAGCTGCTGTGCTGCAGCTGTGGGCGCTCCAGGCTGCCAAACGGCCAAGGTACCCTTAAAAGAAAGCACTACATAACAGGACAGCACACTCCCCATCTACATGTATTAATACTCCGTGTATTTAATACAACACTGTAAAGACTGAAATATCTTCTATATGTGGCTTTTTGGACCTTTCTTCATTCCTTTGGCAGAATTGCTCCATCTCATACAGGTTGGAGGGGAGCACTGGTTTTCTTCCGTTTCCAGTTCCTTCTACAGGTGCTTGATTGGTCCTGAGCTGGGACACTCTTGTGGTTTCTTGCTGGTGTGTTTCAGGTGTCTTGTTTAAGTTTCTTCTTCTGGGCCTGAAATCTTCGCTCAGACACTCTGTAGCTTCCTGCGTCCACCTTCACGTCTCTCACCTCGGGTCCCCTTCGCAGGAAAACATCAGCGTTGTGCAAAACTGTACCAACTGTATTCATGAACTAATGCTAGGCGCTCTGCGTCATCAACATACGCCTTTGGGAACTTTAACAAAATAGATCAGCCGTTGTTTCAGACCGCAGGACTTTTTCTTCTCGTGGCCTGAGTCGCCTACATCGAGCTGCCTTTCAGCCACTGGCAGCAGGCTGTTCATGCTGTCCTGTGTCTTCACTGTGAGAAGTGTTTGCTCTGATTTTTCCCGTGGAGCTGTGACCAAGACGTTTCGTCCCACATTAGTCAGATCCAGGACCGTTAATGTTTCCCATCATTGTCTTTTTTAATGTTGCAGAGATTTTCTTAACATCCTCACATCTGCGCTTTGACACAATCTTGTCTCACAGGTGTGACGACAACACCAATCGGGCATAACATTATGATTGTCTCTTCACCGCGGCGCCGGCTAATTTAGGGAGCAGTGAGCATTTTGTTGTGTCAGAAGCAGGAAAAATGATGAAGTGTAAAGATGTGAGTGAGTTTGACGGGGGCTGCATGACTGGGTCAGAGCATCTCCAAACTGCAGCTCTCGTGGGTGTTTTGGGTCTGGAGGAGTCAGCATCTATCAAAGGTGGAGGAAGGAACAGCGGTGGACCAGCGACAGGGTGATTGATGTATGTGGGGACTGAAGGCGGCCCGCCTGGTCTGAGTGACTTTAAAGGGTGTGTTGCTAACATCTTGGTCTGAAGCATCATAAACCTGACAGCTAAAAACGGTTTAAAGTAATAAAGTGTGCATAGATGTGTATAAAGTGCAGGTATGAAAGCACCTGATAAAAAGAGCAGGCGTGCACGTTCAGTTTCTTTTCTTTGTTTTTCTGTCTGAATGTCAGTAAAGTTTTCACCTTTGAAGACAGATTCCTCGTTTGTGTCTAAACTTGGCTGTAACTGAGAGAAATAACAAGGAAGCAGCAAAGTGCCAGTCGTGATAAGAACTGGTTTGTGGTCATGGTGCAAAGAATCCTGCACATTGCACGTCTCCTGCCGATGACCTTTCCGTGACCTAAACGCAAACTCGCAAGGTCGAGAAAAGACGAGAAGAAGATTTCTTGCTGAGAGCCGCGTTGTTCAGAATCTACTCGCACAAAAGTACCTGATAACACGCCGACGGACGTGTTTGATGAGAGTCCGCTTTGTTAAAACTACAACGTCCTGCAGATGGACTACAAAGGTGCATCTTAGATAGGCGGAAAGCACAACTTCGTTACCGGGGTTGGAGTTACTTGTTGCAGCTGTTCATCCTGCTGCGCCTCCGGCCTTCATTAAGGCTTCTCTGCGATGCCTCCAGCTTTTTAACTGACGGCATAAATCATACAAGCTCATAATCTTGATTTATTAAGTCTCACCCAAGGCAACAACTTCATAAGACGTGGATTTTATTAAAGCAGCGTCGTGTTCAGAGTTCAGCGGTGGGTTAGAGGTCGGTTCAGAGTGAGATGGACACGAGTCACTCATGGTTTCAGTTGATGTGTTGAATCACAGCAGGGCGCTGCATCGATTCGACCTGCGGGACGGAAACACCGAAGCCCCTTTGCTTAATATCTGGAGAATTTAACCAGCTCTCATTACGGCTGCAGTGCAGCTGCCTCCAGGTCGTTTCACTCAGAGACTTTTGTATCGTCCTGCTCTTATCTAGCAATGGATTAGCAGGAGTTGATAAAAAGCCAGCACACTCGGGGACTGATCTGCTCTTTATAGAGGTCGAATTGACCTTTTTAATACCTTATGTTACATGTATCCCTGTTTATTTACATATGTACATATTACTAAGTTTATCAGACCTAAAACGGTTCCTGTCCCCACAGCAACACGTTCAGGACGGGCGTAAAGAATCACTGGACGGCTTCGTGTCGACCTTCAGCAAACCTCTGCCTCCAGATGGAAACGCAGGGGTGTTTGCTCTGGACTGTGAGATGGTGAGTTCACCACCATCTTCAGTTTTGTGCGTTTTTATAGTTAATTTATTGAGTTTATTGTTGATTTATACGTAGTTTCACCTGTGAAAACTTGGCAAATAATTATGCTTTTATGCTTTTTTTGTTACTTATATGTTTGCTAAATAAAATCTTTATTTCAAAGAGAGTCTCTTGTGTAGAAATGATGTTGTTTCTTGTCATTTATTCATTTTTCCCTCACCTGTGGAAACAGTGTTACACAAAGCAGGGTCTGGAGCTGACCAGGGTGACGGTCATCGACTCAGAGATGAAAGTCATCTACGACACGTTTGTGAAACCTGAAAGCAAAGTGGTGGACTACAACACGCGGTGAGTCCTGAGACAATATATCAGCCGGCTTTTGCTGCTTAACTAAACCAACAGTGATCTCGGGTCTGATTTTGATCTCGTGTGTGACTCACAGGTTTTCGGGTGTAACGGCGGAGGATCTGGAGAGCGCCGCCATCACCCTGAGAGACGTTCAGGCCGTGCTGCTCTCCATGTTCAGCGCTGAATCCATCCTGATAGGACACAGCCTGGAGAGCGACCTGCTCGCTCTGAAAGTGAGTCGCTTCTTCACTGCAGAAAATGTAAAGCAGTTTCATTTTTCCTTTTTCCCCTTCAGCCGTCCACCCAGCTGTGCAGGTTTCCTGAAAGTCTTGTGAATATCATAACTCGAACAGGATTTTATATCGTGTGTGCATCTGCTTGGAGGGTGAGAGGTAGCGCTGGTGGAGGACGTCCTCCCTCTGCTTAAAATGTATTAACTTAACCCCACGAGGTTTACCAAACGGTCACTGCAGTGAGTTTTTTAAAAGCTATGATGTCACAGCGTGGGTGCTTTCCTCTCTGGATTGCAGCTCATCCACAGCTCGGTTGTAGACACGGCCATCGTGTTTCCTCACCGCCTTGGTTTGCCCTACAAGCGTGCCTTGAAGAACTTGATGGCTGATCACCTCAAACGCATCATCCAGGACAACGGTGAGAACGATGTCATTGATTTCTTTGTAATTCTTCATAAAAATTGAGCACCGCAAACACCGGTGTTTCTCAGCAGCATCTAAACTGATCTGTGTGGAAAATGACATGAATGTTGTTTGAATTGCTCCGATTTAGTTTGGACGTTTTTGGAAAATTAGGAATGGGGGTGGAGCCTGTGAGGGCTGCGATGTGCACGGTGTCACACACGGTGTTTCAGGATGAAAAGAGTAAATTGCTGGTAAATCTTTAGGGGAGGACGGCTCTTCAGATGGATGCTGCTCCAGTCATTTTATGAAGTGGGTGAAATAATAGTTAAATGATTCAATTATAACAGCAGTTTCATGGGAATGTAGTAAACCTGGAGGGTCCAATAAAATGAAAGTGAGCAGCTATAAATTTAAACTCATGAGTGGAAGCTCATCTCACACAAGTTTTAATTCTGCTGGTGAAAAAGACAAAGTGCTTCAGGTCTAACTGATGTGACTGCAGTGTGACCGTGTCACCAGCAGATGTCGCTGCAGAAGCCCGAGTGTTTGGGGAGAAATCTGTGTTTTTGACCTGAAATACAAACGTCCGTCTACGACAGCAACAGCTTCACGTCCTCAGTCATCCAGGTCACGGTGGCAAGAAGGCACCTGGACTTTGTTTTGTTGGTAAAGGCTTTTCAGCAAAGAGGCTTCTTCATGTCTGAACACTTGGTGTTCACAAACCAAAAAGAAGTCCACTTGCCTTCATTCCAAGTACTCAAGACTCTTATTTGTCCACTGTGAACGACCATCTTTGAACAGAGGGCGGGGCCTATGACACCAACTGTCTGCCATCGATAATCCAGTTCTGAGATCCTTCCCAGACGCCTCAACGCCCACTCACATCCTGGGCCCTTTGACCTCAGGAAATCACATGATAGGGTGGGGCCAGGTTTCCCAATGGGTTCACCTGAAACCCTGGCTGATTGTGACCCACACCCGTGTTCACACCTTGGCTCGTGTGATTAGGTAGAGGATCATTAGGGGGTCCGTTGTCCCTCTTGGTGATTTACTCCCACAGAGCTTAAACTCTCCACCATTTGACCTTAGAACTGAAGAAGCTTCTCGGATGAGAGGTGAAACGTCTTCAAGCAGGTTAAACAAGTCCAGACGCTTTTCTCTCCAAGCTCCTTAGACTACGATGACCTGGATGACTGAGAACCTTCACAGAGACTCTTATTTTTGCTGTTCTTCTAGCAGATTTTCATCCTGGCCTTCAGTCATGAGTCAGTTGACTTTCTTTGAAGAGCTGCTTAAAGGGATTATTTTACTCATTAAAGTCACTTTACATGTGTTGAGAAGTTCTGAGAGCTCTTTGCCTCCGCTAGCTTCAATGACGGGAAACGTAGGAACAAACGGGGCTTAAAAAGAAGACGATGTTACTTCTTTGTTTGTAACTTGTGCGTGTCTTTTCAGTGGAGGGCCACGATTCGAGCGAAGATGCAACTGCCTGCATGGAGCTGATGATCTGGAAGATCAAGGAAGACGCAAAGGTCAAAAGATGACCTCTGACCCCTCTGCTCTGTTCTTCAGTATGATTTCCTGCTTTCATGCTGGTTGCAGGCGGACAGAAGTTCAGGAGGAATGCACTTGCTCTCACTAAGAACCTGTGGTCAGAGGAACGGGGGAGGCGGGGCGAGGGGGGGGGGGGGCGTTGAGCAGAGTTTGACATTTTAATCAGTAAAAGGCTGAGAGGTGATGATGATGATGATGAGAGGAGCTCGGTGATGATGCTGTCTACTGTGTTTGAGATGCGAGCTGTCAGCCCCCCTCAAAGCAATAGGAGCCTCGATTAACCATGTTTTCACTCGCGGATTTTTCTTCAGTTCTAAATAATGTAAGTTAACACATATTTCTGTTTAAGGCCTCAAACCTACTCATAATTAAAAACCGCTCCACGGGAGAACTAGTTAGAAAGTCGGGTCGTTGTCCACTGAACGTTAGGAATTATTATGATATTCATGGCAGGCTGTACCTTCGGCCTAAATTGCACTATAGAAATGCTCTTGTTGTTTAGGGCCCAAGTCTGAGTACCTCATGTGTGTCGTAACGAACGATGTGTTACTTGTTCTTAGTTACATTTAGGTGCTTTCAGCCGTGTAAATGCGCTTCTTCGCGTGGCACCTAGTTTCCTGTCGCTGGCGCTCTGTTTATACGGCGTTTCTAACAGAGATCGTTTTGTCGGTTGCCTCTCAAACCTGAGAAATACTTGATTGTGTCGGAGGGCAGAAAACAAAATAAAGTCAGCCTGTTTGGTTTGGTGTAGCTGAAGGATTCTCTGTGTTTTAGTGTCCAGGCACAACAGTGACGATCCACCGCTGTCTCTGCGTGAAGTAGAACCACAGGAATAGTCGTGCCAGCAGGTGTGACTTTGTTTTTCCTCCGTAAAATGACTCAATTATGTTCAGTTGTTGAACTAAGCCTTGGTTGTTAACAGCAAACAAATCTCCGTTTAGTGAGCATCAGCGAACCTGTGCTGTTTATGTTGGAAATGACTGAAAAACTACCAGTGCTGTAAATAAGCAGTTTTCCTTTTGTATTCTTTTTTTTTTTTTTTTTTTTTTGGTGGTTTATCTTTTTCTATTAAAATCTATTAGTTTAAACTAAATGTTGCTCTGATTTCTGGCTCCATACACACCCGTACACCTGCCCGTCATGAATCCTGTGCTGTCCTTTCCTAATGCTCCTGTCATCGTAACACACCCACGTCACCAAGCAAAATGAATCCAGTGAAATTCCCAGTCGGGAACCGGCCAACACCCAGGGAACGTGGTAGAGCGGGACGCTGGCGGGAACTCTGTGCAGCTGACGTCTGGGCAGAAATGATGTCATCGAGTCACGTCGACATCGCGTTTCCAGCAGCTGAGTGTTTCAGGAGGCGGACCCAGCATTGGGGTGGTGGAACAAAAATTAAACTTGCAGTGTCCTAAAAATATAAAAGTTACTTAAGCTTACTTACTTTTAGGAGTCAGTTCATGTGAAGATGAGACTTGTGAAACTTCTCCTGTTGCTGTTGAATTGAGTGTGACACCTGTGATTCCTCTTATTTCTTTTAAGGCTGTTATTTAGAAGAACCCCTCTGTGAACTAGAAGTGCTGTTCTCTGAATAACAGTCAGACCTCGACATGATTTTTGGCCTAAAGAAGTTTGATTGCGAGGTTCCTCTCCCCTTTAGTCCAACCAGAGGTGGCTCCTACATCACAGAAGATCTATTCTCAGGCCTCACGTGTCGCACTGGTTTAAGTATCCGGTTGAACCACTTGTGACATCACTATTTAGTGTTAAACTGAACACACACACACCTTTCAGTGCAGCAAAGCTTAAACTTCCAACACATAATATTCTCAATCCTGTATTTTTTCCATAAAGGGGACTTTAAAGTGTGATACAGGATGTTTTCATTATTGTGCGTTTTCTCGAGCAATGTCTCATTTTAAGCTTGATTTAACAAACTGAGCTCGACATTTCGACAGACAGGGAAGAAAGAAATCATTTCCATGATCTCTCGAGCTGCTGAAAAGAACTTAAAAACAATGGTAAATGTAAATATTGCTTTACTTGTCCCTAAGGACCCCAAAGCACTTTACACAACCAGTCATCCACCCACTGGTGATGGCAGCTACATTGTAGCCACAGCCACCCTGGGGCGCACTGACAGAGGCGAGGCTGTCAGACACTGGCACCATTGGGCCCTCTGACCACCACCAGTAGGCAACAGGTGAAGTGTCTTGCTCAAGGACACAACGACCGAGACTGTCCGAGCCGGGGCTCGAACCGCAAACCTTCCAATTACGAGGCGAACTCCCAACTCTTGAGCCACAATCACCCCAGGAAAAAGGAAAGTTTCCTGCTTAAAGTTTGCAGCAAAGTTGTTAAAATGAGTTCAAACAGCGAGGGGCCACTTCCACTTGGATCCGTCACACAGGTGCTGTTTGTGTGCACAGCAAGTGCTCGAACTTTAGATTTTGCAGATTCTTGCTGAATTCTTGCCGCTCTGGACTTTTAACTTGTCGTGGGTCTCTGCCGTTGTTCAGATCAGAGGACTTCTTCCACCGCAGCTGCACAAATGCTTTGTGACAGTGTGACAGCTTTTTCTCGGGACAGGCCCGGGCCTCTTGCAGGCTATATGTCCCTTTAAAACAGCAGGTGCAGCCGGTTTAAACTCTCCTCTCTCCAGCAGATGTGTAAATCGTAAAAAAAAAAAAAAAAGATAAGAGAGAAATGCTAAACTGTGAGGCCCATCCTTTCTTCAGTGTGTTTGCCTATTAAGCTCCTCCCGTCACATGTCAGTATGCATTTCCCCAGGCCGGGCCACGGACCCCAGGTATTAAAAGAGCCAGTTAGCAGGGATCAATACCTACACAATGTTCCAGTGACAGGGAGGGGCCTTCCTAGTGTTTATTGAGTGTTCCAGAGATTTCGAACATGTGGAGCAAAGCAGCTTAGAGGGGTCGTCTTCATTATCAAATTCGATCAGTGCCTCTCTTTCTCTGTCCCCCGTGATCACCTTTGACTGGTGGTGGTGGGAGGAGGGGGAAGCTGCAGGCCGGGACCCCAAAAGTGACCACATGCTGAGCGACGGAGGGCTGCATTATCTCTGAGAGGAGCAAAGGAACACTTTACTGCCCACATCGTGCATGGACTTAAAACTGACGTTGGAGTTTATCGAGTCTGTAATCGATAAGTCGTTAACAATAAATGATTGAGCTGCTACAGCTTTGCTCGTGGACCTTTGCTTCCATGGTGCAACCTGGAGCCAAGTGCTCGTAGGCTGTAAATAGCGATCACTTTCATCATCGATGTACAAAAACTGACACACTCGGATGTCTCGTTTGGTTAGATGCACAAATCAGAACTTCAAAAATATTAGTGAGAAAGATCCCAAACATACTGGCAACACAGAGGAAAAAAGGAGGGTGGATGGTTAAATGGAAAAGACTGACCTCGGGGAAAAAGAGGAACGAGAAAACATGCGCACAAATGGAGACTTTGGAGCAGGGATGTCAAAATCTTTTCACATCATGGACCAGACCAGTGCAAGACCTTTAACTAAGCATTGAATCCTGAGATGTCTTAATACAAGAACAAAAGTTCAATTTCAACAGCACATCTGGGTTTTTCATTGCTGAGGCTGCCTTGTATTTATAAAACACAAGGTTTTTATTAATATGTAGCTGCCTCCACCAGTGTGTGAATGTGAGAGTGAATGAATAGTGGCATTGTAAAGCGCTTTGGGTGCCTTGAAAAGCGCTATATAAATCCAATCCATTATTATTATTATATGCTGATTTTTCATTTATTAAATTTTTTGCTTTTACTGTGGAACCACCAAAAAAGGTTCAATTGTAAATAGTTCAAATACCTGGCTTTTACACTTAACTACTTTGGTATCATATTTATTGCAACAGCAGCTGTAAAACCTATAAAAAAAATACAGTTAAAAATTCCAAATCTATGCCTTCCTTCGTATTTCTCAAAGCCTTCGAGGAGGCCGGATTGGAGTCTTTACTGGGCCACTTCGGGCCCACAAGCCTTCTGTTTGACATCCCTGTCCTAGACTACATTAAAACTTCATAAATGGTCTACACAAGCACGCTGCTCCCCCTGTTCCTCCATCAGGTCACTCACTCTCTGGACTTCTTTAGCAGCGGTTGCCTGTGTAAAGTATTCGCTCCTCATTGGTGCGTACGGGCTTCAAACTCCTTTAAAAGTGCAGCAAAATCACTATTTACACAGATTTTATTGTCACTGGGTTTAAGACCCACTGAGTTTCCCCTCTGTTGGTCTGACTTCACCCCTGCTCCCCTGTGTAGCATGCTGCGGGTGCCCTTGACCCCGGGGACACACACAGCTGCCCGTCCCTCCCTGCCTGTCTTTAATCTATAGCTCCAATTAGGAGACTGATCTTTACTGAGCCCCTTATTGATCAGCTGGTGTGGCTGCTTATTACCGTGCTCCCAGGGGCTGCAGAGGACATCACAGTAAGATAACGGGACTCGAATTGCACTTTAATTGTTGTAAAGCAGAAGTTATTCAGGTCTGCTGGATTTCTTAGTGTGTGTGAAAGTTTGCTTGTAGCTGTCATAACTCATCTCCTCACTGCCTTTTCTGAGCCGCAGTGTGTATATTTGAGCTTTTCGTGTGTGTTTGCAGCCAGGTCAATGTCACTCTAAGCCCCGAGTGTCATAGTCAGTGTCAGGCCTCAGCGTGATCCTGGCACTCACAGGGACTTAAGAGGACCGACCGACCCGCCGCCGCCGCTCTCCCAGTCCCCCCTCAGGTCAAAGGCCAGCGGGCCCTATCGATTCCCCCGAGTGTTGTGCAGAAGTCTTTAGATCCTCTGCTCTCCCTTCTTCTGCACACATGCTCCCGGACTCTTACCCCCCCTTCAAAAGGCCTCCCAATTGTATTTTGCGCGCCAATCGATCCATTCGGTGTCCGAGGGGGCCGTCCTTTAAGATAACTGACAACTACAAAGGTCCCGTCCTGACAGGCCCTTGTCAATACAAATTAGTACTATTGATAAGCAATTAAAGAAAGACTGGGCCACTATATAAAACATCTGTTAAACAGGAGGCATTAACATCTTACTGACCAAATAAAAAGAAGCAGAAGATGACGAAAAGCACGGCTCCAAAACCAAAACAAGCAGGAGGCGAGCGCACGCCTGAAATCGATCAAAAGCCGAGATCATTTACTCTAGTTTTGTTTTTTTCTGCAAAATATTTGACAGTTTGTCGGTGGGAGGCTCACAGGTTTCCCCCCTAAACTCAACTAAGATGTACCTGCACATGTGATGTGACAATAAAAGTGATTTGATTTGATTTGATTTGAGATGCACAAGTTAAAAACAGGATTTGGGACCTCACAGCTGGTTTGGAGGACCAGTCCTGATGAGACTGCACTCTCACTGGTGAAGGACCCACATTTTGAACTTTAAGGGGAGCACTGGCTGGTTTAATAAGTTATATTCAAAAGTTTTTCTCTTTGAACATTCTTGGCTTTAAACCATGGATTATGTCATTTTCTCCACACCCAAAAAGTTGTTCCTGTTAATGATTTCTAAAGCGAATATTAACCGCTACCATTAACACCTCCTAGTAAAGGCTGACTTATTAGCTTTGTCTGAATTGACTTATCCCCTGACTAACACACACAGCCTGCTGTGTGTTTGAAGCAGCGTGTGAAGTATGTACGAGCACTAATGTCATGTTTGGTGACACCGAGCAGGATGGAAACTGTAAACCGTTCACACCATCATTTTCTTATTGGGAGCAGAGCAGCAAGGTCCCTGTAATTCCCTCTGCTATGTGACAACAGTTATTAAACCTGCATAACACCTGCTCGGCGATGAGGCTGTTGTCAGTGCCGTGACTCGGCCTTTTGTCTTCTATTCGCCGTAATCCACACATGTGTAAGTGGATCCTCTAAGAGCAGGATAACTCCTCTTAAGTGGTCTTAAACTCTACAGGAGGAGCTGAAATCCACTAACTTCTCATTTACCTCTGCACTCCGGTCCTCGAGGCAAAAGCAGTTTTTACCTCGGTGATGGGACGGTACCCTCTCTCAGACAGCATTCACATAAACACAGATGAAATACGGCGACAGCGTCGGTTAAAGGTCACTGGGTGTTGAGAGTTTAAAGACGCTAAATGAAGCGCCTCGCTTGTGTCGATGGGTAGGTGGTGAACCCGGACGAGCCCTGCCGGCCCGCAGAAGGGGGAAATGAACCGGAGTGGGGGTGGGTGGGCAAGCGAGGGGGGCTCGTGAGTGAGTCGGTGGTGGCTGCTCTGGGATGGGGAGGGTCACACACAAGCACACTCTTTGTGTGCCTCTAATCCCCCCAGCCAACACAGCTTTGGCCAGGTTTCATCATGAAAGTGCCATGAAATAACTACTTTTTTTCTCTCCTCGCAGTAAATCTCCCCTAATCCTGCGGGCTGTGGAGACAAAGGCCTCCGGGACCTAATCCTGGAGCTTTTAGTGGGGCTGAGGGGCTGGCTGACAGAGCCTCTTCTAAATGACTTATTTCTATCGGACACTAATATAGCCTGACAGCCAAGAACAGTGAAAGGAGAAGAGGGAAAAACACAGGGAAGAGAGGAGCACAAACATTTTCACATATTTTGGAAGTCTAAGCAGTTGATTGTGTTTGAATGGGAAACAAGTGAAGTGAACCGTGGTCAACCCTCAAGTACACGGCATGGGACCAGCAGGGGGGCAGCTCAGGTGTTTTATTGTTGAGTATCAACACAAATGTGAGCAATTTTCTTACCTACAACCGATTTTTGGACTTGTTTTGCCATCAAAACATGTTTGATGCAGGTCTTTGCTTCATTTCTAAATGAACAGTCTGCGGTGCAGGACACACTCTTCAGACTGCATCAAGCATCAAGTATCCACACAGTCATTGCTGAAAACACAGACTTATTAGCCTCACTGTATCTGTCCACTTTACTGTGGAATAGGTTTAAGGGATAAACTCTATTAACTCTTTCAGCACCGTTAAATCTCTGTTTAACCTGGAAGAAGATCTCGTCTGATGAGGTTTCCTCGTTTTACTCATTGTTAACGTTGTTTTCAATCCAAGAATAAAGACTGTAGTTTGTTTTGTAGAAATGAATTTTGCATTTTGGGCTTTAAAACAAAAGAAATATCTTCCTTTTTCTTTTTCTTGGTCATTGGAGTATGAGTATACGGAGAAACCTGGATTTTTTTTTACACTGACACAAACAGTTCTGAAACGTCTTCTCCCGTACTAAATTGTTAGGTCAGCATTCATCCCAAGAATCTGGGCTCTGATACGCTGTTGTGAAGTTTCCTAATGAGGTGTTGTCTCATTATAAAACTGTCCAGTTTGGTTTGAAATGACAAACTTGTGACAGAAAACCTGATTATAAGCTGGAGGTGAAAGAACAGGGATGCAGATAAAGTGTGATGAAGACACCAAAGAGATGCATTCTGGGACATGAGGGCATCCAGTGTTTTTGGAGCTTTGCCAGAACTGAAGTCTCAGAAATTTTGTTTTATGAGTTCTTTGCAGAAATGAGCATCAGCGTGTCTTCTTTCTAAGCCTTGAGAGTCCAAACGTGACACCATGAGCTGAAAACAAAAGTGGAAATACTTCAAAGTGTTTGCTGTTAAACTAGACATGGTTTTAAAAAAGTCCACCAGAAGTGATGGCGATGAAAGTATTCTGGCTCCACACTGGTCATTTGGTGCTGGAGGACTTTATTCTTTCTGGTGATTTGATGCAGTCCTTGATTTGGTCTTGTGTCCCTGAGAGGACTTCTAATTTAGCTCAGCTGGAGCTTATAAATTGTTCTCGCAGAGTAGGGTTCAGATTAACTTCACATTGTGACAGTTCATAGGCAAAATATGGTCCCTGTTAGCAAAACAAACCCTTAGAGAAAACCCCCTCCGAGGGGGAGACTGTCAAAACCAGCGGTATGGGAGAAAGAGGGACCGAGAAGGAGAGGACAATCAAAGGCTGTTATTTTAATCTGCCCTGCCTCGGAGATTAGCCGACCACATTGTTTTAATTGTTTTAAAGGGAGGGAATGAAACGCGCTCTTATAGGGAGATCCTTGGCATAAATCTCTCAAGTTCAATAGTTTCAAAAACTTGAGCTCCTCGCATCCCCCCTCTCTCCCCTCATCCCACCTAATCCCGGCTAATACCTTTCTTTCTATTGGCTAATGGCTGAGGGGAGCCTGGGTAAACGCTTCTTAAATAGCCGTGGGTGAGAATGGTTTGGGAGAATTAAGCCCATGCCACGACAAAGAGCGCTGCTCTGCGAGGATATAAGGCCCAAATTGGACTAAAAAAACCTGGACTACCGTTTACTGGCCGACCTGTGTGCATGCGTAAAGACGCACTTGGAGCTGGATCTCACGGTTCTGCTTTGGATTCGAGTATCAGGTAAAAACACGCACACTTTTAAAACTTAAATAAAAGAAAGGAGGAGATTTGAGTAACGTCTTAACCCGGATAGCAACTTACTATTCTAGTTTAGCTTCCTGGCTGCGTGATGATATCACTGAATTTACGAACTAAGACTTTTGAGCTCTAAACTGCGAGTTAAACGGCAGTCAAAACAGAAATAGCTCTAAAGCAGAAGCAGAAGTGATAACCCACGAGTGCAGACGTGATCCTAGATCCGTTCACACTGATATCACTATTATCGAAAGAGGCAATTATACCGTTTTATCTACTTTGACCCGTTTACGCACAGAACTTCAGATTCTGTTACACCAGCGTAAATAATGACGTCATTTCAGAGAAATCAGTGGAGTTTATATCAATAGAGTTTATGCTCATTCTCGCTCAGATTTTATTACAATAAAAAAATAATATGGTCTTTTATTAATTTATAATAAGACAAGTGTCACCGTGTTCCCATTTAATTAGTAGTTAATTCGTTTGGAGAGGAGCTGGCGGTGATGTGGAGACTTAAACTCTGGATTTTCGATTAATCTTAACTTCGCTTCGGTGGGCAGTTATTGTATCGATACCACAGTAAAGGGGAAAAACGCACAATCTTGAAGGTAATGAAGTCTCTCTGTTTCTTCAGGTTCAGCATGAACTCCTTGAATTTCTGCGGGACGTCCAGCGGCGGCGTGTACCCCTTCCACGGAGTTAACTCCATGCTGGTGGACCTGCGCCACCAGATGGCGGAGCAATACCACGCATACTCTGCAGCAGGTCCCACAGTGCACACACTCACTGTGGCGGAGAGGCTGGCAGGTGGGTCAGTCACCACGGTGGGATTACTTTTTTCTTTTTCTCACAATGTACATTAATCTTTTACAGCACAGCATATATCAATAACTACAGTTACTTTCAGATTAATAACACAAATTATGACCGATATTGAGCCTCAGGGAAGCAGTCTCGTTGCTGCATGATTATAATGTAATCTTTATAATGTAATATTTACACAAACATCAATATAAGTATATTTTATAGTGCTATTTGTTTAAATATTTGTACAGTGTGAGAAAAAGATATGTTTGTCCAGTACAGAAAACACAGTGAATTCCATCCCAAACTCATAGTGACCCATTTAAACATGGTGCTTAAGAATTATTCCTGGTTTAAGTGACTGTTGTTGTCCTTTTGATATTGTTGACATTTTTGTTGATCCTCTGTAAGTTGCTGAAAACGTGCCTGAAGTGATGTGCTGCTCCCATTTTCTTCCTGCCAGAGCTCATCCTCGAGGCTCGCTATGGCAACCAGCAGAAGCAGCGCCGCAGCCGCACTGCATTCACAGTGTCGCAGCTGCAGGCCCTGGAGAAAGCCTTCCAGCAGACGCAGTACCCAGATGTTGGCATGAGAGAGAGGCTGGCTGTTTGTATAAACCTGCCCGAGGCTCGCATTCAGGTGAGAGCACACCTCAAGTATAATCTTAAAATAAAAATGCATGTTTAACTTTGAGGGTCACTGCATTAAGCTTTAATAGTGTTAAAACACCTCACTTATTTGTGGCGCATCGGTCGTCCTGTCTTCCTCATCCAGGTGTGGTTCAAGAACAGGAGGGCAAAGTTTCGTAAAGGTCAACGATGCTCCCCTCTGTCCAGAGACCAGAGTCTGGAGGAAGCTCCACATCACAGCAAAGCAGGACACGAGGACATCAAGGCTAGAGACAAACAGGACATCACCTTATCATGCGGTGACAGGAGCATCCCATCAGCGCCTCCTCCTCCTGATGTGACCAAAAGCAGGGATTTAGACTCTGACACCTCACAGTGCCCCCTACGACTTCCCTCTCCTCCACTTTTCCCCTTCATGGCAGGAGAGTGTTATAGTCACACACCTCACCAGCCAGTTGTAGGAGTGCTGTCCACTGAGCTCGCCTTCCCTCCGGTGTTCTGGCCCGTCATACAGCAGCACAGCTCCACCCTCGGGATTCCTACATTGTCACTTACAAAAAACTGTAGCGTCTCCCTTCAGACTCCTTGCTCTAGTAAAGCAGTGCAACATCCGCATCTGGGGCTGTAAGTGATGTGGACCCCTGAAGCAGTCCTGTGAGAGACAAACCTGAAACCTGCTGAAAGTATATGTTTATATTCTGTGAGTTTCACCTGTCTGCATAAAATGATTTAACACTATGTACTTTCACAGTTCATTTTTCCTAATCTGCTCAGCGCTATATAGCTTGTTACACTGCTAAGTACTAGGATTAGGGGTAGACAATTAAAAAACATAGCAAAAGCATTTGGGAAAAGTCATTTTGTAACTGAGCACTGAAGCATAGAAATGTTAAATAAAATCACTGGCACCTGCTCTTTCTATTATTTATTTTAGACTCAGAGTTCTCTTTCAAGAGAGGATTATGGTATAGACCATAGCCAGGAAAACAGTGGAACTGTTGGAAATGAAGTGTGAGCAGCTTGGAAAGAAAAGCAACTGGACTTCTTTAAGCTCTTTCTGAACTAAAGAAGATTCACAGCTGAGAAGTGAAACGTCTTCAGGAAACTTAAAGAAGTCCAGTCGCTTTTCTTTCCAAGCACCTTAGACTACAATGGCCTGGGTGACTGAGAACCTACTCAGACATTTTGGAAAGGAAGTTAAAACTCTGATATTTCCAGTGGTATTTAAAAAAGAAAAGAAAAAAAGAAGCAAGTACAAATACCAGCTCACTTTGAGGTATTCGTACTGTGAGGATTTTATGTAACTTTTAACTTCTGATCCAAGATTTTCAGCACTTTTCACTCCACTACCTTTACTAGACAGTTTCAGTCACTTACATGTAAATTATCCCATAATTCAGGAAATATGTTGTAATTATTGTAAACTGTTGTAAATTGTACATACAGTTAGTAAAATTGTATATTTGTCTTTTTTTCATTAAAATATTTTAAAATCTAAGTGATGTTTGACATGAATTAATTATTAATAACAATAATTAGTACCAATTATCATTATTATTATTACCATTGCGTTATTGCCTCAGTCACAACGGACTGAAAAGCTTGAAGGACTTTTACAACCTAATGTATGCTTCAACTATATGCTCCCTGTTTATCTGTAAAGGAGTATTTTTACAGACTGTAAAAGGGTTAGTACTACACTGTAAATTACAGTGTAGTATCAGTACTAGTACGTTTTAAAAGGACGGTAGTAGTAGATGTTCGCCGGGCTGAGCAGCTCTACACTTGCAGCATGTTAGTTTCAGTTTTACCGGTGGTGCACATGTGTCAATCAAAAGCAACCGGTCTGGTCTGGAGCACGTAGTCGGGGAGCTACGATCGCCTGATGTTTCTGGTTATTCACCAAAGCGGTTGCGCCGGTTTTCCAGCGTAGCGCCGTGTGGCGTGAGCCCGGGTGACGCTGTGCAGTTAAGGGAGGCTTAAAGAGACAACAGTGAAATCATAGCAACTTGAGGATAAGAGGCACCAGACGAGGAAGATAGCGACGAACGCAGAACCATGACTTCGACTGCGTTTCGATAGCTAACATTTAAAGGTAACCATTCTTCCGTGACAGGGCTTCATTCCCAGCGGCTGTTTTTCAAAAAGCCGCAACGCAGTTTATTAACGTGCCTGGCGTGCTAGCTTGCTAAATGACTAGCTTGAGAGCTAAGCGGTAAGAGATCCCGGGCTGCCGTTGGTGTGCATTCGCTTGTTTAGGATTAAGGAGTTGCCCGGCAGTGGTCCGGGTAATGGCTGTAGCTGTTATCTGAACTAACATAAAAGCGACATTATGAGGTGACTCAGAGAGATATATATATATAGTTATATTATAGTATTTTTTTCAGTCGATAATATTTGTAACAGCCTCGCTTGGGACGTTATTTTTCGGTTATTAAGCATTTACTAACTAGCCACGTATATGTAGCTCAGGAAATGTCAGTCAATGAATATTTGATTCTCTGTAAGGCTTCGACTTATTTAATTTGAATGTGTTTGCTAACAGGTAGCCCGTGTTGTTGTGATACTGTGTTGTTAACAAATTGGCTAGCGTTACATCGTCGGCTGGGTTTTTTTTTTTTTTTTAAAGCAGACGTTGGGCCAAGAGGATCGGTGTTTTTGGCAGGTACGAGCTAGGTTACCTTAATTCAACTGTGTGACATGTTGGCTTAACTACAACTTGAAATTAAATGTTTACATTCACTTACCGTTAATTCTTAATTAAATAGTCAAGCTAGCTACGACTGAAGGATGTCAAGCTAACTCGGGCTTCCTAGCCAGCGCTACGATAGCTTTAGAGTATCTGGCCTTGCCCGCCGAGCCAGCAAGTGTAATGTTACAGAGCCTTTCTTAAAGCTCATACCGACGGTATTCACTTTTTTAAAACGGCGTTTTCCATCTATCGTTCTTTATGGGGAAACAAATCGGCTAACAAGTATAGAAAGCGAGTCTTTGGGTTGTCCGAAACTAACGCTAAATGACAGCTGTTAAGACAGTAGCAACTTAGCAACTAGCTATCATTAACCTAAGCTAAAAAAGGAAGGTAAGTGACGAGGGAAAATTTGCCATTCCGGTTTGGTTACCGCTGCTCATTTGCATTTTGGGGTATTTTCTGTGGGTGTTTGTGTTCGTATTTACACGGTTTGAAACGGTCCTGCTAGTGTTATTGCTAGTTAGCTTTATGAAACTGGCCTTAGGGACATTATCTGGCTTAGGGAGGTTTCTTTTGGAGGGGGATCATTCATAAATGGACTGTCTTTGTGCTTCCAAATACCTTCTCGATACGTGAAATATGTCGCTGTTCGCTTTGCATGTTTTTAACAACTCTATAGTTATGTCAAATAGCTGTCATGGGAAAAACAATGCACCACTTCCTTAAATGGGACAGACTGAAAACATGGGCAGCCTACGGAAAGTTAACCAAGACAGCAAGATACTGAGGTCATTGGTGTTTTTCAGAAATATTCCCATACTTGCCCAATGTCCTTACATCATGTTGTTATTTTTAAATGTGTTGATAGTGTATTGGCCTCCGGCAGCTTGAAAAATGAAGTGCCTCGCATAATGCACTCTACCATTCCAGGAGCTGCTGTCATCTTTTGGCATGCACAAGCTGATAAGTTTTACTCCGTCACATAGTGTTCATCTTATCTCGTGACCGGCAAGGTTAGTTTCGCCACAATTCCTGTAGTAAGTGTCACCATATGCAAAGCAACCTAGGTATATATATATAATATAGTGCTTTGTTTTTCTCATTGTAGTCTTTGGAATGAATTCTGCATTGGCCAGAGTCACTTTGACAAATGTGTCGTTGTAGTAAAGACGTATTTAAACACAAAAAATTACTTGCTCATCCCTAGCAAACTTCTAGCTGATGATACTGTGTTTTTTATCTTGTGATGGTCAGACACGGCTGAGCTAGCTGTGGACTAGACTGTTTCTGAATCTTTCCAATAATGTTGTCCAGTGATGCAAATGTTGTGATTAGATGAAGCATTACAGCAGTCATTGATCTGTGTAAGTGCCTTTCCATAGGAAAGAGTAGCTGCCCCAAGCTAGCGCCTGCATTACCTGCTCTCTTCAGCAACATCTTAGATCATGGACATGACGGAGTGGCTCTGTGCAGAGACGCCTGCGTGTGGTTGTGAAAGACGACAACAAGATGGTTATTTAGCAGTATTAGCTATGTTGGTCTTCATTATAAACACACAGCACATTGTTACATGGTTTCTTTTAGAATATTTTATCTGTAATTTCTCATGTCTGAGGTCAACAGTTCTCCTCGTATTGATTCCTTTATTGAATTTGCTTTGCGTCAGTCTGCATAAAGATCTCATTTCAGCCGTAGTATGGAACAGCCACTGTAGATATAATGTGATACTCATGCAAAAGGCTTGAATTTGTTTGTTTTTTTCCCTGTCGAAAATGTTAATTTCATAAAGGCCCAAGTGTTGCTGGAACAAGTTGTGATTAATTTGCTAAATTTACCAGCATTTTTACCATTTTTAATTGTTTTGTAGATGGTTTGTAAAGTTATGGCAGGTACCTGCCATTGCAGAGCTTTTATTTCTGCAATTACAGTCCAAATTGTCCATCTCCAAACAAGCTAATTTCAGTTGTAAGCGTGAGTAATGATTGGGTTGTGTGTAAATGATGGCCTGGGCTCTTAGTCGAGACAATACCAAAATACATCACAACCTATGGACTGATTTCTGGCCATGTTTTTCTTTTTCAGATAACAAACCAACATCACCCCAGACTGTTCGTTCCTGCTGTCAGTGTAATTCCGGGTTGCCCGCTAAGCTGTGGCCCTGCATCATGGAGAGCGTCCAAAGTGTCACTGAAGGCTGACCAGAAGGAATGAGGCACTCCAGGAGATGTTCCCAAGTGGCCTTGTGGATGCAGTAGTTGCGTTTCCGAGTGCTTTTTTATGACTAGTGTTGCATGTGTGTCTTTGGACACATCCTAACATCACCTGCCTATTTGTCAGGCGGGGACATGATGCTCTGAGACTGGAGTGGAGAAACGCACAACAAAGAAGCCCCTCTGGTAAACGAAGAAAAAGGGAAAAAGCTGTCCAATAGACACACGGGTCCATTCGGCTGCAGTTTTGGCTCATTTAAGTGTCTTCTGAACCGCTTCGCATTTTAACAGCAACACCTTTCCTCTGTCCTGTGAGGCGTCTCTCTCCCCCCCCCCCCCCTCCCTAAAACAGTCTCCATTGTCATTGGAGTTTCTATGGTTTGCATGGCTGGAAAATAACCGTGGAGAGGCCAGGGTATCACAAGCTTATGGATTTTGACAAGAGAGGGGGCAAGGGAGAGACAGAGGAAGGGAAAAAGATGTCTAAGACAACAAGCAGCAGGCCTGGACATGGGGGCAGGAGTACAGGGAGCAATTCTGGAGTTCTTATGGTTGGTCCAAACTTCCGCGTGGGTAAAAAAATTGGCTGTGGAAACTTTGGAGAACTGCGGCTGGGAAAAAATCTCTATACTAACGAATATGTGGCCATTAAGTTGGTAAGTATCTCTTGAACTATCTCTTGAAATTGAAAACAAAAACCTACTGTTCCAGGTGTCCTCAAATAACTTATTCTGATAAATCTCTATTGTGAAAAGTTATTATCTTAATTACAGCCCAGTTTCATTGTGCACTTGACTGTTTGAGAGTGAGATACACAGGAAGTAAATAAGAACAATCAGACGGGGCCCTTTTCCCACGACCTGCTCTTGTATGCTTTTGAGTCAGCTGTCCTCTGGATGAGGTGAAGAAACTGCGACTGAAAGAACATTTTTCTTAAGTGCATTTCAGTGTTTGTTTGTTTCTTTAGTAACCTTTGTCACTTCATGCACAGTAGCAATTCTTGTAAAGATCATTTTTACACTTCCTTCCCTTTCACCAATTTCTTCGTCATTAGAATAATGTTAATTCATTTGTAGGCCCTTATTAAATAATCCCACACAGGCCTTAAGCTCAGTCAGTAGTGTACTTGCTTTGTGTCAGCATGAGCGGTGTTTTTTTTTTTTCCCCAGCGGCACTGGTTTAGTAGCTTTCAAACAGACTGTGAAAACCACATGAAATGTCAAGGCCTGTTTGTTTTCTGATTGCTTGATTCTGGGGCAGCCTGTGACAGCTCAGCCATTTCCTCAGCACTTCAACTTTTCTCTTCACCATAAATTTGTTGCCACTTGTACCACTTTGATGTTTGAAATCTGTTTTTCCCCTGAAATTTGGTCAGTCTAGAAGAAGAGGTCTAACTCCCATTCTAAGTAGGTGTTAATACTGAAGCTGTTGGGGCTAGGCATATGATTTATATATGATTAACGTTAACGTTTCTGTCTCTGAGGGAGGTCGTTATCGCTGAATAGGTATTAACTAAAGGTTGTGCTAACCACTAGAAGGCAGAGGTTAGCAAACAGCTGTAATTGCAGTCCTCCTCTTGTCTGAAGTCTTTAATTGTGCTTGGTGCCTCTCCCCCTCTGCCTGTGAACCCTCCCATCTGTTTGGGTATTTTTATCCCCATGGTGTCCAGCTATATCTGGATCTGGCATTAGGGCTGTAACACCACTATGTGGATCTCGTGGCTACTGGACCCAACATCTCCGACTGTAAAATAACAACAGGGTGAAGTCTGCCAAAGGGCTCATCAGACCCGACTTGACTCTGTAGACTCGGGGTTATTAAGGACTTTTTTTGTTTTGTTGTTGATGTGTATTTTCATGTTGTTTTTAGAGTTAAAATTACGACTTCTGTTGCTTCCTTTCAGGTTCACTATCGTTATCTTTTGTAGGCGTACATTTTCAGCATCAGTGTTATTACTGGGCTTTTATTTATCTGATATTTTAGAAAGACACAGAAAAACAGCAACATGTAATAGTAAAATTACAGTTGATGTTTTGTGTTTGCACATGTGTAGCTTTGGGTGAGTTTGTTGGCAGGTTGTGTACGTATGGGTATAGAAGAAAGGACAGACACGGGAAAGAAAATTCAGTGAATACATAAAAAAAATAAAAATAAATAAAACGCACACACACACTGCTGTTTCGTGGCATCTTAGGTTCATTCCCAGAGATGGGAATACCCTAATAGTAGAGCCAGGATGGGTCAGGACACTTAACAGCTGGCACAGCTCTGGGCATTACTGGCGTTGACATGAAGAAGGCTTCTCCCTTCACCCAGACTGCAGATAGTTCCCCGTCCACTTGTTTCTGTCTGTCCCTGATCTCACAGCTCTCCGGGGTAACCCCGTGAGTGTCACTGCCTGTCAAGTAGGGTATCTGATTTGTCAGAGGCTGTTGCTGAGCATTTCCTGACAGACTAAAACAAATAACAGTCCTGTTATCTATGAACATAAGTTAGACATGAGTTGAATATTGTCGTTTTATCACAGATTTCATTGATCACTGTAAAAATGACAAAATCAGAAAATATGCTGTTTGTTACATGTATCAATCTGTCAATCAGTTCTCAAACAGTTCACTAATTGTTTAGTATATACAGTGGGGCAAAAAAGTATTTAGTCAGCCACCGATTGTGCAAGTTCCCCCACCTAAAATGATGACAGAGGTCAGTAATTTGCACCAGAGGTACACTTCAACTGTGAGAGACAGAATGTGAAAAAAAAATCCATGAATCCACATGGTAGGATTTGTAAAGAATTTATTCGTAAATCAGGGTGGAAAATAAGTATTTGGTCAATAACAAAAATACAACTCAATACTTTGTAACATAACCTTTGTTGGCAATAACAGAGGTCAAACGTTTACTATAGGTCTTTACCAGGTTTGCACACACAGTAGCTGGTATTTTGGCCCATTCCTCCATGCAGATCTTCTCGAGAGCAGTGATGTTTTGGGGCTGTCGCCGAGCAACACGGACTTTCAACTCCCGCCACAGATTTTCTATGGGGTTGAGGTCTGGAGACTGGCTAGGCCACTCCAGGACTTTCAAATGCTTCTTACGGAGCCACTCCTTTGTTGCCCGGGCGGTGTGTTTTGGATCATTGTCATGTTGGAAGACCCAGCCTCGTTTCATCTACAAAGTTCTCACTGATGGAAGGAGGTTTTGGCTCAAAATCTCACGATACATGGCCCCATTCATTCTGTCCTTAACACGGATCAGTCGTCCTGTCCCCTTGGCAGAAAAACAGCCCCATAGCATGATGTTTCCATCTTCACAGTAGGTATGGTGTTCTTGGGATGCAACTCAGTATTCTTCTTCCTCCAAACACGACGAGTTGAGTTTATACCAAAAAGTTCTACTTTGGTTCATCTGACCACATGACATTCTCCCAATCCTCTGCTGTATCATCCATGTGCTCTCTGGCAAACTTCAGACGGGCCTGGACATGCACTGGCTTCAGCAGCGGAACACGTCTGGCACTGCGGGATTTGATTCCCTGCCGTTGTAGTGTGTTACTGATGGTGACCTTTGTTACTTTGGTCCCAGCTCTCTGCAGGTCATTCACCAGGTCCCCCCGTGTGGTTCTGGGATCTTTGCTCACCGTTCTCATGATCATTTTGACCCCACGGGATGAGATCTTGCGTGGAGCCCCAGATCGAGGGAGATTATCAGTGGTCTTGTATGTCTTCCATTTTCTGATGATTGCTCCCACAGTTGATTTTTTTCACACCAAGCTGCTTGCCTATTGTAGATTCACTCTTCCCAGTCTGGTGCAGGTCTACAATACTTTTCCTGGTGTCCTTCGAAAGCTCTTTGGTCTTGGCCATGGCGGAGTTTGGAGTCTGACTGTTTGAGGCTGTGGACAGGTGTCTTTTATACAGATGATGAGTTCAAACAGGTGCCATTCATACAGGTAACGAGTGGGGGACAGAAAAGCTTCTTACAGAAGACGTTACAGGTCTGTGAGAGCCAGAGATTTTCCATGTTTGAGGTGACCAAATACTTATTTTCCACCCTAATTTACGAATAAATTCTTTACAAATCCTACCATGTGAATTCATGGATTTTTTTTCACATTCTGTCTCTCACAGTTGAAGTGTACCTCTGGTGCAAATTACTGACCTCTGTCATCATTTTAAGTGGGGGAACTTGCACAATCGGTGGCTGACTAAATACTTTTTTGCCCCACTGTAAATGTCACATGAAACATATCAGATGTTCTCATGCTGCTTGTTTACTGAGCCTCTGACTTAGTAACACAAATGTTACTAAATATGTGTTTAAAAAAAAGTAGAAATTTTTTTGCATTTGAATGGTATGAAAAAAAGATTAAAGTTTGCTTATTCTGCTTTGCTAAGTACTCCTTGCAGGTCTATTATAGACTTTAATATAGACTAGAGCCTGATTTAATGGTGCATTTTGGACAACATCTCTTGGAGAAACTCTGATGTACAGTAATGAGTAGATGAGAAAACGAAGACAGAGGGAGAGTGTGTAATATAAATTTCTTTATGCCCGGTCAAGTGAAGATTGTTGTTTTACCAAGAAACTAATAAAACTATTTTCTTGGGATAACAAATGTAATCTGGTTGACGAAAGTAGTTTTTAATCTGCTTTGTTGTAACAACCAATTTTAAATGCTAAGCTCTGAAGGATGGCATGTAATGATTAGTTAGTCTTTGGCTGGTACTGTTGTTTGCTGAATGCTGTGTTTGGCTGGGTATTTTGGTGGCACCTCTGTGAATCAAAGTAAAAAGGTGAATGTCAGTTTCACCCTGCTTTGCCACTTAATAGCAGAGACAGAGATTGAGTTGGTATGGTATGAAAGGCCTGTGCACTCGATCCTCTGGCAGTGGATCGAGAATTGCTTTAAACGTTGCTGCAGAGAGAAGCTGCTAAGTGCTGAAAGGTCGTCTTTGTTGGCCGGCCTTGTGGACACACAGTAGGTCAGTCTTTGGTTCAGCTGGGTGCTTTCTCACACTGGCAAGTGCCTACGTGTTGGAGGCAGGACTGTACAGACGCTGCTGTAAGTACACTGCAGGCTTCACTCCCAAGGGGAGATCCCAGAGTCTTAAAGAAACAAAACCATTAAATGTCTGCTTGCTGTTGTGGCTTACTGTACACACTAGCCACCCATCAGGCTTTACTGAGAGGGTAAAGTGACACATCATCTCCATCAGAACATTTTCGTCTAAACCTTTCTATCCATGAGGCATTTTACAGATTTTCATTTTAATACTGCTGTCTTGATGTAGCACTCGCTCTGTCTTACCATCTGTAGTTAATTGTTTTTCGAGAGGTCTTCAACCCCCTCTCAACCACTTCCCTTAGTTTTTGCGTACATTTTTGTTAGGATGTCTACCAGTCCACTTTGAACAGACTTTTGAGTTACAATCTTTTCAGTTTGGTTTTTATTTCTAATCCCTTTTGATGTAGCTGGTTGTTTATCGACAGATAGGAATGGCCTGTGATACTTTCCGCCTTCAGAACTGGTATTGGCAGTAATGAATCAAATAAATGAAGTCTCCTCTTTGTGGTCATGACTACCTTTAGCTATGACAAATGTCTGTAATATCTCCTGAACGCAGGAGGAGAGTAATAAGTAGTGTGGTGCTGATACTTATTGTACAGCCAATGCCTCCCTATAGCTCAGTGAGAGGGGGCTGATGTTGGATGGCCATCTAGGGAGATGAACACAGTAAACACAGCATCCTACTGTGCATTGTGTGCCAGCCACGTGCATGCAGAGGAGTATTTTATGTAGACGGTGCTTGTTAAAGACAGACACATTTCAGATGTGGGGGGGAAAACAACATTTGTTTTGAGGAATAGAAAGACACCATATGAATTTATAAACTAGGGCTAGTTATAGTCAAATCTACAAGTTGGATAAAGTACAAAATGTCTGATTGGTGCATGTGCTTTGCTGATGTCTCTGCCTTTTACACTTGAACACGATGCCTATCAAGAAACACCGTAAAGCTATTGTGGCTTTAAAAGACGCTGTTTTTTTTTTGTTTTTTTTTCACTGTGCAAAAAGACAGAGTGCATATTGTTATTTAGGGAAATGATCTAGCTGAGTGCATTATGCAAGTTTTAGACAGCCTTATTAGATAGCTTAGTCTGAGTCAAATAGCAGCAAAAAACAACCTTAATCTGTGGTAAATCTGCAGTTCCCCCATCAGCGCTAGAGTGTTTTATTATACTTTATTTATTTATTTTTGTTTATGGATGGCAAATTTGGAGTGTCACTGCTTCCATCCTTTCCACTAAGTAACTTATACAAGGACAAACGGAGTGAGAAGCAGCATGGTTGTTGGGACTGCATTATGTTCAGGCTGCTAGACAGCCAGGTACAAACGAAAGCTCATATCTATTTGTATGTGGCTGAGGCACTGATAATACTGAGCAGATGTTCACTCTGTTAGAAACAAAAAAGTCATTTAAATGGTAAATGGCCTGTATTTATATAGCGCTTTACTAGTCCCTTAGGACCCCAAAGCGCTTTACATATCCAGTCATCCACCCATTCACGCACACATTCACACACTGGTGATGGCAAGCTACATTGTAGCCACAGCCACCCTGGGGCGCACTGACAGAGGCGAGGCTGCCGGACACTGGCGCCACCGGGCCCTCTGACCACCACCAGTTCAACTTAATGTTACTTTACGTATTTCACTAAATGTTTTGCTTCCAGTGAGGACCAGTATACACTGGTAACTACAAGGGATGACCATTGTAAGCATAAATACTATCTGATACTCGCTGTGAAATATTTTAGTTATTTATTTTGTGGTTTTAACAGACTTTAATGTTGTGCATTTCTCACATTTATGGAGTAATATTTAATATCACCATACCACATATAATTCATCGGTCTGATATCTGGTTGTTGAGGTGATGTTCTGTTTTTGTTGGGTAACAAATGCGTTCTTTGTGTGTTACAGAATGTAGTAGGGGTGGTAGTTTACATACAAGTGCTGGTAAACTCCAGGATGTAGAGATTGTAGTACAACAAATAGTCTCACAAAATATTTGATCTATGAAAGAACTTGTTTGTTTGAAAATGACCATGCCTAGCATGCTCTGTGAAGGACCAACTATAGCATGGTCGATTATATACCTTACTCCTTTTTTTATTTTTTTATTTTTTTATTTTTTCAAATCCAAGTTTGAAATCATGTTTGGTGAACAGATGATTGTCTCCGGTTGACTCTTTTATGTTCTGTGGCTGAGTCACCGGTGCAGAGGCATATGAGTGAGGCAGTGTATCTGAGTGAAGCCAGTCACAGTGCTGGGTCAGTCGTGATGGAAATCTGAGGGGTTGGATCCAACTCTCTTGTCTGCCTCTCACTGAATCATGATAAGCAGCTCTCGTTGCGGTCTAGTTCAGCAGCTTACACCAGCTCGCCATGAGGCAGTTGTTGAAAAACTTTGAAGGAGCAAAAGCTCTATCAGCATGTTTGTCAGGAATTCAAGTGACATCTTGACGCTTTAGCTTTGGCTCTCTAGAGTGCATGCTGGGCAGACTGAGTTAAAAGATCCTTGGATGTCAACAGTATGTAAAAGCCTACCTTTAGTCAGCTAGCTAATCCTCTAATGCAGGGGTGGGCAATTCCAGGCCTCGCGGGTCGGTGTCCTGCAGGGTTTAGATCTCACCTTGGGTCAACACACCTGAATCACATGATTAGTTCGTTACCAGGCCTCTGGAGAACTGCAGGAGCTAATTTAGCCATTTAAATCGGCTGTGTTGGTTCAAGGACACATCTAAAACCTGCAGGGACACCGGCCCTCGAGGCCTGGAGTTGCCCACCCCTGCTCTGCTCAAATGAATCGGTAGCCGGCAGCAACACAGTGCGTTCATGCAGACTCACATTTGATGTTTGTCAAGATTTTGTCACAGGCATAAAAGCTGCACAGGAATGTCTGTGTCTTAAATGTTGGTGTTTTTTATAGAAGTACATAAAACACTGACACTGCAAAATCGTGACAGCATAAAAAATAGGTTTGAATATGGTGTATGGGCGTGTGTGCCTGTGGAGCAGTGAGTGCTGTGTAATTGTAGCTTCTAAGTCCACATCCTGGTTCAAACCAAAGCACTAGTCACATTTTCCATTCAGCTGTTTCAGGAGTTACACTCGAGAGTCCATCGCCAAATTACATGCAATGTTCAATCATCACCAGTTTCTCACATTTTGCTCCTTTTTGGTCACTGCCGTGAATGCATGCTTCACCGCTCTGCCTTGACTTTCTTTACAGGATTGTAATTGAGGTGGTACACAAGAGCCAAAATAACCAAACCAGAATCAGATGATGGTCATTTGAAAAGACCTAGAGCCAGACTGACCTCAGGTCGGTCTATTTCTGAGAGTTTGCTTTGCAAGAGAAGGGGGCAAAGCTCGAGTTCAGAGTTAAAGCTGCTCGATGCCATGTAGGAAATTCAGATATGCTGCCGTATTGCTGGGGCTTAACGGGATCTAGGGCAAATGATTAGGAAAGGGACACTGAGTCATTTTTTTGTCATGTTGACTGTAGTTAAGCTTGTCAGCTTTGAAATGAAACTACAGGCTCTTTAAATCTATTGAAAAATTTTGTCATATCAGGGAATTAAAATATAATAAGTGTAAATAAAATACAGTAAGGACTGCTGATTGTTTTCTGTTTTGCATTGCACTGTTACACACACACATCAGCTGTGTGTGTGTGTGTTTTTAAGATGTTATAAACAATGATCAGCTGAAATTCTAGCTAGGCTTTATTTACACAACTTGTGGCTACAGTTTCAGAGTTAAACAAACAAGGCTATGCAATTCAGCGTATCAAACTTTGGCCATGACTCGGTCCCGTAAAAGACAAAGGAGACTTCCTATTAAGGTTCATGTCAGTGGAACAACCCATGACTGTGTAGATCACTGCGTAATATGTTTTTCCTGCTCTGTCTGTAGCGGCTGACTTTGACATGTTTTAAATGCGCACAGAATTGTCAGAAGCTATAAGCCATAACTGTAATATAAAATTAGGGAAAGCAGTTTATGGTTGCAGTAAATGGCATCTTATAACCACCTCAAAGCCTGATAATAATAGATATTGAACACTAATTCCTGCTAAGGTCATCTTGATTCTTGATAATAACATTACATGGTTGTGTTTCTCAATTCATTCAGCTGTGCCACACCTGTCACAGAGCCACTCCTTAACACAGGCAGTAATTCAGTTGGAATAATAGTGTACACGGGTCAGAGGCCACCACTCCTTTACTGTACTCGTGTGCATAAAGAAGTGTTTCTTGACCTTGTCCGTAATGTTCTTCTTCACCTCTTGCGTTTAAAAATAATCTTTCTAAGGAAGATGATTCTTTGGGATGAAATGAATGTCTAAATCTGGCTGATCCCAGCACTTCCTGATTGCCGCACTAGGTTTTGGGAAACAGCTGATGATTCCATCTGGGCATGTTAAATTTGAGCTGAAACAGGAGAAGAGCTGGCCACTGGCCAGCTGTTGCCCTCGAACACTGCTGACTTCTTAAAACCACCTTCTAACCTCTAGCTTGAATTGAGAGAATCTAAGCACACCTCAGCCATTTGTCTGAGGCCTACGGTGATCCATTAGCACAACTAAAGTGAGTGTGATGGCTTGGAAGTAAAGATGCACTCTGTTGACATTTGTGTTGCTCTGTCTAAGATGAGATGAGTCACATTGTCAGTTTCATATTTTGAAATGGTTTACTGGGAGCCAAGCAAAGGTCAGCATCTATTCTGAGCCTTATGCATAATGCTGGGTCTGATCCCTGGACATAGGCATACATATGCAATGTCATCGTGGCTGAACAACAGATATTTATTTATGAATTGCATTACATCCGTGCAGCTGTTGCTTCATCAGTCAATTTTAAGTGTATGATATTGTTCACGGGGGTCAAGGCGCAATCTCTTTTATTTAATGAATATGACATGATACGTCTTTGCAGCTGAATATGTCAGCTGTAAAAATAATTGTTTAACACCATATAACTGGTGTTCAAAATGAATACAAAATATTTATTTTAAATCTAAATTTATTGTAAGTTGATGCTACATGTGCAACCAAAACAACTTACTGTCTTTTTTGGTGATTTCAGCTATAATTTTATTTTATTCTGCTGTAATCTAGTGGTTGTTACTTTACCCAGTCCCTGAGGCCAGAGCTGATGTTTCTCAGCTGTGTGGAAATGGAGATCAGATTTAGCCCAGATGACATCATATGCAGATGGTTAATCCCAGGAAAAGGACTTTGTGTGGTGCTGACGGTCTGCTCTGTCTACAAGTCTTTGGAGTCCATGAAAAGTTATAATGCAGAAACCAGCAACTGATCGCTGATGACATAATTGTATATTCGTACAAGCTTCAAGTGTTTTGCTCTTAAGGGTCATCCTTCAAATGGCATGTAACATTTAAACTCTGTGCCATTCGCAGGCTGTTGTAGCTGCAGGATTTGAGGCTCTAAGGGATGTTTTTGTGTTGATATCAACAAGTCTGTAACCTTTTTAGTGTTGAGCTGCAGCTAGTAGTCATTTATAGCTGTTTCAGTTCCCATCTTGCCCATTATAGGGTGTCTTCAGTAGTTAGACTGAAGACACCCTATAATGAAGCTGCTTCAGTGTTGTGTCTGAATGGCTGTCATGCTTTTGGAAAATCTACTCCTACTTTCTTGCTTGTGAAGTTGTTTATAAGGATTTGGTTTGTCAGTAAGAGATAAAGCTGTCACAATCTACAGCTCTGGGTTAGTTTCCTTTCTTTATTTAGGGTTTGGTATCATAAATTTAACAGCTTAGATGTAATGTCAGCAGCAAACTATTGTGTTGCCTTTTTAACACACAGAGTACACCAGTCAGCCAGGAGAACTACAATCAGGGAAAGATAAATGAAACAACACTGCTAACACCAGTATGCTGTGATTATTAATTTAACGTGGTCCACTGATGAACAGTTGTTGAGTTGGCAGCTGGGTCAATGGTGCCAAGGCTCCCTGATGTGTGTGGGGAGGAATGGCCTGGCCCATGTGTTCTGATCCCACAGAGCTGGCCATTGATTAATCAGAAGCTCAGGGTTCAGTTTCCTGGGGTTCAACTAGGCCAAGGTCCTGAAGCACTTTGAGTGGCCAGTAAGAGTAAGACACTAAAACTGACTGTTTTCTGTATATTAAGTCTTTCTTTTTTTCTAACTTTAGGAATGTGCCTAATAGAGCCCTGTATTTTGTTACTCCACTAAAGATAGCATAGCACCTCTGTGCCCTTTTAAACACACAAAATGTCCCCATCACCTGACCATTAACCCATCAGAAAGAATCTAGAGCAGAAAACTGCTGCTGGTCTGACAGGCATATATTGATGTGAACTTCTGTTATTTTGCTAGACTTGGAATATGAATTGTGGTCCGAGCTGTCGCAGAGTCTGTATGCCACGTGAGTCCAGTAAACCTGAAGGGCTGTTTGGGGGCTCTGTCTTTAAATGCTGGTGTCACTTCTAATGTGGGTTCCTCAGTCCTCATATACAATATAGATAGAGTGTGTACAGGGGTGTTGGTGTGTGGGTGGGTGGGGTGAAGGACCCTTTTCAATCTGTGGATCAGCTGAGTATACATTTATGACAATGAAAACCTACTATTGTATTCCTTCCGCCATAGTGCCTTTGCCCTGCCCAGTCACGCTACAGGATAGCTCCCATTCTGAGCATGCATAGTAAGCCCAGGAAGCAGATTTGAAAAGAAAAAATCTTGATTTGTGCAGGAAGCTGAGAAGAATCCTTATCATATACAGAGATGTTACATCAGACATTTGTAGCTCGGCCCTGGTCATTCACACAGCCATAGCTTAGCCCATCTGCTGGGAATAGAGATGACTCTTGAGTACGTAAAGCTGCCATAAGCCTCTGTTTCCTATTGTAAGCTGTTTTAAAGGGTCCTGCGATCTGCCATCTGTTTTTGCCCCTTATTTATATATTGAATATATTCTCTCCCTCTCCTCCCTGGCATGGCCTGACATGTGTGAGAGACCTGCTCCACCTCCCAGAGCAGTCACACGTCTTCTCCCTCAGGCTTCCACTCCTTTTTATTGCCTCCTCAGTTTCTACTCACTAGCTCTGTGCTTTTCTGTACATTTTTTTTCTTTGAAGAATTGCAGAAAAATATGTATGTGATGACTCTGAGATCAGCCAAAGGCTTATCCCATCATCATATGTTCTAGAAAACTATGCGTATAGTTCTTTTTCAAAGAAGGGTTTTCCATGTGCTTATTAATATAATATGTTTACATTTGTACACTGTGCAAAAGTCTTGAGCCACCCCTCATTTCTTTATATTTTGCTTCTAAGGAGCCAGGCTTGCTTAAAAGTGCTCTTCAGTCTTTCTGGAGGCCTTTCAAAGTTTTTTCTAAGGACACTGAATAATTGTTTGTATCTGAGAAATATTTCTTTTTGTTAAATTACTTAACACTGATCTATGAATCACTGGACACTTTGTTACTACAAGCCTGTCACAACAACACATAATTGTTCCTATTTATTTAGTTGAATCTACAAAAATGCCAAAGATGGTGCAGTTTGACCGGCACAATCCAGCGGTTTTCCACCAGCAAGGTGATACCCAAAGACCTGTTAGCCGTAAACTTGGCATATCATATCATATCATATCATATCATATCATATCATATCACAGCATCATGTGTAATGGGTTCTAAATCATTTTCATGAAACTCGACAAATGGAGGACAAAAGAACTGCCAGGCTTAAAAGAACTACCGTAGATGTGCAGTCATGTCTCTAAGAAAGACTGACACAGGATCTGCCCCCATTGTTCCATTTACTGAAACCTCATCAGAAATGAGTGAATAAAATCAGAGGACACAGATTTATGGAGTGATGAATCCAGATCTGAAATATTTTTAATAAAATCACCATCATTATGTGCAGAGTAGTGTTGGATAGAGCAGGGCGACCAAAAATATTTATCACGATATACATTTGAAAATTTGCGATAAGATATAACTGACGATATAATTGACACTAGACAAAATACTTTACAACTCCTCAACTTTATTAGTGCAAAAAAAAACAACATCAATGTATTTTCACTTCAACAAGCAGCTGTTTTTTATGTGCATTAAAATAAATATAAAAATTTAACAGTGCAAATGCAAATTCCTCGCTGACAGTTTAACCAAAAGGCATTTCCAGTGGAAACTGGCTGACATATCCTCAGCATAACCATGTATAATATCCACGAAACTTAAAAAGAGGTTATAAACACACAATACAGTAATATTATGTTGAAGCACATAGGGCTGCCACGATTTGTCGACTAGTCACGATTACGTCGACTATCAAAATCGTCGACGACTGATTTAATAGTCGACGCGTCGTTTGAAACTTTGTACGATCACAAAAGACGCAGGAATAAGTGGCAGGATTTAAGAGTGTAATAACGGACTGAAACAGAAGATGGCAGCACTGCATGTACAAGGATGTCAGCTACCGTTAAACCCCGAAGAAGAAGAAGCAGCAGCTGTGTCCCAGAATTCATAGCGCGGCCCAGCGCAGTTTCCAACAATGGCGGCAGCTAGTTAGTTTTAATGTTACTCTTATTATTCTTTCTGGGTCACAAAATAAACGTTTAACATATTTTCAGGCGAGAATGTAGCTGTGTAAACCTCAAATATCTGCTCAGTTTATCAGGACACCACATATTTTCAAAAGCGCTCCGACGTTTTCGGAGACATCTGTTGCCCACTAGCTCGTTAGCGAGCCGGGGGCTAGGCTCACTAGCGCCCTGAGAACACCGGACTCCCCGCAAATCGTTTTCAAACCCACCGCCGTCTTTCGCTACTCAGGTTAAATATATATGAGTCACTTAGATAACTTAAAATGTTATTGTTTGGCTTTTTTTTTTTTTTAGTATTTTATTTGTTCCTGAGTAAATCAGTTTGTCTGAGATTAAAGTTATAGGTTTTACACAGCTGAATAAACGTCAAGCAGACAGGTGATTATCAGAAGTGTGAGATGCTCCAGAATATACTCCAGTGTCCTGTTATATTTTAGATAGCAAGGAGTTTATTAAACTTCACCGAAACAATCTGCAAATTTCATTAAAATTTAATAAACTATCATCTTGTCTTTATTTTTAGTTAGCACAGACCTTAAACACTTCAAGCTGTAAGCTAATGATAGTTATATAAGAGCAGATGCTGCTGGTGCAATAAGCTGTAGTTTTACGTCTAATGGATGATGATCTGATTAGTCGACTAATCGCAAAAATAATCGGTGACTAGTTGACTATCAAAATAATCGTTTGTGGCAGCCCTAGAAGCACAGTACGTATCACTCCGCGAGGCTCCGCCTACGATAGCCGTAATGCTCCGACAATCCATCAAGCGGTGCGGCTTCGAAGCTTAGCAAAGTCGTACTGAAACATTTAACAGATTTTTGAGCGCCGTGCACATAAAATCGTTTCGAGGTCAGTAAACACAACCAGAGTTCATACATAAGGCACACGGGATTATAAGGGGCTCTGTCGACTTTCAGAAAAATCAAAGGATTGATTTTAAGTGCGCCGTATTTTCCAAACAACACGGTAATAACGACGGCCCGCTAGCATGCGCTACCAAATATAGTGCTTTGTTGTGTATCTGACGGACGAAAGCTAAACCAGTTCCACACCAGTGAAGCTGCAGAATTTTTACAAACCAGTTCAGGTTCATCTGTTTCATTCAACGATCCGCTTTCGCTCTTCTCATTCTCCGCCGCCGCCATGTGCGTATGTAAACAAAGGCGCACTGCGCATGCGCGTTTTACCCATAGTCTATCGCGATATTTCATTTTCTTATCGTTGCCCAACATTACACCGGTATTACCGTGAACGGGATGATATGGCCCAGCCCTAGTGTTGGATCATGTTGACAAAGAGCAAAAGGCAGACAATTGAATGTCCTTCAAGAAGCCTGCATATGTATTCCTAAAGACTGCTTAAATGCTAGCTTTCTCAGCTGATTGCAGAAGTTTCACACTGCAAAACACATAACATAACATTACCAAATAAATCCAGTGTATTAGAGAGGGAAAAAGCCAACTGGCTGTATAACACTGATCACAGCTGTTTTTGTTTTCCCCACAATTAGGCACCTTGATTAAACCAGGGCCTATGTGGGTGGCATTTTAGCACACAGGCAACACTATAGCAAGGTTGGTCAATGCTCTTATGTTTTGTTTTGTTTTTTTAAAACCACCTCCGCTAAACCGTCTTCTGAAAGCACCTTAAACAAAAGCCACAGGATGTATTTATAGCCCTGACAGCCATTTATCATAAAAGGATGTAAAGTCCCTCACCGTGTTCAACATGGCTCATACTTTGTGTTCACACTCCTACGTCCTTGCAGGGCACCAGAAGTAGACGATGCTCCTGATTTGATAAAGGCCTAATGGAGTGAATGTGGGAGCTTGACAGCCTTTCAGCTTTCAGTTTATATAATTTAAAATAGGAGTGCTTTGGAATTAGATGCCCATGGGAAACAAGTTGATCAAAGTGAAGTTGCTGGGCTCAATAAAGTTTAGGGAATTTTCATATTTTTGTATGTAGAGTAGCTGACTTAACACACAGAAAGCTACAAAACTTTAGGCATGTAAAGCCAGTACACCAAGCACTAAAACTTGGGTTTTAACAAAGGCTGTGGCACAGCTATTGAAGATTAAGGAGAGGAATTAAGTTGGGTGTGTTTGTTCTATCCCCTTCACGTTTGTCTATAATGCCCTTGTCATCATGAGAGTGGGGTTAATCAGATTACATTTTAGGTTGCAAAGCTGGAGCTTGCGATATAATGAACATTATGTCCTGGCGTGTTGATTATCAGCCATGTCATCACAAAAGCCTGTTGTACACCAGCTGGAACTGCTCTTTATCCTCTCACGTCCCTCAAGTGTGACCTGAAACTTAATTAAAGTTCTGTTTGGCATTAAAATAAGTAAAACGTGGTACAATAGGTATTTAAGTTAATTGCAAGGCAGTGCAATAGAGCTGGGCGATATGAGATTTTTTTCATATCACGATATATTTTTTTTCATTTCAGGCGATAACGATATCTATCACGATATAAGCCAAATAACTATATTTGTAAGATTTAAATGTGCTGTTGCTCACAAGTAAAATGTGAAATAATCAGCAGCTTGTTTTTATTTAAATATTTATTTCCCATAATAAGTTCAACAGGGTAGATGTACTTAAGGAACATGAGACTTTTTCAGATAAATAAAGGCAAATATTGCAAACTACACAAAAGGCAGCCGCTAAAGCGTTTAAGTTTCAAAATAGAACAAACGAAACAGACTAAATTGTCAATTCCACTTAGAAACAAATTATTAATTCTAAAAATAAATCTTAGTTTGTTTTACAGAAGAACAGACAAAACTGACTAACTTTTGTCAATATCAAATAAACTGAGAACTAAAAGGAAATTCTCAATCTCTCCTTGTTGTATAGCTGAGCTTTTCAAACAGTTTTAACAGTTACTTTAGTCTGACAAAAGCCGAATGACGAATTAGCGCTTCCAGTCAGAGACTGAGGCTACGTCCACACGTACACGGGTATTTTTGAAAACGGAGATTTTCCGTTTTCGTTTTAAAAAATAATCCCGTCCACACATAAAGGCAGAAATGAAGGAAAACGCTGCTATGAACATGCCAAAGCAGCAGGTGGCGCTAGATTCCTAACCGTGCCTAAATGTTGGCCAATCAGAAGTCTAGAAGCCTCGGTGGGAAAAAGTAAACAAAGCTGGGGCATAGAAGCAGAACCGAGTCGTATGTGTGGAGGGACAGTAACTGTGTGTATATGTAAGCATTTAAACACTGCAGAGAGTAGAATTAACAGTAACAGTATTGTAGAAATTCATTTCACCGAAACAATAACGTGGCGCAGTGTGACGCATGCACCAGTTTATTGTATTTCCAGACTTGCTTTCGGCACATTTACAGTGCACGCTACTCTGTTTTTTGTCAGACTTGAAATAGCCGAAATACCTTCACACTACGGAGCTTCTATGGCTCTTCCGTTCGACAATCTCTCCGGCGTTGGAACCATCATCTGTTTTCTCTTCGGTCACGCTCGGTTGATTTTTCTAGTCGGCACACTCATTTCCTCCATTACGCGCTGGCTCCATTACCCGCTGGCTGCTTCCCAAACAAACACACTTGTGCTGTACGTAACAAGTCACGCAACGTGACGCTGCGGCTGTGATTGGTTCGGCTCTGCGCTACTTAATTTGGATTGGCTGACCTTTATTTTTTTTTTATTTATTTATTTTTTTTAGAGGACAAGAGCGGCGAGGTCTATCGCGATAGCTTAATTTCTCTATCGAGTAAAAGTTATATCGCGATACATATCGTTATCGTTCTATCGCCCAGCTCTACAGTGCAATCATAAAAATGCACGCGAGGTTGTTCCTCACAAACATTGCTCCCTTGGGGTAAAATTCACACTTTTATGGTGTAGGGAGTTTAAAACGTCCTTTCACGTGCGATATGACCAAAATCTCATATCCCGATATAAGACCTCTATCGTCTCAATAATGTAATAATATAAATCACAAAAATTTAACATTTTCTGTAAATTCTGTGAATCTCGGGCATCTCGACTTGTGTGAAGTGTTTCCAGCTGGGCTTCGTGTACCTGGAATTTTTAACCGATGCATGAAACAATATTTATTTTGGTTATAAGTTGTAACGGCCGCCGTTTTCGTTGTGAGTATTTATTACACAGCGTGCTGCGGGGAAAAGTCTGTTCTAACGTTTGAGTCTAAGGTTTATTTGTTAGCACCTGACTAGGGCTCTGGGTATCGTCACTGATTTCTAGAATCGATTCCGATTGACAAGGTCCTGAATCAATTCGATCCACGATTCAATTTCATTTGAATCTGGGAAATTTTGCCTCAGACAGTCAGAAATATTATAATTCAGATCAGTATATTTACATATTTTTGTATCTATAAAAAGGAAGCTGACACTTTTGAGACTTTATCAAAGGTGTGAGCATCACAGCAGAGGCCTTTGTGTCAAAGTAGCTGAAGATAAAACACAGAAAAACATGAAGCAGATTTTCCTGGCCTGGGATTTTATAAAAATGTTCTGTAGTAGATCAAAAACAAAAGAAAACCATTAATCAACTTATGAACATTAGCTCTGAAGTAGGGCTGAACGATTATGGAAAATAATCTAATTGCGATTTTTTTGCCCCAATATTGCGATTGCGATGCGATATGCGATTATTTTTTAAGGTCTTTGTCTTCTGTATTATTAAACAAAGACAAGCAATACATCATATAGTATGGCCAATACTATATTACATTAATTTTAAACTGTTCTTTCCTGGAAGACAGACCTCTGTTATGATGACATGAGGTGATGCATGAATTGATGACTGACATTGTTATTTAACTTCTTCAATCACAACAGTATATTTGAACATACACAATAGTTTATTTTTAGCTTACAAACATCTGAGCATAAAGTGCTGGCAAGGAACCCTGGTGTAAACATTAAAATGAAAGTCAGTACAATGTGCAGATTGCAGAAATATACATAAAAAAAATCAGTGGCTTTACCACACTCAGTTTTTCGACATCTGTGAACTACTAGACAGTCATTCAATTAAAAAATAATATTAAATAAATAAAACTAATAAATAAAAAATACACACATCTTACTGATCTCTGCAGTCAGTAACATTACACATAAAGTGCAAACATAATAGCAATTGTATAAACACACACACAAACACGCCTTTAAAGTTTAAAGGCGTGAAATTGGACGGTCTAGCCTTCTGATTAGCGTCACCGCTGTCTCGGTGGAGTTTAATAAACTCGGCCGTCTGCTTCTTGCTATCTAAAATATAACCAGACACTGGTGTAAATTCTCGACTGTCTCATACTTCTGTTTAATAAGTTTTCTGTTTGACGTTTAGTCAGCTGTGTGAAAACCAAGGAGGAACCCACCCGGGGGATTAATAAAGTTTTATTTTATCTAATCTAATAACTTTAATCTCAGCCAAACCGATTTACTCACGAACAAACAAAACACTGAAAAAAGCCCAACAATAACATTTTTAGGTTGTCTAAGTGACTTATATATTACGTTTAACCCGAGCAGCGAAACTCCGCGGTGATCTGAAAATGATGTGCCGGGAGTTGTGCCGTTCTCGGCCGCATCAGTAACCCTCGAGCTCCCGGCTAGCTGTCGAGCTGGTGGGTAGCAGACGCCTCTGAAAACGTCGAAGCACTTTTGCAAATATGGGATATCTTGATAAACCGAGCAGATATTTGATGTTTACACAACTACTTTCTCGCCTGAAAATATTTTAAAAGTTTATTTTGTGACCCAGAAAGATTAGTATGAGTAATTTTAAAACTTAGTAGCGGCCGCCATTGCTGGAAACTGGAGTTTGGCTGGGCCGCGCTATGAATTCTGGGATATGGTAGTAATTTGGACAGCCTTCGGCACGTCGCTGTGACGTAATCGGTCTACAAATGCGGCCTCAGGAGGATGCAGCCCATGAATTTGGACATGTCCAGAGTATAATCGCAGCCTTTGCGGTTAGAAAATTGCACTTGATCATGTCGCGATATTATCGCAAATGCGATATATCGTTCAGCCCTACTCTGAAGTTACAGCGGTTTTATTAGAGACAAATTTAAATTTGTTTAGAAGCCTATTGAACGGCAGAAATTAGGTTTTCTTTTCGGAAGTAAGTAAAAGGAAAAAAAAAACAGCGGCCGACAGCCTGTAAACAATGGTAGACTTGTGCGTAACAAGCAAACGAATAATGCAGAAAACAGATTTCAGGGATAGACTGGAAACTGTTCTTGAAGTATACTGAGAGAGAGAGCTGTGCATGAAGTGTGATTTTATTGTGGTGGAAGCAAAACAGCAAAAGTCAGAGTGAGTCCATGACGATGTTTATGTGAAGCTTAGTTTGGATCTTCTTTTGCTGCTGGTTTGGTCAATATTGTTTGGAGAGAGATAAAAACTAACAGCTTTAGGCAAAAAGGGCGTAAACACAAAGCGCGGACCCGCCGAAACATCAGAATCAGCGAGCTGTCGGCTTTCAGCCCCGACCGTGTCCGTGCCGTCGGGGGAGAAAGGCGACGTCTCACTGATTGTGATCCGTGGGCCCGCGCTTTGTGTTTACGTCTTTGTGCAGAAGCCGTGTACCTGCTCACAGTTACTGTTTTAAATGTTTGGTGGTTGTCAAAATTTTGTGACGTTTCACCTGAGATTCTGGAATCTCCGCAAAATACATTTATATAAAAATATCGATTCAGGATTTTAATGAATCGATATCACGTTATCCAAGCCAGAATCGATGAATCGATTATTAAAACCCACCCCTACACCTGACGTCTCTTTTTTGCTTCTCATCCGTAAACACTCTGCATACTCTTTCATGTTTCAGTTTATTTTGAAAAGTCTCAACAGGATCTTGAGCTTTATTGTGAAAGGTTTATGTTCGAACAGCCCTAGTTTTACATTTATCTCATTTACAGGAAAACTTTTTCTGTGCCAAAAAAAGCAACTTTTGATGCAGTCACCTGTACGCACGCATACCTACACAAACCGATGTGTGAACACTCTTCCTTTCTTCTCTTTTAGGAACCTATAAAATCCAGGGCGCCGCAGCTCCATTTGGAGTATAGATTTTACAAACAGTTGGGGAATTCAGGTAAGAGACTTCACTTTGTATTTTCTTTTTCTGTATTTATTTTTTCCCTCTAATAGGCGGGAGTTGAATATGAATGGACATTTTCACACTAGATTTACCTGTGCTGCAAGTGAAACCTTACGCAGAAAGACAATCATGAGCACCTGTGAAGATGGGTGATTAATTGAGTTTAATCGTTAGTTAGGATTTTGGTCACTGCAGGTTATGAAACAATGCTCTTGTTTTGTCTTGTTTTATAAGTCCAGTGCACCAATTTTTCTTTAGTGATTTACTTTCACCACCTACTACTAAGGACACTCACTGCAAGTCGAGATATTGGAAGTGTAAACAATATATAGCTTCTACCTTTGCTCGCTTCTTCCTTAGGAAATAGAAATCATGTCATGGTGTCATAACTATGAACCTGCAGCGGCTCTTCCAAGGCTTGTGAGGTCTGGGCCTCTTCTTGCTCTAGTTTGCAGCTGCAGGCTTCGTGGTGGTGACTGGTGGTTGCACCTGCATGATAGGCTTCACCATCAGCTCTCACCCTCCAACCCCACCTGGTTAAAGTTCTCTGTCTTTGTCATCCTACATATGTGGCTGGTCTCTAGCTACACTCATAAATGTGTAATGTGTCTGTCTCAGACACTGTATTCAGGATGTTGGGCAACACGGTGGCTTCTGCAATCCAGCGCTCGCTCCTATGTATTTTGAGTGGACTAGTTCTAAGTTTATGAGAATGCATCAATTTGTTGGAAGACCTAATTACACACCAATCAATGTATATTTATAAGTACAACATTTTTTCAGTTAAACTGAAAAAGACCGACTGTACCTATTTAAATGAAGCTTACTTGGTCGTTTGTGTGTGCTATTCTAAATCTACTCCAAGTGCTCCTGTTGTTGCAGTGATTCTCGTCTGTTTGTCAAGTAAAGTGCATGTGTCCTGGTCTAATTTAGTGACACGTGCCTGCTTCTTGGCTCCTTGTGCCAGAGCAAAAACCCTCCACTGTTGATACGGAGGTGGGGCATTAGGGCAGTCCTTGGCTATTTATAGCTGGCCCTCTACAAGCATTTGGGCCATTATGGTGTCTGCTTGGATAGCTTCCCTAGTCTCCTTAGTCACGATATCCTCTGCCTCTCTGTGCGCTGCCTGTACACTGTAGGGAAACGCTCCAAGGTGTGTTGACAGGGTGTGGCTTGTTTGTCTGGATGGCACTCTTTGGTGTAATCTCTTCATTTGACATTCACATTTAGTCAACCATAACTGTACCTGTCACCTCCAGTGCCACTTTCCTTTTTTATAGCAGAGGATTCCTGCAGTACAAGCCTGTTTCCCTTGCATTCTTCCTTTCAGTGAGACCACTATTGGTCCTTAGCTTTATTTGTGTGTGTGTGTGTGTGTGTGTGTGTGTGTGTGTGTGTGTGTGTGTGTGTGTGTGTGTGTGTGTGTGTGTGTGTGTGTGTGTGTGTGTGTGTGTGTGTGAATGCACCTGCTTAGCTCTGATATTGTCTTTACTCAAACTGATTTTGGGCGAAGACACACAATTGTCCCTATCCACTTGAATTCAGCACCGATACTAAGTGTGGAGTTAAGCGATGCAAAAACATATCCTCTCCATTCCTCTGTTTGTTGTTCAGTAGCCATCCCTCAGGGGTGCTAAAAACCAACAAGTGATCATTGGCCTTTTTAAAGTATCCCTGATGTGGCTCACAGCCATTAATCCCACACATGGCACTGTTGGGCTGTTTTAGTCCTCCCCTGTCACTCACCGGGACAACAAGCCAAAGAAGCCCAGAGTATCACACCGCTTTGGCTTGCCTTCTTCCCAAACTGCTGGAACCACGAGCAACCACACACGCACCTGGGTGTGTACAATAATGGTATGCGTCATGAGACCAGGCAATCTTCCTTCCACTTCCTGTCCAGTTTTGATTCACACATGCCCATTGTGAGTATGGGGCGTTGGACAGGGTCAGCATGGACACTGAGTGACTGCAGACTTCCATACGCAGCAAACTGTGATGTACTTTGTGTTCGGATAGCTTTCACTGAGTAAAATTAGGATTCTCAGCAGTTTGTACTGCAGTAGCACTGCTGTAACAAGCACAAGCCAGCTTTCCCTGAACTCCTGCACTTTCTGTTTTTTCTTCCACCACATTATCCTTTGAACACTGACTGCCTAATAGTCAGGTGCCAGTGTAATTGGATAATCAAGGTTGTTCACTCGAACTGTCAGTGGTTTAATTTGTTTTAGGTTGAAGTATATTATGTTCCTGTTCTAAACAGGTTCAGTAATAGTGATTTGCTCCGACCTGTGCCAGATGTCTTTTGTGTTAATCTTTTGCAAGCGGAAGCATACACACATGAGTAATTTCTGTGGCAAGGCTCATTTATTTTAAATAAATGAAGCGATCTGGCTGCTTTCTGACATTAAGAGATGTTCACATTCAACAGGTGGCTACATAATATTGTCAAGTTTTGCAAACTGTGTGTGTAAATCAAGGAAAATAATGGGGAATATCTGACTCTATCAAAATTTGATTCATTCTTTTGCTACTTGCACAACACTTTAGAGCTGCAGTATTAGAGCTGAGCAGAGAGGCCTCATCTCCAGCTGGTGACTGACCACTACATGGTGATATGTCAGGAAGGCTCACTTGACCATCTAGCATGGGAGGAATCAAGGCGATAGATTAAATCTACTTATGTTGTCAACTTGGCTTAATGGGGACATGTGACCCTGTTAGTCCTGCCCAACCGGAGAACCTCAAATATGTCACAGCACGGACTACTCAGCGCTTAACGCCCAGGAGGAGCTTATCTGCACACTATTAATTCTCTCTTGTCCTGAACAGATCCCCGCTGTTGGGAATCCTGTCTCCCACTTTGCAGATTTTTGTGAACATTTAGAATGGATCTGTTATTGCAGTTGCTGCTGCTGCCAGTAGCAAAACAAGTCATTGACATATCCTTTTAGAAGAAGTCTAATGCTACCAATCGTTCACTTTACCACTGTCAGGGGACTGGCTTCAGTTTATAGAGAGTAGGTATCATTTAATGGCATTTTATAGCCATGTAGCTCTTCGAGTCATCTCATCACGCCTGCATGGATGTTATGTAATTAGGGTCATTTGTATGGAGGTCTCCTCTCGAATATTGTGGCTGTTAATATTCAGAATCATGAAGGCTTTCAGTGGCATGACGCGGCACGTTGATAATGTTTTCTGCAAATCATTGAGGCTCATCCACCCACCTGCTGTGACCCTGGAAAATCATGTGCTTTTATATATTTACTGCTGCTGGTATTATTCAAAGTTGGACTGATAAGATTATTTTAACAACTGTGTCCTTAAGCTGTGGTGTCATCGGGCCACACATGCTTCTGCGGAGGTTAAAATCTAAAGTTATCAGATATAATTAATAATTAACTTACGCCCAAACTCAACAAAAGTATTGCTGCTTGATCCTCAAGCTGCTGGTTTTTAACCTGACTACATCTTCGGAGATTGTTGTGCTTTTAAGCTGTGTTGCATTTTTAGCTTCCGGCTCAGTCTTTGAAAGCTCGAATGCTGATCATATTTCAACTTTGTGAGAACCTCTTCAGAGCAGTGAACCTAATGGAAGTCTCTACTTCTCCTGCTCTCTCCTCAATATACTCGACTCTCTAATCTAAATCTTTAATATGGATTCCTTCTCCTCTACCCTCCTCTTTGAGGCTGCCCCCTCTCCCCCAGACTTCTCCTCTTTGGCCCTTAAGGCTGACATTTCATTGTTGGCCAACATTGTGTTCGACTAGCATGATGCCGCCTTCCCTCTTGCTGTGTCGCCTGAGAAGGACTGCCTGCACATACAATTGGGTGAATTGTCTGAAATTGTCAAGACAGCAAGGGTCAGAGCGCCACTGACGCAGGCTTGCAGTGAAAGCCAGAGCTTTTCCCACAATGCTGAACACACAGTTTATATTTTTGTACGACTTTATGTTACGGTTAGAATTACAGCCATTTATCCTGGTCGGGGCGTTTCAGTTTGCTTTGTGTGTTGTTGAAGGATCCTTGTTTTGTCGTTATGCTTGAGACAATATCCTCTTTTGCACAGCTATTGTTGTGTCATGGTCTATATTACATTTTTGACAAAAATCACCTCATTTACTCCCAGCTGGTCCCATCAGTCATTTTTAGACTAGTTCTCGCAGCTGCTCTGTGTACAAGCTTTGCTCACCCGCAGAAGATTACGATACACACTGCACTCTCCTCTCGTGATGAGTTGAATGCCCTCTAGATTTGGGCCAAGCTTTGACGAGCAGGCCTCCGAGTGATCTCTCATCACTGCCTCATCTGTGGTATTAGACCACAGACATGCGTTTAATTGGTGATTCCAAACTGGCTGTTGGTTTGGATGCATGTTGGATAAAACACTAACATGCAAGGAATAGAGTCTTTGGTGTTTATGTTTCAAGTTTAAATATTTTTTTTTTAAAAAAGTCAATGTGGCTTTTAGTATAAAATGTTTTTAGTGGTCAGCAAGAGTATAATGGTGCTCTATAAATTTCAATACAGTCCATTCCATCATCACCAGTGAAATCCTAGAGGCTAAAGTGCAGACGGACGTGCTTGTTTGTGTGTATGCGTGTGCATGGATGCACTGGGGTCCTGTTGCAATGTTAAACTACCATTAAGGCAATTAGGGCTGCCACAAACGATTATTTTGATAGTCGACTAGTCACCGATTATTTTTGCGATTAGTCGACTAATCAGATCATCATCCATTGGACGTACAGCTTATTGCACCAGCAGCATCTGGTCTTATATAACTGTCATTAGCTTACAGCTTGAAGTGTTTGTGCTAACTAAAAATAAAGACAAGATGGTAGTTTATTAATTTTTAATGAAATTTGCAGATTGTTTCGGTGAAGTTTAATAAACTCCTTGCTTTCTAAAATATAACAGGACACCGGAGTATATTCTCCAGCGTCTCACACTTCTGATAATCAGCTGTCTGCTTGACAGTTTTAGCTGTGCAAAAACTATAACTTTAATCTCAGCCAAACCGATTTACTCAGGAACAAATAAAATACTGAAAAAAGCCAAACAATAACATTTAAGTTATCTAAGTGACTTATATATATGTTTAACCTGACTAGCGAAAGACGGTGTTCTCACGGCTCTAGTTAGCCTAGCCCCCGGCTAGCTATCGAGCTAGTGGGTAACAGACGTCTCCGAAAACGTCGGAGCGCTTTTGAAAATATGTGGTGTCCTGATAAACTGAGCAGATATTTGAGGTTTACACAGCTACATTCTCGCCTGAAAATATGTTAAACGTTTATTTTGTGACCCAGAAAGAATAATAAGAGTAAAGTTAAAACTAACTAGCTGCCGCCATTGTTGACAACTGCGCTGGGCTGCGCTATGAATTCTGGGACACAGCTTCTTCTTCTTCGGGGTTTAACGGCAGCTGGCATCCTTGGACATGCAGTGCTGCCATCTTCTGTTTCAGTCCGTTATTACACTCTTAAATCCTACTACTCATTCCTGCGTCCTTTGTGATCTTACAAAGCTTCAAACGATGCGTCGACTATTAAATTAGTCGTCGACGATTTTAATAGTCGACATAATCGTGACTAGTCGACTAATCGTGGCAGCCCTAAAGGCAATGCAGAGTTGTGCCCACTCTAAGCATGTTCCTGGCAACTGATTTACTAGCTGTTATTTAAATGGGAGAGAAATACGTGACTAGTCCTAATGTCAGATCCTTAGCTCTTTAAACAACTCTGTCATCTCTGTCTCACTGTAGTTCCTTCTTAGATTTGTATGTTAGAGCTTGATCATTCTTTTAGTATTTTACTCTTTATTTTTATGCAAATCTGGTGGGAAGATCACTGTTGTGGTTTAAAGGCATATTTTAATGGATGGATCCTCAGCTCTGTTCAGCAACGTTCACCAAATTCAAAGTGAAGGAGAAACAACAGCATTAAATCCTGAAACACACGTGTGCGAATCTGTACGTCAGTCCTGTGCACAGCTTTGCAGACCATCGCCTACATTTTGTAGCTGTTTACCGCCCCGTCAGACATGTGTCAAACAATCATTCTGTGGGTGGCTCTTCCACACTGCAGAGTACTGTAGTTATAACCTATAAGAGAACTGATATCTATGTTTATTTTCCATTTGGTCATCTCTGCTGTCACTCCCTTTCCTTTTCAGCAAATCAGCATTTAATCTATGCACAGCATCGTCCCTGTAGGTTTTTAGAAGTCTGGACACAAGCACATTTGTGTAGGTCGCATACCTGTGATCTTTCTCTCTGCGTAGTCAAATAGCTATGCAAATGGACACAAATGTGGTACCATGAATTGATCATTAAGCTGCAAACTTTGTAGCTTTGGCTCAAAAGCCCTGCTCATGACTACAAAAAGGTTATAAGACTGGAAAAGAAAATCTGTTCAGATAAGCAAGTCTGTTCTTGTGCTTTTGTAATAAATAAATAAACAAATAGGAAAATGAGTATATTGTTAACCCAAATTTTAGCCCACACAAAGAAGCCTAATGTTCAATCACTAAAACAAATTTTTCATCTTAGCAATGCAAGTAAAGACCTGTAATTTGGTATCTTAGTGAAAAAAAACAAAACAGGTACACTTAACTTTTTTTTTTTTTTTTTTAACTTTTTTTGTATAATGGTCAATTTGAAAATTCACAAATAAGAACAATAATTATATTTAGGATTAAAAATATAATTTTGGTGAAAGAGCTTGTGCATGATGGTGGATTAACCACTATAAAGAAATGATAAATCTGGATCCTCCCTGGTCTCAGTTGTTGTCGTCGTCAGAATAAAGCGTGTGGAAACTGCAGCCTCAGGCCAAAATACTTTACTGTGTAACATTTACACAAACTGCAGTTGATTTTAAGAGATTTGAATCTTTCCTGGTGGTTTTCAGATGCACTTGTATTTTTGAAAAATGAAGCAAGACTTTACTGTTCCTGATTATTCCAGGGGAGGGGGTGTTTTCGTAACAGTTTTGCCACGCCCCCAGAAGTTCCACTGTCAAAACGCTGATATATTTAAAGAAGGTAAATACTGCTGGGTTGATCCTTCCACATTCTTTAGAAGTCGTCCTATACACAGACTATGATGGGTGTGGCAGTTTCTGGTAACAAAGGCTTTGTACAGTTGTTGGTTGGGCGCTGACACCTTTCCCTTTAATCCTGCTTCAGAGGACAAAGAAAGCACTAAGCCACTCCTGTTTCTGAAAAACCTGTTGAGGAAATAAAAGTTTGCCCCACTCTTTCTTATCAACAAACCAGCACCATAATTCAGCACACAAAGCACTTTGTTAATTAACAATTAAGCACTTAATTTATGTTAACACTTAAAACATCGTGTTTTCACTGCTGTTGTTTACAGTTGTTGTGACTGACTACAACACTGACAGCATGTGCTGGCCTACCAGGAACCAATGGTGTAACAAACTCTGACTTAGTAACACAGTGAAAATAAAAGTCTCAAAAGTGATTATGCAAAGCCGATTATCAATAACTGTGTTTCAGTCAATTAATTTATAAGGCAAAATCTAAAAAGTCTCACTAACTTTGTTATTGTGTCTCCACAGAGGGAATCCCTCAGGTGTACTACTTTGGTCCTTGTGGGAAATACAATGCCATGGTGCTGGAGCTGCTTGGGCCCAGTCTAGAGGACCTGTTTGACCTCTGTGACCGCACCTTCTCCCTCAAGACCGTCCTCATGATAGCCATACAGCTGGTAAGGCCTAAAGTGGGAGAGGAGTGAGCATATGTTCAGAGGAGCTTGCTTTGGTGACATCAGGCTTCCCAGAAAGTTATTCATAGTGCAACTGTGAATACAAATGTTGTCGTTAGCGGCTTGTTCCAGAGGGCAGGTTTACTGACCCCTCAACCTGACTCTGAACTCAGTGGGTAAATACCAGAAAGTCTGAATTTTAGTTTATTAAAGGGTTTGCCTGGAAGATGGCTCCATTATCACTGCAGCTAGAAACAGAGTAGAGACGAGTACCAAGTTCTGTAGTATCTAGTTCCAAACTTACTTTGTGTTTGAATTCGGTGTTAAAATCTTAGTCGATATAAGATGACAGTGGTAAGATATTACATGAGCATCATCAGCCACAACATGAGAGTATGAGAGAAGCCTGTGCATGTAGCATTTACTCTTTTTTTTCATTCAAATTAAAAAAAAAAAATTGAGTAAACATACATGTGCTTGGGTTTGGGATGTTTTCATGTTCTAAGCCTCTGCTGAGGTGGACATGCTTGCTGTGCTGTTGCAGTTTTGTCTTTGGTTTGGCTGCCGTTAACATTTTTAATGGGCAGGCTTTCTTTTTATCGCGTTTTGCATAAACTGCTTTGAGTTTTCATGTTTGGAAACTGTTCAGCTTGCAAAGCGATTAAAACTTCAAATGCTAACACCGATCGTTCACCTAGATAACACGGATGGAGTATGTCCACACCAAGAGTCTGATCTACAGAGACGTGAAGCCTGAAAACTTTCTTGTTGGGCGGCCAGGAAGCAAGAGGCAGCACACCATCCACATCATTGACTTTGGTCTGGCCAAAGAATACATAGACCCCGAGACCAAAAAACACATCCCCTATCGGGAGCACAAGAGTCTGACTGGGACGGCACGCTACATGAGCATTAACACACACCTGGGAAAGGGTAAGAAAGTCTCAGGAATACACCTGTGGGTTGATTAGCTGTCTACATTTGCATATTCAAACTTTATTTGCATGAATATTTAGTATAATGTGAATGTCCTAACTGGTTTGCTCACAAATGCAGCATTGCAAACAAATGGCATTAACCTGATTTTTACATACTGTTATCTGTTTAGTCACTGGGTGTTACCTGAATGTTGGTGATATGCGAGATAACCAGGGATGCTTTAGGATTGTTAAATGAATCATATTTTTCTGATGTCTTGTTTCGTTTCTGGGTTATTTTGAAGCATTTTAACCAGTAACCTCATAGTCCTGTAGCACAAAGCAGCATTACGGGCCTAGCATGGTAACTGTAGGTTTAAACCAGAGTTTTCCGTGTTACAAACGTGGTCATTTCTACAGAAGAGTTGAAAACAAAAATAGCCATGACGTCAATAAAAAAAATTGACGATATGTTTGTGCTTTTAGAAAGTTATTAGCCTCTGTAAAATCTGCTGCTAGTACTCTTGTCCTCTTTTGGGCACATGCTGCCAGCAATGCCTGTTTTATATAAATATGTGAATAGATTGTTAAACCCTGGACTGGCTGGTGGTTATCGCATTGATAACAACCTTCATGTGACCGCCTAGCGTGATTGCCATTGTTGGTGTACATGAAGCCTGATAAGGATAGATCTCAGTGTGTTGAACTTGAACATTGATCGGTTTGTTGCCTTAATCAGTAGTTGCCGTGAGAAGCTGAGTCTGCTGCTTCTTCGTGACGCACGATTGGCCATCTTCATGTTGAGGCTCGATAAGATGTTTTTAAGACGGGAACAGTGGACTCGTGCTTTGTTTCTTTGAAGCCACTGTTAGTCTTGCCAGCTGGTTATAAAATGCATTTGTTTATCACAGCTAACCTCATTTTCATCCTGATCTTGTACTTCCAGAACAAAGCAGAAGGGACGATTTGGAGGCCTTGGGTCACATGTTCATGTACTTCCTTCGAGGCAGCCTTCCCTGGCAAGGCCTAAAGGTACTGCAGCAATTTGCCTCATGCTGATATAACGCTTGTCTTGTAATCCACTCGATGCGTGGCGTAGCGGTTTCTTTTTTGATACTTGACGCCCACTCAACTTTAGCATCCTCTCAGACTGGTGACATTTTAAGGTCTCTCTTTTTAGAAACTGAAACACTGAGAAACAGTTAAATTGGCACAGTTGGATACTTAAAATATTGTCTCTTTATTTTTCTGTTGAATTTACACACCTTTTTCTGCACAAACAATCAGATGCGACAGGAAACCACCTTCTGCACCTTGTTTTGCAGCTTAAGAGCTGTGAGAAAAAGCTTACATGACTAAGGAGCACGGCCACAGTCGCAGGTGTCTCAAGGGCCGGTTTCAGCAGGCTGCAGAGCTGCTGTGGTTGCTTTTTGAAGGCATCGGTATCAAAGGTGTACACAGAACAGACTAGAAGACAAGACAACTCATCTGAACATTTGCTATGTGGGTGGAAGCTCTTGGTGGATGAATGTGAGGGATGTATAAATGTGGGGGATGTTGGATAGCTCTGGCCAACACAAACACACAACAGGAGAGTGAGCTTGAAAATCCGCTGAAGCTTATCGATCAATATATTGGCAGCTAAGGAACTCGCACAGAGTTGTGCTGACCCCCTGTATGGAGTGTAAAACTATACCACCCTGAAGGGTTGGAGGGGATCTGGTTGGTTTAGAGCAGAAGAACATCCCATCATGTGTGATAGAAAATTAAATAACAGCTGAGAAGCCTTTCCTGTGCCAGTGAGGAGGTCAGCGACAGGTTGCCCTAGATTTGTGGGATTTCTTTCCCCACACCAACAGATATCTACAGCTGAGACGATGTTGCAAAGTACTGATATCGACATGACATGTGGCAAAACTTCTGTGAGTCCAAAGAGCCGCGGCACAAATGCAGGCGCTGCACATGTGATATCACGACTTGAGAATCTGTCTGTTTTGAATATTGGACATGTTCATGGACGCCTCAAGCAGCAGCACATGTGCTCATATTTAGATTAGAGTAGGATTTATAGTACAGTAAACATTTAAACTTGTTTCCCCTGCAGGCCGACACCCTGAAGGAGAGGTATCAGAAAATTGGAGACACCAAGCGAGCAACGCCGATTGAAGTCCTTTGTGAAAGTTTCCCTGGTCAGTAGAGCGCTATTTTCCTCCTTTCGGGTTTATTTATTTTAAATGAAAGTGGTGTGGATTTCACAGTATATATCTTTTGGTACAGAAGAGATGGCCACCTACCTGCGCTATGTGAGGAGGCTGGATTTCTTTGAGAAGCCGGATTACGATTACTTGAGGAAGCTCTTCACCGATCTGTTTGATAGGAACGGCTATGTCTTCGACTACGAATATGACTGGGTCGGCAAATCGCTCGTGAGTGCCTTTCACTGAACCCACCTGACCTCTGCTAGCATCATCAATCAGTTTATATTGTTGCTCTAACTGTAATTATTTCTTAATAACGCAAAGCTAATTATTTTTGCAAACCCGATTACCAAATTGCCAAAAGCGTCTCTCATCACGTGGGCATTAACATTATTTATTTTTGTTTGTTGTTTTTAAAAATTTCTCACTAAGGTTGTTTTGTTTGTGCTTTTGTTCGTTTGCCTTGCAGCCCACACCGATAGGCCCCATCCCCAGTGACACGCCCGTGCAGCCCAACAGCAGAGACAAAGCACAACAGCAGACCAAAAACCCGGTGAGGTTATCAGCAACAACATTAAGACACAACAATCACCACTCCCGCCTACCAATATAGTTGCTTGGGTGACCACCCAAACCAGTCAGGTTTATCCTCGAGGTCACTCTCGTTGTTTCCAAATGTAAGCAACTTCCTGTTCGCGTCTACAGTCTGACTGGTCGGCAGTGACGCCCGTCTCCCCACAAAGTCCGTAAAGTAAAAACAAAACGAATGCCTTTGTAGCAAATGAACGGGCACGTGCCGTTACGAGGCAGACTCTCCAGCTGTGAAACAAAGCATCGTTTTTGACTTGGATTAATTCTTCACACCTTGCCACGCTAAGCTCAGTCATTGCATGCATGAGTTGAAAATGCAAATTGCATTGTTCACACCAGTAATGACAAAGTACAGACGAGTGACAAATAAATGGAAAAAAAAAATCCAAACTTTAGGAAGGTGACGAGCTGCCAGGACACCACCTCTTGAACTCTCCGGAGGGTTTGAGCACAGCGCCGGCGGAGAGCACCGTCTTACAGCCAAGCTCAAAATGTGCCGTTGGTGTTCACCTGGGCTATCTCCTGACTTTTGGGGCCATAGCATATGATTCACACTATTTGCATAATCACCAAACCAATCGGTGACTATCCTGGAAGAGATCACTCCTGTCAGAACAGAAATGTGCAACCATTGGCTAAATGCAACCACTCAGCACAGCATTGTATCGATGAGCAGTCAAACATCCCTTTAGGCTCCTTCTCTCACCCCAGCTGCCCCCCCCCCCCCCTCCCCGAGCCTGGTTCTGCTGGAGGTTTCTTCCTGTTAAAAGGGAGTTTTTCCTTCCCACTGTCGCCAAAGTGCTGCTCATAGGGGGTCATATGACTGTTGGGTTTTTCTCTGTATCTATTATTGCAGGATCTACCTTACAATATAAAGCGCCTTAAGCTGTATAAATAAAATTGAATAGAATTGAAAAGTGGGCCCATACCAGGTGGGAGATGCCGGAGTCACCAGATCACCTCACTGTGGCAATCAGGGGTTCATGTTTTTCCTTTAATTTGTCATCCGTTTTTATTTGCTTAGTCTGTGACAAAGTGTAGACTTTTTGTTGTTAATAGCATGCTATCCGAGCCTTGTTTCTTTTGTTTTTATATAATGTTAATGATAGGATAATGATTGATTGGTTTTATTATGCCAAAAAAATCTATAAAATATAACCAGTGATAACAAATAATTTTCCTGATCATGAAGTTGTACTTGGTGAGTCTGACTCATCGGTTCCAGTAAAGCTGTACAAGGAATCCGTTTGACTTTATGATTGACTTGTTTCTGTGGACTCTAGCCTCTTTTTATTACTCTGTATTTAATGCGATTGGCTCGGCGATAACGTTCCACCTTTTAAGCTCGCTGCGCACGGCCTTCTGCACCATGTACAGTAATGACTGTAAAGCTTTAACATCCTGCTTAAAACAGCGTATCAATAGAAAGTGCTGGCTGTGAGCATCTGTAGCCAAATGTCATATTTGTACATATATTTTTTAGGTCAGTGAAAGCAGAGTGTAAGAACTGCTGTACTGTAAACCCGAGTCCACAGCTAAGTTCAGAGAGTCTGATGACGTGATGACGCTGTTGCTCAGCGGTGCCAGCTGAGCCCATCAAGGCTGTTTTCTTTTACTCCTGCATGATTTTACTAGAGTGTCGATCTGTGCTTCACATAAATTTTTGCTTCCCTCTACTCCTCTATTAACATAGTTCGTCTTAACAAGCCTGCTTCTGCTTGGGAGATGTCTTCTATAATTTTTGTTTTTCTTTTCTTTTTTTTAATCCACCCCCCCTCCCCAACTCCTCTCATTGTCCTTCCACATTTCTGCCCTCACCCCCTTCAACCACATTGCCTTTCCCTCACTCTTCATTCCCTCACCCCCTGACCCATAACCCCCACAAACTTCTTCACCCCCCTCTCCCTTCTCACCACCTCACACCCACCTGCCTCAACCCTTTTTGCTCTTTGCGTCAAGTCGCCTGAGCCCAAAGGAAGTGAGTCTCAGCCCACTCCCGTGACCAATAAGGAGACTCTGGGGTCGCACCTCACAGCTGAGCGGCTGGGGGGCTCTGTTCAGGTACTGCTGCTGCTACAGCTGCTGCTTTGATGGCTCATGCATGAGGCCATATAGGTTTGTCTGTGTGTCTGACCCCCCCCCTCCCCTCTCTCTCACTGACTTCACACTGCCTGCCCGTTAGATGCTCTGTCTCGACTCTGTGCTCGAATCAGACTGTGTGAATCCTGTGTGTCACTGCTGTCGGTCTGCTTCTAGGCTGCTTGCATCCAAGGCCATCCAAAGATGACATCCAGCAGTATCTTATAATAATAATATAATAGAAACACTAAAAGGTCTATTTTTGTACATTTATTCTATAATAGTTCTTTGTGTTTTTGCTGTTTTCAGTGTGTAAACTGTGTCACCGGAAATAAGTCTCTGCAGAAAATGTGGTGCACAAGCGCCACCCAGTGTCGGCTAATAGAATTGCAGTATTTAGAGGATTGGTTCACGTTCTTGTCTTGCAATCTTATTCACATATCAAGTTTTCCTTGCAGTTTTCCTTTCTCTTGTTCAGCTGTCCATCAGCTGTTTTTTTTTTCAGTGTGTTTCAAACTGACTTTAGCAACAAGAAGAGATTTTGGAGTAAAAACAAAGGAAAGGATTTCTTACCAGCCTCAAAAAGCAGGAGAAATGATCACAGCGAGGAAAATCGTTTTCAATACTTGTTCGGTGCCTTATTTGTGTTTGAAGACAGAAATGAACAGTGTGAACCTGTCCTTTAAACTTTGTTGGCTTTAGCTGGCTCATCCTGGGTTACTTGCATAACTGTTTTCTTACCTGAGAGGGCGGATAACTTGTGATAGTCAAGGTGCATTTATTTGATCCTGTGAATGTTCATCAACTGGATTCAGTCTGGTGTCCTTCTCTAATGGTGCAGGTGATGAGCTCAACAAATGGCGAGCTGAACACTGATGATCCCACAGCCGGACACTCCAACGCTCCCATCACCGCTCCCACCGAGGTTGACGTACCTGATGAAACCAAGTATGGGGGGATCCTCACATTCACACACAGAAAACACATGCTTTTCTTTTTCAGTGCTGTCCAATAAGTCCAAATCCAAAATTGGTGCTGAAAAGCATCTAAATTGTTTTGTGTTCCTTGTTGTTAGCTCCTCCGTGTAGAAGCCTTTTGAGTACAGGCAGTGACTTAGTCACAGTAACAAGCTGCACTTTGTGCTACTTTAAATATTGTTTCCATGCTTCCTACTTCAGTTAAGTTAGGTTTGTTTACATAGGAACACAGCAGTGCATTTATATACACCGTTTTAACCTATTATAACTATATAAAGAAGAAATCAGATTTTCTCTCTGACGATCAAATATTGGAGCTATTACCTGCTGTAAATACGCCAGCGTCTGTTCTAAGCCTGACTAAAACATCAAGTATGAGTGTGTCACTGTCATATCTCTGTGTATGTTGAGCAGTAGCAGCTGAGGCACAGTAGGAATGTTATCAATGGGACTTAAAGTTCACCAGCAGGGAGGGGAACATTTTAACTGTTGCACATAAAGAATATAACTGTAAGTGTAGTGAAGCAGGTTAGACTTACTTTAAAACTCCTTTATTTACTGTGACTCAGCTGTGTGTCAGTAATTCATGAGACCACACTCAAAAAACAAAAGACTAGGCTGTTATATACATATTAGTTAAAAACAACACAACAGCCTCTTTTAATGCTCAGAAATGTTTAAATGAATATGGCTCGTTTAATTTAGAAGCAGTTACATCATCTTATCTTTCTGAAACATTCTTCATGTTGTCTTTTTTCTACGCGATTCACAGCCCACAACTTTGCTAGCTCTAGTTAAGCTTAAATAGGCGACCAGCTAGATTACCATCGTCATAGTTGAGCTATGCGAGTCTTTTTCATTTGCACCTACTCAGCTTGACTCGACTTTTTCTTACTGGGTTTTGGTCGTTTTCCGCTACAGTTGTGTACCACCCCAGTGTGGGTGGGGTTGCTGTAGCAAGGCGGCTCGACAGAGGGGAATGGAGTCTGTTGATGTCACATTTTTTGGCTCAACTCGGCTCATGTGGATGACGCTAAAAAAGCACCTGGTACCTGACGCTGCCGCCTAGTGGAAAACCCTAAAGACCGAGCGGAGTCGAGTGGATTAGGTGCCGTGGATGATCCTCAAAGATGATCCCCCAAAAGAAATATTTGTAGTTTCAAACATGAACAACTGAGTTATTAAAAGTCCACGACTTCCTTAATTCATTTATAACTATTATGAAGACAAATGATGAGATTACAGTAAGTGAAATGGTTAAAAGAAAGGAAGCCAGATTAGAACTGGCTGCTGAACCCCAACCCTCACAGGCCGTGCTATGTACCAGTATCTACATGTGTGTAAATACCTGCTTTTCTAAAGGAAGCCATGCCTCTGTGTTTGTGCAGGTGCTGTTGCTTCTTCAAAAGGAGAAAGAGGAAAGCGCTCCAGAGGCACAAGTGAAAGAAGAGAACAGAGAGAACTTGAAACATTGTGGTCACGGTCAAGTTTTAAATGGAAGCAACTACACAGACCCCCCCACCGCCCATTATCTCTTTCCAGCTACCCCCCCCCACCCCCACCACCTCCTTACTCCTTTCACCTCATTCCCCGCTGTCACATGTACCTCCCCGCTTGAGTTCTCTCTCTCTCTCTCTCTCGATCCCAGCGAGTGACAGGAACGTTGCAGTCACAGCGACTCCACAGACTTTCAATTCCTTTACAGATGAAAAATAAACAAACCTGCATCACCACGTGAGGGGGAGGGGCTCGAGAAAAACGTTTAAAGAAAACAAACAAAAAAAAGCTGTAACAATGAAACTCGAATACCGTGGCGTGAATATGAAAAAAGATGCTGTTTGAAACAGTTGTTGTATTCTAGATTCCATAAAGAACGTGTGTTGTTCGAACAGTCAGCTGTTGATCAGGGGAAACCATTCAAGTGGTTCGAGTGCAAGAAATCTGCTCCTTTATTAGGAAAATGTTAATTTTATTTTCTTTGGTGTGTCTTTTTTGGGATCAAGGTGAAAGAGGAAAAGGTGAACTATGCTGATGTTAAATCTGAGCGACACAGGAAGCGTTTCATCTATAAATCAATCTGGAGGATTTTTATGCATTTTTTCTTCCTCTTTTTGTTTTTTGTTTCTTTTGTAAGTGAATCCTCAGTTTTCAAAGTCAAATCCCTGCATTGAAAACTTATTTTTATGTTGTAGTGTTCTGGAGTTCAATTCTTTCCTCACTCTGGCTTCCTTCTATTTTGTTTCGTCTGTCGACGCGGACTTTGTAGCACAGTCACTGGCCTCAGGTACTGTGGAAGAATGAGAGGAACCGATATTAAGCTCTCTTATTATTATTGCACTTTTTGGAGGAAAAAACAATTACAGTGGAAAACTTTAGGTTTGAAATTAACAATTAAGGAAACAACTTAATAAAGACTGATCTAGGAAGAGTCCTTCATGATGCTTATATTTGAGTTATGGCTGAAAAATGTTGTCGATTCTCATGAAAGAAAAGGACATGTCTTTTTTTGATTTTTATTTCTTACATCAAAAATAATTTACCAGGAAATCATAGTTTGTGCCTTTCTAAGTAAAATGTTTAAAGCTCAAGTGAGTGTCCCGCAATGACATTTTATCTAATCTGACCCTAATGCTCACTGGATTACTCTGTGTGTGTGTGCGCGCATGTGTGTTTGTATTTTTTTCCCAAATCTGGAGGTTTTGCAAGCAGATGACTGTGTGCACATCCTGTCAGTCACGTATAGGTCAGTATACATCCTTCTCTCTCCTGCTGTAACGCCACATCTGTACAGTGGTGGCGGTTTGGCGTGTGTGCTGTGCCACCTCAGCGAGACGCAACAACCCACATCTGTCTGACCCGCTGTTCACTTTCATCTGGAGGTCACAGATGGGTAGTGAGGTTAACTCGTTTAAAGGGTACACGAGGTCTGGGCTGCTGTTTTCGATCAAACTGTACTTGACAGAAAAAAATTACATTTTTTTTGTGTGCGTTTTATCATGTTTCCCATCAGCCCCTGTTTCATGTAGCCCTTTAATACCTTTTGTTCGTCTGACGGCCTGCTGCCTCAGTGTACATCGGTGCCAAACATTTCTCCAACAGCTTTGAAGATTATCAGAAAGATTTTCCTTTTAATTTTTACGTTGCATTTCCTGTAAAAGTGAGAGAGGAGGAGGGGAACAAGTTGAAATTCCTCTAGATTTGTGAAAACCCCCACAATGCATCTGTTCAGCAGCTTTCATTTTCTTCACAGCTCCAGCCCCTGCTGTAATCAGTGTAACCTGTTTTTGGTTTTGATGAGCCGTCTTGCTGTCACGAATCGGTGGCCTGCTCCTTTAAGGACACGATCGAGCCTTCCTACCGGTATGATTGTTGTCGCACAGGGCTGATCATGTGATTGATGACGAAGTGAAAGGCACGACACGTCACAGTTTCGGTTTACAAATGGTGATCTCGCTCATTAATGTGGGTGGTGTCAAAGAAGTTTACGGGATGCTGAAGATTTAATGTTTTCATTGAAACCAAACAACCTCGGGATGTATTTAAAGTCACGCGACACACTTGGATCGACCCCACAAGTCGAGCTTCTAATGAATTAATGTTTTACCTTCTCAGTTTAGTGATTTATTTTAAAAGGGGAGATAAATGTGTGTCTGAGCAGGTTTCGGAGACAAATGTGCTTAAATAACCCGCCAGGTGACGTCAGAGGAGCCAGCTGTCTTTAGTGTCGTCGTAAACGTGGCTTCATTAGACAGCGCGCGCGACAGCAACCCAAACACGGAACAAAGGTGTGACTCGGGGTGATCAGGTGCGCTGATCCAAGACTCCCCCCTTTAGGCCCTGAAGTCACTCTTTGAAAAGTTGGGTGGGGACCTGGCTTTGCAAAATCACTGCGTTTATTAATTTTATAATTCAGGTTTTGTTTTGTTTTTCTGGAGAGGGCGGGGTCGACCGATGTAAATTCTGCTCTCCGTCTCTTAGTGTACCTACTTGCATTATGTATTTGTAAATATGACAACGACAGATCTCTAATTGTGAATAAAGCAAAGTTTTATCACAGGAGTCACCGTGGAGCAGTTTGTGTGCCTGCTGATCTTTGTTAGTCTGCAGGCGGGTTTGTTACCCGGCGGGACCGTGTGGGTTACTGGTTAACCTGCGATCACAGCGCAGTTAGGCAGGTGTGTGTGACAGCTGATTGGCCAAGAAGCTCAACGGAGTGTGCGTACCTCTGATTGGATACGGGCCACACCAGGACAGCGGGCGTCGGGCACGGTAAGAGGAAAACATGGCATCCGCTGGACGCATGACCGGCGGCTCTCGGTCATTTTGGGAGTGATCTCTATATTCTGCCACAAACATTATGCCAGTGATTATAATTAGTAATGATGGGTATATTCAGTACAGTACAGAGGTAATAACTTACATTAGGACATGTCCGAACATATTGGTAATGGAAGCATCATAATATCCTCATGGTAATAATTAAATATCCTATATATATAGAACTTCTTTTAAAAAGTTTCTTAAGGTACATTTTTCAGTTGGTTTGATATTTAAAAAAACATTTAAAGGACTTTGCGCGTTTGTGTTTCAAGAACAGACTCCTCGGTGGGCCCATGTCCTCTATTTCCTTCCTTCCTTCATCATCATCATCATGTTTTCGGAGGAACTTCAGCTCAAATGATCGGTTGCTCACAGCATGTAAGATCAAACTGATTTAAAAGCATAAATGTAAAACCAAAAACATAATTTTTAAGTAAATTGAAAGAGAGACACCTGCTGTTACCAAACTACAGGTCACCTTTTGTTTGAGCTTTTTTATGGGGCGCCGTTTGTAAAGTGAAACATGCTGAAATTAACGGCAACATTTTTCCACATTTAGCTCAAAACCTTACAAAAACATGTTTTTTTTTTCCGAGTAATTGTTTTTTACAACATTTAGTAAAATATTTGTAACTTTTCATCAAATGTTAAATCTAAATGTTAAATCTAAATCTAAATGTTATAGTTAAATCTAAATGTTATAGTTAAATCTAAATGCTAAATGTTAAATGTTAAATCTAAATGTTTAGGCTAATATGCAAATTTATTGTACTGATCAACGGAAATACCAAAATAAAAGCTTCCCGAAAACCTCCGGTGCAAAATTGTGTCTGTTCTCCTCCTCACTTCTCCCCGCCATGTGCTGCTTCACTTCTTGCCTACGAGCATGTCCAGCGATTTTGCTGGACATGTGCTGCAGCGATTGTGAAGTGGAGACTGCAGCTGCTAAGAGTGCACTACTGCTGAACCTTTGGATGGCCGACAAAACGGATCTTCCGATGTTTTCAGCTAAATCGCCGGACGTGCTTTCTCATGGTCGGGTTATGGCTGAATTCCAGTGGAATGACGGTCCCGCCATAATAGACGTTCCAGCCATGTGTTCCAGCCCTAAACCTAACCTTATCTAACTATAACCTTATTCCTAACCTTTACTAGCAGTTAAATGACGTAAAATAGTGTTTTCCAAATCGATCTTTAGAAAATGAACGAACGTGTAGATTGAGTCCAAACGGTTCTCATGTGCTCTCCTTTTTCCGATGCCGTAATTTAGGAACGTGTTGGGTACCCGAAAGCATAAAATGTTGACAATTTGTCACCTAGCGAAAATTATTACGCTTTGGGAGTGAGAACGTGTCTGACCACTACCGGCACACTTTTGCACCGGAGGTTTTCGGAAAGCTTTTATTTTGGTATTTCCGCTGATCCGTGCAATAAATTTGCATGTTAGCCTAAACATTTAGATTTAACATTTAGATTTAGATTTAAATATAATATTTAGATTTAACATTTAACATTTAGATTTAACATTTAACATTTAGATTTAACATTTAGATTTAACATTTAACATTTAGATTTAACATTTAGATTTAACATTTAGATTTAACATTTAGATTTAACATTTAGATTTAACATTTAGATTTAACATTTAACATTTAGATTTAGATTTAACATTTAGATTTAACATTTAGATTTAACATTTAGATTTAACATTTAACATTTAGATTTAACATTTAACATTTAGATTTAACATTTAGATTTAACATTTAGATTTAACATTTAACATTTAGATTTAACATTTAGATTTAACATTTAACATTTAGATTTAACATTTAACATTTAGATTTAACATTTAGATTTAACATTTAGATTTAACATTTAGATTTAACATTTAACATTTAGATTTAACATTTAGATTTAACATTTAGATTTAACATTTAGATTTAACATTTAACATTTAGATTTAACATTTAACATTTAGATTTAACATTTAGATTTAACATTTAGATTTAAGATTTAGATTTAACATTTAGATTTAAGATTTAGATTTAGATTTAACATTTAACATTTAGATTTAACATTTAACATTTAGATTTAAATCTAAATATTTAGATTTAACATTTAGCATTTAGATTTAACATTTAGATTTAAATATAATATTTATATTTAACATTTAAAATTCTGTTTTAAATATGAAAAGTTACAAATATTTTACTAAATGTTGTAAAAAATGACTTGTTTTGAGCTAAATGTGGAAAAATGTTGCCGTTAATTTCAGCATGTTTCACTTTACAAACGGCGCCCCATACTTTTTAAGCTGTGCTTAAAAGTCACTTTATTATCGGTTATATCACTTCGAAGCATTTATGACTCCGATGATAAAAACAACTTTAGGTTTCCTTCCTGCTATAGCGGCTTTCTCTCCTGTTAAATACGGATATAAATGTCGGTTTACATAAATACATCTTAAGAATTTCCCCCCAAAAAAACATTCATCAGTGTGAAGTTTAAAATCAGTCCCTTTCAAAACGTCCTGTGAGCCAGTTTAGTAAAAGGTGGTGACTCAGGTAATGTTATATATGGGACTAATAAATCATTAGAAACACGATTTTTCATAAGCAGTTTTATATTTAAAGTGCTCAAATAAATGTATTTGCCAAACTACTGAACTAAACTGATGTTGTTGAGTTATCTCTGACTGTGGTCTTGGTATTTTTGGTATTTTTTTCCACTTGAATCTGAAAACATGATGAGGTCAGCTCTAGTCAGATTCCTTCCATGCCTCCCCTTTTCCTTCTGTGCTTCCTGAGTCTCCTCCTTAGCTTTAAAGAAATATCAGGCCTGTGCAAAAACACAAAACATATGGAAAAGTGTTCGCTGCAGGTTGCCAAATATCAAACGCACCCAGAACAGAGCAAATGGAGCTGCATATCTCAGTGGATGCTGGGGCCTGGACTTCCAGGCTGTGCACAATGTGGATCCCCTCCATCACAGACCTCTCTTTGTTCAAGGCAAGAAAGGAAATACCCGAGAGGTTTCAACACCTCTGGCAAAATCAGAAATTTCATCTGAGCTGTCTCTTTCACAGAAACTGGTTCTCATAATAGGTGCCGGGGTATTGTTCTCTTCGATCTTCCACATGGGCACAAAACAGGCTGGCTCAGCCGCACAGGGACGATCACCTGATCTTGACTGCACCGTCACAGGAAGCTGTAGTTCACTCTTGGTTCACTGAGCCACCCTTTTACCAGGTGGAGCTTGATTCTGTGCTTTTGGCTCATTCAGAAAGTTTCTAATAGGAAAATCTCTTGTGATGCCACAACACAGGTGTACACTGACACTGCCAAAGGTGCTGGGTTCAAATGTCTTGACTGTCTTTCTGTGTGGCATCAATTGGTGATAATAAATTGACACTAGGTGTGTATGTGAAATCTGAAATCTCTAATTGTTAGGTTTGTGATGAGCTGGCAGCCTGTCCAAGGCTCGCTCAGCTTGCTGCCCTGTGTTTGATGCTGTGGATGAGTCGGGTCAGCCTCTGAATTCTCACCACCTTCAAATAAAATAGTAGTTCAGTAAATTTAACTTCTAAGTTTAACACACTTGTATAAAAACACCAATGCACCACAGTTTGCGCTGGATGCTATCTCGGAGCATCTACGCCACCAGAGAAAGGTTCAAGGTTCAACTTGAATGCACACAGAAATTAACGCTTTCACATTCAGGCTCATTTCTTCTGTCTGTCGTGTAAGACTCCATGATATTGAGCTCAGGTCCCCACCATCTACTGCAGGGACTCCTTATTCTGGGATAACCAGGTGCGCCTGACCAATAGTGAACTTTTCTCACAGCTGTATCTCAGTTTACCTCACAAGTTCACTCATATTACCAAAACTATGGCCACACAATGAGTTATGTGGGTTTGTTCAGTGTTTTGTGGCAGCTGAGTAATAACTTTTCCTTTTCCGTTCTTAATCTAAAGTTTTGTTGCCATCATAACTTTGCTGATGTGGCTTTGTGTTCTCTTTGGCTTTGAAACCAGTCAGCCAGCTCGCCGGCATCAGTGCCAGCGTTTTCCATTTTCACTCTGAGCTGTATAATAATATTTATTATAATAGCAGAGCCGCCCAGTGTGTACACCACCTCTCTGGGACAGCTGGGGTGGGGCTCCAGCCACCTTTACAAAGATTCACCTGTGCTGTGTTTGACAGTGGGAGGTTCTGTCATTGGAGACAAAGTTACTCAGTGTAACTTTGTTCCAGTTTAACATACTGTCAGTAATATAAATCAAATATCATTGAAAATGGGCAGGAATATGGCAGCTGTATAAAATGTCAAATCAAATCAAATCAAATCACTTTTATTGTCACATCACATGTGCAGGCACACTGGCACAGCACATGCGAGTGAAATTCTTGTGTGCGAGCCCCACAAGCAACAGAGATGTGCAAACACAACAACACAAACGAGCAAAATACAAGAATGGCCAACCTGAAACTAATAAATATATGTACAATATATAATAGTGTATGCATTTCTGGATGTGTATACTAAATATTTTCCTACGTGTGTGTGTGTGTGTGTGTGTGTGTGTGTGTGTGTGTGTGTATACACATTTTTACAAATTAAATAGTAAAAAATAAAAATAATAATAATAATAAAATATATAAAATATACAGAGTTGAATATGTGCAAAACAAGTGGCATTTATATACAGTGTGGAGTGCATAATGTTGAAGTTCCAGTAGTGAAGCTGAGGTGTCTATGACGTGTTCAGCAGTCTGATGGCCTGGTGGAAGAAGCTGTCTCTCAGTCTGCTGGTATGGGACCGGATGCTGCAGAACCTCCTTCCTGATGGAAGCAGTCTGAACAGTTGATGGCTGGGGTGACTGGAGTCCTTGATGATCCTCCCCGCTTTCCTCAGGCAGCGCTTCCTGTAGATGTCTTGGAGGGAGGGAAGCTCACCTCCAATTATCCGTTCAGAGCACCGCACTACTCGCTGGAGAGCTTTGCAGTTGTAGGCGGTGCTGTTGCCGTACCAGGTGGTGATGCATCCAGTGCTCTCAATGGCACAGCGATAGAAGGTCCTGAGGATGCGGGGGCTCATGCCGAATCTTTTCAGTCTCCTGAGAAAGAAGAGGCGCTGCTGCGCCTTCTTCACTGTTTTGTTTGTGTGTACTGACCACGTAAGATCCTCAGCCAGGTGTACACCAAGGAACCGGAAGCTGCTCACTCTCTCCACAGCAGCGCCGTTGATGGTGATGGGGGTGTGTACTTCTCTGCACCTCCAGAAGTCCACTATCAACTCCTTTGTCTTTGCGACGTTGAGGGTGGGATGGTTGTCTTGACACCAGTGGGTCAGGGCGCTGACCTCCTCCCTGTAAGCCGTCTCATCACCGTTGGTGATAAGACCCACCACTGTAGTGTCGTCCACAAACTTCACAATGATGTTGGAGCTGTTAGTGGCTGTGCAGTCGTAGGTGTAGAGTGAGTACAGGAGAGGGCTCAGTACACACCCCTGTGGAGCACCAGTGTTCAGTGTGATGGGGGATGAGGTGATGCTGCCCAGTCTGACCACCTGGCGTCTGTCAGACAGGAAGCTAAGGATCCAGCTGCAGAGGGAGCTGCTCAGTCCTAGATCCTGCAGTTTCCTGTCCAGCTTCGAGGGAACGATGTATTTCTAATAGAGTGATGAAAACACATTCGTTTTGTCACTGTTGCGGCTACTCCAACCAATGGCCGCGGCAGGCTAAACATGAGGACACCTGATGACGCGCAACAATTAACGCACAAACACTTCTGTATCATTTGCTTCTTTATTTCCACATGCAACTGTCCAAACTATAAATCAGCACATGGGATCAACCGTCAAACAAACGCACAGACTGCACAAGCAAATAACTGCAACTTACAAATAAATGCACCAGCTACTATGTCAAAACTCCAAACTGGTCTATGGCAGCAATTAGTGCATAAATATACAAACACCATCAAGTTACAGTCAAATATATCAAATCATTCAAATTGTGCTCAAGTTGCGGTATGTTGCGACATGTTGCGGTCAACAGAAAGTTTTGCCTCGTGCTCACCCTACCTTCTGCTCATCACATCAGGTGCTGTGTACAAGTGAGTGCAACCACATTTATTATCTACCACACCCATGAGACACGCCCAACACCCATACACCAATATAGTGAGTCCATTTAAACCAACCCACTTCAGACGGGAACCACTCATATGGCTCCTACAGTCACATTTAGATTACTGTTCGACAACTTGGTCAAATAACTGGAATAAATTCGTATAAGTTGCAAATTTCTTGTTTAGTTCTACACTTTCCTTTTAGTACAAGTGTTGGCCAAACCAGCCTTGTGTTCATTTCTCTGAGTGTAAAAGGGAAATGATTCCACAGTTAGTTTTATTAGAAAAATCATCCTAGCAAAAGCGCCAAAAATTCTTTACAGCAAACTGTTGTTTTTTTTGTGACATCAATATACTCCACGCGTCAGTCGACAGACGGGCAGCTTTTTTTGTTACCTGCCTTTGAACTAACCCAGTGCAGAGGAGAGCACAGTATAGAGCAATGATGGTGCATGGAATTCACTTCCACAGTTTTTGGTATCAAGAATGAACACAACAACTTGTAAAAAAAATTGCAACAGTATATATTTACACAGGAATAATCCTTAGAATTGGTTATTTGCTGTTAGGTTTTCGACATTTTATGTGATGAGCATGTCGGTCCCTGGGATGGAGTTAATCATTTAAAAAAGGAAATGAGATACTCTGAATCCTATAGATGCTTATTTGTAACAATTAATGTCTGTTTCATGTTGAGCTGTTGGTTTTAATTGTGTTGTTTTGTTGTTTCCGAGCCTGTTTTGTCTTTCATATGTTTTATGTATGAAAAAAGCTTTTTTGTTAAAAAGTTCGTCAGAGCCCTGGAACAGTAGCTCCTGCTATAGCATGAGCTAATGGGGATCCTAATAAACTTAAACTGAACCTCCATAACCCTGAACTGGATAAGCTGTGAAGAAAATGAACAAGTGGATGGATGTGGGTTATTATACCGAGCTGTTCTTGGAGGTTGTGGGTTTTCCAATAGCTGCATTTTGTTTTATCCTGCCCTATATATAATAGGTTTATATACTATATTCCCACATGGGATCACAAATCCATCCACAGTCAGTATATGAAGGCAGTTATATCAGCTGGAGCTGTGGCCTTGTGTCAAATGATTGATTTGAAAGAAAAATTGGCTTGAAATGAAATTGACTTTTTTGTTTGGTTTGTGCCACTTTGGTGTTTATGGACAGTAAGGTGTTTAGGTAAAAGGATTGCTTTGTGGTTTTCCCAAAGGTTGATTCTGTTCACCTGGACGTAGCGTTTTCAGTGGGAGAAACGTTTGGTGACCTCTTCGGTCTTAGTCGAGACTGAGTGAGAGTTTCTGAGCTGTTTTTTAGTAAGTAAGTAAAAAGTAAGTAAAATGTATTTATTAAGCGCTTTTCACAGACAAACAGTCACAAAGCGCTGTACACAAATATTAAAATAAATACAATCAATAGACATTATACACAATGTAAAAGATCAAATGTAAATAATGTAAACAACAGAGGTGGGACCAAGTCATTGTTTTGCAAGTCTCAAGTAAGTCTCAAGTCTTTATCCTCAAGTCTCAAGTCAAGTCTCAAGTCTTTATCCTCAAGTCTCAAGTAATGTCAGGCAAGTCAGAGTCGAGTCTCAAGTCACTGGTGTAAAAGTCCGAGTCAAGTCACAAGTCTGAAACTTTGAATTTCAAGTCCTTTCGAGTCTTTAAAAAAAAAAACGAAAAAATAATGTTGCAGTTATGCTAAATGTAAATATTAGACCATGTAATTTTAAAATCTGTGTTTTTCTCAACACATGACAAAATTGTGAAATTGCACCTCTTTAAAATGCAGCTCAATTAAACCTAGCTCCTAGAATAATTTTCACCGACAGTTCTGAGATAAGCTGCATGTTATTCTTGGATGCGGTTGTAGGACCAGCTTTAAAATCGCATGACAAAAATATCATACACATTAAAAAAAACTGCATCACCAACGTAGCCTGGACAACATTTGCTAGTTGGATGAAGTCAGCTATCTCATCTTAGCATATTTATATGCATATTTATAATTATACGGTTCTTGGAGTGAGTGCATACACTCATGAAGTTTAGTAACTTCCGGTCACTGCAACAAGCCCAGGTACAGTTTACCGACGGATGGGTACAGGACCTTGAAATGCACCGTGTAGAAAGTAAAGACCATCGTACGTATCATAAGTTTACCAGTCTCACAAATCGTCGTCATAAATACACATTCGTTAACCGTTTATTAATAGGACCTTTGAGCTCAACGGTAATTAATTAGTAGTGGAAATAATTTCTGGTACCCATCACAGAAATGTAGCAGTGACAACAATATTGTATGCTGTAATCATACTGGACAATTAGTGATACAAAAAACCTGTTTTATCCTGTGAATAAAAGTATATGTTTTTGTCAATGTACCATAATAACAGAAGCGAAACGCAATATTGTGTCAGGACAATTCACTATTTATGCACAATAAACAAAGGAGCATAGCGCGACCATTTCTGTTCAGCGCCAGACTTGTAACCTATATCACCAATTATGTTAAGAAAAATGACGCATTAACTACAACAGCAGACTGACCTTCGTGTAAATGCTTGGAGCAGACTAACCTGTGAGCTGGAGTGTTCTAGGACGTTATATTTGATCTTTGAATGGCTGCAATCCAGTCGCCTCTTTGTTACTTCGGAAACATGGCTTGAACAATTTCTCTTCAACGACGTAATCCGATAACAACCGATCTCTTTACCCGTCGGCTTCCCGTGGCTGTCATGCGACCGGCTATTGCAGTTAATGATACAACAGCTTCTTGACATTTTTGTGTTTCTTTTTATCGCTGTATAACTGATTTTAATTGAAAGCCTGCGTGCGCTAGTACCGCTTGCCACGAGTTCCCAGAATCCTTTGCGGTTCTACCCGTGAATGACGTCACATTTTCAATCTCTATATAATATGCATGTTAAATTTTATATTTGGGGTAAAATATCAAGTCTTTTCAAGTAAACCGGTTCAAGTCCAATTCAAGTCCCAAGTCATTGGTGTAAAAGTCCAAGTCAAGTCACAAGTCTTAGAACATTTTTTCAAGTCAAGTCTAAAGTCATAAAATTAATGACTCGAGTCTGACTCGAGTCCACACCTCTGGTAAACAATATAAAATATGTAGATCAACAAAAGGCTTGTTTGAACAGAAAGGTTTTTAACTGCTTTTTAAAAGAATCCACAGAGTCAAGCAAACGTAATTGTGGTGTAAACTGTTCCACAGCTTTGGTGCAACAGACAGAAAGGCTCCGCCCCCTTTTGTCTTCAGTCTGTACGGGAACCAACAGACTCTGAGTCTGAGCGGAGACGACGAGCAGCAATGTATTTTATAAGAAGCTTGGATAAATAATCTGGGGCCGTTTAGTGCTCTGTATGTTAAAACAAGATTTTTAAAGCAAATTCTAAACTCTATTGGGAGCCAATGTAAAGAATATAAGACCTGAGTAATGTGAACACGCTTGGTAGGACGAGTTAGTATTTTGTATCGCCTGAAGGCGAGAGAGAGATGATTTATCCAAGCTAGTAAACAGGGAATTACAGTTCAGCTGAACTGGAAAAACTTCAGTGTCTTGCTGTTTCTAAAGGGACTGTAGTAATACTGGCAGCAAAGTGGAGCTTTTGTTTATGGATCAGTGGGTCTAACAGACAAGGTGTCTAATGGTGTTGGGGTCATACTGGTCCAGAGTGTCCCATCTTGCAGATGAGTCCCTCTGTGACTGACACCCAGTGGTTATCTGTGTTTTAAAGTCTTTAATGGACGCTGTCGAGAAAGAAAATATCAACCAGAAAAATACGTCTGATTTCAGGACACACACACACACACACACACACACACACACACACACACACACACACACACACACACACACACACACACACACACACACACACACACACTCTCTCTCTGCTTTTACAGAGTAATTATTTAGTGTCTGTGGCTGAAGCTCAGACTGGGACAGGGGTCCCTTGGACTGCTTTGAGGATGCGAGTACTTGTCAGAAGCAAACTCTTGATATGTTTGTATTTTGGGGAATGAGGTCTTTTTCTTGTTCTCAACATGTGAACATTCCCTACAGTAACAGGTGTGTGCAGGTCTGGCTCCCTGCAGGACTGCTTTGCTTAAACAGACTGGGATGTGTTGGGTTCAAACTCTACAAAACAGTCAGACGTGCTACCTCACACACAGAAAAACACAATTACTGTACAGGGACTAAATAACCTCTGATATGATGGCAGGTTTACATATATGTTGGATTTATGCTGATTTCTCTCAGATTTTCTCTCAGATTTTCTCTCAGATTTGATGAATCTCGCTGATATATGAGTATATTTAGACATAATTTACTGATTGAGATTTAAAAGTAAAATCTGTACAGATAAAGCCAGGTAAGCCAGGCTACCATCAAGCTTATGAATATGTAATGCAATGCCTTACTGGAGGAGTTTAGGCTGCTGAATTCTATAATTATATTAAAATGTAGCTGCGTGACTGAGGATTAAAGTTACAGCTCTATTTACAAATGAAGCAGCCGATTGCAGCTACATGTCGTGGAGGATTTGGACGTGACTTGTGCTGTGCGGCACTAGAAGGGGAAATGTTTAAAAAAGACTGCAATGAAGAGTTTTTATTCCTGATTTAAAAGGAATGAAGTAAAACATTCCTCTCCACGTCTCCATTGTACTCTTAGCTGACCTGGCACTAGCAGTGTTTGTGGCACCGATCCAAGGAGGTGAACCTCTTGAACTTCACTCTTTTTGTGCACGTAAACACGAAAGGTGACACCTTCCCGACTATTACAGTTTGCACCGCTTTGATCTTGTACGCTCTAGGAAACGAATAACCAAAAATCGATTGGTTGTGAGATGAAGTGAAGTAAAAACTGCACGAGACAAAGCGTGATGTGATCTTATTCTTTTAAAAGCAAGTGTTTGCCCCCCCCTCCCCCCAGAAGAAACAGGACATTTTGAATTATGCCATGAATCACAAAGCATTACACTAACATGAATCATGTCTATCACAGTGTTTTTCCCGGAGTGAAATACCAAAGGTTTATTTACAAGAACTCCTTCTTTAATCCTTGTTTATTAAGGTTCGTTGAGGATAACAGTGTAACAGAGCAGCATTAAAGTAAAAATACAGGGAATAAATGAGCAGTATTTGTTTATATGGCACTATCATCTCTATACTACTATCACTATTTTACTCTATCAGCTCGACTTATTAAAAACACCAGTTTTTTTCTCCATTTATTAATTTTATCAAACGGTATTAGAACTGCTGTGAAGTATCAGTGTTATTTAATATGAGTGTTTATGTGACAGTACACTGAACACATGTGTTGGCCCCCAACTGCAAACTTTTATTCTAATTTTATATCTGACTTACTGTATAAACCTGTAAAAACTCCTCCAGCCAAATGAATGAATAAATACATAATTAAAGAGCACGTGCCAAAAATACAGCTTTTATTGAAAACAAATCCTAGCAAAAGTTTTAATTTGTATTTTTTCCCCTCTCGGTGTTATTTTCTAACTAGTGTAAACTTTTTACGGTCCCTCTTAAGCATCTACGCTGAAGCCGGTTTGTTGATGAGCTTTAAGAACTATATCGTCTAGCGGAAGACTATGCCTGCTTCCGTTTTTTTGAGCCCTTTTGTTGCTAAATGTTATTACTATGTGTCTGCTGCGAAAACATTGCTTTCTAATAATGCGTGCGTCTGGTGTGTCGCCGTGCTAAGGCAGAAAGCGCGACCTCTTGCGGTTGAAAGGCGGCGGTGTAGCGCGGCGGGCCTCATCATCGCGGCGGACCAGCGGGACAAAGCACTTGTTCAGAGACCGCTCACTGCGCCTCTGTGCCGGGGACAGACGGCTGCTACAGACGGAGAAACCACTCCAGCGCTGCTTTCAGATAGAGGTTTACTTTAAACGGAGAAACGCATTTTTCTACGGGCGCTTTAGTTTCCCAAACAGCTTCACACTTTTAAAGGAAGGAGAGTTTTGACAGGAAATAAGGGCGGCCACTGGTCAAGTTTCTATCCCCCCCCCCTTCGGCGACCTCAGGTAAGATAACCGTGAGGTGGATAGAGGTAATGCAGACTGTGACTTTTTTGCCTCTAAGAAGTGAGGTAACTTTCTTTAATGTCTCATAAAGTTGTTCATACTTGCCGCTGTTACAGCGAGTGTCGGGTTTACATTCGTTACTTCGACAGGTGGGCTAACGACCCCCGAGTCCTGCTAGCTAGCTTACGCTCGGTACATAAATCTGTTTAAAACTACCAGAATCCCTCTTGTTCGAAAGAGCGCAAAACCCCGCCTGTATTGATATCACGACGAGTATTTAGTTTGACGTAAAATAAATCACGGTTAAATCCAAAGTACTTGAAGCATGTAATCAGTTAGACCGCTGTGTTACCTCAGTGATGTATGTACCCAGGTTAGCGCTTATGAATATAAATACATGCGTGTGTGAAGTTGTGCTTTGGCCATGCAAAATACTGCACACCTTACAGCGCCTTGATCTTATCATCCTTCATATTTAAAGCAGAGCTACTCTAATGGCTGATCCGACTCTTAATGCAACCTTTATTAAGACCGTGTAAGCGTTGTAGACACCGGGGGTCTGTTGCTTACCTCCTGCTTCAGTTTGCCTACTTTTTCCTCAATCAGCTGGTTATTCTGTAAAGTCATTGTTGGAGGTCCGTGTGCCTGTCTTTGTGTCTCGGTCTGGCACGGGGAGGGTTTTAAAACCACCAGGTGAAACGCGTCCCTCAAGCTTTTTTCGTGTTAGAGCATTAAAAGAAAGCTGTGATTATTCCCCACAGATTTTATGGTGCAGCTTTGTCAGTGGGTGTTTTTGAGCAGGAAGTCTTGGCTGACTCCCGTGTGAGTGTGCCAGTGGGTCGCAGCCTACATCGGGCAGGGGTCTAATAGTTTTTGACAGATGTACGGCATGTGACTGTATAACTGGAATTCCTTCATGAGCGACGGATGATAGAGACTCTGTGTTGTAGTGGTGCTCAGACTGTGGCTGGTGGGCGTCTGACGTGACCTGTGACTTCGGTCCAAGCACTGCGCTCTCTGCCCAGCCTCAAAACGAGCCAGGCAACCCAGTGTTAGACAAACACGTACTGATACTGCTGTCGGTGTTGTACTACTCCTGCTACAGTAGTTACACTGTATCCAGGCCAGTACTGGGAGAAAAGGTCCCCAATAAGTAATCCCCATGTTTTTGTGGGCTATAACAATCATTGTGCTGCAGCTACAAACATCTTTCTTGTTCATGTACAAGCTCTCAATCTGAAGTAGTAATAGTAGTAGTAGTTTTATTATTTATTTAAAACAGAGTATTTTAAGTGTGTAGTGGCTTGTTGGCTGATTTCTTCCTGAGATGACCTGAGGTGCTCAGCTTTTGCTTGTGCAATCAAGTGGAAATTTTAGGGAGAAGCAATTAAATGTGAGGTAGAAGTCACGCAGTCAGAGCTGAGTGGTGTGGACATACAGAAATTATTTTACTGCTACAATATAACCTGCATTATTACCATTGCATTAATAATATCCTACAGCACTGATATTGCATTAAAGATGTTTATTAAAGCTATTGCCACCATATTAACCTTTTTATTACATATAGTTATTTTATACACATTGCATGTTTGTGCTCATTCAGAGTTGATGCTCAGTCTATTAAAGAAGGTTTTAAGCTTTGTGAAGCGCTGTGTCTTCACAATCTATTGTGTAGGTGACTTGGAGCACAGAAGGATAAACAGCGTACACGCTTACAAACACATAATCCTGTCAGGCCAAAGGCCCCAAATTCATTTAGCTTCTAACTGCATTTCAGTTTGCTTGGTAACAGATGACAGAAGACCAGTCAAGAAAGGACAAGCCCTCTAGACCATCTAGGCTTTAAATTTATTGCCATGTATGGAAGGTGTTATAGGAAGAGGAACTTCGGTGTCTGTTTTAGCCATCTAACATGTACCATTTACTGTAATCAATGTATTTGATCTGTAATCGACGTGAGAAGGGGCGTTAACCCCGATGTTATAAAAGCATTTTCAAGTGCATTCTTAGGAGGAGACGTGTGCTGATGTGATGCTGCAGACTTCTTCTCCTGTGTTCATTCAAACTCATTGTTTGATTGCATCTTCTGGGCCTCTGTTGGTTTGTTTCATTGCTCAACATTTATTGAGTTGGGGACAGTGGGCTGCTGTAAAAAGCTAAATTACCGATATAAACAAACGCAGTAGCAGGAACTAAACGAGCACCCAGCTGAGAATAAAGGACATGCTCATCCACCTGTACCCCCCTCTTTCTGTTTTTCTGTTTTCTGCCTCCGTCCGTGCAGGAGCAGCACAGAGGAGCCCTTGTTTGATCGTCCCCGGACACTGCCCCAATTTCTTTCTCTCTCTCTCTCTAACTTTGGTTTCATAGCAACACTGCTCCCGTGACGGGCAGCCTTGACTTCTTGCCCTCCTGCTCCTGAAACAAAGACAAGAAGTTATGGAGGGCAGGAGAGAAGCGGGGGAGAGAGTTAAGAGACAGGGCAATTGTATGGGGGTTGAAGGACACGGAGGACCGAGGGAGGGTATAATGGGAAGGTGTCTGAGATGGAGGCTCTGAGGCGAGACCTCTTCTTCCATTGTGTTCACCCGAGTCCCATAAAAGAGAGCAAGAGTTATGACACTGTGGGCAGTGCCAGGGACTGTGTCTCTCTCTGTGTGTCTAAACTTCTGAATGACTCGGCATCTTAGGCTTTTCCTTCTTTTTTTTTTTTTAATTACCAATAACCCCCCCGAAACATCTCAGCACAGAAACTGAGTAAGAAAAATGTCAAACATGCTCTTCCACCGGCTCTGTACGTGTGTCTACATGCTGTTTTAAATGAAACTTGAGATCCGGTTACACTTTATTTGTTGAATGACAATGCTAACTAATGAGTTGCAGGTGTAACGCTTTGTTATACTCGTATTTACACCACACACAGAGAGAGCACAGTTTTCAGTAACATAAAGGTAACGGAGGCCTCGAGGTCTTCTGCAGGAAAGCTGTTTACGTGCCTTTCAGTGAAACGTGTTGGCCTCCCACTCCCTGTACAGCTCGGCGTTAGAAGAATGGGGATTGTTATGTCGTAAACTGCGGCCTTGCAAATCTCTGTGTAGCAGAAAAATGTTTAGCTGGATACTGAGATGTGAAATATTCAAATTGTGGACATCGTGAGGCTAGAGACACTTCCACAGCCTGTAAAGAGGCAGAAAGGAAAGTATTGTTGTTTGGATGCGCTCCCTGTCCTGGTACTGACGTCTCCGTACTGATTCTGACTCGGCTGCTTCACAGACCTCATAACTGCGGCTATTCCTCTCATTTTTTTCTCTGTGTGTCTTTTTCTATGTGATCTGTCCAAGACGTGATTTTCTCAGCCAAACAGGAGAAAACTGGATAAACAAAGCTTAGTTGTGCCATCATAAAACGCACTCCCTTGTAAATGGTAAAACATTTACACTGTCCTCGTTTGCTAGTCACACCTAGTTTTCCCGTATCTGCTCATGTAGCGTTGCTCATATCAGTTCAGCTGAAACGCAGCTCAGGACGGCTCCTCCCGCCTGTGCGCCGTACATGTTGATCTCTCGGTTGCTGACGGACTTTTTGTGTGTTTCTCTTTACACTTTCAGACGTCTTTGAGCGATGTTTGACAAACAGCATTACGAGAGTCCGCCGGTCTACAGTCCCCCTTTCACCCCTCCACCCAACAATGGCTTTGGGCCTGCGGCGAGCTTCCATGGCCCTCAGAGCGACTACAACGTGTACCCACCTCCACCAGGATCCTACTACATGGAGGACAAGCCGCAGCACTTCTACAAATGGCTGTCACCTCCTGGGATCGTCAAAGCCATGATGGTCACAGTCATAGTGCTGTGTTTGGCGATATTCGCCTGTGTGGCTTCCACGCTCATGTGGGATATCCAGTACGGGTACGGCTCGGGAATGGGTTACTACGGTTCTGGGATGGGCTACGGCAGCGGCTACATTGGAGGCAGCTACGGCTCGGGCTACGGTGGTTACGGCGGATACGGAAACTACTACGGCTCCGGCTCCTACATTTCTCCTTACTCGGCCAAAGCTGCTATGATTGCCATGGCAGCCATTAACTTCGTAGGAGCACTGGCCTTCTTCATTGCCAGCTTCTCTAAAACCAACGCAGTCCGCAGCAGAAAGTACTTCCTGGCTGTCTTGATATCCAGCGTTTTGATGGCTGCCCTGCAGGTAAAACTGCTTTTAATTTCCCATGTGCTCTTTTTTTATTAACACACACAGAGAGGAGTGCAAGTACTTTGGTGAGTGATCTTCTGAAAGCATAATATTCATGTGAAAATTATGTTTCTCAACACTTTATTTGTCTCCTCAGTGTTTGCCAGGTTGTGCTATCATAACACTGTAAAATATGGGAGTGGCAAATAATCAGTAAAGCAAAGAAGTCTCGACAAATTCAAACTAGACAAGGTACAAAACTAAATAAAAACACCTTTGCTGGACAGTTTTAAAGCTGTAAATATATTTTTACTAATTTTCTGGAGATAATAGAAGAGAACCTTCATCTGATGGAGCGAACTCTGACTCTGTGCTTCTGCATCACTGAGGAGACTGAAACACAGGAGCCCTGTACTTTAAATAAGTCAATTATTTACAAAAGCTAGCATAACACGGTGAATAATGTACCTGAGCACTCAAAGTGCTTTACACAGCATGCCTCATTCACACAGGTGCTTTCTGTGTAGCGTTCACACACATTTACACTCCGATGGATGCAGAGAGCAACTTGAGGTCAGTATCAAGGATATTTGGCATGCAGACTGCAGCAGCCAGGGATCAAACCACCAACCTTCCAGTTATTCGATGACCCGCTCTGCCTCCTGAGCTACAGCCACCCCAACGTGACCCGAGCTCCCTCATAAACCTCCCATTTAGGACAAAACCTTTTGTAGTCGTTCTCATCAGCTGTTTGACAAAAATCCCCAACTCCCCTGCCGAAAGAGCTCAACTTTATCATCATGCAGCTAAAATAATTTTAGCTCAAGACATATACTTAAACTGTTGTTGCACAGACAGTAAAGCTTAAAGGGAGATTAATTTACAGTCATCACTGAATCTCTCACACACACACACACACACACACACACACACACACACACACACACACACACACACACACACACACACACACACACACACCATGTTTTCATATCTTTGTGGGGACATGTCATTAACACAATGCTTTCCCTAGCCCCTGACCCTGACCCTGACCCTAACCCTGACCCTGACCCTGAGCCTGACCCTGAGCCTGAGCCTAACCTAACTGTAACCCTGACTCGAAAACCACATTTTGAGCCTCAAAAATGTCTTCAGACTCGTGGGGATTTTGGTCCCCACAAAAATATGAATAGAGGGAAACACAAACAGATTGTTTAGCTTCTGAGTTTAAGTTTGTAATATTGGGCCTGTAGACGGTGTCGTTGTCCACTGCAAACAGCTGATAGTCGTTGTGGTACCGAGTTCAGTGATGTAATGATATAATAAGTCACATGCACAGATACGTACATGGACAGCAAGCATGTCTGTGAGAGCTCTGCTCTTTCAGGTTAATTCAGGTGGATAGTAAACTGGAACTCCATTAGGATAATAAAGTGTATTTTTAACATAATCATATCATCATCAGTATTTTCCTGCAAGCTTCCCATCTCACACCTACGCCGACAGTCAAAACTGGGAACGCCTTTCTTTGTTATGAATAGTATTTAAATTTGGATGTTTTCTAAAACCCGAAATACCAGAAACATAATTTGAAGCCGAATACTTCTACTCTTCGCTCTGTTGGACCGCTGCATACAGATGTTAATCCAGCACACCATTACGTTTATTGAGCTCAGTGTACAGAGCACGACTCTGGAGCCAGTGTGAAAAGAGAGAGTCTGACTTTCTGTGCTGACCTGGAAGCTTTCACTGTGATGATTCATTCATTTACTGTTAACATAAATGTTTGTTTTTTAAAAATGATTCCACTTGATTTGACTATTAAATACATACTTATGAAAGCCAGAGAGCCAGTGAACATTTGTTAGTCCAACGTGGAAGGTGTCTGTCTCCTCCTTGTACTGTGGCCTTTGGACTCACAATGTGTTCTCCACACATGTGATAAGATTGCTGCTGACTGTTTGCCATCATGTAATCTGATGCTGCTGCCTCTGAAACGCCTCTTTCACTAATCAGCCCTCAGATGTCACATGTGTCTTTACTCTTACACTAAATATGTCGGTGCACTGTTTCTGTGTCTTTCAGGGCATCATAAACATCGTCTACATCGTGGGGGTAAACCCCATGGCCCAGAGCTCCTCCAGTATGATGTACAATCCAATGCTCATGATGTGCCAGAATCTTTACCAGACCAGTTACTCGCAGATGGGAGGAGTGGGAGGCTTCCCCATGTACAACCAGTACCTGTACCATTACTGCTTTGTGGACCCACAGGAGGTCTGTAGCTATATTAAATGAAGGATTTGTTTCCAGGATTATTTAATGATGACGCTGCCCGATGAACCTGTTTATTCTGAAATGGTAAAAAGTCTGCGAGAGGTTTTCTTGATTGATTTGTTTTTTGATTATTTCTGTGTTTATCAGCCGTTTATTAAAAGTGAAAATGGTAACGACTTCAGTTGTTTTCTGTTATCTGCTTGTTAAAACCTGTTCAAACTGTGGTGTAAGTGAGATTTCCTTCTCACATTAGTTCTGTGCAGCACTGTGACTCGTAATGTTGCCACACATTTGTACTTTTTGTACCGGGATAAACCAACTTTATCTCGGCGCTTATCTCTTTCGTGATGTACTCAGACTCATATTCTTGTCGTTACCAGGGAATTGCAATGGCATGTGGATTCCTGGTTGTCATCGCCTTGAGTGTTGCTGCTTTCTTCGCTCAGAGGACAAGAGGGAAGATCTGGCGCTACGGCAAACCGAATATTTACTGGGAAGAGCCTCTTGTTGGTGGGAAGGCCTCAGAGGGCAGAGATGTAGAGGACTGGGTAAGAGACAACAGGATGGCGGACACAGTTTAATAAGGTTTAAATGGAGGATTTAAAAAACTAAATCACATTTCCTTCCTGCATTCCTGCATTTCCTTTGCCCCAAACTAGCCTAGAGTCTATGCATGCAGAGCTTGGAGTCAAGTGAGCAGGATCACGCAGAGTTTAAATCCAGCCTCAGGTGGAGCACAGTAATCACGACAGATTTGATAAGATGATGAAATGCTCAACCACAGCGGGGTTTGTTTTGTGTCTTTTGCATAAACGATTAAGCCGACTTGCTTTACCTCTCTGTCACAAATAATGTGATTTGTTGCTAAATGGCAGCGAAGTAGGTGAGCAGGCAGCTGCCAGTGAGGTAATCTTCTTGTGTAGATAGTCATCAGTGATAATGACAGGTAGGCGATTGTGGTGACCTGTAAATAGCCAAGCAGAGACTTGCACATACCCTATTTTAGTCTGTTGATTACCCCTGCTGTTTGTAACATATAACTTGCGTCAAGAGACAGTTGATTGGTGTTGATCGCCAGTTTACTTCTCTCATATGCTTTTATTGCCTGGCTTTATGAGTTCACAGTCCGAGAGGAGTTTCATGTGTGATGTTGTGAAAGGTTCAGCAGGGAAACAGTAACGCTAACGCTAACGTTTCCTCTGACCGAGTCACTTTGTTCAGGGTCAGGATGATAGCAATCGGTGATTGTTTGCAAATGGCCTACAACCTGGTTTCAGTCTGAATAATCATTAACCACCCGAGGAGATGGTAAGCAGGCAGGTGGTTTGCCTCTGTGTTTTTCTAAAAGTCAATAGCCTTTCAGTCATGTAGGACCAGGAACTGAAATGTGGGAGCGCTGTGTAAGAGATTTAATTATAGTTCGTAACCAGCCGTAACAGGATAGTCTGATGAATCAAGGATGCAGAGAAACGTGCACTTTTATCTAAGAAATGTTTTCAGTCACGTAATGTACTGCAGGTTTCCGGCACAGCACCTCATCACACTAATGGTCTTTATTTCCTGTTCCCATCTAGTGTTTGTTCAAACATCATCCACTCGAATGTCAGAAACACAGATAAATATACAAACATGGCACATAGCAGATACGTGCCAGCTACAAAAGAAAGAAACCCAGATTAATTATGATTAAACAGGGCACAGTGGTTCACACTGTTGCCTCATAGCGAGAAGGTCCTGGGTTCAATTCCACCATCAGGCCTTTCTGTGTGGCGTTTGCATGTTCTCCGCTGCATCCTCCCTCTCGCCCTAAGACAGCCGACGCAGGCCGCACAACCAAAACTAAGACTGCTACATTCTCGCCTAATATCATTTGATTACACCGGTGTGTCGAAGGACGCTGGGAGTCACAGTGTAGCTCTTGCAAAGATACCTGAAGTTCCACCAAACAGACGTGTTGTACTGGTGAATGATATAGAGCCGTTTGTTGTTGAGAGAGCTCGTCCTTCCCGAGAGTGTAACATAGCGCGCAGAGGTGTACAGGCAGGGCGGAGTGAATGAGAAGAGCCCACAGTGACTAGCACTGCTGCCTAATAATGGAGCACAGTGAAGTCATCAAGCTCGTTGCAGGAGCAGTAATGAAGTCTCTTCACTAGAACAAATTTCTCTGAGAAGTCAAAACACCAAAGTATATTTTTAGTCACAGAAGAGTTTGTACAGTCAGAAAGATGAATCTTAGAGGATTTAATGATCAGTGGGAGCAGATAATTATACGTTTACAACATATATGATCTGTAGTCTGTGCGTCAAACTTCCTGCATGAAGACTGCGCTCTACATGAAGCACATCGGCCAGCGTGTGCCAGTGGCTTTCTCCTGTCCTTACGTTCCTTATATTACTATCATTATGATGATCACAGCCAGTCACATTCACACTGCAGGCTTTTTTTATTACTTTGTTGACACACTACCTGCGTCGCTGCCACAGAATGAGTCATCGGCCTCGTTTGGCTCCTTTAAGCACCAGGCGAGTGACAGTCTAAGGCTGTGGTCGGTCTGAGATTGGACCCGTCTCTGTTGTTGAGCTCAGGGAGGCCTGGCTCGCTCTGATGACCTCACACACAAGCTGCATTCAGCTGGCCCGAGGTGGTGCGCTGCATTGTGTGTGCTGCATGAGGTCATCAGAGTCGGTTCCTGCAGGGCTGTCTGCAGCATCCTGAGCTGCTTCACAGTTAGAAAATGTTCTGTCAGGACATTAAGCAGCGTGAACTCAACATTATAATGAGAAAATATTGGTGAGTTGGAGAGCAAAGAATCGGTTACTCTTCCACATTTTCACCTCGTGTCTGAGTAGTTAAATCTCTGATTAGTCACTGCTCTAACAAGTTTCTGTAAAGACCATCATCTCTACTTAATTACCTCAAATAAAAGGTTTATAAAGTTATGCAAGCCGACCTTTCCCGGCTGACACAGACACATCTCCTGATTTTCTGCTTTTAAACCTTAAGAGTCTCCATCAAGACTCTGTTTCTTTGTCTATGCCCCCTAATTCCTTCCTTTGTTGACATGCACTTATGCCTCATTTATACTGCTGCTCCATGGGTCAGCGCCTCCTCATCAACATCCAACATTGCCTGCGAGCCATTTTTTTAATCTTCCTGTCAATCTTTGCCTCCTGGCTTTGCTTCAGCAGGCCCAGCACTCTCAGACATTCTTACTGTGCTTGCGCTCACAGCCGCTGTGCTTCTCACTGAGAGGACATTGTTGAGATTCTTCCAACAGGATTCTCCTGCAGCTGCACGAAGCCCTGCTCGCCCCCACCCAAGCGCTCCACCCAGTGTGATTATTGTTTTTTAGGGGCAAGGCTGATGTTTAGCTCTCAGGAATTTAGCGATGTACCACCTAGAGAGCGGAAAACCTGGTCGATGTTATCACAGGAGTAGAGCTGTGTACGGTGGTTGGTTAGTAAACCCTCGGTGCGAGGTAGTAGAGATAGTAGAGCGCGTTTCAAGGCCTTTGTTCGCAGGTCTAATCATTGATACACTTAGTGGCTTAAACACTGACCGACCCTGAGGCCTTCACTGTGAGGAAAGCCGTCATGCTGTCACCTGACCTCACAGGAAGGACTTGGAAATACAGGGAAACGTTTCGACTCCTTTTGTTTAACGACAGACAGGAAGGGCAGATCCGTTCCAGGTGTCCGTGAAGACGTGAGAGAGTAGAAAGAAGTGAAGCATTGCTGTGTATGTCATTCACTGCTTTAGGTTTTAAGGATCAGAAACAGGCGTCAGTAAAACAAACAGTATTTTATTGCAGTCTGAAAGAATTGGTTTATTTTTGGTTAGGCTTAGTTTTGATTTATAATTCACCTCCTGTAGCTCTCCTTTGTTTTTGCTCTCCTGAGCTTTTCGTGCACTGCGAGCCGAGCTGCTCAGTGTGGAGTTGGATTGCAAAGTGCAATTTTATGCCTGACTGCTCACTCAGACTTAAAGTACTAATTACTAAACTTTTTCCTTCATCTCGTTCTCTGTGTCTTTAAAAGCCATCATTGAAGCCAACGCTTTCCTTTATCACTTTCTACTTTAGTATATTTCACTGCTTCAAAGCTTTTGCTAAGTAGAACTAGTAAATATTACGAATGGCACAAAACAAATTCCCAGTAGATGGTTTTGGTGCATCCGATGTGTCAGAGGAGAAACGAGGCCGTGTGCTGGTCTGGTCTTTGAGTGCGTCAGCTGTTTGTTTGCATCTGCTGAACCTGCTCTCTCTGCTTTTTCCGTCCTGCTGAAGGTGAACAATGTGGAGGAAAGCCGGAGTGTTCAGGATGCCCCGACCCTGCTGGTGTCAGAGAAGGGAGGCGGGCCGCTTAACGCCTCAGTTAACAGCGTCGTCTCCTACCCCCCACCCAAGGTGGAGAGCAGCTCCTACAATGACGATGCGTACGACAACAATGAGTAGGTGGTTCACTTTTCTTTGAATACTTATCTCAACACCGTGAGCTTGCAGATATTTGTCTGGCGTGTATAGTATATACTCTGTATTATTATTATTGTAGATTGTTATTCTTTTCACACAGTCCCAGAACCACAGAACTGTTTCGTGCTTCCTGATTTGTGTCACTTCAGTCAGCTGTGTGAGATCACTAATAAGAACACACACTTTACCCTGAGCTCAGGACTTATCATTGAACATATTTATTGTATCAGAGGAAGAGAAAAGAAATAGATTGTTACAAAATATCTTTGCCACAGATTCTTTGGCTCAATGATGCAGAATTAATCTGTTTATATTTTCCTCTTCACATACATATATATGTGTATATATATATGTATATGTATGTGTATATATATATGACTGTGCTGTTAACAGCACAAAATACACACACTTTACGCTGAGTCGATGTGGTTCAAAGTGCAGATTTTCCTCACAAGGCAAACAGAACCTGTGTTTGATAAGCAGCAGAGATGCAGTGTGCACAGTTGTTTTTTAGGAGCTTGTAATATCTGTGCCATTGGATTTGGATTCCTCCACAAATCCCCACAAACCCATAAAATTGAATGTGTCTCTCGTTCTCATTATTAAAGAGCTGTAGCTGCTTCCTGGTCACTGAGAGCCTCCATACGGCACAGAGTCAGATTGTAGATATGAGCAGCAATAATCATAAATGGGTTAGTAAAGGTCTACCTTTGCCTTCCTCCATATGGCGTCTGCCCGGGGCATTTAGGAGCACTCTTTTAGTATTGTGATTATAATGTCGTTAGAGCTTTTTAATCTTTGGTTAAATATTTTTAAAATGTTCGACTACACCTTTCTGCACTGTGAAAACTAAAAAAGCTAAAGGAAGCTGAGGGAAAAGGAAACAGGGTGGCAGCACACGCGATCGTCTTTTTTGCAGTAACTCTGGGTCATATTGCACGATGAACAGTCTGCTTTTTTAAATCTTAGCCTCATAATGCAAAGTTCCCTCCCCAAATCTCTTTTACATGTAATTCCAGTCTAGCTGCATAATGTAAGAAAGTAGTATCGATCATTAAATCAGAGATCAACATGGAAAAACTCTGCTGACGTTATCGATTGGTTTTGTCTGTTTCATGTGCTCCTATCTGCAGCGTCAAGCACGTTATGGTTTAAACGCTGCTGATCTTTTCCATGTGTGGGATGATGTTTGCCATTACTGTTTCCCAAACTGATGAAAAACACAAATGCAAAAATCTCCTTGGTGAAAAACAAAAAGCTCCGAGCTCTAAGCTCTTCTAAACTTATAATCATTACCCCCTCGGGGGGGTAAGCCCGTGAAAGAAGAAGCCGCGTTCTCATGTCTTTTTTCTGCAGGTACTCTGAACGGACAAACAGCCGACCATTGGTCACAGCACACCTCACTCAACAGAGCCATGATGTGGACATTTTCTTCCACAGCGGGGGGACCAGCTCGAGCCCCTCAGAAGAGACGGGCGGAGGCCGCAAACCCTCCGCAAACAGGGGCAAGAGGCGCAGACGTAACCCAGAACTGGACGAGTCTCAGTATGACACGGAGTACACCACGGGAGGAGAGACGGGCAATGAACTGGATGCAGAAGAATTGGAGAGGTGAGAAATAATCTTCCACTTTATCTGTGAGCTGCTCACTCACAGTCTGGATTAGAGAAGAAAATGTCATTAGGCAAAAAACTCAGGATGGGGATTGCAGCCGAATGCTGTTGTGCCCTCGGGACCTGACCTATATTCTCTGACACGACTTAATTCCTAAGCTCAGAAGACCATGCACAGTACCTTCATTTAGGGAAAGTGCAGGGAGAACATCTCTTGATTTGAAACATGTACGTTTAAAATGGTAAAGTTACAGACACTCAAAGGACGAGAGGCCACGGCGTTTCCCTCGCTCTGTCCAGGAGAGCAGTTAATCCTCTAAAGCATGCCGCCTCACATGAGCTGTACTCGGCCATAATTAGAGAAGTGGGACAAAGGTACAAGGTCCATTATAGAGACAGGAAATTTACACTGTGCATGGTTACATTTATTCACACTTTCAGTATCCCAGAGGGAGACATTTAAAGTTGAACTCGCCACAGCTGAACTTTCAGTGTTTCTGTGCTGAAGGAATATCAGTCATTCTTTTATGCTGGCTTTGATCACTTGGCCTGGACGCTGAGCAGCAGCTCACCTTTTGCATGAAAGAAAGGGCGTGAGCGCTTTACACCTTTAATGGCCTTAGGGCTGCCACAAACGATTATTTTGATAGTCGACTAGTCACCGATTATTTTTTGCGATTACTCGATTAATCAGATCATCATCCACTGGACATAAAATGTACAGCTTATTGCACCAGCAGCATCTGCTCTTATATAACTATCATTAGCTTACAGCTTTAAGTGTTTAAGGTCTGTGCTAACTAAAAATAAAGACAAGATGATAGTTTATTAAATTTTAATGAAATTTGCAGATTGTTTCGGTGAAGTTTAATAAACTCCTTGCTATCTAAACTATAACAGGACACCGGAGTATATTCTGGAGCATCTCACACTTCTGATAATCAGCTGTCTGCTTGATGTTTATTCAGCTGTGTAAAAACTATACCTTTAATCTCAGCCAAACCGATTTACTCAGGAACAAATAAAATACTGAAAAAAGCCAAACAATAACATTTTGAAGTTATCTAAGTGACTCATATATCATGTTTAACCTGAGTAGCGAAAGACGGCGGTGGGTTTGAAAACGATTTGCCGGGAGTCCGGTGTTCTCACGGCTCTAGTGAGCCTAGCCCCCGGCTAGCTATCGAGCTAGTGGGTAACAGATGTCTCTGAAAACGTCGGAGTGCTTTTGAAAATATGCGGTGTCCTGATAAACTGAGCAGATATTTGAGGTTTACACAGCTACATTCTCGCCTGAAAATATGTTAAACGTTTATTTTGTGACCCAGAAAGAACAATAAGAGTAATATTAAAACTAAGTAGCTGCCGCCATTGTTGGAAACTGAACTGGGCCGCGCTATGAATTCTGGGACACAGCTTCTTCTTCTTCGGGGTTTAACGGCAGCTGGTATCCTTGTACATGCAGTGCTGCCATCTTCTGTTTCAGTCCGTTATTACACTCTTAAATCCTGCTACTGATTCCTGCGTCTTTCAGGATCTTACAAAGCTTCAAACGACGCGTCGACTATTAAATCAGTCGTGGACGATTTTGATAGTCGACTAATCGTGGCAGCCCTAATTGGTCTCCTGATGCTGGCTCTGTTTCAGGATCCAGTTTAAAATGTCAGCACTTGTCTTAATGGTTTGGCGGCACCTTATTAAACTATCACGACACTGAGGTCTGTGAGCCAGCTGCTCTTGGATATTCCTAGATCCAGATTCAGTTCTAGTTGAGCTGGATTTTATTATAGAAAAAGCATTGTTTTACTTAGTTTTATTTAATGATTTTTAGCGTATATTTGCAGTTGATTTAGTGACTGTTATTATGGTGCATATGCTTATAAGCTGGTTGTTTTAAATGTGCTGTAGAAGTAAACGTTTACTTGACTGATGGAGTTGATAACTCTGCATTTTGATTGGTCGAGATTTATTTGCAATGCTGATGTTTGTCTTTCTTTCCTTTGCTGTCTCTCCATCACTCATTCCTCTGCACCACCTGCCTCCCTTCATTCTTTTCCTCCAGCATGTACCCAGAGATAACATCGGATGATCAGCGACACGATTATAAGAGAGAGTTTGACGCCGACCTTCGGGAGTACAAGCGGCTGTGTGCTGAGATGGACGACATTAACGACCAGTTGAACAAGCTCAGCCGGCAGCTGGACACGCTGGACGACACCTCAGCCAAATACCAGGTGAGATGAAACCTCTCCTCAGAAAGTCACGACACGGCTGAGCTGCACGAGCCTGGACACGGAAAGGACACTAAAGCAGGATCATAGAGAAGCTCCCTCTCAGTGGAACTCATTTCACATAATAAATCATCGAATTTCCCAGAGGAACCCACCCGAGGGATTAATAAAGTTCTATCTTATCTTAAATACGATCCTGGATCTGCAAAGACGACAAAACAAACATTTACATTTGTTCTATATTTGACGTATTTATTGTGTTTGTCACTTAAAAAACTGCGATGATAAAGTCCGCCTTGGTACCTACTCAGATCGACTCGCCAAAGTTTTCAGGGTTTTCCATCAGGTCATCGTACCTGCGATCCGAGCAGGTACTAAAATGTGATGTCGTCAGACTGCACGCCACTGATTGGCTGGTCAGTGGCGTTATTTGCAGAGTCACGAGTTGCGTTCCCCGAGCGTGACGAGGAGCCACACAGACTAACCCGGAGTTTATATCGTCGCCTCAACGTTCGTGACGCATACTAATTACGCAGTCGGATGCGTTGCTATAACAACGATCATGCACATTAGCTGGTTTTCAGTTGTAATGGAAAACCAGTCGATCCGAGTAGATACTAATGGAAAAGCGTCTATATTAAGCTCCGAGAGTCACACGCAGGAGCTTTTTCCATCATTGCTCGTTGGCTTTTAGAAGCTGATCGGTCCCCCGCTGTTATAAATATACTAACCTTTCTGAGAATTGTTACAGGGAGTTATGCTAATATCAGAGTTTTCCATTAACTGTCAGTTTTTGTACAGTTCATTTCTCGGATCACAACTCCAACCTGTCTGACTTTGTAGAGTCTCTCGACTTGGCCTTTATCGAGGGTGAAGAGTGACTCAGAGCCACTGTGTTAAAAAAGTCATTGCTTATTAAGCTCTCTGTGCATAAAAGACACAAAATTTGAGCTTTAATGTTTCCTTTGTGTATGACGATCACACCAAACCTTATAACCTCTGTGTTATTCCCCAGATTGTAGCTGAGGAATATAACCAGCTGAAGGACCTGAAGCAGGTGAGGAGACATATCAGGCATTTTTTATTAACTCACCTAAAACAAACATTATTTATTATTATTAAAGACCTTTGACCCAAACCTGTGTGGAGTTTCTGTTTTAACGGGCTTTTCTGTGCTGCGTCTGCAGACGTCCGACTACCAGGCTAAGAAGACAGAGTGCCGCCGGCTGAGACACAAACTGTTCCACATCAAACGCATGGTGAAGGACTATGACAAGAACCACTGAGCACCCACTCTCCCCACAGCACACGATACACTCCAACATGCCACAAAGACTCTGTGACCTGCTGAGACCAAAGTTAAAGGACACACTCACGCTCACACACACTCGGGGAACACGCTGCAAGTTTAATGATCTACTGTAAACAAATAATCGCTGATTTTGGGAGAGAATGAGGGGAGGAGCCTCCGGCCTGTTTGGCCTCAGTGCTTGCAGGGTACGGCTACTCCTGAGGATCAAAGGCTGCGGTTGGAGAGAGGCGGTTTGAAGGTCACCTAATAATTAGTCGCCCGAGGTAACGCTTTGCTCGCTTTTCTGCGTTTGCTCTCCGATAGGCGACTTTTCTTTGTTTTTTCCTCCACAGATAAGAGTCGGTGATGTTGTAGGTGAGCAAACACGCAGCCTCTGTGTGGCCGACGAACATTAGCTGAGGGTTTCTCACGTCGGCGTTCGTAACGACCTTAAATGTGGCTGAACTTAACAGCTTTCTTTTACCGTTTTTTTGCTTTTGTCGACACTGAGATTTTTATATTTTTTTACAGATGTTGTGACACCAAAACTGGCCAACAGGCTGTGTGTGGCAGTGTTGTATTGTGCGTTCTTTTAACGAGTCGTGCTCTTCGTATATATCAGAACAAATTTACAGTTGGTCTCTAAAACCTGGAGATTCATTCGTGCTTGTACATACTGTAGGCTCATAGTTGTGTGTTTAAACTATGCAAATTAGTCAAATTAACCACAGTGTCTGTATGTTTTCATCACACTCCTGAAAAACCCGCCTCGCTGTTTCTGTCGATAAGCTGAACTCATTTGATTCTTTGCCAATGAAAACGAGCTTTAATCCTCAGCGTTTGTGAAAATCTACTGTACACCTTAAATTCATGTAGACTCGCTTGTGATTCGTCTTGCATTTGTATTTTTATGAAGAACATTGTTGTCATTTTAAAAACCATTTGCGAGCCATTTATTTTTGTAAGAATTTATTTTCTTTGACGCTATTATAAAAAGACCATTTTTGTAACTGTGTACCTCCATAAATGATGTTGTCTAAAAAGTATTGAATTTAGTGAATAATAAACATTTCTAATTCTCTATTTGCTCTGGAGTGCATGTGCAGCGAGTTGCCAGCAGGGGGAGCAGGAGCGCTGCTGATGCAGCAGTCAGTGAGACTAATGTGAGCTAATACTGCCCTCTGGTGGTGCGTTTCTGTACTTCCCTGCTTCAGGTTTTAGTCAGATTTTTATTTGTTTCAAACTTTTCTCCACTTCTCTGCCGCCTGCTGGAAATCAGCTTCTGGCCCAATTGATCCTAATCCGTTCCTATCATAAAGATTGGCTGTTGATCCATCAACAATCCTTCAGTTTCAATATTTTTACCTTGTGACACGGCGCTCCAGCATGCTGGAAATTGCTTAGGCTACGTTCACACTGCAGGTCTTAATGCTCAATTCTGATTTTTTTGATCAAATCTGATTTTTTTTGTCTGCTCGTTCACACGATAAATAAAATGCGACAGCAAACGCGCTCTATTGTGAACGCTCAAAGCGCCCGCATGCAGAAAAGAAGACGTCACACACAACGCGCTCTGTTTAGACCCAGACCAAACAGTATTGTGTGACTGATGGCCCTTAATATAAAGACTTGTTTCGGACTTTACGTTTCCCAATTTTGCTTTAAGTTATAAAGTTATTGTGTTATCTACATTTGGCCTAATAATGATCCTTATTGCTGTTTTAGAGGAGCGCTGCTTCAAAGGATAGCTGCAGATTTCTGTCAGAATCTGCAGGTTATACAAAACAAGGAAAATGTTCATGTTTCTCCAACGTTTTCTTCCCAACAGTTTCACTGACATCTACACGGGATGGCCAGGCAGCATTCGCGATGTCGGGCGCTGATAATCAGCGTCTGTCTTGTGTCGGTGATGTAAAAGACGGATTTAATGCGACATGACCATCAAACAGCAGCCGCTTTCTAAAACATCAGATATGTATCGGCTTCAGGACCACATACGAAAGTGACCCAGGTCGGATTTGAAAATATCGGATTTGTGCCGTTCACGTTGTCACACCATGATCGGATAGATGGTCGCACAGGGTCAGAAAAGTCGGATTTGATGCGCTTTCACCTGCAGTGTGAACGTAGCCTTAGACTGTCACCGTTCTAAAGGAGGATGTTTTTAGTCCCTAATAAGCAACTGGCTTGGAGGACTGATAAGACTGGAATAGATCACTTATCACTCGGGCTTTGGCCCACGAGCTGATAAATACCGACTCTTGTCCTGTGACTATGCACACGATCGCAGGAAGATGTAAGACTGAAGCGACAACGGACACAAAGTCTGGTCACGGCTGCACGTTGTAACTTTTGTCACCAGAGCAACTATGTACTCGTCACCAACACTACTAAGGTTTGTGTTGCCACTTCCACTCACATAATTCTGTTTGTGTAGCAGTCAAGTGTGAAACGAGTTAGTCTAAGGGGCTCTTATGAGGTCACCGACACAACCTCTTCAGCTGCATTAGCCCATGCAAATCTGCACATACTCTGCCGCATTCAGGCTGCAGGTATCAGTTATTTCCATCACACATCTGTCTTCAGCAGTTCATTTAAACCTGTCATGAGCAGCTGAATGAGTTTTATTGCTTCCAACAACCAGTCACGACGCACTCGCGACCCACGTCTGACCAGAATCGACTTTTGACCTTTTTGACTGTATTGTTTCACCTTTCTACACGTTGGTGTGAAATGTGGTCCTAATTAGTGCACAAACCAGAGACCGAATGAGGAGTCGCCAAGAATGAGGGACGATCTCATCACTTAGTCCACGTTTGTGCCAAATTTTGAGAAATTCTCATGTTTTCTGAGAGAAACCCCACCTCCTCCACCTCCTCCACCCCTGCATGTAAACGTGCCTGATACACTAGTTCCCGGTGGTCTCTTCAAACATGTTACACATGAAGTTATTCGTCACGTCTGAAAGAAAATGCACCACTCAAAATAACGTATATGTTTATTTCCAATGCAAAAATAACGCGCGGGCGTCTTTTGCATGTTTCAGTTTTGCCGCAGTCACACAAAGATGATTCTTTTAAACGTAAAGCTACACAATCAAATCACTGGAGTTCACATCAAAGCGGAGAAGTCGTCTGACAGCGCGAGGGCTCGTGGCCTCGCTCGCCTTCTTTTAAACGACATAACTGGAAATATAAAAAGAACAGAAATGATCACCTGCTCGTCGTCTTACTTCAGTCAGTTTGGCAAAACAAACATCACAATTCATCGCAATGAGCTGCAGGTCGTCGCGCTAACACACCAATGACAAAGTTCCTCTCACGTCAGAGCGGCGCTCACAATCATCTCGAAGAGGCCGCTGACACAAAATAACAACTCAAACCACACCTAGCCTCACAAAAGCACAGGACACAGAATAATCAGCAAAGCGGGCGTCACCTGATTCAGTGTAGCTTCCACTAAATGATCTCAAACGATTCAAGTCCTCTCACATGACATTTAACATTTTAATCTCTATTTCTGGCTAAGACCTGCCCGCTGGGTCTTGCTGTTTGCTTACAGTGATAGCAGTGCCTTGATCCCTTTGTAAATATCTTTAACACACATAGTTCTCTATACAATCTCCATCTGTCAGCGACGTATAAAACATGAGGTAATGATGTCCGACTGGGATGCGACCGTCCCGAGGAGCCCGGCTGTGTTTAAGTACATTCGCTTGATTTCTAACGGCAGCTTCTGCAGCGCTGTGTAACGTGCTAAAAAGAAACAGTTCAAATGGTCGAGGAGGTCGGCGCCGCTCTCGTGCCCGTTTGAGGCTTCAGCTGCCGGCTTTAAGCTCAGAATATAGACGAGAAAAGAAGATCGTTGTAACCTTCCAGCACCTCGTGAAGGGGCTAAAAAAAGCTTTTTGTGCTGTCTGCTGGATTTGGTACCGTTGCACAGAGCGAGCTGAAGCTGGCACAGCTTCATGTTTCTCATACAGTCCTGAGTGATTTACTTTGATCTGTGTTGAACACGGCGTACAAAACAGGTGTCGTATATACATCTGCAGCCTCCTCTGTGGTGAAGCGCTGCATGAGGCGACGCGTCGCCGTCTTCACAAATGCTTCGTCTGGCAGCAAAGTCTCTTACTTCAGCACAAAGCGTCGCACAGCTTGCGTGCGACCTGCACGCCGCGTCCCGGCCACGGCAGCGTACAGCAAGTGGCGCTGCTATGGCTTCGTTCAGAGCGCACTCTGGTTTCAAGTCACACTGGGGGCGATGGGGGAGGAGGTAGTGCCGGCACGTGGCCTCGCGGTAAGGAGTTTTACCGAAAGCCGAGTTCATCCGGAATGAGGGCGAGAGAGGTCTGCTGCAAACGTTAGAGACGATCAAACTTTCTTTCCCTGAAAGCAGCTTTGGTGTCATATCGGGCAAACTTTGCAGAGCTAACGAGAGGAAAAAGTGACCTCCGCAGCTCTGAGTCATCTCAGTGTGATCTCACTCCGGAGCTGGCTTTACTGTCCTGGTGCGTAGGGCCAGCTGATGGAGCTCCCCGATAGCTGCATGTCTCGGATCAGCGTCTCGATCGGCGTCTTGCCCACCAGCCGCATGAAGAAGAGCTGGGAGATGAGGTTAGCCGGCACGGCGCGCAGCGCAGGGAGGCGCAGCAGCAGGCGGCCGAAGCGCTGAGGCTGGTTGGGGTACTGCAACCTCTCGTACTCCGTCAGGGCGACCTGAGCCTTTTCCTGCAGGGACTCCACGTGAGCCGGGTCTGTCAGACCACAAGCGTCTAAAGGCAGAAAAACAGAGGCTGTGTCATCACCTGATGACCAGTGCAAAAGGTTTTTCTTGCTTTTTGTCTGAAAGTGTGTGCACCAACTTTAAAAATAGACATTTCTGCTGCAGATTGTGAAAAATGATAACATTCACTTCTGTGTTACTTGTTTACATTTTCCAAAGCTTCCGACTGGGCCAGATTGGAATCTTTTGGTGGGCCGATCGTGGTCCCTGGACCTTATGTTTGGCACCCCTGTTTTAAACTCAGAGATCTGAACTTTATTTTGGCCCGTTTGACATTTGTTTGTGTTTATTTATAATTCTTACACTTTACTACTGAGTAACAGGATGTCTGTGGTTTGGGCTACTTGATGATGTCAGAGGTCAAAGAGGCCAAATCAAAGCGCCTCCCTGAGACAGCGGTGATTTTATTTCTGAGAAACGTGTGTGATGCCTCCGACAGCTTTGTTTTGGTTCTCTGTGACCAAACCGTGGGCTCAGTTTACAGTAAAGAGATCGCGCCGCAGTGAGTTACTCACATAACCTCGAAAGAAGAAGATCAGACTTACCAGGAGAAAACAGCGCGATGGCTTTGAGGCAGCTGTACTCGGCCGAGTCCACCTGAAGCCTGTTCAGCTTTTCCACCTGGTCCTGGAAAACCCTGACCTGATCCATGAAGGACACGACGCGCTCGGCGGACATGGGAGACGAGTGAAAGCCGGCTGCCGCCAGCAGAGGAGCCATGTGCAACGGGAGAGCCGACTGAGCTGCGTTAAGGATGAACAGCTCGCTCCAGCTCAGTCTCAGCAGCGCCACCTGTGGAGCGAAAGGGTCACTTTGAGCCACGAGTGTCTGTTGTTCAGTTTGGCGACTGCAAGTCACCGCGCTTTAGACCTGACCTGCTCTGAAACCGGGAGCTCCGGGAAGTACGGGATGTTTCTGGCCCACTCGATGGTGCTGAAGAGGAGACGGGCTGCCAGCTCGCAGATGCTGTCGATGCCCATGACGGAGGCGCCGCTCGCAGATGCCTGCATCTGTGCCTGGCCGTACGGCGCCCCGTAGCGGCTCGGGGGATACGGCTCGGCCCGGAGGAGCTGGGAGATGAGCTCGGACACCGGCTGGCCGTTGAAGTAGTCCGCCCCAATGTGACCTGGACCCACACCCGCGATCCCACCCGCCAGGGAGTTGGGACTGATACCTGAGTGCGATGGAGGGATGCGACCCCGCTGGACGGCTGCAGAGAGAGAAAACCGCTGAAAACCACTCGCTTCAGTCCAGAGAGCGAGTAAATGAATGACACGCTGCATGTATGCAACCTTTATGTTCTTGCCCATAAAGACGCCTCGGTACAGGTCAATAAAAATGTGCTTTGATGACGGTTTGAACAGTTTACAGATGTTTCCGAGGGCAGGCGCAGAACACCAGCTTCTGAGAAAAACCCCACCCTGAACTTCTAGCAGCTGAAACATGACACAAACCAGTTCACAGAAGAGCTTCGAGGGGTCGAGAGTTTACGGAGTATACTTTTATTAAATCAGGTGTTTTGGCTCGACAGTGTCCACGAGTAGAACATGACTAACATAATTAGCTCGGTCCAAAAATCTGTTCTAGTGAAATCTGAAACTCCCGTGGGTCAGGTGGTGCAGCGGGTTATTCAAGACTCCTCCTGTCTGCATGCCAAAATATTGTTTGCCATGATACTCAACCCGCTGTTGCACTTGATTCATCCACTGGAGTGTGTGCAAATGTTAGGAAGCCCTTAGCTATAGCTCGGGAGAATCAAAGATAAGGCCCGGGGCCCAGAATCGGCCCAGCAAAGGCTCCAAATTTGGCCCACTGGACAGATTTAGGAAGGTGAAGCAGGGCAGCAACGTCCCCACAGTCATGCATACGACACCAGAGTTTCTTTCTACTTTATCTCCTACAGAATCTGTTTAAAGCAGATCCACAGTGAGAGAAAAAGCACATTTTCTGTGAACGAGCACAAAGTTTCAGTTTTACTGTTTTGCAGTTTGAGCAACGAGCTACCAGAAGTCCTTCAAAGAGTCACACTGACAGATTTCTTTAATTCGCACAGCAGCTTCTCTTTATTATGTAGAAAAACTAATGTTGCACTTCTCCTAAAATATCTCAGGGATTAAATGTGTAGTTTAATCTTAAACGGCCTAAAGAAGTTTAAAGGCGGCTGTATGTGGCCGACGATGTAAAATGAGTTTGCTGTCCTCGGTGCAGATGAGACTTCTGAGACTGGATAACACAGACTAGCAGCAGAAAGGGCTTTAAATGCTCAGGTGAGTAGAAAGGTGCGATACAACTACACTGCTTTAAAAGAAGGACCATTACAACAATGATCACCTTTTGGTCCTTAGTCTCAGTCACATGGACGTTACGCTCTCTCAGCTCAGGATTAAATGTTTGCTGGGTATATATTTGCTCACCTGGAGGTCACCTCTTACCTATACGTGAAACATTGACTTCTCAGGTGCAGGGAGATTAGCTCTTTACGAGTTATCCATCAGGTCAGTGCCAGACAAAGGCCATCGTTTGCTGTGCTGCTTCTCAGTAAGTGACCTCTGCACTTGTTTGGTTTATTAAGTTGCAAATGAAAACAGAGTGAACCTGTTACAACAGCTCAGTTTCTTTGCAGGTGTTTAAAAACAAACAGAAAAAGTCATCATTAGATAAAAAGTTAGTTATGCTGTCGATCTGTAGGCAGCAGATTAGATTCATCCTCACCGCGGCCGCACCGAGCACCGTTGGTGTTTACTTTGGACCCGTCGTGACCTCTTAATAAACGCTCCCACGCACAGTGTGTGTGACTGCAGCGATCGCCCGTTTGTCAGCACATAACTGCTAAATACAGATTCGCACCGGCACAGGATGAAAGAGCCGGTGTCTGTGCGTCGCCGCCGCTCCGTAACAAGTAAATCAGTAGTGAGATGCTTTTGTAGCTTTTATACATCTGAAATCCTTCGCTCTGCGTGCACCAGATTTCCGTTTTAAATTACACCGAATCAAACGTAGCGCTGGTGTCAAAGTCTCGCTAAAGGCAACCTGAACGGCCGCTTCCCTCACTGGGTCAGAGGTGAGACGCACATTTCCAGGTAATGTGGAAACAGCGCAGCCTGCGTCACGGCCACGCTCGGCATGGTTCACTAATAACCGCAGGCCAAATGTAACCCCTGGCACGCTGCACCGTGCGCACTATGTATGGCACAGCGTCTGGTGTCCACTGACACAGACCGAAATACAAGTGGGGTAAGGTTACAGCCGAGCACAATTACAGCTGAGGTTTCTGTCAAGTCAACTCGACGCCAGCGAGTTGAGGGTGGAAACGCTGAAATGCTCGCACCCACCCAAGACAAAGGTAATGAACCGTTTTCAGCACATGAAGCAGAGTCGGGCTGTCAGTCGGTGGTTTTCCTCGTGTGACATTTAAGCATTGTTGCTTTCTGCTGTTTCCTGAAGCTCAGCTGCTGCATCTGAGTGAAAACAGGCTTCAGCTGACAGATAACTGGATACCTGGACAATGTCCCAGTAGGTGCTTCAGAGCTGTTAAGCAGCAGCAACCAGCATCCTCTCTCGGTGCGAATCAGAGTTCCCAGTTTAAATGTAGCTTTGTCATCATCAAGCCCAACAAAGGCGCCCGCGTGCCTCCACCTCAGTTATCTACAACACTAAAAGCAGCTTACATATTAATGCATCGGTAATAATAATGCAGCGGTAGTTTGCAAGTGGCAAAGCAAGTTGTTCACCTGCTAATGCTTTCAAACGTTTTCCACTCGCTGCTTATCCTGAAACCTGAATTCCTTGTTGCTGAAGGCAACAGAGCAACAAGTTGTAAACACGGCATTTGTGACCTTTCGAGCCGATACGACCGGCTCGTCTGTAAATATTTGTGAAATTTCAGCAGATAAGGAGCCGACGTGAGCGTTTCTGAATAAGGGGTAATTATTACGTGGCTCCCCTCGCTGCGGCGCAGGAGTGTTTCGGTTTTTGTCGTAATCAGACTGTGGATGCAAACATGGTGATGGGTGCACCTTTCAGTGGGATCTTCCACCACGGCAGCAACTCCACCCGTTTATTATTATTAATGACCTTTAGCAGGAGTAGGTTTGACCTTTTGATACCTTCTTTGCGCATCCCGACCCGGAAGCACTTCTTCAGACGGCAGTACTGACACTGGTTCCTGTGGTGCTGGTCGATCTGGCACTCTCGGTTTGATCTGCACAAACAAAGTGCAACACAAACATTTAAAGATGAAAGCCGGAACTGAACTTAAACAAACTTCCTGTATGGGATTGAAATCTCCCTCCTTTCTCTCCCTCTGTCCCCACGGACACCCTCCCTCCCGCCCAGAGTCATGATAAGTGAGCTGGAGTGGCTGAAAGCTATCGAGGCTCGTGACCTTTGTAAATCAGCAGCTCTACACGCCCTTGCGTTGCCTCTTGCAGCAGGTTGAGGTCTGCAAATATTTCACTGGGAGCTCTTTCAGCCCCAGATGTGACAAACCAACAACACAAAGGAAAAAAGGACGTGTTGCACTCAGAGGTCACACTGCAGGAGAAATAAGTTTACTGGGCGGCTGAGAGAGGTCTCAGTAACAGAACTGAGTTGCAACATAATGTTCCTGCGGTGAAGAATAATGGGAATGCTGACCTTCTGAAGCAATCCATCCTCACATGACTGACCTTCAGTGCTTTCATTTCTGGTTTTTTTTCTCTTTTTTTGGCTGTTTGTGAGGCTGGATCGCAAACTTCAGGAGTGAGAAATGGACTAATCTGCCTATCAGAAAGTCATACACTAATGTAATCAGATTACAGAGTGTGCACGGTGTCTTTAGAGATATAAGGGCATATATTGCTGCAGCTGTGCCCGTACACCTGCCTACAGGAGGAGTCACAGATTCTAACAAACACTCGGGTTTGTTTTTAACTGTATCAAAGTGGTTAAAAATATTCTCCACGTGCAAAGCAATGCGTGTTGTGTCCCTACCTGCAGGAGTAGCTGAGGTTTCTCCTGATGCTCCTCTTGAAGAAGCTCTTGCAGCCCTCGCAGGTGAACACGCCGTAGTGCTTCCCGCTGGACTTGTCCCCGCACACCACGCAGTCCACCACGCAGGCCTTGTCGTCGTCGCCGACGTCCACGTCGCTGCTCCCGGCCCGGGGCGACCCCTCCTCGTCCTCCCCCCTCCTCAGGTAAGCCTTTTCCCCGAGTCCGTTAGCGCCCCCGTTGGGATTACCCCATCCTCCGCTCACCATGGCCATATTCTCTGAGACGTGCAGCCCCGTGAGTGGATCATACACACAGACCTCCCGTCCCACCGCCTTCCAACGGGCTCTCAGAGTCTAAAGAGCCGAGTCCGCCTCCAACGGCAGCGATCCGAGGAGAGTCAAAGTGACGGGGGGAAATTCCGCCTCTTGACCTTTCTCGTCTTTGCCGTCCGGTCGAGCTGACCTGTGGGTCTTTCCACGTTCTGTCGTCCCTCTCTTCTTTAATCCCCGGCTCTCTCTGTCCTGTTTTCCGCCCTGACCTCTGATCACGCTGGCTTCCCGAGGTCCGACAAAACTTCAGACGCGCACACGCAAACACGGTGTGCGGTTCAGAGTTCAGGCAGTCGAAAAGGGTGCAGCCTCGCTCTTTTCACAGGAAACAATAAATTACACTTTGACTCCCTCCCTCTCACTTTCTTTCTCCGTCTTCGCCCTTTGAAAGAAAAACTCTCACCTATCCCTAAGCATAGTATGTGTCTGTGTGTGGGTGTGGGGGGGGGGCAAACAGCCTCTGCTGCCCCTCTCTGTTCAGCGCACGACTTTCTCTGGGAAGGACGAGCAGGCGGGAGGCGAGTCGTACACAGCCCTCCTTCATGCAGGGTTAAACTGCCCTGCCCTCTGCTCTGACTTATAAACTCGTCCAACCAGTTCCTGTCGTGCTGAGGTTTTTATCTGTTCATCAGAGCCAGTTCTAGCCTAGACTCACTCTTGACGTGTCGAGGCTGATAGTGATGGAGAGCAGGAAAAGATTTGCCCCGAAAAATAACCCGAGGAGTTTGGGAAACTCTGGTGAATAGACTGCCTATTAATCTAAAAGTATATTTAAGGCTATCTGCACTCGAGTCCAGGCTTGATGTGAAAATAAGTAAAGAATTAGACGCCTTTCACTCTCAGGAGCAGCAAAGTTCACCTCCTGTTTCTGTCGTCCGGGCTGAAGTTGAGTTTCTCTCGTGATCCCTTTCAACTGTTTTAAAGTCAGCGGGGGATCAGATGTCACAGAAGGAAAAAAAAGCAACAACAAGCTGAAACAAAAGCAGAGTTGAGAAATCTCTTCAGCCGCAGCTGCCTCTCCTCTCAGAGCTTTACAAAGTGCTGCCTCTCTCTTCCTCCTCTTGTTTTGTCAGTACTTGTCCATCCAGCAGTAACAACCAGAGGCCAGAATTTCTCTCTGCATTCCCTGTCGGCGAGTCACGGTGTACTGTTGCACTCTTTGCTACTCTGCCTGTCCTTTTCCCCCCTCTCAGCCTTTCCTTCTTTCTGCCGGCCCCAGCAGGAATAAATTAGGCAAACAACAAGCGCAGGAAAAAACACGGTCACAGACCTTTCAGCGAAAGCCCGGCGCTGCTGCTGCTGCAGTGGAGAGCAGCCCGGAGATGGCCTCGTCTCTCTCTCTCTGAATCCCCGCTCTGTGTCTCTGCCTCGCTCCCTCCTTTAGGGAGAGTGAGCGTGTGTCTGTGTGCTGAGGGATTTGACACTGCTATTCAAGCCCTGCTGTTGCCATGGCGCTGCTCGCCTTATAAGGGCAGCGGAGTCAAAGAGCACAGAGTGGGCTGCAGCCACACACAAACACACACATGTACACAGAAAGAATGCCTGACTGGCTGCCGGTTTCTGCCCTGACCCCGGGCCCGCCTGGGAGCAAAGGGGTGGTAGGGGCGGCGGCGGCGGTGGTGGCGGTGGGGGGAGTTAACCTCTATGCTGAAAGAGAACGAAGATGAGGGGGGGGGGCTCAACGAGCACACGGCATTCACACTCGTGCGCTCCACTCCGCTCTAATCCCAAAGACTTCCTCCGACTTTGTTGACCCAATAATAACAGGGAGCGCCTGTTGTTGTTGAGCAACTTGTCAAAAGGTTATATGATACGCCGCCGGCTCCTTTTCACACCTGCTGCGCACACTCACAGGCCTGCGCGAGGCACGGCCGACAATCGGTGCCGCGACCTTTCTTTTCCACATCGAGACGGAGGATTTCGTTTATTTGGATGAGCAAGAGGAGGAAGATGATGTGATTTTATGCAGACATGGTGGTCAGGAAGATGATCAGTGCAGGGACAGGAAGTGATGTGGGAAATAAGGAAGTGGGGCCATGCAGTCAACAGTAAACACGTGTTTTAGTTGTCTAACCTTAATCTTAATGTTATTTGTCCTAAAGGGATTTGCTGGTCGCCCATCTCCAGATGCGAGTTGGTCTCCTGTACACACTCCAGTCTGGTCATGAACATAAATAATCTCTGCCTTCATTCATTTTTGCTTCGGTCATTTTAATTTAAACTCTTCCTCTCTGAAATAACTGGTCTCTAGTCGCCACACTGCTGCCGCTGTATAGCCAAAAGTATTCAGTTGACCATCCAAATCACTGGAATCAGGTGTTCCAGTCACTTCCATGACCACAGGTGTATGAAATCATTCACCTGGGCATGCAGACTGCTTCTACAAACATTTGAGAAAGAACGGGTCGCTCTCAGGAGCTCAGTGATAGGATGCCACCAATTTCCTCACTACTAAATATTCCACAGTCAGCTGTTAGCGGTATCATAACAAAGCAGAAACAACTGGGAATGACAGCAACTCAGCCACAAAGCGCTAGGATGTAAAGTCACAGAGCGGGTAGAGCGCATGCTGAGGCAGGCGGTGTGCCGAGGTCGCCAACTTTCTGCAGAGTCAGTCGCTACAGGCCTCCGAGCTTCATGTGGCCTTCAGATCAGCTCGAGAAGCGTGTTCAGAGAGCTTCGTGTGATGGGTTTACGTGGCCGAGCAGCAGCTTCCGAGCCTTACGTCACCAATCGCGATGAAAAGCACGCTGGACTCTAGAGCAGTACACACGTGTTCTCTGACGTAACAAATCACGATTCCCCAACTGACAATCCGATGGACAAGTTTGGCGGTTGCCAGGGGAACGGTAAGCGTCTGACTGCATTGTGCCAACTATAAAGTTTAGTGGTGTGGGGTCGGGCTCGGCTCCTTAGTTCCAGTGAAAGGAACCCTTCAGCTTCAGCCTACCATGATATTTTGAACAATTTGATGTTCCCAACTTTGTGGATCAGCTTGGGGACGGTCCTGTTCCAACATGACTGTGCACCAGGGCACCAACCAGGTCCGCAAAGACATGGATGAGCGAGCTTTTTGGTGTGGAAGAACTTGACTGGCCTGCACAGAGTCCTAATCTTAACCCAACAGAACATCTGGACCTGAACAGAACATCTGGACCTGAACAGAACATCTGGAAGAACGGCCAAAACTTCCCATAAACTCGTGGAAAGCATTCCCACGAGAGCTGAAGCTGTTATAGCTGCAAAAGGTGGGTCAACATCGTATTAAACCCTGTGGATTAAGACTAGGACGTCACTCACAGTCACATGCGTGTGGAGGCAGATGAGCAAATACAGCGCACTTTTACCTCATTCTTAACCACAGCGCAGGTTACTGGCACAACTGGTCAGCACAGTTAAGGCCATCAGTTTAGTTTCACTGCAGTAAAAAAGCTCATTAAAACATTTTTTAATGATTCAGGTGACTTTCTGTTGGACCGCACCTCATTGCACGTGCACTGAATGAAACCCTGCAGAAATATTCACAACGACACTTTCCTTTACTTGGTGATAAGGCTCTTCAAACCTGACAGGTTTGAAGAGCAAAATAAATAAATAAAAATCAATGTCCTAACTACGATAACCCCGATGCTTATTTCCTTACACTTGAAAGCAGCAGGATGCACTACAGCTTATCTCTAACTCGTCCTCCAAGAAGTTTTGTTTATATATGACTAGTCAGTTTTCCAAACATTGTTTTCATGGAAATCATAACTGCTTCCTGCATTGCGAATGTTGGCCGTATGTCACAAGACTCTGACACCAGAAACCGGGGTACATCCTGAGTCAAGCGTGCAGTCGGAGCAGTGGAAGTTTACAGTTTTGGTAAGATGTTAATCAAGGTTACGTGACACTTTTAGTCATTCTTAAAGTGGACTTTCCCGTATGAAAACAAGTGCGCAAACTTCTAATGTTCACTTTTTCCTTGACATTGCGCAAACCCAACCACAAAAATGTTTTCGTAGATAACAAGAGCACGGTCATTTTAGATAATGCTGGATGATTGGTGCTTTAATTTGGCAGCTAAAAGTACGGCAACGTGTACTTAAGGCTTCTGTCTTACAGCTCTAAATCTAATCCATCCATCGTCTTGGCGGTGGGCAGGACTCCTGTGGAATTCCTGGCCTGCTTTCCCTGCCACACCGGCAGTATTGTCATGTGAGGGTCTCCGTGAAAAGGGGAGGACAGAATAAACAATCGGAGCCTCCAACCACAGTTTCCAATAACAGCCTCCAAATAGAGAGCGAGAGAGAGAAAAAGCAGTGAGGTATTCACTGTTGCTTCCAAGCAGGCACAGCTTAAAGAACCTCTATGTACCAAAAAGCGTTTGCTCATCACATGGTTTTACAGGAATTCCCCCTGAATGACAAAACACGCTGTCCCTGTGGTCTCTGAAAGAACACAATATATAGGTATTTGTTGTGCCTGAAAATGAATAAATAAATGAAATGAAATGAAATGAACACGTTGTCTCTGAAGATTTACCGAAGTCAAAAGAGTTAAAAGCTGATACAAAAAAATTGGCAGCAAAGATTTATTTGTTTTCCAGCTTTGTACATGTGAGCATTTGGTAACTTTAACCTACATCCAGCGCATGGATCAGCCTTTTGTCTGGTTAAGAGGTTATCAGGGTTTAAGCTGCTGGAAGTTGAATTAGTGCTTTCCTGTAAGCCTGAGCGTGTTTGTGTGTTAGCAGAGGTCAGACCTCCATTATATGGAGCTGATTGAGGAGCATGCTTAAAGCTCAGCTCCTAAATATATTAAATCTGTTTGTCATACACAGTGAACACTTTTCTAAGAAGTGTTTGTGCTTAATATTATATAAAATGTGATAAGTGACATGAACAAAGCCAACGTGAGAAAAAAGCAGATCATTAGATCAGTTAGATCTTGTAAATTAAGCCTTTATCAAATAAAGACTAAAGATAAAGTCGACTCGTTTGGGCAGCTCAGAGCTCGTGTGACCAAAAGAGCCCAAATCTTGCACTTTTGCTTATAAACACCTGACAGCTTTGGATGAAAACATTATTCTGTCCTGAAAGCATATAAAATATATATATTCACTAATTAAAGCAGAAAAATATTTGCCACTGACAAAAGTCACATGCTTTACATTAAACTGTGGTGCAACATTTATAAAGAGGAGGTCACGTCGTTGACCTTTCTCTCGTGCTGTGCTCAGACTGTGAGTTTAGCATAGCTCCCCGTGCCCTGCAGCTGCATCTGTTTGGGTGCTGCAGCAGTTCGACAAGCACGGCCGAGTCTTTGAAAGTCGGAGGCAGCGCGCGCACATACCCTTGTGCATAAGTACCGTACATGTGCCTTACTTAACCAGAGGTTAGTGGATGTGTGCGTGTGTTTGTTCTTTGCTCTTTGACCTGCAGGTCAGGAATGCAGCTGCTCTCAGCGTGAAGTCGGCTGTGGCGCATTCTCAACGCTCTCTGGAGCCCAGAGCGATCCGGGACCCACTTTTAGTACGCTCACCTGAACACCACATTACATGGCACACGAGCGTGCACCGACGATGGGTCCAATACCTCCATACCTCCTTGCAGCTGTTTCTTAGATGTACAGTGTACGTATTTTCCCCGCTCTCGTTCATATTATCAGTCTTACTCTGTTCTCCTAAACCTCATTTTTATTTCTTAATCCTTGTTGCACATTTATAGTTTTGTACCATCTGACAGAATAAGGCCCTCACCAGTGCCCTGTCAGCTATGTCGTTTATTTTGCACACTGTTAACTTGTCGGATCAACAAAGTATCTATCTGTAATAATATTTATGCTTTTCAGTTCAAATCAGTTTTATTTCTACAGCGCCAAATCACAACAAGTCGCCTCAAGGCGCTTTATATTGTAAGGTAGACCCTACAATAATACATACAGAGAAAACCCAACAGTCATATGACCCCCTATGAGCAGCACTTTGGCGACAGTGGGAAGGAAAAACTCCCTTTTAACAGGAAGAAACCTCCAGCAGAACCAGGCTCAGGGAGGGGCGGGGCCATCTGCTGTGAGAGAAGGAAGACAGGATGAAGACATGCTGTGGAAGAGAGACGGCGCTTGTACTGACATAAAATATGTTTTATTTTTTTAACATCTGTGTGAAATGACTCGTGTACGTATCAAAGGCTCGTGTGCTAACATGGCTAATGTTACCGGTGATAGTAAAAAGTCCAAAGGAGCACAAGTGAGCGAACATTTACGTGAGCGCCGTCTTTGAATATGTGAAATGCATTAAAAATAACCCACATGACAACCATCAAGCTGCTGACCAGGTCTGTTTAAGTCGTCAGGAAATTAAACGAAAGCGCACATTTTGGCCAATAAAAAGGACCCCTGCATACATGTGGTGCATCATATACTGTTTCCCAGTGAAACAGATGTGCATGCCAGTGTTATGTACATTCAGGATTAGCCAGTTGAACTCTAATCATGTGTTTAGCAAAGGTTCACATTTCTCCCATAACCTTCTTGGCTGAACACAATAGTCTCGTGTCAGAAAGCGTCAGATGACGTTCAAAGTACACCGAAATATTTCCCTGCCTGAACGTCACTGCCGCCCGAGTTCATTTTTAATACGTCGTGTTTAATAACATGAAAACCTTGAAACTAGGGGACGTTTCCACAGCTGCCTGCATGCAGTGCTTATCTTGTACACAGACTGAGGTTGACCCCAGCTTCAGACGGCTCAGGCTTACCTCTGTGAGCGTTGCTCTAATTATTAGTGTGGCAGCGTGTTAACAGCATTGGTTTCAGTGCACAGGAATTTGAAGGCAGGGGTTAAACTTTAACTCTGGAGTAACTCTGAGCGTGCACAGACACATGACTCTCTGCTCCTTCCTTATTAGCCCCAGTGCCCTTTGGCCCAGAGGCCTGAGAAACAAAAAAACACCGTCTCTCTCTCCCCTTCACAACACTCTGTACAACCTCAGGCCTTTGACCTCGAGGGAATGACGAGCAATTTAAAATAAACACAGCAGCACAACCTGCCAAAGAAAAACATCTGCTGCGGTGAATCCAGAGCAACACACGGTGTCTAATCAATATTGGCCCTACTGCCCGCCCGGGACCTGCTGGAAACGGTGGGAAACTTCCCATTTGGTGTGTTTCGTTGTCATTCAAATCAGCCATTTCGTCTTCGGTGCGAACGACGACCTATTGTTTGAAGAAGAGTCGATTGAGCTGTTTGCCACAGCAGCTTTTTCTTTGTCTACTGTAAAAGGTAAGATACAATATTGAATGTAGCCGATGATAAAGACAAATAAGCCTCGGCTTTGGTCTGCTCTGTCCGCTTCAACCCCGACACCAAGAATTTCCCCCACAGTGTTATTAAGTACGATTCACATGTTTATGTCATTTTTAGATGCTCTAATTAATTCCTTCTATGTTATTTTAGCAATAAGAACAACAAATTCTTGCTTTCTTGTGCAGAGCTACATGGGAACATTGTTACCAATCACATGTTTGTGCACGTTAGAGGGAATGAATTCATGATTGCATCTCCTCAGTCTGAACATAAACAGAACAGGACACGATGATGAATCAGTGGGAGTCCACTCTGCTAAGCTTGCATTCGCCAAGAAACAGCTCAAGCAGATGCATTCACATAAATCACAGACATTTGTACCGATTTGTTTATATACGAAGGAAACCGTTGAGCTACACCCTGATAATTCGTCAGCTTCATGGAGAAGTTATGGCTCAGCGATGATGGCGCATTGGCAGTCTGTGGGTAGCTTTGGCCTGCTCGTCTACCTCCAGATGGTGGCAGTGTCAATAATACGTGGCACAAACGGTGTGTGAGCTACTCGGCCAGCCATGGAGAAGAGCACCTTTTTCTGGTGAACTCCATTGTCGCTCCCATCCCTGTCCACTTATCAACCAATCCACATCGAGCAATATGAAGTTGGGATCTTGGAGGACTTGGGAGCAGTGGTTGAAAATCTCTCTCTGAATTAAGCACTGGTTTTGGTGGTGGAAGTATTTTCAAACTTTGGGCAACCCCGAGCCAACCAAATAGCTGAAGTTCAGACTTTAATTCAAGGGGTAGATTGAAGTTTACATGTCATTCTCAGTATCCAAAGCTATCCAGATACAGCCACTCATAAACAATAAATGTGGGCTGATGCCTCGAAAAGTAGGAAAGCTGGATACCAACAGCACAACAGCAGTTCCTGACTTCACAACAAGACTGCAAACGCAGCGAAACTCAACTTTCTTTTGTGTCGTCTACAGAGGAAAATACCATTTCCTCTTTTCTGCATAGAGTTGTTTTCTGTAGCACAAAACTCAACAAAGAACTGCTTCCCAGCCTTTTATTAGCATGAAATTTGGTTGAATGTTAGGTGGTTAACATTTATTTTTTTATCACACAATGGAGCAGAAATGATCAAATCTGTATCACAGCCAACTTCCAAACACGAGATAGTAGCCCTTTCTTACAGTTTAACGTCTCTCCTGGGAGACGCTACGAGACCAGCAGTGATTTATGTTTGTGTAGGCTCTCGGGTTATGGTAGTCTTTAGAAAAAAAGGCAAAGAAGACGGCAAAACTTTAGGATTGTGAAGATGTTTTGTTTTTCATTCAAGAGCATCTTCAGTCCAAAAAACAACTGGCACAGAGTCCCAGGTAATAAACCCCCTTTGGTGGCAGTCCAGAGCGTTGTTAACGCACTATTGATCATGTTTTAGAGCTGAATAAGCATCTTGGATAAGAGGTAAGACGTCTTTGCAAACCTAAAAAAGTCCAGTTTTAGCCTCCAATCCTCCTCATATACATGTTGTTGTCACTGATGGTTTGAATTGTGGTTCTGCAGCCAATAAAAGTTTGTAATGAACAATTTGTCAGGTCAAAGGACGCTGATGTAAACTTTAAAACCCACTTTAAAACTGGTGAGATACCACAGCAAAAACTGGACTGTAGACGGACTGATGTCGTTGTCGTTTCCACATAGAGTTCGGATCAAACAGTCAAGGCCGTCCTCTTAAAAAGTCAGAAATACAGACCAGAATATTTCGAAGAAGGAAGTAAATACTAGTGTCTTTTGTTTTTTAAAGTATAGTTGTGACAGACTTCTCCACATACCTTTCATTTTTAATAAACACTTTTAAGCTATTTATATATTAACACCTCGGATTCTTACGATCATCTCCTTGGACAGGAGCCCAAGATGCTGACATCACAGACTTAGGAATGCTCCGGTCTAACGTTAAGCCAATTAGCGTATTAGGATAAATGGTGGATTTGAAAGTAAGAGGTTACAGGTCTGGGTCACCCTCCAAGCAATGTTTTGTTTTCTTCGATGTCTTGTTTCATTCGCACAGTAGAAAATAATTCCTGAACAAAAACTAAAAGGTCGTTTAGGCCACCTTGGAGACGCAAGCTGAACAGACTTGGTGGTAATGTTTGTAACACTGGCTTGTCAGGTTGACAAGCTGTCGACAAACAGCCCATTTAAAATATTGATAAAAGTTCTGAGCCGCAGAAACCCATGCCATTAAGCTGCCGGTGCACAGTTTTTGTGCCGATTTTAATGACGGGAGGTTTGACATTCATAAAATCTCTAAGAGGGAAATTTCTCAAACTGACTTGTTGCAGTGGTTGCAACCTGTTACTGTACAGTACTTTAGAACGACCTATACTCTTACACGCTCACGGCAATCAGACTGAAAACACCTGAATTCAAAGATGAAGAAGAACAGGCCAAAAGTTTTGACCATGCAGCCTTTGAAGCTGTTTGCTTTTTACCATCAAAAATGTAATTAATCCTAAAGCTCGGCATTGAAAATAAACGGATCACCTTATCAATCGCCAACTTAAATCTCTTGAAAAACTCCATCCAATCTACTGCTCCCCGTGTGTGCAGTCTGATATCAAACAAACATGCCTCCAGGTCAACTAAGGTGCTTAGGATGACAGAAAAGTGAGCTAATCAGCTCACTAGAGAGGGGTCAAATGCTTTAACGGGATTAGGTCGAGGCCCCACCCCTCGCCACCTTTCCCCTTTAATCACCTTAATAATGTAGTTTACCCCCCCCCCCCCCCCCCACACACACACACACACACACACACACACACACACGTTGACGAGCCAATCGACCTCTTTAGCTCTTTGAAAGGTTTTTTCTGCCATTCTGACCTGTTGTGGTTGCACCTCTTCAAGTTGACTTTATTGTCAAAAACCATCACAGGAAGGTGCTCAGCTCCACTAAAGGTGTGCATTCAGTGTTAATGGAGTAAACCAAAGTGTGTGAAGTTTTCAATACTAGTTCAGAAGGGAGGCAAATATTATAACTAGGCTAAAGCTTTATGGTAAAGCAGAAGCAGATGACCGCAGGCTCTTCAGAGCTTGTTTTTAGGAGGAGACTAGCTCTGAGAGCCAGCGGAAAAATGCTAAAGACACACTGACATGTATGGACGTTGTCTGCTACAGGAAACTTCAACAAAAACTGCTGAAACAAAGAGATGAAAGGAGCAAGCAGTGGCTAAAGTCAGGAAGGATGTCGCGGCGGACGAGCATGAAAAGAGGAGGAAACAGGGAAAACATGAAGAAGAACCCCGAGAACGATGTCAGGCCAGTGCAGCAAGCCACTGACACCAAATTAAAGAAGGTTAATGCATTTAAGAAGACACCCTATCCTGGGTGGGGTGTCCTATTAGGAGGGGGCCCCAGGGCAGACCCAGGACACGCTAAAGAGATTATATCTGTCAGCTGGCCTGGGAACGCCTCAGTGTTCCCCCGGACAAGCTGGAGGAGATGACCATGAGAGGAAGGTCTGGGCTTCGCTGCTTAGGGTGTTGCCCCACGATCTGGCCCCGGATAAGTGGAAGAAAATGGAAGAATGGATGGACGCTAACTCAGCAAACTGAAGAAGTTCACTGATCCCATCAGCAAAAGCCCAGATGGGTCAAAGTCCAACATGGAGGAAAGAAAGGCTTCATAGAAAGTAAAATAACCATCAACCCAACAAGGATGCATGGTAAAATAATAAAGGCAGACTTGGATATCACTGAAGCTTCCTGACTGAAAAAATAGCTTATATAGCAAGTTCCCTCAGAAAGAAGACTGAGACAACGGTTCCAACCACAGAAGGGTCCTCCTACCCTCTGATCCAAGCAAAGTGTTCAGCAGAGTATTCGTGAACATAACAAGCAATGCTGTTAACCAACAGCTGAGGTCCAGACTCTGATAAGGTGCTGACCAGGGTTTTAATAGTTTTGCAATTTTCATTAGTTTTTATTTTTATTTAGTTTTGACTTCAGATTTTCAATTTTATATTAGTTTTAATTAGTTTTTACCAGTTGTTTGCTAGTTTAGTTTAGTTTTTATTTTTTTGAAAATCCTTAGTTTCAGTTTAGTTTTGATTAGTTTCAGTTATAGTTTTAGTTGTGTTTGCAATAATTAAGTGTAACAAAATCCCAGTTTCATCATATCAGTCATGCTCTTCTGCTTATCCTCGGGTATGTTGCTATTCCAGCTACCATACCCTGCACAGGTCGCCTGTCTGTCGCAGGGCTAACACGCAGAGACAGACAACTCACATTCCCACCTATGGGTTCTTTAAATAAATAAATAAATAATTAAATAAATAAATAAATAAATAAATAAATTAGGGCAGATGAACAACCATTGATACCAGGCAACTTTAAATTTTATATATTGGCCCCAATGAGACTATTAACTCTTGCAGCACCGGGTGTTCGTAATTTTGGTTCAAGTGATAAACTTTTTGAAGGCAATTGACTCACACAGTTATGTAGATGTCCCCGTCCTGTTGTCTCGGGATGCATCACGCTGCCTTGTCTGGGGTTAGCGTCTGTTTCTGGGGATGAGGGTTGAGTGTGCTCCCTTCTCAAGGTAAGCTAGGTTAGCCTTCTTGTGTGAGCTTTTCAAGTGCACTTTAAGGTTTGTGGGATTTTTTCCCTTTAGAAATGTCCCTCATAATTTGTCTCTTTCCACTACAAGACACTTGCTTTATCCAAAACACAGTCATATTCAAAGTAATCCCAAATTGGACTCTGGCGCTTTCTTCTGACTTTTCCTGACATGATTCTGCGCGAGGACGAAGCAGCAACACAGACGACTCGACTAACGTGCTGCCACCTGCTGGCATAATGAGACACAGCAAGAAAAATCTGGAAACTAAACTTCATTTTCACCCTCGACTATTGTATGACACGCACACATCAATGAAACTAAACACATTTTTGCTATAAATTCAGTTAATTTTAGTTAGTTTTGTGAGCACACATTACAGTTTTAGTTAGTTTTCCTTTTTTTGTTTTTATTTTTATTTCCGTTAACGAAAATGTTTTTTAACTTCTAGTTTTCGTTATTTCGTTAGTTTTCGTTAACGATAATAACCTTGGTGCTGACATCACATCTGACTCAAATATTTGGACAATGACACATTTCCTTCCCTCTGTGCACAGTGGACTTTAAATCAAGTGCATACTTTCAGCTTTAATTCAGGGGATTTAAACCAAATTCATCTTTATACACAGTCAGCCATTGACTGACGAGCAGTTTGACTGTGAAGTGTGGTCTGTTCTCTGGTTATTACAGGGCAAGTTAAGATCTGTGGTTAATTCCAGGTGTTGAACTTCATTTGGTAGCTGTCCACAGGAACTCTCAATATGAAGTCCAAAGAGATGTAGATACAAGTGAGGGAGTGCATCAATAGAAAAAAAAATAAAAATAAAACCTATCAGAAAGACTGAAAGCTCAGCAGAATGAGGGAACCGGCCAGCTAAGCAACACAGAAGGACCTGAAAGACCACAGAAGAAAACTAAGTGTGCTCTGACAGAATTACTTCCATGAGAAAGAAAAACTTCTAAATATCTACTCAAGTCAGAAACGCTTTGAGGAAGCGTTCAAGATACGCCGTCATAAACGTAAATACAACAACAAAGTGCAGCCCGGTGGTTAGACTCAGGAACAAGAACATGAGATTAGACTTTGGAGGAAAACATCTAAAAGAGTCGAAGGCAAAGCAAACAAACAAACTACGGACTCATGAAATCAAGATGGACTTGCACCCGACAGGAAGTGGAAAGACTCATGAACAGAAGCGTACCACACCATCTGTTAGACATGGTGGAGGTAATGTTATGGCATTGGCATTTGTGGCTGCCGGTGAAACCAGGTCATGTGACTGCTGATAGACGTTAAAGCAGCGGTCCCCAACCCCCGGGCCTCGGACCGGTACCGGTCGGTGAGTCGTTTGGTACCGGGCCGCGAGAGTTGAGGCTCAGGTGTGATATGTGTGGTTTTCAGGGTTTTTATCGGTTTTCAGCGTTATTTTGTTATCGTTTTTATCGTTAACTCGGTTTTCCTGGGTCTTTTCACGTGTGTCATGAATAAATCTTCTTTTTTTCGGTACTGGTACTAGTTTTATTTTGTTGTATTTATCCGCGACACCTTAAAGGCCGGTCCATGAAAATATTGTCGGGCATAAACCGGTCCGTGGCGCAAAAAAGGTTGGGGACCGCTGTGTTAAAGGATGAACTGTGACGTGTACACGTCTGCACTCTCTGCTCAAACTCAGTCAAACGCTGCAGAATGACCAGACAACGCTTTGCAGTGCAAACGCTTAATGACGCAACCCAAGAATTTGTGACGGCAAAGAAACAGGATATTATTTGATCCCCAGTCAGTCACTTGTTCATCCAGATATTCAGAACAATCGTTATATTTGAAATTCTGTTGGTTTTTGCTCTGAAACTGAAGGACTGTGTATTAAAATGAGTACTCCTAAACACTTAATACAATACCTGTGTTAAGCCTTGAGTTGCATAAAGATGAGGTTCTTTATTTAAATCACCCAAATAGTTGTGGACTGTCGTTGGGAGTGGGCCTGCTTTAGATTTAGGAGTCTAGGAAGTATGCACTTTGGTTTGAGCGTCCTTTCCTAATCTTTAACATCACCAAGCCTTTCACAGTACATCTATGGATTTCTCACAGCTTCATCATGCCTTCCAATATTCCCACATTAACCCATCAAATGAATCAACCATTTCAGCCATGTCAAGAAAGCTCTTTAGCAATGAATGAACACCCGTGTGCCTGGAGCATGGAAAATTGTCCCTTCCTGTGGAAAGCTGTGCTTCCCTGTTAGTTTAAGAGCATGTCTTTGAACTGCAGCGTCGATGCAAATTTAACTGAGGATTTTCATTGGATGCAATTTCCCAATTCTGTCTCTCAGCTGTTAAAGCATAAAATCTGATTTAAAAAATTTGCAGAAGTCCATAAAAGTGCCAAAACCCAGTTTGTCCATCAAATCACATTTCATCCTGATATCATTACTCAGATGAGTAACAGTTTGCACAAAATGAGTCCTTCAAGTTTTCAGTGCCGCTCTTACTTCACAGTTTCATTGACTTAAGATCGGAAAATGTTGCTTTGGCAAAAGCAAGATTTTCCAAAAGTTATTCCCTTATTTGCTTTTGATGCACTGTTCAACACATCAGTCCACACCCTAAAAGTTCAGCTGCGTCTGCATCTTCTGAAGGTTACAGTTTATGATTCACATCAGCTTGTTTCCATAACATTACATCTGTAAGCTGCAACGCTCAAACACCTTTTAACGAAAAATATTTGGTGGATTTTCCATGTCTTTGTGGAAAATTGTCCCCGCCGTTCAGTGGATCCGTTTAGATCACAAAGAATCTGTTTGTGACTGAAAGAGTGAATAAAAGTCATTAACAATCACATCACTGACTGGGAGGCAGTGATATCTGGGAAAACAGCGCGATAAAGGGGACAGCAACACCGACATTAACAGAAAGCATCAGCAGCATCCGAGTGAACCCAAGCCCATGTTGTGATCCGATTACAGCGGCAGCATTATAATAAGATGCTGACTTCCTGACCCGTCAGTGCTTAAGCCCTTACTTGTGGTGATTACCGAGCCTGAGTGCGGTGTACTCCGGCTCAGTAACAATGGGGCTACACCCACCTTCAACCGACCTTCAGCTGTCTTGACAGTTGTGCTGAAATTGTGAAAGATTGCATGTTACACGGTTATGACATGAACATGTTGACAAAATCAACAGACAGACACACGCGCAAGCACGACAATTTTTCCTTAAGCACTTCAAACTGTCGTTGTGGTACCCTGTGCTGCAATCAGCATCTCCAGAAACGCAATTTTCCATAGTGAGACACACACCTGCGTCGACACTGACAGCAGCTGTGACAGGGCCCACATCACGTGCAGCTGGAGCTTTGTTTCAGGACACCGGCGTGGTGTTCGTGATCATCTGCGTTACTGCGTGTTTCATTTGCGATATCTTTGCCAACGTTGTTCGTCGGCTGTAGACAACAGGCTTTATGACGGGGTTGTGTCTGACTGATTGTACCTATAATCAATCCAGTCCTTTTTGGCCATTTAAAAGATCTTCATAGAACTGTTATGTTCATTTTTAATTTCTCTTTGCTGTTTGGGCTGATTGGGACCTGATGACTGTAAAAACAAAGAATTACTGGATTTTTTTACACTATAATGTCCTCGTAAGTGTATATCAGGCCTTTGTAGAGCAAAATTTTGTATTTTGATCTAGACGAACCAAAATGTGATGTCCACATATGTGGACGCCAGGTCCTAGGAGGTTAATGCTGATCTAGAAGGAAGCCTCCTGTCCCTCTGATACTGAGGAAGTAAAAGCTCCGATGAGCTGACCTGCAGCCCGGCGCTGAGCTCATTAAGCATGTGTGGCTCTCTCACCAGGACTTCAGACTTTTACCTTTGTGGTAAAAGTAAAATACTCCAGAATAATGCAATAATTGTATTGTGTAGGGTCTTCACCTTGTGATATGAATCACTTTGAAATCACTGTTGTTGTGATTCGGTGCCATTTAAATAAAACTAGATTACTTGGTGTGTTTCTTGTCCTGCTTTGTCCAGTCATTCAAAACAGAAAATCCCAGCACTGCTCAGAAGTGGAGACGTGTTAGAACATGCAGGCTTGTGCGCAGTAGTAACTAATTACATTTACTTATTTACAATTACTTGAGTAACTTTTTGGAAAAAAATACTTTTAGGAGTAGTTTTACTACACTGTACTTTTTACTTTCACTTGAGTAATATGAGGAAAATGTGAAAACATTTTGGCTGCTGAGTGTGAGTGACGTCACTGAATGAACAATAAACAGGAGACACAAACCTACAGTTTCTGTCAAAGTGAGACGTTTTGTTTGTGCATGAAGTTTGTTGTTGTGTCATTTGGAGAGCAAAGAAATGAAACTCCAGATATTATTAATATGAACTCTTTTTTTTGCTTTTCAGTGTTTTAAATACCAAAATTTGCTCTAAACTTTATATTTTTGTTTGTCTGATTGTCTCATTTTTAAACATTAAATCAGGTGTGATGATCAGTTACTCAGTACTCAAGTAGCCTTGTTTACTAAATACTTTTTTACTCTTGCTTGAGTAATTTCTTGGACAGCTACTTTTTACTTTTACTTGAGTAAAAGTAGTGCTACTATTACTTGAGTACAATTTCTGGCTACTCTACCCACCTCTGCGTGCGCTACATTTCACTGACCATATCAAGATTTGTTGTTTTTTCCTGGAAATGATCGAATTCCGATATTTTTTCCAGGATTTTCCTGCTATAAAGTCATGGTTCCTGCTACTCTGTGGACAAACGCACAGACAGCAGCTGCAGACATAACAGACTTGAGCTGTAGTCTGCTTAGAGCAGTGGTGTCAACCTCAAATACACAGTGGGCCAAAATTCAAAACTGGAACAAGGTCGCGGGCTAACGCTAATATTTATTGAAAAAAAATCTTCCTCCAGATTTAAGAATGAATCTTTTCTTATGGACTCAAACAAGTTTTGCTGAAAAACTGAATATGGAACAAGCAAAGCTTAATACAAAACATTATATATATTAGCTGTATAATAACAGTAGGCCAGCTCTGATAGTCATTTGGTATGGCTTCGCTGTCAAACTCTGGCCCGCGGGCCAAATTTGGCCCGCAGCCTAATTACATTTGGCCCGCGGGCCAGAGTTTGACAGCTATGGCTTAGAGGTTGTGTGTAGCTAATACTTTGGTGGTTTCTTGTATTCACGCTCTGATGATGCCACTTGTGTCACTCTGACACAATCGGTCGCTCGGTTCGGTCACAGCGACACCATCTGTGTTACATTTGTGAATGAGTAACTTTAGCTTAGACTGAGAAAAGCAACACGAGGCCAAAGTATTAAAAAAGTCCTAAACATCAACAGAAGATGTTGGAAAACTGTGTTATTGGTCTTTTGGAACTTCCATCATCAGCTGTGTGCTGTCGGAAACTGGAGGCACCTTCACTTCCTGCCGGAGTCCTTTCACTGATGTCGCCACAGAGCTGCTGTGGTTTGTTGGTTCCTGTCTCAGTTGCTGTTTGATAAATAACAAAAAAACTTACTTTAGTGGTATTAATATGTATGTAAACAGGTCTGTATGTAGCCCATCTCCTTAACAGTGGGGTGAATCTAAACATTACTCTGCATGAACATCAGATTATTAACATCTTTATGCTTTTCCAAAAACATTTCACCACTAAATACTAAAGACTTAGAAGAGTTTTGTTATTTGAAAGCCCACCGTGCTTTTTCACAATTATTATCATCATTATACCACCGTACAATCGTTACAGATGTCTAACACGTCAAATACAAATCCGTGTGTACTTCAAGGGTACATACATCTACAGATTTTATGCAGTTGTTTCCAGTACAGTTTAAAATTGACTAAAATGCACAAGGTGTGATCAGCTGCACCTAAAAGCTTCTATAAGTGGGTTTCTGATTAGGTCGCTGACCTCTTCCACAGACCAAACAGCAGTCTCGAGCCTGAAGAAAGCAGATGCATGACCAGAAGCATTTCCATCTCTTTTTTTAATCCAACATTGGCAGGTTGTCCACCATTCATCCACTCCCCACAGTCAGTCTGATGTCTGTGGACTTCAGACATGAACTGGAGCACTTGCCGTCTTATAGGCAGGATAAGCATAAAAATAGCAACTTTGCTCTTTTTTCATAGTAAAATATGAGGCAATGGGTCACCAGTTTGAGATGCAGTGTGCTCAGACATGCCCACCATCAAGTCATCAGAGCCGGACCACCTGAGAAAGATCCAAATCTTTCAGGTGGCCTATGAGCCGTGGCTACACAGGTAGATTATCTTTAATGAGATGGGGGCTCAGTTTAAATCAAGTATTTCAGCTTTTACAGGCACAGTCAGAACAAATGTGATATTGGTGACATCGAACATCTGCTGGTGACGTTTCGTTATGAAGCCTTGAGTTGAGTTTGGAGTTTTCTTGATCATCATCTCAGTGTTTTCAGACTGAGCTTGAGGAAGACGAGCAGATCTAACGAAACCTTGGACACATCCTGCTTTCTGACTCTAAAAATGACTCGTTTAGAAAATGAACTAACTCATAAATTCAGTTCCACAGAAGTCGTTTTGAAAACAGGGGCCAATGAAGAGAATGGAGGTTCAAGGCGATTCTGCATTAGCTTCACTTTTCAAACCTGGAAGCTCAATTTTTTATACTGACCTGTAACTTTTTAATTCCACCTTCAAACTAAGCAAGTACAGGCAAACACACACTGATAACACCACAGTTTATAAAATCCCAGCAGCATGAAACAGCAAAGGTACAGACTAAGCTTACCCATCAGGCTTCCACAGCTGGAATAACCAGAGTCTGAAATATGTCATCAAACAGGGACAGTTTAAGCCTTCGGACTGTTCACTGGAGGATAATGAGAAGAACCAGAGAACAAATCATTGTTAATGCTGTAGATGCCCACAGCGTGTTTGCTGAACAATAACTCCAGATAGCTAGCTGTTAGCATATTTCCATGTGGTCCGACACTTACAGGAGATGAAGGTTTGTGAGGTTTGGACTTGCAGGAGGCCTGAAGCAATGACGGCTTGCTGTCATAAATCCCCATTCATATTCATACGTCAGGTAATGAGAAAAGCCTGCAACCTATTCTGGGATACAGCCAAACAGGCTGAAGCTTTGTGCGGTGAACTTAGGCGATGTTGTCAACCACAGGTGATTGGTAACCTACTGTTAGCTCGCTAGTCGTTATTTTAATATAAGTTAAATTATATTTGCATTGTTATGTAAAACATCGTATTTAGGTGTTTGTAAGTTCTTTGTGACTGCTCTGCCTGTTTACACGTTTCAAAAACAATCAAAACGGTTAGCTTGTTTTAAAAAAGCATCAGCAGCTGGTTTATTTTCTTTCTTTCCAGCACAATAGGCTGTGATAATGGTTGTGTTAAATGTATAAAGCAGAAATGATCAAGCATGAACAATATATAGTTAATATTTTCCAGAGGAGGGTTGGGAACGCTTTTAGCTGAGGTCGGCCCCAAAGTTAAATTCTGCTCTGATATCAAGAGCACCAAACCACCTGTCGGTGTGGTGTGTGGACGAGCAGGTGAAAGTGTGAAGGTTATTAAAGTAAGTGAATTTATAATGTGTCCTTCACAGGCAAATAAAGCAGTTAAAAAAGAAATAAAACGGATAAAGGTGAGACAAATATTCCTTAAACTGAGTGTGAAAGCTCTGGGATTTACTGCAGTGGTTATAACAAGATTTTAAAAATGTGTCTATAAAGTTAAAAAACATTTTTTAAAACTGAAGAGATCTCGTTCCCGAATTAGTTAAAAGACGTGCCACTCCGTTTTAAAGAGATGATTTGTTAAGACGGGTAAATAGAGAGTTGCATTGATCCCAACGAGGAAAGATAAAAGTATGAACAATTTCCAGCAGTTCCACTTCAGAATTAAAACGTCTTAACTCAGCAATGTTCCTCTGATGAATGAGGGCTGAGTCAGCTTCCTGCCAGTCTAAAGACAAAAACTGTTCAGGATAACCTCAAAGTCACATAAGCTAGATGTAGCCAACCGATTTAACCAAGACCTGATGGCAGCTTGTTAGGTTGGAAAGAACAGGAGAGATGGATGCATACAAAATTTGGTAAAAAAAAAAAAAGTTAATTAAATGACCGAATTATACAATATACAAGCTAAACAGTATAGATCCCAAAACTGATCCCTTTGGAAAGTAGCCTTTTCCAAAAGACGGAGATTAATGGTGATAAAACAGAAAATTCTGTTTGGTAAAATTGAAACCAGTCTAATGCTGATTTAAACACAATCGTCACCTGATGGCTTTAAGATTGTTGCAGGACATGAAATCAGCACAAGTAGGTGAAGATATGGTGCTGAGGTAGCTGGGATAGGTTCTAGCACCTTACCCTTCTGCTCCCTGATAAGGATACGCAAAAATGGATGGAAATGGTACTGTTAGAGAATATGGGGGATGCCAGAAAAAGATAGAGACACCAGCCTGTTTATTGCATCAAAAAGGACTGAAGGATTTCTCTTCCTGCGTGATATAAGATTAGCAAGAATTTGTAGTTCTGGCTTCCTTTATACCAACATTATAAAAACAGTTGTGCACTCTCTCAGATGAAGTCTGTGCATTTCTAATTTTTACCACATGTACTTGATATACAGTATGTGTTCCATTACAATAAATCACATACTGGTGTTGAATATTGCATTGTACAGAGAAGCACATTAGAATAGGAGCACGCTGTAAAAATGACCTTAAAATCTTGTTTTTGTTCATTTTTCTGATGTGGAAGCTGTTTCCATGAAAGCTTTAGCTCTGATCGAAGCACAATGAAACACTGATCTTAACTGAATTTGTAAATCTAAACAGCTTTCTCAACCTGCTGACAGGCAAGCATGCAATCCTATAAAAGCATGAAAATCCCCTAAGTGGACTTATAATGTGCAACAAGATTGTAGTCTTTATCTGTCGGCCTGTGGTGCGATGGGCTGCTGGCCTGAGCTGTTTGATCTCATTATCTGAGTGTGTGTGAGCACAAAAGCAGATGTGATAGGCCGTTTGATTGAGGTCAAATCTCTTTTGCGCTCCGCCGTGCCAAAAGCCCCCTCCATCATGCTCCCGACCCCTCTGATGGGCCGGCTGGTGTCAGAGAGCTCAGGAGTGACATGTCAGGTCAGCGAGGCAGTGCCCTATGGCACCAAGCAGAGAAGAGAGGCGTAAAGAGAGCAGGAGATGGAGTGGTTGTGGTAGGTGAGCTAATGGCTTTGAGAAAGAAGAGGTACAGGCCTGAAGGTGCAGACTGTGATGTCTTTATACAGCGTACGAAGGGACAAATTATTAAAATGCAGGAACGGATGCAGAGAGTAAATGACTTGACCTGAAACCCATGGGTCAGGACCCCCACCCCTCCACCCCCATCTCCGTATGTGCATGTGTGATTGTGTCCACCCCCACACTGATTGACAGCCGCTGTCTTTGTCTAATAATGCTTTGGGTATTTTTCCCAGGCACTAAAAGAAACGCTGCTGTCCAAAGGCTCGAGTGGAGGCTGCTACACGTGGGGGTAGAAGTGTGTCCAGAAATATGGAGCCTAAATGTTAACAGATGAGACTGTTGGGGCTAATCGCTCGGTTCTCATGCTCTTTGTTTGACTTTCCAATCTCACATCCTTTGGGAGTGCACTGTTGCAAAACTGTATTTCAGCGCATGCTTCAGCACACACGTATCAGCTAGATTAGATTAGACCTTTCTCACTTTCTCACTTTTTAATGGTGGAAAACTACATTAGATCACAGGCGTTTAACATTACATTGAACTATTTTATTTTTGTAATTATGTTGCAAATGAATTCAGTTGAATTAGGATTTTACATGCACACAAAAACGGCCAGAAGAGACAGCTGTAGTCATTATATATCTGTATGTTTGTGGACTGTTAATGAGTCGGAAACAAGTCAGTCTTTTTTATTATTTTATTAAAAATGTTTCAAATGGTCGGCTCCAGTTGTGTTTAAAGAACAAAAACATTTCATGTGGGCTAACGTACTACACACATCTTTAAATAACAAACATGGAATATTAGCAGGGAGCCGGACAACAGCAAATATATATGCATTTATTGAAATCAGACATTTTTTGTTGTATCTACTCGATCTGGAACTTTGTGTGTGCATTTCTCAAAACAGGCAGTAATAATGTATCAAAGTATATTTAATGATTACTGCACTTACACTATGTTAGTATATTTTAAATGAAAATATACATTTTACTCCAGTTTTCCATGGTGGCGAGATATCTGAAAAATAATACGCTGTTTAAAATGAATAAACTGTCACTACTTTTATTTTGATAATTGAAAGACGACTTTTAATAGAGTGCTTTTAGGTACCGAAATAAAACATCTGAACACTTTTTCACCCCTCGAGGATAAACAAAAGAACAAAAATCCATTTCTTTCCAAGAGACATTTTGCTTTATTGCGTTGCCTTTGACACAAGAGTCACACAGAGGTTACAACAATCGTGTCATCGAAAAAACCTTTGATGAACTCAGAAGCTTAACGCAGATCTTAGAGAGCGGCAACACAAAATGGAAAGATAATTGTATCATCTGCTCTAATGGCAGCTATTACAACAATGGCGATGGTGACCTGGAGGCGTGGGGGGAGCGGGAGGACGGGCCCTCTCCGGTGACCTCTGCTCGGGAAAGGGCGAGCTCAGGCAGGAGTCGGAGCGTCAGGGGCTCGCCACCTCGTCTGGCACTGTGAACTCTCCATTCACAGCCTAACACAACAGGCAGGCATCGCTGTGACCCTGTGGGTGTGACACTCAACCTTTGCCTTAACCTCCTGACCGGCAGTCACAGCTGCAGCTAACCGGCTCGGGCAGGTCAGGGCGAGGGGTGAGAGATGAGAGCAGGGAAGATGGAGGGGGAGGAAATAAAGAGTAAAGGCAGAGCGACTGAAATATGAACGAGTGGGTGACAAAGAAGGTGAGAAGCTCAATAAGCCGGGTCTTAAAGGGTCAATCCACTGAATTTAGAAATAATAATTTAAAAAAGCCCAGTGCATCTGGAAGTATGCACATTACCAACAAATAAATAGGTACACTAGAATAAAGAGGTAACAAATAAGGTTTTTACAGGATATAAAGAAATAATTATACTGTAAGTAAATTTAAAGACTGTGTCATTTCCTGGTGATTTAGCAGAAAAACAAACAACATGGGTACTTTTCAGGGTGCAGACTGCATTATGGAAACCTTATGTTTAACCTTGCATAAAATGTTCCTCAGTATAACGGGATTACAGCATAAATGTACAAGGCAGATATTTCCAGACACGATAACTATACACAAGGTAAGTTTAGACATACGAGAGTGAGGCGAGGCTTAGAAAACGAGTAGTTACGCTACTATGTCGACTACTAACCCCGCTGTCACAAAAGGAAGGATGCCTGGCAGCAGCTTCGTGCAGTTGGTGTTTGCAGGAAAATGGACGCGTGCACTGTTGAGGTCAGTCCCGAGGCCTTTAGTGGGCTCAGTCTTTGAGTCCCAGCTGTTTGTCTGATGTGGATCCTTTTAGAGACGCCAAGCTTTAGAGTCCAATTCAGTTTATTGATAAATCTTACACAACCGTTCAGGTAGAAATCACAGTGTTATGTTTTATTTTTTACCCCCCCAAGAGCCAAAGAAAGTGCTGGATGTCATTAATGATTGCTAGATAAATAGATATTCTTTACAGGCCCAGAAAAAGGCTAAAAATATAAGCATGTAATATAAACTAGATAAAAGCAGAAAGCTATACTCGTCATATTTACACATGTAGCTGATGTGATTAAGATACGGATGTCGAGATGGCTTTCAGCGAAGACTTGATGTCTTATAAAACAGTCTCTTCCCTCCTCCACTCCAAGGCTTCCTCTGCAGCTTTTGCAGCTCCGCCCTGGCCGTGTCGACTCTCCATCGAGGCCGCCAATTTCTGCTCCAGCCGCCACACCTGCTCCCGATACTTCCTCCGTATCTGACGGTATGAACTCAAGGCTTTGCTGCGACGAAAAGATCCACATGACTTTTTAACTTTGACTCAAGCTGAGCACAAAGGGCCTGATGAACAGACACCAAAGAAGTATATTCAGCAGCTTTCTTTTTCCATTCACCTGTGAGCTTGTGTGAGGCGAGCTATCTGCTCCGCATTGTCCCTCCTGTGGGAGGAACTGTCTGAGACGGCTGCGTTCAGTGACTCATGGACCAAAGCCAGCCGCTTCTTCAAGGCTTGCTCCCTGGAAAAAGAAATAGTGAGGTCAGTGGGTAAACATGCTGTGAGGTTATTCATTTTGCTGCAAGCACAAAAGATGTTTACTCACAGACTCATATTTAACATGCGTCCTTGGCCTTAGGGCCGCTGTGACGCATTGTGTTAACAGGAGTGCTTTATTTAAAAGTATTCAGCACTCTAGGTCAGAAGAGAAAAGGTGCTCTCTGAAGCACATCGTGGAGAGAAACAGAAATTCTTTATGTGCAAAGTCTGCAGCGTTCCTAAGCAACAGTTCAAAGCGGCCAAGAGATGTCTGACACATTTTCAAACCTGATTATATTCAAGTACGTCCACATATTCAACATCCAGATAATTACTATCATAATTATTATCAGATTTTATTGTTAAAACATGAAACTAGAAGTTGTCAAGAGCTAAAGTGCTTCTATATAGAGGCCATATGACACCGACAGGTATGGAAAAGACAGAATCCAACCCTCACCTCTGCAGGACCGCCTGCAGCTCTTTCAGGATGGGTCTTGTCCTATAACCAGCGATGTCCCCTTCACAACCGAGCTTCGCTGCGTTCTCACAGAGCCTCTGAAACACAACGTTCAGTTAAGATACCGCCCAAAGTCCCAAAGGTGTCTTCACTTCTCCTCTGGCGTATGTGCACTTTAATCTAAAGCTGTGGCTCCAGGCTGTCATCATGCAATGTCTCGTGTTTTTAGCTCTGAAGTGCTTTTACACTTTAAGGCTGATGGGACACTGTTGGCCGTGGACACCGAAGTTTGTGAGTATGATAGCTTGAAAATGAGGTGGATTTGATATCCCAATATTGACCTCAAGGTCAAGGTCAGAGGTCAAGTTTTCTCAAAACCTTGTGAATGTAATTAATTGAGATTTTCTAATTCATACCATACGAGCTACTATGAGGCTGGGGCTGGTGGTCGCCAGTATTTCTTACAGTTCAGTGTCCAACAGACCGAATAAAGGGATCTGCGAGGCCAGTAGTGTTGTGGGGATGGAGCTGGACTCTCAAAGGGGTGTCAGAGAGGTGGACGTTGTCCAGGACAAGGACGACGCTGGACGATACCTCCCATCCACTACATGACGTGTTGGCCAGTGACAGGAGCACGCTCAGTGAGAGACAGAGGAACCATCCCTGCCTGTGATCAGTTACTGCTCTTACTGTCTCAGAGCGATGTGACCACATAATTTCCTCAAACGTATTCTGATTCTAACATCATTTGTTTTTATCATTGACCGTATCAGGAACATAATACTTGGGTCTAATTTCTCCAGCTGAGCAAAATCAGCTGGTTCAGACGCCTGCATGTACACGCAGCATTTATTACACGGCCTGGGCGCTGACTGAGATTTTAGGTGAAGTAGCCAAACAGGACACAGTCTGCAGAAACCAGGCAGCGTGCAGCACAGGAAGTTTGAAAGCTATTCACATTTGTAATCTGGAGGCAAAGAGCCAGTGCAAATTAACATCACGGGGGGAAGGAAAGCTAAAGGAGCTGTTCCACTCTTTGTCATTTGACAATGACAGAGATGCGCAGCATGAATCTGTGCTGCAGTGACAGGACAGCTCAGCAGAAGACCTTGTGGAACCAAAATATCCTTCCTGGCCTGGAGGGATTCTGCTTTTGTAGATGTGTGATTTCCCACGTGGGGCACCCATATTTGAATCGGGTCTGTCACAGTAGACCAGCGTCCTGCTCCCTCTTGCTCGTTTCACCTTGACTTTGTATTATTTTCCAATTTGAAAAAAAGAAAGGATAAAAACCCCGTCTGGATTGCTGCTGCAGGAGTGTATCCTACCTGTTGTTCAGTCCTACGATCCTCCACCTCCTCTTGGAGACTTTCTGGGATGAAGACCCCAGCTGCTCCCTGAGCCTTCTGGCCCATTAAACTCCACTCCAGACACCTCAGCTCTTTCTCCTTGAGGCGGATTAAAGCTCGCAGATCTGACATCTCCTCCTGAACAAAAGCGGTTATTTAAAGAGTGGCAGCTACATGATTGGATAGAGGCACCAAAGCCCAGCTTTGGTGCCTCTATTGATTTGATAAATATTACCTCAGATTGTCAATGCATGAAGATTTCTTTAGAATATCCTGATGTTGTGTCCCCTGATTTTTCTTTTTTGTTTGCATGTAAATTCATGAAACTCTGTCTCGTTTAGCTGGTTTGCACTTTTGTTTGAGTTATTATGAATTTATTATAATCTGTATATTCATGGCGTCTCATCCACTATATCCTGTATATGTATTTAGAGTACTATGCAAACAGTGTTTTAGGAAATTGTGCAAATATTTTACTCCTTTCATAGAATAAATCTGTTTCACTCATAATCTCTTTGCATCCATAGTTTTGCATGCTTTTATTTTTTTTTCCTGGCCATGGTGTGATTGTAATGTACGTCATACCCTGACTGAGATCAGTTCATAAAACAGGGAAGGCTTCTCCTTCTTGTTATCAGGCTTGTCTTTAGTCATGTGACCCCCTCTTTGTCCAGGTGGGCTCAGTTTGGCCTCTGCTCCTGGACCTGGCTTAGGGAGGCAAATGGCTGCCCGGTCCCTCTTCAGGCGCTCAATTTGCTGCCGGAGAGCCGCCTCCCGATCCTCGGGCTCGGGCGTCCTGTGGGGTTACTTGCAGTGAACAAGCTGACAAAAGCGCAGCCCAAGAAATTTGCATATTTGAAGTTCCTACACGGTGATCTCGAACTCTTTCGTCAGCTTTGTTGTGTGTAAGCGTTTTAAAACATCACCTCTGCCCGGTGTGACTCGCTGTTTCCGTCTCCTCTGTGACCCCTGCTGTCGAGAAGGAGGTGGACAGCTCTTCAGTGCCCATTTTCCTCAGCTGAGCTAATGGACTGTCTGGGTCCCGAATGTCACCGACCGGCTCTGATGATGGGAAAAAGAGAGAACACAACTGTGTCTAATGCTTGAAAGCCGTATATTGTACATGTGAGTGTCTGAGTGCTCTTTGGTGCGAGCAGTATTAAAACTCGGTATTCCATCACCTGCTGAGACACTCTGCTGAGGACTGCTTTGCTGCTTCCTGGCGTCATAAAGCGACAGCAGCTCGCCGTAGGCCTCTTCACACTCCTCACTGTCAGTCGCAAAACACAAAACGTGACCTTGCTAATACTGTTAAACCGACCTGTGCGTGCTGATGGTTTCTGACAGGTGATAACGAACTCGTCCAGCGTTGACACAGACAGAAATATTTATTGGTACCAGTATCTGAGAGCCATCTGCAGGGCCGAGCAGTCGGACTCAAGCCTGTTCAGCGTGAGATTGATCTGCTCCGACTCTCCTTTCCTTCGCTCCAGAGCTGCAGTGAGACGTTCGTTTCTGGCCTTCAGCCTCTCGATGCATCTGCGGTAAAGTGAGTGAGGATGAGGGGATTAATTCAATTCAATTTTATTTATATAGCGCCAAATCACAACAAAAGTCGCCTCAAGGCGCTTCAGAGAGAAAAACCCAACAATCATATGACCCCCTATGAGCAGCACTTTGGCGACAGTGGGAAGGAAAAACTCCCTTTTAACAGGAAGAAACCTCCAGCAGAACCAGGCTCAGGGAGGGGCGGGGCCATCTGCTGTGATTGGTTGGGGTTAAGAGTGAAATGGCTTTAATGATCAAAATAACACATGAAGAAGCTGCTTTACTTGATTGGTTGAGTTAAACTTCAGCAATTACATCATCAATCAGACCAGTGAGATTTGAGATTTGACCCTTATAAGCACTTTGAGGCGGTCTTCAGGAGGCAGAGCAGGTCATCTACTAATGGCAAGGTTGGTGGTTCGATCCCTGGCTCCTCCAGCCTGTATGCTAATTATCCTTGGGCATAAAAAACTAATCCCAAGTCGGAGTGTGAATGTTAAATAGAAAGCACTGGTGAATGTGGCCTGTTGTATAAAATGCTTTGAGTACTCTGTTAAAGCAGAAAGGTGATAAGAACCAGTGTTACAGATATCTACCTGAATCTTTAAATGAGCTGTGGGAGGTTATAAGAACATGTAGTCATAAGTCTAGTAAGTGAAACTGTATCTGTGTCTTTCTTTACATACATGTAAATACAGGGACAGCGTGTGTCAACAATGTGGTAGTCGAGTTTTTATTTTTATTTATAACTCCTAAACCTTCTAAGCTGCTAATCACTCCCACCTGTTGAGCCGCTCTGTCTCAGACTCCAGGCTAAGGGAGCTGGGACAGAGACTGCCCGAGTTAACTGATCCCAGTGGAGATCCATCCCCACCCACAGTCAGAGGCGTCACAGCTCTGTTGGCTCTCCTGTGGAGTAAAGGTGAACCGGGATAGGGGGGCGAGGCCCAGTCTGGACTTAGGGCCCCAGCAGTGGGCCGGTAGGAAGGAATGTGGCCGCCAGACCTCCAGGCTTTATGGAGACCAACCAGCTGAAACACAGGAGAAAGGCAGCTGCACTGATTCTTGTCAGTCTTTTGTAGTGTTTATTGGATCTTTGTCCACTGAACGAGATTCATTCTGGCTAATAAAGTACGAGACATCTTCTCCCACCTTGTTCTTCTCCTCTTCCACCTGGCTGATGCTGCTCTGTGGGGGGCTTCTGAGAGCAGACTCCTGTTTGTCCCCATCCAGCATGTCTTCCTGGTACTGGTCTCTTGGGAAGCTCGACCGGCACGAAATCCCAAACTCTCTTTCCATCTCTTCCAATATCTGTTGGAAATGAAGCAGGATCATGAAAGGGACTGATGGGAGTCTAAAGACAGTCTGAACAATGACATTTTTTTCTCATAAACTGATCCTTGCTGAATTTTCTTTTTTTATGAAAGAAGAAGAGCCAGTATATGGACCTGAAGCTCTTTTTCTTGGGCTTTGCAGCTTTAAATTACTTAATAGATGTTTTAATTGTGATTATTCTTATTTGTTTTTAACATATACCTGGCTGGCTTTAACCCAGTTCTCTTGAGCTGCTCTCAGATGCTCTCTGTGCTTTTCCTGGTCAGAAGCTGTGATGGGGGCCGCCCAGGTCCTTCTGAAGCTGATGGAGTCCTCCACTGATGATAAAACCTCCTGCAGTTTGCTCCAGACAACACCACTGCCTCCTAGTGGATAGAAAGCAAAGGTGCAGGGATATATGCAGTATATGATGCTCAAACAAACATAAAATATGCAATAAAGGACATAAACATAAAATATTAATCGGTGGAAGCTTCTGGATTGGATGAAAGTGCATGGCATCCAAACTGATAAGCTCTGCTGATGAACGAGTGATGCTATGGTAACGCCAACCTTGCTCATTCAGTGGAGGTTTAGATGTTGGGCTGTTTCTTTCTGGGCTGCTTCTAACGAGCCGGTGAGACAGAAGATCTGGAACCAGAGGCCTGGATGGAGCCGGCGGTCTCGTGTCATCTGGTTCACTGCAAGAGTAGTGCGTTTACACGAGCTATAGGTTGAATATCAAACTCCCTATTAATGTGAAAATATGTGTGGTATTGCCCACAAGGATGAATACAAATCCACAGATTTCAGGTGTCTTGTAAGGATGGCATTAGTATTCAAGTCAAAGTGGAGCCAAAGGTGATGCTGCAGTAAATCCAGCCGTCGCGCCGGGCGCCTCGCTTACCTTGGAGCTTTTAGTGACCCCATCTTCTTGTTCAGTTCAGCAATGATGTTGAGCAGCGTGCCCACTTCAGCCTCACACTGAGCCAGCTCTGCTGGTGTAGGCTCGAGGATGACTGCAGGGTCACAGCCCTCGTGGTAGAGGGAGATATAGTCACTCGGGCTCATCGCCTCCTTGTCACACCTTGACCCTGCATCCAGACTGTCACATCTGCCTCGCCTGAAATCCTACAGAAACATGGAGTCGTGTTTGGACTGAAAGAAAAAATAACTTGGAGGACCCATTCATTTAGTTTTTTGCTGTATTTTTTTTTATATTTCTGCAATCTGTCACGTCTGCGTGCACCAATAATAACACACATCACACCCGATGTATGCAGCCTTCTTCCGTCCTGTGAACAAGCACCTTTCAGTGAGTACAGCAAAATAATTTAATTATATAATGTATCAGCATTAAAAATCTGTTACGCTATTGAGCCAAACATGTTTGGCAGCTATTGTTCTGAGCAACGGAAAAGGAGGAAACTAAAACATCCTGACATCCAACTTCCTGCCAAGCAAATATTTGTGAACCGAACCATCTATTGTTTTCATGAAGAACGCTGAACAAATCTCTCAGACACAAAATGTTGAATCAGAACAAAATGTTACTCTTTAATTATGGAATTAACTACAGTCAGATGTAGAATGAAAATGTACTTTTTAAACAATTAAACACATACATCTTTTTAATAACACACGTATATATGGTGCAGGCCAGAGTTGGCAACATACTTGAAATTCCTTATCCTCATTACCAAACTATTCCCAGTCAGTGTCAGAGAAAAGTCATTTAGGCATGAAAAGGGGGAATAAAGACTTTACGCATGCTGTCAGACCAACTCTCTGATTTCAGATTTGTGGATTTTATTACTTATGTGCAAAGTGCATGTTTTCAAACAGTAAAAAGTCTTACCCTGCCTTATCGATGGGGCAGATTAAATCATTTAAAAGTCTCTATTATGAGGCGGCAGCAGTTCTGCAAACAACAGTTCTTCTCTTATGGGGAATATTGGAGCAACATGCGACATCTGCATTAGGCATTTACCAGTGACAGCTTTGAACTGCATTACAAACTCATATACTGTGTCACATATCATAAGCTCAACTGGATTTATGTTGCTCCCAATCTCACTAAACCTTCAAAACAATCCCTCAAACATTTCATCATAACTTACCTCCATGCTCGCTGATCTGTGTGACTGCAGAAGTGACTCAGTTTACCACGTGTGTAAAAAAAAAACAACAAATTGACAAAATGAGGGTCTGTTTTCTTCCGTCCTACTATTTTGTGTAATTATATTTTCCAAGAGTCAGTCAGTCTCTGTAATAAGTCTGCTCTCTCCATGTCTGCCTAACACTGTTTTGTGTGATGGGTGAAGTAAGTGGAAAAGTCATCCCCACCCATTCCCTTTCACTCTGAGTCCTTTCCTGTTTTGTCCGTAGTGTGCTTCTATGTCTGATTATGACCAAAGGGGGTGTGAATTATCCTATCTGGTTAAAATGTGATATATACGCAGGAAAATGCTACCTGTTTATTTTTTGGATACAATCTGCAGACCGGTGTTGGCAAAAAATATAGTAAAAGACTCACTTTGGTAGAATAAATTCAATACATCAATAAATCAATCGATTACTTATGCATGACAGTATCTGTGGACTCAAACAAAGCTTTTTATGATACTACTACTACTGCTACTGCAGTAAAAACTATATTATTAGGTCAGCAAAACTGTTTTTGAGCACCACAATCCATAAACTTCATTACCCACAATTCCATTGTACCCGTTCCAGTTTCTGGTTATATCATTTCCGTTCAGGAAGTGTCCGTTCAAAACAAATGTTAGCTCGCTGTTGGAATATTTCTCAGTCCTCAATGAGTTGTTACCGTATATAAATACAAGACCTGTCGTAATAATTAAGTAAGTGTCTGTTCTTCTTCTTCCAAATGTAAAAGTTATACTTCAGTTCACAGAGTGACTGATTTGACGTATTTGTTTTAGTTAAAGCTAACTAATGCTAACGGCTAATGTTGCTACAGCCGTGGAGCATCAGCTGCTCTGTCTGCTGTGGTTTTTAGCACTTTGTCAGGTTTTCTGGTCGCATTGACTCAAGCTTTTGCCAATTAATAATATTTCCTGTAAATATACAGCACTGCGTTTATCTACACATAACACTCGAGCTAACACGTGGAGAAGCAGTCCTTGTGTGTAAAATGAACTTTACACTGGACTGAGTTTGTACTGAAAGTAGAAATATGATTTTAAAGTTGATGAGAATGGTTGTGTGGTGGTCTGGTGTAAATGTGCCCTCTGTAAGATAGGGACAAGCGGTGTCGTTTATGAGAAGCCCGTGTTTAGGATTTTAGGTGGATTTGCACTTGTTGGTCTTTGTGAAGGATGGACAGCAAGCAAAGTTACAAATATTATACCAGCCTTTTAATGTCAAGTGAGTCCATCACCTGTTAAATGCTAGAAATCTTTGAGAGCCAGAATAACTAACTTCACCTCACCACCTCCACTTCTGTAGCTTCCTCCTTTATCAATGGACACACCAGAGCCCGGCCAGGCAGATGGAGAGGAGCGTCTTGTAGAGCTCCGACCTCGAACGCGCTCCAACCCAGAGGGTGCTGAGGACCGACGCAGCAGCACTGGCAGCCTCGGAGGCAATGGGAACCCCAGCATATCTCAGCCTGCCGTGGGAAGTCGTGTGGAGGGAGAAGGTGAGGCCTCGACCAGCGACAGCCCTCCAAGTTCCACCACCGCAACCATCTCAGTGTCTACGGCTCAGGCTGTGGCTCCTACTGCCGTCACAGGTGCGACTGCTGCGGCCAGTGCTGCGGTACCACTGTCCACTACGGCCGTGTCAACCAAAGACTGGCCAAAGTCCACACAGCAGCACCCCACACTCACCACGTCCGTCCCTTCACCGGCAGAGTATCAGCTCAGAGTGCCCCGTGTAAACTGCCCAGAGAAAGTGGTGGGTCCACTTAGCATTTCTGATTTTTGAAGAGTCACAAGAAAAAAAAAAGTCATTTTCACTGTCAGTTCTTCTCTTTTATGACAGATTATCTGCTTAGATCTTTCTGAAGAGATGTCTTTGCCAAAGCTGGAGTCCTTTAACGGGTAGGCGGCTGCATGTTAAACTTCATTGTGTGTCGTCAAAGTTTCACCGCCTAATTTGACTGTTTTTCAACCTAGGTCTAAAACTAATGCTCTGAATATATCCCAGAAGATGATTGAGATGTTTGTCAGAACAAAACACAAGATTGACAAACGGCACGAGTTTGCTCTGGTGGTCGTCAACGATGACGCCCTGTGGGTGAGTACGAGAGCTGTTAGGATGCTTTTTCTTATGTGTGACTTCTAAAAAATGTAGAAGACTCAACACACTCTTAGCCGTTTGTTTGGGCATGATCATGTAGTTCCTTTTTGTTGTTGTTGTCTATGGCGGTTGAATGCACTTCCCTAATGTAACGTCATTTAATCCATCTGTGGACATATCTCAGCTGTCAGGCTTTACCTCTGATCCCAGGGAGCTGTGTAGCTGCTTGTATGACCTGGAGACCAACGTGTGCGAGTCCTTCAGTATCCTTAAACTGAAACTGACAAAAAAATGCTAGTAACTTCTAGATGTTTGGTTTTGACCCTTAACTCCCCTTTTATAGACCTGGAAGATCTCCTTAATGTCATGTAAGTAACAGATCTGCTGTAAATTTGATTAAAAATGCGATTTTTTTAGCTTCTAAACACATAAGTGTTTCAACTGTTTGCTCATTTTTTGCCTTTGCAGACATCAGAAAATCGAGCTGCCGTTGATGGAGAATATTCAGACTATCCCGCCTCCGTATGTGGTGCGGACTGTGCTTATCTACAGCCGTCATGCTGGGCAGCTGCAGTTCAACCCATCTGAGGCTGTTAGTGTAAGTACAGCACAGTCTCTCTTTGTGTCTGTATTTTAGTTTTTACACGTGGGACCTGTTCCTGACTGTGCACTTTGTGTTTCTCTGTCCTGTCACAGAAAATGCTGCAGTCGCCATATTTTTTCTTCGACGTGGTCTATTTGCACAACGGGGTGGAAGAGCAGGGGGATGAGACCAGCTGGAGGGTGAGTGCAGAAGCTGGTGATGGAGGGTTATTGGTTCAAACTGTGTGCAGCAGCTCCATGTACCAGGTTTGACGCCCTTTTACCTTCAGAAGTGCCTTAAATCTGTATGGCACAGGTTCAACAAGGTGCTGGAAACATTCATCAGAGGTCTCGGTCCATAAACCATCGCATCAAATAGTATCCAGTCTCAAACTGACCGCAGCCTTAGACTGTCACTGACCGGGTGGTTAAAGGAGTCAAACAAGCTTCATGCTGTGCCACAGCGATGCAGTTACTGTCCTACCAAAGGGGGGGACGTGTGGATGATTATTAACATGAGGAATAAGAAAACAGAGGAACATAAAATACCTCGTGATCAAGATCAAATCTGTTAAAATAAGTTAGTTCAGTGGATAAGACGACACAATAATGGCACACAGTGCGTGAGTGCTTTACTGACAACAAATTTTTCAGCTAGCAAGTATTACACAAACCACACTATACACTCATTGGTTACTTTCTTAGGTGCACGCGATCAGTTGCTTGTTAATGCAAATATCCAATCGGCCAATCACATGTCAGCATAGCAGGTGATTTAAGTCACTTTAAACGTGACGTGTTTTGGTGCCTTAATGTTGAAGCAGACGGGCTACAACAGCAGGAGAGCGCCCTGGCTGCCACTCCTGTCAGTTACAAACAGGAAACTGAGGCTACGCTCTGCACAGGTTCAACAAAATTAGAAGATTGGAGTGTGGCAAATATTTCCTTGGCACACTTTGGTCCTTTTAGTACCAGCTGAGAATCGTTTAAAGCAGGGGTGTCCAACTCCAGGCCTCGAGGGTGTCCTGCAGGTTTTAGATCTCACCCTGGGACATCACGCCTGAATCAAACGATGAGTTCATTGCCAGGCCTCTGGAGAACTTCAAGATATTTAAACCAGCTGTGTTGGATCAAGGACACATTTGAAACCTGCAGGACACCTTGAGGCCTGGAGTTGGACACCCCTGAGTATTGTTGCTGACCACAGTGATGCGATCTCCTGATGGCTGCTCCCAGCAGCGTGACGCACCATCTCATAAAGCTTAAATCATCTCAAGCTGGTTTCTTGAATGTGACGATGAGATCACTGCACTTAGATGACCTCTGCCGTTAGAGCGCGTTGGCCTTTCGGATGTGGTGGAACGGGAGATTTCCACGATGACTGTGCAGCAACTGCGTGATGCTATCACGTCAAGAAGAACCAAAAACTCTGAGAAATGTTTCCAGCGTTCTGTTGAATCAGTGACCCAAAGGATTGAGACAGCTGAGACAAGCGGTACCAACAAGGTCCAGTGAGTGCATGTTGTAACCTTTGAATAAATCCAAACCTTTACTTGTCTAAACATAAAGTACGTCCTTGTTTCTCGTCAGTGTTCAGCATGTTTGAAAAGCCTCTGTGGCATGTTAAATGTGAACCAGGGCACCGCTGTAGTTACTGGTTTGAGCGTTAAAGCTCTGCTCTGAGGCAATTCGCTGCATGTCGTCCCCTGCATCGTCTCCCAGCTTTCATGTCTTCTCTCCACTGTCCCATCTCATTAAAGGCTAAAACCCCCCCAAAATATATATTTGAAAAAATGAACCATCTATGCCTCCAAGCTTATCTTTTAAGATATTTTCTGCACATTGTAAGACAGCGATGCCAAACTCTGGGCTGTGGAGCTTTTGCACGCCCGACTCACCTTCAAAGCCTTTGCTGCTCTCGTGTTCACACCCAGTGATGATAAAACTGCAGTACTGACACTAAAAACCAGCACCGGCCTTTTGATTCTGTATGTAAAAAGCTGTTTTACACTGTCTCACCTGATATTCTCTTGCATACTCTTAAACTGAGTATTTGCTTTTTCTCCAGGACAACTACACCTCTTTCAGTAACCTGGACTCTAAGGGCATGTGTTACCGCTTTGAGGTTTCCTTAGGCGGACCCGCCATTGAGCTGCACAATTGCATGGCCAAACTTCTGGCTCACCCTTTACAAAGGCCTTTCCAGAGTCATGCATCTTACAGCCTGCTGGAGGGGGACGACCCCCAGGACATTGAGGCAACAGTTTAAAATGGGACACTGGCTTCTCTGTGAAATCCACACGCACGCGTTTCGGTTTTTCCTCCACATTATGACCATTTTTTCTCTTAGCTGCTGTAATTCATGTATTATTTGGGATGTAGGTGTAGATCTAAGGATAACCAAGGGGTTTGGTAAGTTGCCAACTGCACAGACATTGTATGTCCATACTAAAATAGACGAGTGATTTTTTTTTTCTTCATCTTAGCTGCAGAACTCATGCAGCTGTTAGCTGCAGGTGTCGTGAGAATGATTAAAAGTCCCAGAATCCAAGAAAAAGATAAAAGAGCAGCTAAACGGTGTAAAGGCATCATTCATCCCTCGTTGCTTTCTAACACACCACACTGCTCCGAAGCAGGCGATCGGGAAACTAATGAACCTTAATTTGAAGTAATGAATCACAGAGACACGTGATCCTGCCTGTACGTCTGTTTTAATCTACTTTGTTTTATAAGGGCTTGTTTTCTTTCTTAGCTGTCACACTTACGTTATGTTACATAAGCAATGAAAAAATAAAGGGTATGATTGTAAAAACGGCCCTTTGCACTGCCCGTAGATGCACTCGAAACACGTTGTGTACAGATGACGTTTGTAAAACTGTTTCTGCGGATTAAAAACGTTCGTTTAATGACACTTGTCGTGTTCGTGTGTTTGATGTCATTTTTTTAATGTCTAGCTTTTGTCAGGAGATGGCAGCAAAGCCTCTGCTGGGATCCTTCAGCTGTAACTGTGATTTCACTGCAGCTCAGATGTCTTTATATTCGTGTTTATGGCGGTGATTGAGCAGTCGAGCAGCAGACACCGTTGTAAACAGGAAGTCTTCTCCAGTTGTAGCATGAAGATTAATTCAGTGTGGAGGTTCTCAGTCTTGTTCTGATGCTTCACGTGCTGTTTGAATGTAAGTGAAGCACTGACGGCATCAGTCATGTCTCTATCATATTCAGTTTGGTTCCGCTCCATATTTTCCCCTCGTTGAGCTGCAGCGCTCTGTCCCCCAGGTTGAGAATCACCGCTTTAGCTGTAAAATATGTTTTCCCGTCACCTCAAAGATGTCTAGTCTGTTCTCTTAAAAGGTGTCTTATCACGGTCTTCAGCCATTTGGTTTCCTGCTTTTGTTCACGTTATCTAACACCTCTTTCCCGACTCGTTGTCTTCTGTCACTCTTAACATGCCTCATAAATAAGTTTTTCCACCTGAGGACAGGTTGTCAGGGAGACAATAGGGAGCAGGAAAGCTTCAGGCTCAGAGGCCCTTTCCCCTTTCACACCCTTCCCCGGCTGACCCGACTGCGCCTGACGTCACCGGCTCTGCCGTGGATGCCGTGGGTGGGACGGGGGGTGAAGGGTGTCTGCGCTCTGCAGGGAGAATTTGTTATTCCCCATCCCCACAGAATGACAGGTCCCTATTGTTTTCACTCCTTCACTCCTCCACTACCACGACTCCTTTCCGTGCTCGTTCAAGACAGGATATGCTGGAAAAAAATTTTGTTTGGCATTTTCTGCTTTTACTCCTTAAATGGTTCATATTGTTCATCAAGCACCAGGGGAATACATCAGTCTGCAGCAGCTATAATTAAATAGGAATATTTCCTGTTGTTTCTTCATTATTTTTATATCTCATGGAGTCATGGGTAAAAAAAAAACATAAGCAGTCTTACTAAAGTACTGAACGTCTGTGCTTCTGGTGGACATGAGTCCTGACTGATTGGATATTTATCTGAGAAAATATGATGTATGTAGTTTATGAATGTGGCGTGGTTGTTGATGCAGCTGAGCTGCTTGGAGTATTTGAGAAACTGTTGATCTGCTGGGATTTTACTGCACATCCATCTCTAGTGTTAAAAAAGAGGTTTTATTTATGTAGTGGCAAATTACAACTGTTACTTTATACTGTAAGGTCAAGACTGTACAGTAATACAAAGAGAAACCAGAGCGCTTCAACCAACGTTTGTAGAAGAGCATCTATGAACGACTGTGGCAGATGGGCCCCAGCAGCAGGAGGCCTCACCTGCCAACAGGAACCTGAGGATTGAAACTGGACCACAGAAGATTAGAAAAATGTTGCCCGGTCTGTTGAGTTTTGCTGCAAATAGCATGAAATCAAATCATCGACCCATCCCGCTGCAGCCCAGCCTGGGTGTTGCAAAAGTGGGTCCGACCCGTTACCACCGAGGCACAATGAAGTGATTGCTCGCTTATTTTAAACCCTAATTTAAGGTCATTTAATAGAGTTCGTAGATTCCACTACAGGAGAGCATGCAGCCTCTGCAAAGGCGACTTCTTTAGGCAGCGTGAGCACATTTTGTTAGAACTGACGGTTTTCTTACAGTTTTTGTTGAAAAGCTTTAAATGTATTTATGTCTTGAAGATCTTTAAATCTAATTCCCATCACACCAACTTATTTTTGTTTCAAACGTTCCATGGAAAGTTTCTGATAACTTGGGCAGCTTTGCAGCAGGAGGCTGTCCTGCGACACAGGCTGATTAGGGACGGGAGGGGAAGAGGCAGGAGAGGTTGGGCTGGGATGGGCAGGAAGTGTGCCTCTAGCACCAATTATAAACATGACCCTTCTGGACACCTAAGGGTCATTGTTTACGTCCATCATTGCCTGCCACTTGTGCCTGTCTGCTTCTTCACGTCGGCAGGGCTGCAGAGCTGTAAAAGGTGAGCAGAAGTCCGGGAAACCATCACCTCACTGCACGCTCGACTTCTTCCATCTTCCAGGGGGAATACTTGCGGATTTTCTTTATGGACAAATAATTTCTCTGTAGTCAGTCATGTACAGCTCCAGCTACTCTCGGGCCAAACTGAGCCCAGGGGTAAGGCACCTGAACAAGTCCAAAGCGAAGAGCTGCGGCTACTACATGAGGATCGTCTTCCTCTTTTCTTCTCTCATCCAGTCGCTCATCATCGTCAGCTTGGTGCTTTTTGTCATCTACGGACAGCCGGAGAAGACTGCAGCAGATAAAAGGGTCAAGGTCAGTGAGCTGGTCTAAGTTTGGTTTATTAAACTGAAGCATTCAAATATTTTAAAGACATTTGAATGTCCCGGCCCACCTTGAATAACAATACAACAGCTTATTAGTAGGATTATTTTCTGAGAGGTTTTCTTAGATTTCAGTGATGTCATGTTCAGAAACCATTAATGTGTTTTTTTTCACTGTAAATATTTTAATTCTAATTATTTTAGTATTTTACGTGATTTCCCAGTTGTTCTACCATCATGTGTAGAGCTGTAAGAAGCATGGCTTTGATGCTGAGTGCTGTTATCCTGCAGGAGCTGGAGCTGGGCTTCAATAAACTGAGTGACAACAACATCGAGCTGAGGAAGGAGAAAAGTAAGCTGGAAGCTCAGCTGAAGGCTCGCGCTGAGGAGAGAGCAGCTCTGGAGAAAGAGATGGCGAAGCAGCAGATTGATGCCAACAAGACGGAGCAGGATCTGAAGAAAAAGTCTGTAAGTTCACTTCCCCGTTGGTCACCAGTGCAAGAAAATATAATCGTGAATCAAATGTCTTTGTGTGTGTTTTCTTCACAGGAGGACTGCAACAGGTTACTGAACCTAGCACGGCGCCCCCTCCCTCCGATACAGCCCCATATCACTAGAAGCAGCACGAGCAGTATGTACCTCAGTGCCATCTTCTTCTTCTCAGGCATTTATCGTCTCATCAAACATGAAACACAAACAGTGTCTGCAGACGTCACTCTGAAGTTGAACAGTTAAAAGAGTCTTGATGCTGCGGAGGTGGATCTCGATCTGCCCAAACAGTTAAACATGTTGCAAACCATCTGGAAACTCGTTATCTAATAACTCTGAAGCATTAATAAATGATGCGTTAAGCCTTAATTAGCATTATTGCAGTTGGCCTTAATAAGAGTGAAATCGTCGCTTTCTGACAGTTTCTGTCTGAATCCTCCAGGCGAGCTGAGTAATCTGAAGAGACTCTACGATCAGCAGGAGGCCAAGCTGGACGTCGTCAACTCAAACTTCACCCAGACGGTGCAGAATCTGCGGGATGAGTTAGACACAGCCGTCAAAGACCGAACGCGCCTCAACGACGAGGTGGTGGAGCTGCGGCGCGACAACACCTTTCTCAGGGAGCAGCACGCCTTGTACACCAGGTAGGTGTGTGTGGCGTGTGCGACTGAAACAACCTGAAAAATAAGCAAAGTTAAAGCGTTTTATTTTATTCTTTCTGCCTCCACCAGCAAGTGCAAAGAGGACTTTGCAAATTCTCTAGAAGGCATCACGATGGTGACCAGAGAATTCTTGGACCGGATTAACAAACTGTTTCCTCACCAGCTCACCTTTCACCTCACCTGCAGCAGCCAGCGGGAGCACATGGACAAGATCAAAAACAGCTGCACGAACCTGTCCAGAGACGTGGAGAACAAGTTCCAGGTTTATCTCGACAATGTGGGGAAAATGGTAATTTAACATTTTTAATGCCATTTTTAATACTTTCAAATCACTCTTTGGTGCAGCTGCTGCCAACTCAGAGATGCATCAGATCAGACAATCAACCAGATCTGTTTTTGTTTTTAAAGAAGGGGTGATAGGCAATCGGGATTTCAGTTCTCATTTTATTCTGAAAGGTCAGATAAATATAGTGAGATATAACGTGGCAGAGAGATGCCTGCATAAAAGAGGTTTGCTTCAGTAAATTAACTACTTGAGGGAGAGGACGTGTTTATTTTCAGGTCAGACTTTCAGCCTTTAAACTTTTGAACTCTCCCTGAAGGAGTTAATTCTGTGGAACATCCCAGAGTACAATCTGAGTGGGAAATCGCTTTCTCAAGGGAGGAAGTCTCTGCATTGTATCATTGCTGATAAATGCAGCTAAAGAGACAGATGTCCTGTGAGGCAGTGCCAGGGTAAAGCAGACGTGAAGTATGTGTCTCTGCTGATGCAGCACTTTAAAATGAGCCTCGGACGCCTTCAAAGTGTCGGGTCAAAGTTCTCAAAACAGCTTAAAAACGTTCGAAACGTCATAAATATTTTGATATTTTTCATGTTTTTACTCAAAATTGCAGCAGGGAAAGCAAAACAAAATTCTATCTACTCATATGTTGTCCAAGATTAAAATAAAATTGTGTTGTTTTGCTCTCAGGTGTCTGAAATTCAAGAAAAGTCCAGTCAGCTGGAAGTGAAAAACAAACACTTAATCTCCGACTTCGAGGAGTGTCAACGCAATCACTCAGAGTTTGTTGAAAAAACGTCCAAACAGTCGCAGATCGCACAAAAAGCTCATGATGATAAGGTAAATCAGATCTGGGTGGACGGGAAGCGGGAGCCACTGTGTCGTTACAAAGCAAATGCAAATGTTCATCTACTCCTGTTTTATCTGCTTTTCTAAGAGTGCAAATCCTGCAGTTTCATATTCGACACAAACACTGTTTGACTTACACCGTGTGTACTTTCCACAGGTTGAGAAATTACTGCAGGAGAAGGAAGAACTGAGACAACAACTGTCCAATATGAAGGTAAAAGACACGAACAAATAAACAAACTAATACTCTGTCACAGAACGAGAGCTTGATTAGGACTCGGGACAGATGTTCACTTATTGTATTTACATTTGACTCAGTCTTGAATCTCAGCTGATGAAGATTCGATTTCCCTCCAATCGGAATTATTATTTATCCCCAAAAGCAGAGATGTAATCATGTCACATCCTTCTCGGAGTGTCATCCACCTCTGAGCTGTGAAATCACAGCAGATCTGGTGATTACATAGACGTCAGTGCAGAGGTGAGGTGGTGAGGGGGAATTGGACAGGAATCTGAGAATCTGCAGCAGCTGCAGGGCGGATGGAGAAGCGAGATGACAAAAGAAAGCTGCACTAATGTTCTGACTGTGTCTAACGTTAAATGACCTTTGTTTTGCAGCCCGGCGCTAAACCTGCAGGCTTTCAGGCGTCCTCGCTGCAGGGCAGACACACTCCAACTAACTGGACTTCTGTAGGAATAACCGGCATCTTCAAAGCTCCAACGGTAAGCCTTCAGATTGCTGTTGACTGCGAGCTCGAAGCTTCATCAGCCTGCAGATATCATCCCTGTGACAATGATAAAATACTGATGCTGAGCAGGGATGAGACCTTTACACGTCCAGCTTACTTTGCTTACAATTTTTTGATGTTTTATCTTCCAGGTGAAATGAAATAATGCGTCCTGGTGGTCAGAGAGAGGAGAGAGGCAAATCCAGCCCACAGCGCTCAGGACGTTGTTTTTTAAAGCCTGTGTATATACTAGAGTGTGCAGATGCTTTGCCTCCATATAGTAACTGCATCGTGTGTTTTTGAACTTCTGCTCTGAAGCATTGTACCCAGGTAAATGTAAGAAGTAGGTGTGCATGTGTCCTTTTGTGTGTCTCTCTGTGCAGGTAGAAAAACTGACTCTGGAAAAATACTTTTGTTTGCTGACGATGAAATTTCGTCCCGCTGACATTAAAAATGTAACAAAGACTCAGACAACAGCTGCTCACTGGGCTGTGAGAAACAGACTAGTCTTAAAATAGCAACTGTTAAGTGTCCCAGTGGCGAGATGCTAACGTAGCCTGGATGACAGTACAGACGTCCATTAAGTCATAAACACATGGTCACGTCAGCCGAGTCGCTCGAAGTCGTAAACACTGGATGTCAAAAAGAGGAATCATGAATTTGACTGAAAACACTTTGTTTTGATGATCAGCTTAAAGAAAAGAAAGAAAAACAGCTGAGTCTTCATGAACTGTCCCAGTTTCGGTGCTGTTTTCAGGCTTTACTGCTTCCTTTTCTCGTCATAAGCAGGCTGAGCACGTCCGGTCTGTGGCAGGAAACAGAAGCCTGCTTTTATGATTATTGTGGATCCGTTTGGACATGAAAAAGATGTCAGGAAAACAACAGAAACACAGTGAAAAGTCGTGTTATTTGCAGTGTTTTCAACTTCTGACTGAAGACTGTTTCATGGCTACTATTCATGTAAATACTGTATATTTAATAAAAGAATAAACAACCATTTGATGTTAACAGTTATGCAGTTTTGTTTTTATTTTACCAGACGTTCAGCTTTACAGGGTTAAACAAAAGTTACATCGTTATACAAACATCCTCAGAAACTCAAAGCTGCAGGTGACTGACAACCAGTTTCACACACGTGTTCTTTCATTTCAGAGGTGAAGCTTGTGTCGCGGTAATAATTCTTTGAGGTCCAAATGCACGTCACAGCCTGAACTCACAAAAACACGCTTTTTAAATGCAAAAACCAAACGCTGAGAGACCCACAAACAAGCAGCAGCTGAGGCGGCTGCAGCGACGGCCTGGCACAGCACGTTAACGAAGGACACGCAGCACTGGTGTCCGTGGGTTCTAGGCCAGACTCGTGTCCTATGAAGCCTATGAAGGGATTTTGTGCGTGAGCATTAACACTGAGACGGTCACCGCCTCCTCGTTGATTAGTGAACACGGTGTTTAAGTTCAGACACAAAAGCGTTTTTGCAGAACATCTTTGCCTATTTGTGTAGATAATAGCATCACTTCTTTTATCCTGTTAGACACCAGTGCACGTTTTCTATCATTTGCACGATTATCTAACAGGTTGTGTCCTCATTTAAGTTTGTGTGAAGTCACAGAAGATGTTTAACCTTTGACCAACAAATTCTACTCAGTTTATTCCCGAATCTGATGCAATAATTGTGCTAAATTTAAAGATATTTCCTCCAGGTGTTCTGCATTCACAAGAACGGGATCATGGTGACCTTTGACCGGCTCCATCTCAACAAAGTTTTTCTGTTCTGTCTTATAAATCCCGAGGATTTGTTTTAGTTTCATTTTGTGACAAACTTGCGTCAGAAGTGGAAGAAATAAGGCCAGACAGAACAAATATTTGAGTTTGTTTCCATATTACATAAGAAACAAACCAGGATTATCTCCCAGACTCGCTGTACACAAGGATGTGTGTGTTACAGGTGAGCTGGTCTGCCTCCTGTTTTCAGGAAATCCTTTGTTTCGCATCAAGTGTTTCCAGTGCCGTGTATAGCTACGAATGCACTCACACTGGTTTAAGTAAAATGCGTGCAGGGTGGACCTGGCTGCAGCGGAGCAGACAGTCATTAATCAAACCTACAGGAAGCTAAAAGTACCCATCATCAGTCACATATGGACCAAACTGTGACGATGAGGTTAAGCTTATGCGTCATCTCTTTTTCCCATTCGTGTGCAGACTGATGATTATGAGGACATGTTATCATGTTGAATTTGTTTAACTACATTGTTATAACTCAGGGCACTGAATCGTGATGATTCAGCTAAAATAAAACACCTCAGGTTTAGTCAACACGAGGCACTGATGGACGAGAATATCCAGAGCTGCGCTTTTACTGTCACAGATCTCTGTCATATACCCTCCATATAAAAAGAATTAAAATTACATTTTTTGGTTCTTACGAAGCATGAATGCAGATCCAAGCCATCAGCACTACAGTGGTGCAGGACGTCAGCGCAATTATTCTTCTGGGAATCATGAATTTGTAGATAAAATATCAACAGGACACATAAAATTGACAACAACCACTGAGCTTTCACAGAGCGGCACCATTAGCGTTGTGAGGTCCCAAAGAAGTACACCTTTCCTACTGATATACAAAACATCCGACTTTCACAGCTGTAGTAAACACAGTGACCCGGAGGCCATCGCACACGGGCAGGGCTTCAAAGACAAAGCTCCAGAATTTACTACCACTAATTTGTCTGACAACAAGCCCAACTTTTAGTTTACACTTCCCTTGTTTTGCAATTAATCAACGCAGAACATGAAAGTCAACAAAAAGGGTGACAGAGCAGCACAGGAAGAGGAAAGGTCAGATAGCACAGCCAGACGCCAGAGACGCAGAAAAGGCAGAAAGGCAGCGGTGGTGCTGGGTAACAGAGGTGCAAATGTCGTCAGAGACGGGGCAAGAAGACACCAACTGGGGAAGAAGGGTGAGGAGTTCAGCGTGGAAACATAAATATTTGATCAAGGCTAAACTGACAGGGAAACAAAGGGCACAGAAAGCAGTGCCAACAAGAATGTGTCTAACAAAGGGAACGCTGGCTTTAGACAACACTAAGCCAGTCTCTGTAGGAACAGACAGGAATATATGTAATGCATAATGAAGAAGGTTAAAGCATGCGATTCGTGCAATCTGTTCTTCGCCTTTACTTCTCTACTGTAACACGTCCGTGCACCTTTAAATTTGTGTAATAAAGATTAATTCAAATCATCGCTGAGCGACACATTCCTGTTTCACCAGTGATGCAATGGAGTGTGGAAGTCATCCCAGTACAATGAACTCACCGTCATGTTCAAGAAACCAGTCCAGGATGATCCGAGCTTTGTGACATGCCACCCCTGCAGACCTGTGGTCATAAAGGGACGGACGGTGCTCAGGTAGGCTGTGGTGTTTGGACAATGCTCATCTGATACTAAGGGGCACAAAGTGCGTTAAGACAATTTTGTGGATGTGGTCTGTAATAGTTCAGCAGCCCATTTAGCACCAACGATCACACCATGGTCAAAGTCACTTAAATCGCTTTTCTACACAAATCAATTTTATTTATACAGCCGTGCTTTATATTGTAAGATAGACCCTACAATAATACATACAGAGAAAAGCCCAACAATCATATGACCCCCTATGAGCAAGTACTTTGGCGACAGTGGGAAGGAAAAACTCCCTTTTAACAGGAAAAAACCTCCAGCAGAACCAGGCTCAGGGAGGGGCGGGGCCATCTGCTGTGATTGGTTGGGGTGAGAGAAGGAAGACAGGATAAAGACATGCTGTGGAAGAGAGACAGAGGTTAATAACAGATATTATTCAATGCAGAGAGGTCTGTTAACACATAGTGAGTGAAGAAGAAACACCCAGTGCATCATGGGAATCCCCCGGCAGCCTACGTCTGCTGCAGCATAACTAAGGGAGGATTCAGGGTCACCTGGTCCAGCCCTAACTATATGCTTTAGCAAAAAGGAAAGTTTGAAGCCTAATCTTGAAAGTAGAGATAGTGTCTGTCTCCTGAATCCAAACTGGAAGCTGGTTCCACAGAAGAGGGGCCTGAAAACTGAAGGCTCTGCCTCCCATTCTACTTTTAAATACTCTAGGAACAACAAGTAGGCCTGCAGAGCGAGAGCGAAGTGCTCTAATAGGGTGATATGGTACTACAAGGTCATTAAGATAAGATGGGGCCTGATTATTTAAGACCTTGTATGTGAGGAGCAGGATTTGAATTCTGGATTTAACAGGAAGCCAAAACAGCAGAAAGTTAGAGGCCATCCAGGTCTTTATATCTTTAAGACATTCCTGCAGTCTAACTCATTGGTGTGTGTTATATTTGTTTATTATGTAATATGTAGTAATATGTTTTGAAAAGCTGTAAAAATCCCTTGATGTTTAATAGCATGAGGGAGGCTAATTTTGTACTGTTAACGAGTAGCTGATGGGTTTATATTATTCCATCCATCCATCCATTCACTTCCGCTTATCCTTTTCAGGGTCGTGGGGGGCGCTGGAGCCTATCCCAGCTGTCATAGGGCGAGAGGCGGGGTACACCCTGGACAGGTCGCCAGTCTGTCGCAAGGCCAACACACAGGGACAGACAACCATTCACACTCACATTCTCTCGCACATTCACACCTAGTGACAATTTGGGTTATCCAATTAACCTATCCCCACAAGCTGCATGTCTTTGGACGGTGGGAGGAAGCCGGAGTACCCGGAGGGAACCCACGCAAACACGGGGAGAACATGCAAACTCCACACAGAAAGACCCCGGCCTGATGTTGGAATTGAACTCAGGACCTTCTTGCTGTGCGGCAACAGTGCTAACCACCGTGCACCGTGGTTTATATTATTATTTTTATTATTAGTGACTCAAAGAGGGCACCGAGTATTTTTAGTTCACTGTTTTATCTTCAGCAAAAAAACAAGAACGTAGCTTCTGTGTATCTTTAAAGAGAATTTTTATTTGTTACAAAAATACACACGATCTCATTTATTTAAGGGTCCAAAGTAACGTAACACAGCAACATGTAACAAAGCGACACAATCATTCTGATTAGTATTAGTTCTTTTTTGGAAAATAAATAAATGTAATAAAGGCGCAAAGTAAAAAAAATAAGTCATGTTCCTGCGGTACAAGTAAACACCCAAACCTTCAGTCCATGACCTTGCAGGTTATATTTGAAAGATCTGGGCTGTTGTGTTGCAGCCCAGGAGGCCGATCTTCAAAGGATTTCGACATCTATTTTCAAATTACGACTCAAGGCTTGCCAAACACTTGTTCGGTATATTGGGCCTTTGAGGCACCTGTCATCATGCTCAAACTATTTTGGCTGATAAAAAGCATCAACAGAAAACATTTTAGCGTCCTGGGAGCGCACGCGTTCAGCGGCCAAGAACACAGAGTTTTTTCTTTCAGCTGTGTGTCGACGCCTGGCTCAGCGCCCAGCGGTGTCCTTTCAGTCCTGTTTTCTGACACCGTGAGACTGCAGGAATGCGATTTTCCTCTCAGAGCAGCCGGCGATCGCATATCTGTCAGTTTTTCACTCTTTTATTTTCCAATGCAGAAGTCTTTGAAGATGATGTCCAGGATCTCCTCTGCGCCGACCCGTCCAGTGATCCGGCCCAGGCTGGTGACAGCTAAACGGACACCTTCGGCTGCCAGAGCGAGGTCAGTGTCACGGTACCGCTGATACTGAGCCAGAGCCGCCGCGCACCGCTGCAGGTGGGCCCGGTGGCGAGCCTGTGTCAGGGTGGGGGCACCGAACAGAGGGTCGCCACACCTACAGAGGAAGTTAATCAGCGAATGTGAAGAGCCTCTGGAGGAGAACTACAAAGATAAAGATGCACTGGGAAGACTGCCTTAACAAATAAACAGTTAAGATTGATCCCTGCCATCAGTTCAGTTTGTACAGCCATCTCACACATCCTGCAAGAGGACATTCAAATGAGACTTGGCCTTCGCACTGGGGCAACAAAACAAAACTCAAACTCACAGAGTCTGGACACTGCTGTGCAGCACTGTGAGGAAGGCCTTCAGTCCCTCGTTAGTCTGGCAGGAGATCAGACGGACAGCAGGGAGACCAGAGACACCCCTCAGCTCCGTGTCCAGCTTTTGTCTCTGCTTCTCAGGCAGCAGATCGGCCTTATTCAACACCAGGAGACACCTGTCTGCAGGACATGATGTGGTAAGTTAACTTGACTGATCCTCATTTGTCTCTGCCTGGGGTTACCTCATGCACGTGTTTAAGACTCTAACTAACTAACTGCAGACAGCTACAGGCACCAAGGCTTTCTGTGAAAGTCAAACGTCTTTAAAATGCAGTCGGTGCATCAGTAGACAAACGCATGGCACGGTACCTGTGTCAGGCAGCACACTCCTCAGGTGCTCCCGCAGGAACGCCGCGGCTCGGTCTACCTCAGAGGGGAGATGAGCAGAGTCCACGACCACCAGCGTCAGATCTGCCTGCTCCACCCTGGAGAAACAGAGCAGCCTCCACTTTAGTCACAAACCCTCTGCTGACACTCGACCTGTAATGATGGCGTGGCAGGTATTTCTCATCACCGTGTGTGTTTCCATGGCTGAATGTGTTCTGGTAACCACAACAAGGACAGTCGTGAGTATTTCAGACGTGGATCCTGAAATGTGTTTATTTGAGGCAACTTTTCCACAACAGCGTGAAAATCGTAAGATGCAGTCAGGACACTTTATGGGCGATAGCTGAGGTCAAAAGGAAGGTGAAGGGCGAAAGTAGTTGTAGTCCAAACCAGGAGTACTGAGTAAAAATAATCTGGGGCCTCTTACTTCTTACTTTGACGATTTATGGTTCAGACCCCACCGACCATGACCTTCACATCTGTATCTTGCACTGTACACAGACGAACAAACACCGGCACTCAAAACTGCTTTTGTGGTGGTTTTTGTGCTACAGGTGGTTCCTCTAGGATAAAGTATAGCTCCTTTATGCTCTACAATCTATGGCAGTACTGTTGGGAAATACATCAAGCCCAAACACGTTTCCCACCACCTGTGCCCGCTCTTGGCTGCGCACCAAGATATCTCAGAGCAGAGACTGTTGTTCTGTTTCACAAACGAACTATAAGCTATAGCCCGGAAAAGCTGGCAGGGACATCCCATCACTCTAAATGGTATTCACGTGAAATACTGGTTCCTTGCATCCGTCTCACTGCGAGGTAGCAGCAGGAGTGGAGGCGGATGCTTGTACTTACCACGTCCTTCCTGTAGTGACCCAGGTCACGAGCCTTTCTCCTGCTCCCTGCAAAAGCAGTTTCCCACAGAACACAAACTGCCTGCCCTTCCTATAGAGCCACCAGGTCAGGCACATAACTTAAACAAGGAGTGAAGGGATGAGACTGCATTTGCACTGGAAATGGCATTCCTCTGGACACACCTGGATTTATACCAGCAGTGACAGCAAAGCTGATACTGTGCTCATTTTGGGAGTCGGGAGGTGACGAATAAGAAAAATACAGCGTAGTACTGTGAAGGCTGACACATGTATGAGGTTCAGTATTCACTTTACTCTATACCAGTGAGTACAGCCTGCAAGTATGAGGGTCCTTCTTTCACTGCAGGCCCCTTCATGTCCCACTGACTCACATACTAGCCACCCACCCATCCATCCATCCATCCATCTGTTTATCCGTGCATCTGTACTTCATTCCATCCTTCCACCCATTCATCTGTCACTCCATCAGTCCCTCCACCCGTCCATCTGTCCTTCCATTCATCCATCTTAACTTCATATTCAGTTTAGGACAGCAGGGGGACCGAAGCCCACCTTTGCCCATCACAGGGCTCAGCTGTCTTTATGTGGTGTAGAAACATACACTGTTTATGTAAAGTTAATGTGAAAGCTTTAAGGTTTTAGCCCTTTCATTAGCTCGCACACTGAACTGACATTGAAACCTTGTTAGAATCAGCTACCTGAAGCCATCTGCCCGACTAGTTTACACAAGTTTGATCTGGTCTAATATATTTAAAAACCTGCTGTAGTCTAAATAAGCCTACTTCCTGCCGTCCTACCACCTCACCTCCCTAAAGAGGCACAAATGAGTCATAGATAATACCGTTCAGGATGTGTCCTTCATTTTTGGTTTAAGTACGCTGTGGCGCAGCCTGTGCTTGAGACCTTGATAACCTTGATCTCTTCTATGATTTCAGGTTTGTTTCCAATATTTCTAAAACTAATATTAGGGAGAAAGTCTGTCTTTAAATCAAACACACTCGGTGTGCAGATATTTTATTAACACTTGGCACTAACGACTCGGCTTTAGCTTCCGTTAACACTGTAGAGCCCAGCGCTATCTCGTTTGGCGGGCATACATGCACTGCAACCAGCTTTAAGTTATAATTGTCAAACAGAAGATTTTCTGTGTGCCTCACCTGCTTCCTCGGGGCTCCTACCAGCCTCTACTCTTGACCTGTTTCTTTATTCTCTGTGCCGTTTGCATGTTTCCTCTGTTTGCTATTTATTCCTCATGTCTTTACTAGTTTACCATTTCTATGTGGAACTTCTAAACTTGTTTTAAAGCCTTCGCGGCTCCATCACGGCGGATACTGTTTTCTATTTTTGAGTCCGACTGCAGAGATGTATGTGTTGTCATGCTGAATGGCCTGATACTGTATGTTCATCTCTCCTACACACGAAACTTCTCGACGGTACAACGAGGAAAGGGGACTCTTCGTTATGCAACCTCCTGAGAGTGTTTGCACTGTGTATTTATAACTAGCATCAATATAAACTCTGGGGTAGGACAGACATTACAGAAATGACTTATTTCTTCCTTTCTTTGTTTCCAGGGTCACTTCGCATTGGTCTGCAGGCCAATATGTTCTGTTAAATCATACATAATGCAGTACTTTGCAATAAATACTCACTTGCATTCCTGTCCTGTGCAAGTATTCGAACATCAGTCTTCATTTCTTTCTATTAACATGAAAGCAAAACAATGCAACAGAAGTCCAACTTTAAGAGGTTTCCATGCGCTACCTTTCCCGAGCGCGGCGGACGCCCTCTCTCTCCACCAGGTCCGAGCTGTCTCTGAGGCCAGCTGTGTCACTCAGGAGGACGGGGAACCCACCGAGGTCCAGAGCCGTCTCCACCACATCTCTGGTGGTGCCAGCAATGGGAGACACAATGGCTGCAGGTCTCTGACCTGGAATACAAAATGTTTTTAAATGTTAATGAATAAACTTGCCTGTCACAAAAAAACAAGCATTGTGTGCATTTCTCAAAGTAATAATTTGGTCATTTCATCACCTGCAATACAGCAGATCATTTATAACCAGAGAAATCTCCCGGGTCTAATAACGCTGACATATCTGTGCTTCTGGGTGTGAGCTCGAGCCACCGGAGCACGAATCATAGCAGGAAGGACTTTATCTGACATCTGTCAAATACACCGATCGCTCTGATACGAAGACATCCGAGCTTCAAGACCGGAGAGCTTACATTAAAAGGTTCGACATTATGTCAGGAAACATGTCCTCATATTACAAAACACCAAACATATACATAATTAGAGAGAAGCGGCACATTTAAACTCTACAGAAACGTATCTAACAAATGTGAAAATATTACTTAAATCTTAAATGTTTTTATTCTTTTAAGTGTTTATTCTACAGATTAGGGCTGCCACGATTACGTCGACTATCAAAATCGTCGACGACTGATTTAATAGTCGACGCGTCGTTTGAAGCTTTGTAAGATCACAAAAGACGCAGGAATCAGTAGCAGGATTTAAGAGTGTAATAACGGACTGAAACAGAAGATGGCAGCACTGCATGTACAAGGATGCCAGCTGCCGTTAAACCCCGAAGAAGAAGAAGCTGTGTCCCAGAATTCATAGCGCGGCCCAGCTCAGCTTCCAACAATGGCGGCAGCTAGTTAGTTTTAATATTACGCTTATTATTCTTTCTGGGTCACAAAATAAACGTTTAACATATTTTCAGGCGAGAATGTAGCTGTGTAAACCTCAAATATCGGCTCAGTTTATCAAGACACCGCATATTTTCAAAAGCGCTCCGACGTTTTCGGAGACGTCTGTTACCCACTAGCTCGATAGTTAGCCGGGGGCAAGGCTAACTAGAGCCGTGAGAACACCGGACTCCTGGCAAATCGTTTTCAAACCCACCGCAGTCTTTCGCTACTCAGGTTAAACATGATATATGAGTCACTTAGATAACTTAAAAATGTTATTGTTTGGCTTTTTTCAGTATTTTATTTGTTCCTGAGTAAATCGGTTTGGCTGAGATTAAAGTTATAGTTTTTACACAGCTGAATAAACATCAAGCAGACAGCTGATTATCAGAAGTGTGAGATGCTCCAGAATTTACTCCGGTGTCCTGTTATATTTTAGAAAGCAAGGAGTTTATTAAACTTCACCGAAACAATCTGCAAATTTCATTAAAAATTAATAAACTATCATCTTGTCTTTATTTTTAGTTAGCACAAACACTTCAAGCTGTAAGCTAATGATAGTTATATAAGACCAGATGCTGCTGGTGCAATAAGCTGTAGTTTTACGTCCAGTGGATGATGATCTGATTAGTCGACTAATCGCAAAAATAATCGCTGACTAGTCGACTATCAAAATAATCGTCTGTGGCAGCCCTACTACAGATTGACTCCACTGTCACCTGAAGCACCAGCACAAGCGTAAAACAGAGATAAAGGTTCCCGTCTTTCATACAAAAATCTGGGATGAAAAACAGAAGTTAAAAACTTTCACCTTTTGATTAGACGAAAGGTGAAAGTTTTGTCTAATCAAAAACTAGAACAAACTCTTTGACTTAAGCTGCAGCGTAAAGGTGTGAAAGCTCTCAGGTGCATTTATGTTTCCATCCAGACTCCTTTCATTATTATTCTTTCACATTTAGTGAAGAATATGAAGGATTGAACTGAAGGAACTGGGCACAAAGGTAAGTCACCAACTCTTTATCCAACCAAATATGAAACATGGTCACAATCTCCTCTTTGGTTCTGAATCAGGGCTGAGCATCGACTTCTATGTATAAAAACAAAGCTGACACTTCATCAGAGCTGTAACTTTGTGTGACTGAGGATAAAACACAGGCCTGGCTTTTTATAGCAGATGGCCTTAAAAATATTCTGCAGTAAATCAAAAACTGAAGAAAACCATGAATCAACATGTGAACGTTACCTGATGCTGCTGAGGTGAAGCAAAGTTACAGAGGCAGAATTTTAAAAAGTTTACATTTCCTCTGGATTGAACAGCAGAAATGAGGCCGACAGCTCTGAACACAACAGCCGACTTGTGCGTAATAATCAGTGAATAATGCAGAAAGCAGAGATTTTGATGGTAAACTGGTCTCCGAGTACACTGAGAGAGAGAGCTGTGCAGGAAGTGAGACTTTTATCGTGGTGGAAACAAAACAGCCAAAGTCAGAGAGATTAATGACGAGAAGTTTTCATCTTCTTTTGCTGCTTCAGTCAGTTTTGGTCAGAGTGACGAAACCTGCAGCTTCAGAATCTGAGACGTCGACTTTCAGCCCCGACGGCGTGTCCGTGCTGTCGGGTGAACGGTCCACACTCGTGTTTGCATCCTTGTGTGGATCCGTGTAGCTGCCCTCATTTGCTGTTTTAAATCGTTTTGTGAGCTTTAACCTGAGATTCTGGCGTTTCTGGTAAAATACATTTAATGAATCGATATCGCTTCATTCAAACTAAAAATGATTTGAATCAGGAAATCGATATTTAAACCCAGCCCAAGTCTGAATTATGGTTTTAAATATATCACCATGCTGATGTCACAGTGAAGCTGAATGTTGACTTCTGGATATAAAATGTAACCAAGCTGTCCACGTTTTCATTCACAAACATGTTCACTGTGGTCTCAGTGACGCTGGGCCGTGATCGGCTCGTCTCTGACTCCACGTTGGTGTTTGCACCAAATGTGCTGCGATTCCCTAAAGTCGTTCCTGATGCTGCACTGGATGAGCCGGATCGATCCATCAGAAACTTTTGCACTTTTCAAACAGATGCTAAAAACTTCTGATGAGAAGGAAAAACCAGGTTTCTTGTGCTTGATGGGACGCAGCACAGACTTCCTCTGACTTCTGAGATGACAGATATCTTTTTCCCTGATTCGCCATCAAAATATATATTAAAAATATTCTTTGTACATTATAATTTGATCCTTTGGCTGTATGTGAGGGTGTGTCCGACTCCGGCTCTCTTACAGAGTTTGTTAAGAAGGCTACTTTTTCCTGCATTCGTAGCTCCCGCGATCACCACCTGGACCCCGCTGCGAAGCCGCTCGCCCCGTCTCTCGTCCTTCAGGTGTCGCTCAATCTCCGCTTGCAGATCACTTACTGACACGTCCACTATGAGGGGATCAGCACAGACACAGAGGCATTATAAAATACATTGCTGTCCTCTTTTTCCTTAAAACTCTTCGAACTCTTCGATGGACAAAGTACTTCACTCAAATTTTGGCCACTTTGAAGGTAAAAATGAACACGATGTCAGATAAATCTTTGCAGGTGGAAAAGCAAAGTATTTATACCACCTTTCCTATTTTTGAAAGTCTATTATTAAGTCTATTATTATTTTCCGCTCTGTGGCATGAGCCAACATTAGTCACCACCAAAACAAACACCCGTTCCCAGGCTTTGTGCTCAAATCTCAAAACATTTGAGACTTATGAAAGAATCTGGCAGTGCCAGACGACCGGCGACACTCACAGGGGAGGTCGCTCCCTCTCAGGTCTGCTGAGAGGATAGGAAACCCAGTCGGGCCGCTGACGGCACTCTTCCTGGGAGTAGGCTTGTTTTTGAAATGCCTCAACTCCCCTTCTGGCCGTCCTCTCAACACATCCTAAGAAAATGACCCTCGGAAAAATTGCCACTTAGAGCTCATAACAGGAAGAACAGTCGGACTCCTCTCTCCCTTTAACCCCTTTAAACCCCAAAGCATGACTGCCCTGTTGCTGTTTCGCAAAGGTCAAAGTGCACAGGTACCTCGGTTCAAGACCCCGTCCTCAATGAGCTCATCCTCGCTGAAGTCTATGAAGGCCTCGACGTGGGCCAAACACTGTGAAGACACAGGGAGGGGAGGGGTGAAATCAGGGAGCTAAAGCTCAGCTCCTTCAATGACTTAAGCATAACATTTCTGGAGGAGTCTTACAAAAATGAAGCTACTTTTTCTATTTTTACTGCAAAGCTTATTTACATGAAATGTGACACCAGGCCAGAAAAATACACGACAGATATGAACATAAATCCCTTTTGCTGAGTCTTTCTGTAGGTTTGCTTCACTGCCAGATTTAAGCTCAGGAATAGCTCTGTATAGAGAAAAGCTTCAGCATTTCCACCAAGATCAGTATCTTCACTGACACTGTGGAACATAAACACAATAGCGGTATAGCTCCAGAAAAACAGGAAGCATCAGATTCCCATAGTTGAATCAATTTCTAAATGTGGGAAACCTATGGTTAAAAAAGCCGCATTGTTTAGTGTCAAATGCAGGTTTGACCTCCACCAACATGAACATATAGGATACTTTTTTATTAGCAATCTTCTCAGAAATGCGCGTCCAAAATAAAGCCGTGTTTTAAAAGCTTCTGGGAACCGAGCTCAGCAGCTGCCAACAAGCAAATTAAGAAGGTTTTCTCAGGGGAGAACACCTGGACCGGCTGGTCAGGTCTGGTGCCAAAGTATTGAAAGACCAACGTTTTATGCTTTTCAAAACAGGTCAGAGTACAAAAGGGCTTGGCCCACATCCAGCGAGTTCAAGTGTTCATCCGCAGTCAGCGACCTTCTCCTGTGAGCTGCCTCCGCAAAACACCAACAAAAACCACGATCAGGTCAGGATTACACAAACGCACAGCAACGCACGGCAACACGTCAGCGTCCTTTAACTTTGGGCCTGACTCACAATGACTTCTTTATCATTTTGGACTGCATGCATCAACTCAACCACAAATGAACATCGTTGCTTTTTAAATCTTTAGAAATAATAAAGCAAAATAAGGCACCGAGCTACAGTATCGGAGCAAAAACGGTCTAACCTGGGATTTAAATTTGCGTTCATTTCTCCCAACCTGAGCTACACCTACTGATTTATGACACACACAGGATACTTCACACAGATAAGAAGAACAATACCGCTGCACGTACTGTATCATGCTTTTATTCGACCGTGGTCATTTTCAGATAAACGTTAGCCATGCTTCAGACGTTCAGTAAACACTGCAGCAGGTTTTAACCACTTTTCTAAAACGACAGTTGTCAGAAACAGATGTGCCGCTTTGTCTGCTCACTAATATCACACTTTTCCTCAGGAAATAAAAATCTTAACACAGGTCTGATGCCACGAATGCTAAAAATTACAGTTTTTTTATTTTTCTCTGGAAAGTGAATCACATCACTGATCCGAGGAAACGCTGCCGTTACTCACTCGACCGCTGCTGACTCTCCTGTCTGAGCATTTTATCCATATCTGTGAGAAAAGTTCAATCATTTAAAAAAGTTATTAAGACTTTAGAAACCTTCTGTTTAACTGTTACGCTGGCTGATTGGATTCATATGATTTTCTTTTAATTCCATGTCTGCGAGGTCAAACTGAACTGACTTTAATATTTTAAAAGTACTTTGTGTACATGTGCCCTGGAAAGACTATCACTTTGAATCCAAGCATTGAACAGAAACACACGGACTGCAGCAACTTGAAAACAGGAAGCCTCAGACTCCCATAGGTTGCTGCATCAACACTGCAGTCTTGGAGGTACAAAAATGCATTGTGTTGGTACGAAGCAAGTGAATCCCGACCTACAGCACAGTCCGGACAGGTTCTTTCCTGAGTTTCTTCTGGGAAAACTCCAGAAGTTCCCCTCGTTTCAGGTGCCAAGCTAACTCGGAATGAGTTAAAACAGATGCTTTCTGTTTGTGCAGAGACGCGAGGAGGAGAGACCGGGTGTCAAAGCTGCTGCGTCCAGTCCAGCTGAAGACCGGAGCAAGTTTAGGATTTTCTTGTAGGCGGCAGAATTCCTGGTTTCAGCTCCAGACCATCACACGACCACCACCAGGTTTGACTGAATCGCCGCGTCAGTTTTTCAATTCAATGCAATTCAGCTTTATTTATACAGGCGCCTCAACGTGCTTTATATTGTAAGGTAGACCCTACAATAATACACACAGAGGAAAACCCAACAACATCAGAGCAAGCACTTTGGCGACAGTGGGAAGGAAAAACTCCCTTTTAACAGGAAGAAACCTCCAGCAGAACCAGGCTCAGGGAGGGGCGGAGCCATCTGCTGTGATTGGCTGGGGCGACGTGGATGACCTCAAATACTCCAAAAAGTCCAGCTTTTGACTCATCAGGATAGGTCCTCAATTTATTTTCCCACATGAGCCCCGCAGCTCTCTAGATGTTCTTCCTCCTGGATGAGTCGTCGATGTGAGTAATTTTGGTCGGCCGGTCACTCCTGGGTTGTTCCCCGCAGCTGAAAGACGATGCTCTGCGACTCTTTCCAAGCTGACTTTGTTTCTCAGCAGTTTCTCTTTCAGATCTTTTATACTACTTCATTTTCTCTCGATTCAGCAGGTCCGGCAGGTGTAAATGAATTAAATATGTATGTGTGACACAGAAATAACTAAAACATCATGAAAACGGGCAAATACTTCTTCAGACCAGCTGCTTTTCTACCAGAGGACGTACCCGTTTCAGTCTGTCGCTCCAGTCCTGATACAGGCGTCCCAGTTCGCCTGACATCTGTCTAAGAGCCTGCCTCCTCTGGGCCTCTGTCTCTGCGTGGATCAGATCCCCAAGCCCCTCCACCTATGAATCACACACCATATGTTACATATATCCTTATACTGGAATGTTTAATGTGTACACATCCTTTCTGTCTCCTGTCATAACAAACGTTTCTCCCAAAAAGTTTAAAATAAAGTGAAAAATTCAATAATTTCCAAATCATTCAAAGAGTATTTAAACACAACATATCAAATGTTAAAAGTTAGAAATGTCATTGTTATTATTTTTTAACATAACACAACATAACTAATAATTTTTTGGTTTTGATGAAGCCGACATCTTTCACAAACTGCAGGAGTTTTAGGGTATAAAATACTGGGAACACCCAGCGCTTCCCCTCAGCCTCCCAGCAGACATCCCTGTGCTAGCAACAGTTTCACAATCCTACATTGACCTGTTTTCAAGTTATCGCAGTCACTGGATTTTCAGGAAACTTGCCCTCTGACCTTTGACCTTTTGGTCGAAGACACTGAACTCGTCTGACCCCCCCCCCCCACTCAGCCCTTTCTGGTTGAGGCGTATATAAATATATGTAATGCAGCCCATTGAATACGCAGATGTGGGTCTTCAGGCCTGTTCAGCACCCAGAGTCTGGCTGCTGGGATACGTGCAGAACCCATTTTGGCGCCCACGATTTCCAAAGAACATATCTGCAAACTTTAACGTGTCCCATCATCTTTTCCAACACGAATTTTAAAATGAATTGTGTTCACTGACAACAGTTTTCAGAAGTGGTGCGGGCTGTTTCATCAAGTGTTTTTCCCTTATTATGTCCATTAGGTGTTATCTACAGGAAAGTGCATCCTGCTGCTGTTTAGAGAGGGATGTCGCTGCCTCAGCTTAGACACTGATGCCAAATTCCTTTCAGCACCAATAAGACTCATCTTATCTGAAAGTCCTGCGAGCGTTTGGCTCATCTGCTATTTTACTTTTCCTCTCAAAACAGTCCGTTAAAAACTTTATTAAATTGTTCGTACGTGTTATTCATATCCAATGTCCTGTGTGAGGTTAATATATTAGTTTTTATGCTTCACAGAAAATCCAAACAGACTTTTATTAATGCTTCAGGCTGTATATTAAAAAAAAACATCTACAGAGGCCCAGTTGTTGCATTAATGTGGGAATATCAGACAACTCAATGAAATAAAATCGCCAAAGGGCAAAATACGCAAAAGGAGAAGTTGTCCCTGTTTACATTTCATGCATATGAAATCCCCGAACAGCCGCTATAATAACTCTAGATGCACAACAATGTGTTTTACACATTCCTCTCCACTCGCCTCCGTTAAACCGAGTTTCCCTGCTTGAAAAGCTCTCCGCGTGAACTCCCCCGCTTCGGCCGGCCTCAAGCCAGGCACGCTTCCTGAAAAACACACGTAAACACAAATATGAAGAAATGTATGAGACGTGTGCGCACACAATGCACACACTGAGGACAAAACATAAGGTCAATGACTCACGCAGAGAGCAAAAACAGGCACAACTACAGGTTAAGTAGGTTCATTGTTTTCTCAGACACTTTGCAAATCTCATCAGGAGAGACAATAGTGAGTGCAAAACCAAACGTGGGTCACCGTCTCCTGATTACAGACATTTTACTCGACTGATCTCACCGACACGCTCGGTGTTTTTGGTTTCCAAATGAAGGCAACAATTTTATGTGAATGAACCTTGAAAACAAAGGTAATGTAATATTAAATATTCCTCCCTGCTTAGAAAAAAACACCTTACAGCACATAAACTCTCTGCTTTGTACAATGCTGCCCCCTGGGAGGTCAACAGGAGAACTGCAGTAAAAACATCAAGCACAGGAGGACTGTCACGCTTGCCACAGCACATATTAAAAGTATCTCAGACGCGGCGATGCATGCGTCAGTTCTCTGTTTTAAGTCGCAGTGATGGATGGCCGCCTGACTCCAACAGATATCGTACTTACGGAGGCTTAGAGCTCAGGAAGCTACAAAGACTCAAACTTCAAAACGCTCTTCAAAGGGACGGCTGCATCTCAAGTCTGGATATGTTTGCTTGTCACATTGAATTATATCAAGTTTTTTAAAACATTATACTGAGAATCACATCTTACCAAGAGCCTGTAAGACAGCAGTAACGACAGCGGGACCTCCGTGGATATGGAACTCCACGCTATCTTCTCCGGAGAAACTACGAGGAGCTGATGAAACAAACAAAGGAATAACAACACTCTGTGCATCCTTTAGTTATTTAAATATGTAAAGAGAACTGAAGTGAATAACGGGCAGGACGTGAGATGCTGGAAAGATTTATTACTGGTTTTAGATCAAACACAGCAGCTATGGTTGTGGGTTAGTGAGAAATGACGTGGTTTTACCAAACTCTGTCATGTTGTTTAGAGAATGTGTCCCACCGTTAAAGCAGCCACCGCTCTATTTCCACCGTTTAGCCTCTACACGCTATTTCCAAACAATGCAGTGAAAAACCTTATTTCACGAGTGGAAAACATTCGAGGCAGATGCTCCACTTCTCAGGCGTAGACCTTCCACCAAAGTCAGTCCAAGCTCAGGTCGTGTTCAGAGAAATGGGGGAAAAAACTAAACAAAGAACTACGTCTCAGACTCAGTTAGCATGTTTTGTTTGCATGGCTGCATCTGCCAAACACAAGCCTTCTGCGACAATGTGCTTTAGGCAGATGAGACCAACAGCATCTTAGCACAAATACTTCAGCACAGTGATGGAGTGATGAAGGTTTGGGCTTGTTTTACAGCCTTGTGGCTTAATAAATAGCCACAAACAATCAGTGAACTGAAGCACATTTGAAAAGAAGAGTGAGCCTATAATCCTCCACAACAATACTTCAAGCTATTGCTGCTAAATGGGGTTCTACCAGTTCCTGAATCATGGAGCGTAGTTAGTTTTTCACACACTGCTTCTATATTTTGGCTTAGCATCCCAACCCCACCCACCCTCTCCTCTTGTTGGTACCCAGGACTTAGAAGAAACTGCTGATCCTCTTTGAGGCCTTTCCCAAACCGCAGCATCAATCAAGATCTTTGCTCGCTCCATCCATCATCCTGTTTCAATAAGCACTGTTTAATCAGAACTAAGGTGTGGTCCCTGCCTGAGGAATAACAACACTGTGTAATACATCATAAGGCATTATTCATCTCAGGTTGTATTTACCTACTTTTATTGCCTGGCAAACACTACATCGTTTTTATATTGTGTGCTGATATGTAAAACAATAACACTGGCTGAGGGAATACTTCCTTGTTATCATAATTAAGTACGAGTCTGTCTACATATCTGGGACATGCTGATAAACCTTTGGACATGGATGTAACTTATGTGCTTCTAAACAAAAACATATCCACATCCTCATATTCTCAGACAAAAACAGAGAAGAACAAAATGTTAGAACGGTCCAGTGGAACTGACCTGGAAACCACAGGACGAGCCCACGGTCCAGCACTTCTGTGGAGCGGGGGTCTGTGATGCTGCGTAACAGGGCGGTGCGTGGAGGGGGCAGACGCTGCGTGAACCCAGCCATACACCTCAGGGCTGTAGCTGAGGCGGGACCGCTGACACGTACCACTGCCACCCCGCACCTGCCGTGCCCGGACGACAGCGCAAAGATGGTGTCAGCATCAGCCAGTGCAGCTGGGGCTCCACCACAGGTAGAGGAGAAGAGCCTGTAGGGTGGAGCTCCACGGCTGGAAATAAGAAAATGACTGATTCATACTATAACATATTCTACATCTTGTTTTCAGTTATTATATCTCTATTATATTATTTAAACTCAAAATCAAAGTTATAAATGAGCACTTAAATAAACAACACTGAAAGTTAAGTCAGTGTAACAACAAGCATTAAACTTGAGTGGGTAAATAATGAAAAGTGCCCAAAGAAATCTATATTTTAATAGCACTATTTTGCTTCTGTGAATGCAGCCATAAAAATAAAGACATGAATTTGACATAGAGGCCGGGAAACAGAACGAACCTCATCCTGACTGTGTGCACAGCAGCTCTCCATATCCCACCACACACGGGCCGCAGCGGCAGCATCAGTATGAGACACCAAACGTTTCATTTATTTGCCGCTTCTCCTACAGACCAACACCCAACACATTATTTCCACTTTGCTTCTTTTCAGTTAACGTCGGAGTGTCTGTGAAGCTAATGTTAGCTGCCAAATCCGGACATTCACTCTTTTGCGTCTTATCTTATGTTATATTAAAGTATAATTTACACACTCATCCCACTCGTGACTTTTCCTTCCCATCTTTCAGTCACATTTATGTAGCTCCTCCCACTCTTGATTTCGATTGGTTAGCGTTTCTCACAACGACAGCAGATTAAGCACTCCCGTTTGTTCGACGCTTGTCAATCCATCTCAAGCCACGCCCATCGTACGCTGAAAATTCGGTCCGTGTGACTATTTCAAATATGATCGTTCCGGGATCAAAGGTCTGATTTTCAGCCTTTTTTGTTGTTTTATATCACGTTAAACAAATACATCCATTTAAACATTAAAATATAAAATGTTGGTTATTTTGTGGAAGGAATCTGTTTGACAGTAATCTTTTGTCCCCCCACAAAAGTAGCTTTGCATGAAATAAAGCATGAAAATAACTCTTGTTGTCTTGTTTAACTTGAAATTGTGTTGTGATATTTACAAATCTTCCTCTAATATGAAGGGATTTTATGTGATTTAGGCCACAAAAAGGTTCATTAACACTGTCATTGGTGTACATCGATCATTGCTGCAAATTCCAATGTTTTACTTTTTGTGTATGTAGCTAATATCGTTCTTATTGCGGCTATAAACGTTTCACTTTTTATCACTACTGTTTTTTTTAAACTTATGTTTACATGAACTCAAATGATTAACTCAGTGATGCACCTGCTATCAAAGGATCTACTGTTTGTGTGATGTACGTGCCAACATGTCTGTCACCTTTGTTTTGTGGTTAGTATATGAAAAAGGAGGATGTAAAATTCAGTTCAGGACAGACCACAGTTTGTTTTACTGCCAATTTACTTACCAAATCATCAAAGACTGGGGGAAACACCTCTGGCACATTATGCAGAATGCACATGTTAACCAGGAAACAAATCAGCAGTCAAGTTTTGCTTTTTTCAGCACAAGGTGGAAAGTATTCCTTAGTGTGTGAGAATCAACAGCAGTGCAAACAGGGTTATTCTTACAGCACTACTATTTTTAATTTATTTCAAATGATAAGTTTTACAGTATTTGTTTAGATTGTGTTCTGTCTATTAAAACTAACAGTGCTTTGATCTGTGGTTCTTCATAGACTACATAAATGCGTGCATGTAACAGAATATAAACAGAGACTGTGTGCATCAGTGTGTGTGCGCGTGCGTGCCCCACTGCAGCGTCTTGCAGCTGTCATCCCAGAGAGTGGTGAGTAAGCAGAATTTGTGCTCACAGATGAGATGCTTCTGAGCCATACGAGGGGGCGGGCTGCCAGCCTGCCTCTGTAGCCGCACAGTGAACCACGGCCTCCAGGAGGGACGACGAAGATGATAGATTGTGTACACGGTGAAGAGGCATGGCCCAAGGCCTGGGAGCAATCTTTAACCTGGGATCTAAATAATTTATAGACTGCTCAGTGTGTGCACAGAGCATGACAGCTGCCACCTCACAGCTGCTGAATACAGTCCAAACAGAGACAGTTACCTCTCAGCCCCGATTATGATTCCAGGTTATGAAATGATCTTTGTCTACAACGATAGCTGTGTTCACCTTCCTTGCACACACAAGCACTCCTAACATATGCTTTAGCAACTCCCCCACAGGTTGAAAAGGGGCAGACACAGTAATTTAAGACAAAGCACATATTTTACCTGCAGAGGATCATCTGACTCGCTCTGCTGTAACAACATTTATTTTGAGGGCCGTGTGTCTCTTTAGGGTGGAGGACTGCTCTTTGCTCTCTTTTCAAGACAGTGTGACCATGTAAACTGGCCTTAGCGATACAGTGATGGAATGACCAAGCTTATTAAGCAGCAAAGCAAACATTACACAGCCCCACGCCGTGTTTACTGTAGAGTGTTTGACTGAGAAGCGATATTACCGGTAGCCACACCCAAGTGTCACTAAAAATTTAATCCATGAAGATATTTTTTGCACAGCTTCTTCAGTTTTCCCATCATAGTCAAAGAAGAGTGATAGTCTATGAAAGGATTATCAAAGGCGTGCACATTAAAAGCACCAGATCATCTGATTGGGCATCTTGCCTGTGAAGTAATGTCATCACTGTGAAAACCATGCATTTTGAATGAGTTTTCCTTTAATGTAGCCATTTGGATTCTATTTTTGGCCTCGATCTGCAGCCTGCGAGGTGATAAAAATACACTTCTCTCAGAGATGGAGGAACCGCTATTACATGCATGCATAAAATGATCCTAACAGACAGATTCTTTTAATTCCTACAGCGTGCGTAGTGCGGGTTTGTTACATTTAACATTTTTGGTAATGTAATCTGAGACAACAATCAGTCAGCGACCGTGAAGGTGCATGTGTGTCACACAGCCCCCTCCATCCACCCCTCCCTCCCTCTCTTTGTCCCTCCTCCTGTAGTGGTTGGAGGAGCGCTCTCCATCTAACCGCGCATCCTGCTCCAGAGTACCACCAGGATGATCCGCCGCTGCGCCAACGCCAACAACCTTCACTTCACTTTCATTCTCATTTAACCCCCACTCTGACCCCCACGCTACACCCATGCTTTGCCTTCCTCTTGAGATGCGACACCGCTGCACGATTTCCCGGAGAATACCTTTATCCTCAGTCGCTCCTCGCTGATAGAGAGCATGCCCGACACGGGGACGGCAGCGGCGGGCGCTGCTGCAGCCGGGGCGGCCGCCGGTAGCGCGACCACCTCCGGGGACGGCCCCGAGAGTTCCCGGCACCGACACCGAGCGCCGCAAGGAGACGCAGAGAGGCCGGATCCAGGCTCGGCTCCGCCACAGACCTCCTCCGGCGTGCTGGGTGAGTGAGAGGAGGCGGAGGGGAAGGACAGGTGAAGGCGACGCTGTTGGAAAACGAGACAAGAGGCGCACTGCCGTCGCGCACCTCGCGGTGGCACGGTTCTTTTGTCTCCACGAGGGCGTCCCAAAATCAACACCTGGTCAGGCAGCAGGCCTGTAAACGATGGCTCTGACTGGCATTTCGTGCTGTTTCCAAAATTCACTGCTGTGATAATAGGTGTTCAGGAAAAATGGCCACTTTGGCACATCCGAGTTATGACCTTCTGGTCGGTTATTGTCTGTTTAGCCCATTAGCCTGCCTCCTGTTATGAGCCCATTTGTTCCCTCTGGGCAGCTGTTGTTGTCCATACTATCCTCACACGCAGCTCACGGGCCTTGATTGGCTGATAGTTAGCCTATTTTTATTGAAGGGGGTTCTCTCTTGTCAGTCATCTCCTCTGGTTTAAGGTTGTTTACCTTCGAGATCACTTTCCTCGGGATTTCCGAACTATTGCAGGTGGACTGCACTATTGCACACCGCGTCGTGCACCTCAGTGTCAGTTTCCATGCTATTGGACAGACTCGAGGACAGGTGCATGTTTAATCTGCTTTGAGCTCGCAGTGTTTGCCTTTTCTCGGTTCACACCTCCTCACATTTCATTGTATTTTGGTCTCCGGTGCTGTTCTTGTATTGGAGGCTGCAAGAAAAAAGTACATCATAAAATCGACTTTTCCCTCCTTCTTCTTTACAAAGGATAATCAGAACCAGCCTGCTTCATGTTAATACTCCGTGCCTCTGACAGTGGATTTGAACAGCCCATATCTTAGTTGTCTCTTTGCAAGATTTACAAGTGAGGCTATTTTTGGATCAGACCACAATATTAGCTGGGACAGGGAGCCTCAGCTGCCAAGGCAGGATTGTTTTCCTGCATGCGGGGTGCAGAGACAGCCTGTGCCTCCTGAGTGCTGCTGCAGAGTGATGCAGTGGAGCAGTGGGCTGTCAGCAGATGAGACCTTCTTTCCACTCTTGGTCGAGGTAACCTGAGCAGGCAGCTGCCGAATGGAAGAGCAGCCTGTCATCCAGTTGAGAGGGTGGCACCCAGTGGTCCTTGAATGGGTTACAGGCTGTTGGAGGGCCAGTGAAATGGAGATGAGTTCAACTTTACGGTGGCTCGACTAGCTAGAGGCAGCGCCGGGGCAAAGAGAAGAAACCAGGGCTTTAAGGCTGGCTAGACACACATGTGTAGGACAAATCTAAATAGTGTCAAGTATGCAGAGCTGTGCAGAAAGCATTGAATGCTTGATCAGACATCTAACACTGTGTTTTTAATCGTCAGATCAGAGGAATCCCAGTTTTATTCAGATGTTGGCTTTGTTTGACTCGATATGTTTATTAAGTTTAATGAAAGAAGAGATGAGTTTATAGAAAGTCCCCGTGCTTCCCACAGTGCAGGGACAGTAACTTAACAGCAGACATAATAGCCCAATGCTTCCAAAGGTTTCTGTGACATGAACTAGGCTGTGAGATGTTTATTGTTCCCATCTGTGCTCGAGAATATTATGTGTAGAAATAAACATCAACATGCGTGGCAGGTGGTGTGGTGGTTAGCACTGTTGCCTCACAGTAAGGAGGTGCTGGGTTTGAATCCAGGTTTGTCCTGTTTTGTTTGCACATTCTGTCAGCGTGGGTTCAGCCTGGTGAATCTCAGGACGCGAGCGAGCGATTGGTGACCTGTCCAGCGAGCTCGCATTGCCTGAATTAAATAAGCATAAGATCATAAATGGATGGTTAAACTTCAAAACCATCTACAGTGTGGGAATCTACATGAAAACAGATGCTTTTGTGTAATAGTTTCGCCCAGCATTACAGAAACACGCATGTAGAGATGCAAATAGTGGGAAAGGATTTTCAGCACATCTGGCTCTACTATTACACCTGCAGTCGTTCAGTGAATCAAGACTGTTTCACCGATAGCAGCGATGATGAAATGATGCAGTGACGTTTCCATGAAGCAGTTCTTAAAGGGGTAGTTCACCACGAAATCCAGGGTTTTTCCTCTGAGCTGTGCTGCTGTTTATCGACACTGTTTCTGCTGTGAGCTCCCAGTGTTGGAGTTATCAGAGATGTCTGCTTTCCCTTAAACATGATGGAGCTATCTTCGAGAATGTGAACTGTACCGCTGTGCAGAAGCAAGGGTGCTTTCAACTGTGAGGAGGGGCTCGCGCTCATGGCAGTGTGACACGATGTAAACATTAATGCTGCTGCCCTAAGCTGAGCTTAAATTTCAGCTTGCTGCCAGCTTCCATCAGCTGTTAGGTGAGAGAAACTCGTTCCTACGTGAAGGTTTGTGTATTTTCTTTGAGTAACTGGTTCAGGATTTCTGAAAAGAGACACTGCTGCAGAGTTTTATGTATTTTTCTGCAGATTTGCAATTTTGTTCTCCTATTTTTATATAAAAGCTGAAATAACTATAAGATTTTGGAGTGACCTGCCCCATTTACTTATAATAAATACTTGTTAATTATATACACAAAGGGAAAAGCCTTGAGGCCAATAGCTCAGGGGTGTCCAACTGTCCTGCAGGTTTTACATGTGTCCTTGATCCATCACAGCTGATTTAAATGACCTCCTCAACATGTCTTGAAGTTCTCCAGAGGCCTGGTAATGAACTAATCATGTGATTCAGGTGTGCTGACCCAGGGTGAGATCTAAACCCTGCAGGACACCGGCCCTCGAGGCCTGGAGTTCGACACCCCTGCAGTAGCCACTGTGTTTTTAGGGAACCAGCTACATTTTTTGTCCTAACGTTCTCCTTTAGTTTGGTGCATAAACAACATGCATGCTTACGAAACTCATAATCACTCACATCTGTCACAAACTACGAAATCAAAACAACAACCCGCTGTCAGTAGTTACTGCAGCAGTAACTCCTTCCTGTGTCTGTTCTCCTGCATGGGTTACGAAAAAGAGGCTCTGGGACTTCAGTGGGATTACTACGATATCACATAACGCCCTCGCACGTGTCAGTGTCAGTCAGCGAGCAAAGCACAAGGGCAGGGTGACTTCTTCGTGCAGCCGGGGTCTTGGTTGTGCTCTGGAACCGAAAGGCTCGGATGCTCGATTGTCTCCGTGCCTCCACCGTATTTTGCTAATCTCTCCCACTGCAGCAGACTGGAATGACTTTGATCCTCGCAGCCATCCTCCTTTGTAGCCTCAAAACTCAAAAGCCCGCGTCTCAAGGATTAATTAGACACCCAACGTTAACGCCTCAGCAATTAGTTTGTGTTCCCTCTGAGGCCAGTGTTGATAAGATTTGTCATGGAAATTAGGCCATGCAATTTGTGGTTTAGGATTAAGGACACGTATGTGCTGAGGTTATTCCTGCACTGATAACGGTTCACTTTTTTCACGGTGCTGTTAAAAGCTTCTTTTGACCCAAAACACCAGTTAGTGGATTGTAGATGTGGATGTTCTTCATAAGTTAGCCCAAAACTTGGGAATAAAAATAAATGTAACTTTGTGATCACAGGAAAACCTGTGTGATCCTTTCTCTGATGTAAAATCTAAATAAATTTGACAATAAGTTCACAGGTGATAGTCCGAAACCATCCTTGGACCACTGCTTCTTTCTGCAACTCATTTCTATCCCTGTAAACTTGTCTGACCTCGTCCTCATGAGAACAACATTAAGCAGTCACCCGTGCACTCTTTGCCAGAGCGCCGCTCTCTCTGTATCTCCGGCTCTCTCGCCTCTTCAGCGAGTTGAATGCCTCAGCTTTGCCTCAGACAGATTTAGTCAGGTTGAGTGTCACACAGGCTGCTTTAAATACAGCAGCGTGAGGGGAAAGCATCCCACTGAACTTCCTAAAAGAAGAGCTGCTTTTCACAGCAGCGGCAGACGAGCCTCTGCTTTTGTGCCCTCCCACGGCTTCGTAATGAAAGGGCTGATGAATGTCGTGCAGTATGATATAATGACACATGTGTTGTGCCTAATGACTCTGAACTTAATGTCTCTCTTGCATCTGCCTCCTCGCCTGTGTCCCCCGATATTCATCGCACGCTCCGCAGAGATGTATTTCCTGTTCCTCCCTCTCTCCTCGCCTTCTGGTGTAAGCGCTGAGCTGCACATTAGCTGCATTAGCAGTCAAGGAAAAATGCCTCTGTGTGGGGTGACCTTGCTGCTGTAGCTTTATCAGCCTTTCCCCGACACGTCACACGCACAGCTGACTGATCGCTTTGGCGACTATAAAATGAAACGGCCCGCTCTTTAGACGAGCAGCTTGCCTTCAAATTGTGAAGTCAAGCTGCCGACCAGATGATATTAAACACTGCAGTTAATGCTGCAATGATTTTCTGTCGATGGTGACAGCGGTGGTGTGTTTGTGGGGACAGTGGATCTTTGTGTGTGCCAGAAAAATGTCAGACTACAAAGCATCCCTGTGAGTTCCAACAAAGGGAGCTTCCCCAGATTGTTAAAGGAGCTGAGCTGAGCACAGGTCTTAAATTTGGCATCAGGAGATGAACCGAGTTATCCATGCTGACTGTTCACTGAACAGATCTGTTTTCTCAATTTATTCTGATCATGCAAACCTGCGGTGTCCAACTCCAGGCCTCGAGGGCCGGTGTCCTGCAGGTTTTAGGGTCAACGCACCTGAATCAGATGATTAGTTCATCACCAGGCCTCTGGAGAACTTCAGGACACTTTGAGGAGGTCATTTAGGTAAAGATCAAGGACACGTCTAAACCCTGCAGCACACCGGCCCTCGAGGCCTGAAGTTGGACACCCCTGATGTAAACAATATACAGAAAGTCATTTAGCAAAAAAACTATACAAGATAAAGCAAAATACCCTCTAACTATCCTCAGTTTACATATCCAAAAGCATTGGGAAGAAGTGCACACTTATTTAATTCCATCCTCGTCCATAATCTGTCAGCAATAGACATATTTCTAATAACACTGACTATTAAACTGCTTAAAATACAAATTATTATCATATTATTTAATTTTAACAACTCATAACTCCACACATTAAAGCCAATGACCTCCAGTTGTGGAGCATTCACTGTAAAATCTGAATAAGAACGAAGCAGCAACTTACTGAACCGAGACATTTACTTTTCCTCTTCTGTGGATTTCCTCTTTTTGAAGTGCTTTATGTTTGGACATTGTTTTAACTCCACACTCAAACTGTTCCACACACAGAAACACAAAAACGTTCCCTGATAGCCGCACGTTCACAGCTAAAGTCGGAAAAACGACTTAAAAGCACCTTAAATGATAAGTTGCTATAACTCTTTAGTGCACTGGCCTGATGACGCAGCCGCCTTTGCTCTGATTCTGCACTGCATGAAAGGAACAGCATCATTATTGGACCTTCGTGACAGGATGAGTTTATGATGGACCTGAGAAAACAGATTGTTTCTGTTTCTTTTTTCTAACGCAGGCTTTCGGAGGTGTCCTTTAAATATGTGTGCTGGTTTTACTGGCCCAGCCCCCTGTAGGTCATACTGGGACCAGCCCATGAGCTAAAGTCAGTAATATGAACTGAAACATGAACTAAAGAAAATCTAAAACAAACTGAGAGCGATCTGCTGTGATGAATGTGGTCAGTGTAGCCCCGCCCTTGGTCAGTGTAGCCCGCCCTTGGTCAGTGTGGCCCCGCCCTTGGTCAGTGTGACCCCGCCCTTGGTCAGTGTAGCCCCGCCCTTGGTCAGTGTGGCCCCGCCCCCACCTTCTTGTTACCTGCTTGTTGGTTGCTTTTTCTAAACTGCAGAGATGCTCCAGAACACACAAACTTGTGTTATCAGGCTTCCTGCTGCGTAGGTGTTTGTGTGTATCCAGCAACATTAGATGATATGTTTTAGGAAGTTACAGATAATTTCCCAGAGCTGCGATAAACCGTCTGTCTTGCCAGCAGTGATTCACTTGCCCTACATTCTCAAGTTTTTAATGGCTTAATCATATCCTCCATAATGCCTCTTTGCTTCTAGCCAATCGACTTCGAAAAACTCCATTCATGGCCTCTGGAAGTTTACGCTCCTCCATTTATAGCCATGAAGATTATCGTTCCTGCACGCAGAAAACGATAATGCACACTCCAGAGCTTAATGCGCGTGAGGCGCGCAGAGCTGCTGGTGTTGCCCGTCCGCCTGTTTGTGTGGAAGCAGTGACACAATGCAGAAACCTTATCAGCGGGTTTAGGCTCCACTCTGTGATCAAAGCACGGTCCTGTGCAGGCTGATAGCTCGTTCCTGAAAGGAAAAAACAGAAATACGAGGACTGAGAGGAGTTGGGTCAGCGCACCCTTTATCCTGTGTGACTGCACTGACTAGGCCTGGATTTGATTCCCTTCTTTTTTCATCAGTTGCTAAGCAAAGCCAGGAGAAATCCAGTGACCATGGTGAAGAATGCTGTTTCCTGTCGCAGTCGTAGGAAACCGCTCTACATTAGCTGCTCCGCAGTGTCCACAAAGACCAAAGGTTCGTCAGAGCGTCGTGTACGACTCACCAGGGAGGGATGCTCTTTCTCCTGAAGCTCATAACCGGACATATCCGTGTCAGTGTTAGCACGGAGACAGTTTTAAAGCACAGTAACGTTGGTTCTTGTCCTATTTATCACTCACGGTTCTCAGTAAATACCCTCCTGTGACTCGTTTTGTTTCAGCCACTAAGTTAGATTTTTTTGTGGGTAGCGAGGTGCAATCAGTCCTCGCGCTCGTGTCCTTCACCCCTCTGAAGCAGCCTGAATGCAGACAGCGTCTGTCTGACGCACTGTCAGAAATGTTACAGCTCCCTGTGATTGCTTGTCTGGTTTTTCTTCGAGGTGCTTGTCACCCTGGTTGTCTGACGCGGCTCCGTGTGCATGTATATGATTTGGTTTCGTGTAAGGGAGACACGGAGCTAGTTTAGTGCAAATGAGGATCAGAATCAGGGTTTGTTGTTCCAAACTGAAGCAGCTGCATGTGTGAGTGTAAAAAACAATGTTTTTTTGCTTTGATATGAGCACAAAGCTCAGAGCTGTAGATGACAGATTACAGCGTCGCTCTGGGCTTTTCTTTGAATGTCCTCTTAAAATGCTCCACTTTTGTTCTTGGCAGAGAACTGCTGCTCATTGGATAGTTCGTCTTTCTCCTCCATTGTGGCGGAGTCACCAGGTTGGACTTCGGCAGGCCGTCTTGGTCATGTTTACATCCCTGAATGTCCCAAATTCCTGCAACGTGACTCGCTCATTAGATATTTGATGATATGAGCCTTTGAACAGATGTACCTAACAAACTGGCTGGTGATTCCAACCAGCAATGAAACCATTATATGTCTTTTAAGCCTCCATACGCTCACAGCTGTATTCTTCAACAGGATGGAAATATTCTTTATTTATGTGTTACTGTTTGTTTCCTGCGATACAAGTTGATATATTTGAAGTCTTTAAAGGTTTCTGACCTCCACCCGTGTTTGAAACGATGTTCTGTGAGATGTGATGAAGCTCGGCCGTGTAGCGTGAGTCTGTACAGCCTGATGGGCTTGTGGGGTTGAAGAGTGTGTAACGAGGTCATTTTCATTCCTCGTTCTTTGTTTGCGTCCTTTGTTCCTTATCTGAAAAACGTGAGTCAGATCTTGGCCGGGGCCTTTAATGTGAACTTGAATGTGGTGAAAGTCCACAGCTGAACAGGAACACACAGTTCCAGGTGTGATGCAGCAGAGGTTTCTTCCTCCTCCGTTTTCTTCTTTCTCCTTGCTTATCTTTACTCTTGAGTCTACATCATCACGATATATATATATATAAAAGGACACAAACTCAGCGTGTCCTCTGCGGCTACGCGCCCTTTGTCTTCCTGGTAGCTTTTACTCCAGCTCGTTCGATGTGGAAAAGCGCGCTGAGGGACAGGATCTGCATTGCCACTGCTATAACACCCGTATGTGGCTGTGAGAGAGGGTGATCTCCCGTTTCCACGTTTCTCCTGATCACTGTTTATTCAGGCAAAGCAGCTGAGCGCCTAACGTTTGCTTTAAGGTCTTTGAGTGCGACTGTGTGGCCTCCTTCTAACAGAAGAGGATTCGCCAGCTCAAAGATGCTGCGACTTTGAATTAGGCCTCACGCCGACCATTTCCATGAGTTCAGCTACATCTGTTTAAACTGTGTTAGCTTCTTGTAGCGTGCACGGTGGCGTAACCGACCATCCCAACATCTCTCTCTCTCTGCGCGCGCTGCCAGGCTAAATGAATTATGATGATTTGCTGCATTTCCTCCTTTTGAAAAAGCTGAAGAAATCAAAGCTGACTAAGTCATTAATGATATCCTCATGGGAGGAATGGTGTCGTTATGTCCAATAATCACTGGTTCCTCCGGGGTATTGATCCGACTCGGAGCCTCCTTTCCGGCTTTCCTGTCCAGGAATAGAGTATGGTACCATCGTACAGACAGAGCTCCATCAGACTGACTGACTGTAGTACCTTTTCTCCAAATTATTTAATTATCCTCCCCTTATGCTTTCTGACATGAATAAAAGCGCCCAGTTTGCCCAGTGTTTACTGGGACCTCTCACTGCACCACAGTATCTGATTATCAAATGATTAATAGTGTTTTCTGATCTCCCAGGATGCTGGTAGGAGCTGGATCCTCTGAGTCATTGCAAATACGACGTCAGAGGATCTGACAACAATTCAATCAACCTTCCCAAATAGCTCGGTCCAACCGCAGTCCCACTGAAACGACTGCTAAACTCTAAGCTTAGTAAAGTCAGTCCCTTTCACAATAACAGAGCTTGTGTACTTTGGACACTAATGCACTAAAAGCTTTTTAAAAATGCATGAGTCTGTTTTCTCTCCGTGCCTCAGCTGTTCAGTTGTCCACACTCTGCACGATCTCTGAATAAAAGGTCGTGTTGTTGATTCTCCGTGAAACTAGGGCTGCTCGATTATGGCAAAAATGATAATCACGATTATTTTCACTGAAATTGAGATCACGATTATTTGACGATATTTATTTAACCCTTTAAGACCTACCATAGAACCAAGTCCACCAGAGCTTATATATATATATATATTTTACATGCTGTAGTGCCATTTGTGGGAGCATTTCAAGTTGCTATACATCAATACAACTGTTATAGCCCATATTTTAATAATATGTCTGCATTAAGTCCATAGTAATTACAAAAATTGCAAAAAAGTGCAATAAACTACAAAAAAAATTGAAAATCGCTTTTGTTTTGTTTACATATATTTCTACTTGGAGAAATTTAAGAGGTTTATCCCTCAAAACTTTAAATACAATAAAATTGCAAAAAATAGTTTCCCACCACAGGAAATTTATTTTGAGTGTCTTCATAGTTTTATTTTGGAGATACAGCAATTTTTATATACTGCAGGAAAAACAAAAAACAATCCTATGATGCAAATTTGCAAAGAAAACAGCATGTGCATCATTTCACTGTGGGAAGTGTTACGAACAGCTGATCGGATCGGCAAAGCGTGTTTCTGGAATATTATGTTTTTGTTCCTGCAAGCGCTTTTTATGCAGTTTTTGCAAAGCTATATGTGGAACGAAACCGTGACCGAGGACAAGCTGATGGCATCAGATGTAAGTACAACTCCTCCGGTTTCATATGCAAAACAAATTATTGCGCTAGCTTACGCGGTTCAGGTTCTACAGGGATTTAAAAATAGTTACGCAAAACGGAGCGTGCTGCTCTGACCGGCTTTAAAGGGTTAACAATGACTTTAAAAAAATAATATAAAATAGTGTGCAACACCACTGAAGTTTTTTTTTTTTAAACTCTCTTTTCAACCAACGGCAGTCACTCTCCAAATAACTTCTGCTTAGCTTTCCGAGCTTCCCTCGGGTCCTCTTAATCAGCGGTCTCCAACCTTTTTTGCGCCACGGACCGGTTTATGCCCGACAATATTTTCACGGACTGGCCTTTAAGGTGTCGCGGATAAATGAGGGAGGGGCTAATAATCGGCTCAGTCATTTTTAATGATCGTTGAAAGCCCAGATCGTAATCGTGATTAAAATTCGATTAATTGAGCAGCCCTACGTGAAACCATCACCAGCAGGACTTTGTCCAGATTTCACTTTGCACCTCATTTAGATAAGCTGATGGCTTTTACTAGAGGTGCAACGATACACAAAATTCACGGTTTGGTTCGGTTCTTTGGTGTCACGGTTCGATATTTTTTCGATACAAAAAAATGTTCATTCCTTTTTAATTTGTCATTTATTAAAATTATAAATATATATTTTAACTCAAAAGTACAGTTTTTAAATTTAATGTTGCTGAAACCACAAAGTAATAAAAAAAAAATCTGATTGAGGAATCCCTCATCTTTGGAAAAGAGAGCTTATTACAGAGAAATGGCTCTTTCAAAATAAAAGCTCTACTATACGCTTCTTCTGGGCTATATTCTCAGCAGCACATTAAACATATCAGGTCCCCATAAGGAGAATCCTGTGCTAACGGCTGTCTAAATGACTCGGGTAAAGTTTGTAGCATGCTGCTTGTTGTTTTTGTCTGCTTCCACTTGTTTTTGCACTAGGATGATGTCGGAGTAAATGTGCAGTCATACTCGTTGTGTTCCCACTAGTGCTGTCAGCGTTAATTTGAAATGACGTTAACGCCACAACACGGCAAATCTCCGTTAACGAGCTACCGCGGATCGCCCCGTGCGTGGGGCTGGACGGTGTCAACAAGCTAACTGCGCTAACGCGCTAGTTCCCAACAATGTAATTGAGCATTGCGTGGCACATCCGACATGATGTTTTATTTTTGTCCATGACACGCTTACCTTCAGGGTCATACTTCACCTGAAGACCAAAATAGTTCCAAAGGCCAGATCTGAATGAGGGTGGGGGAGGTTCAATTTGCCATGTTGCAACGAGCTTAGCTTCTGTCTTGCTAGCTTGCGCTGCGCTCAGTGGATCTGCGCTCGACAGTGCAGCCTAGGCGGAGTAGTCGAACGCAGATCCACTGAGCGCTCAACACAGACAGCATCGTCAGAAGAAAAGTTGATAAAATTAATTAAAAAATGTTGTATTGTTCGATACATATGCGTACCGAACCGAAAGCACTGTATCCAACGGTTGCACCCCTAGCTTTTACACACCAAGAACTCGTATCCGTGACGTTTGTGACGTGTCCAAACGAAGCGAATCGATGTGTTTTCTCAAATAACATCTCTGAATATTTTTCTTCCACGTCAAGCTCTTCGCCAGAAACTAACAACGTTGTCAGTTCTTAGCAAGTTTATTGTTTATTTTGTGATCAAATGTAGCCAGAACTACATCTAATCTGTCACTGAAGTGAAAACGTTGCTGCTCAGAAAGGCCCGCTTGCCCGCGTTGCCTTTTTGCCCCCCAGAAAAGCCTTCCTCCACACTGGCAGTTGTCCACTGCTCAACAAGGAGGTTTGTTTGCTTCACAAAGGCTGCTATTCAGTCCACTATATTCATCATCACCACTCACTTATTCATGATTCGTAATCCTTGCTTGACAATGTTCAGTTCATGCAGTTAGATAACCAGTCTGTGGTTGTCTGAAGGCGTGCTCTGCACCGACTGGGCACAAGAGGGATTCTGTTTATGATTATTACCTGATGAATGCACACAGCCCCTAGTTTTATATTGTAAACAACAGCCGAGGCCCTGCTTCTCTGCTTTTTCGCTGCGGTTGCTCATTTAAATTAACCAGCTAACCTGAAATGAACCAGCGATCAGCCCACTTGGCAGAAGAAAGAGAGTTGGAAATAAAGGCGTCACATTTAGAGAGACTAGGTTTGAAGTGCAGGGAAAAAAGTGATGTAAAGGGTAGAAAGACGCTGGGATGGGAGACGCCATGCTTTGATTATTCTGCCATGTGAGCGGTGGGGCTCTTTTCTTGCCTCGTCCTCTTGGCTCTCAGCCACAGGCGGCTCCAGTGTCATAAGCAATCATTGTCATTTTGAAGCCAAGGATGAGTCTCTGTTATCCTCCCTGCGTCTGTTAATGAGGAAACCAGAGTTCTGACATCCACGGGCATTCGCGTCTTTATCCCATTTGTCACAAACGTGTAACAAACACAGAAATCTTAATCCGAGCGACGTCATAGATACGTGCTTTTATCTCAGGACAGCTCTCTGCACTTCTGTCTCTGTTGGAACCAATTTGTCACGAGTTTCAACAACATTTTATGGAAATTGCTTTCAATAAAACAACAGTATTGCAAATAAACACTGAGGGTTTTTTTTCCTGAATATTCTCACTCTAAATATTTCATACTTGTAGTTTTGAATTAGATGTCCTAATAACTGTAATTCAGCATTAAATATGAATGTCCTTGGTGTCAGTGAAACACAGTCATTCTAATTTTAATCCAGCATCAGGAGACTGTGTCACTGGGTCAAGATAACATTAGATATTTTATTTATCCCATATTTGGAAAATGCTTTGGTGCAAAAACACGCTGCTAACACTAGCACGTTATCACTGTCACTACGAGTAGAAACGAATGAAGCTGCCTTTCCACAGTCAGTAGCTCTGCTCTCTGTTTGATGTGTCTGTGGCTGGAATTGAACCAACAACCTTTTACTTGTGCAGGTGTTGGAGATACATAAACTGGCTGATATATTGCTATCAGCATTAAGAACCGATGGGAGAGACACCATTCAACTATGTTATGAGCATTGATGTTGCAAGGTTTATCCACCAGAGGGCGCTCTACAGACCTCCGATGGCAACAACCAGGGACTGTTTAAAATATAGTGATAATTTAGCTAAGCACCATGTTTTAACAGGTATGCTGATATTAATTAAAAAAACCTCTTTACTCTTTACTTAATGACGACATGTTAAGATGTGGGAATTTCAAAGTATGAATCTTAGCTGTTGTAATTATTGTGTCTTAATGCAGCGGTCTCCAACCTTTTTTGCGCCACGGACCGGTTTATGCCCGACAATATTTTCATGGACCGGCCTTTAACGTGTCGCGGATAAATACAACAAAATAAAACTAGTACCGGTACCGAAAAAAAGAACATTTATTCATAACACACGTGAAAAGACCCAGGAAAACCGAGTTAACAATAAAAACGATAACAAAATAACGCTGAAAACCGATAAAAACCCTGAAAACCAGACATTTCACACCTGAGCCTCAACTCTTGCGGCCCGGTACCAAACGACTCACGGACCGGCACCGGCCTACCGCTGTCTTAATGGGTCTTTTTCCTGCTGGTTGTAGTGCAACCAGCAGGAAAATGTCCAGGCTACGTAAAAGTTAAGAGGGGGTTGTACTGACGAATGTCTGTGGGTGGGAGTTTCATACCACGGCTCCACCCGTGGTTACTACTGCGCAGATCCTGGCTTCAAATTCAAGAAGGCGTCTCCCAGATCCGGGATATTTTAGCTTCATTTATACAAAATGGGAGGAGGTGGAGCCGCGTCATCCATGTTCCTTACAGTCATTGGCAACAACCAGCAGAGCGTAAAGGAATTAATCCACGACTTGTTTGAATTAAAACAGATTTAGTTTTAAACTGCATTGTTGTGCTAGCTAGGGACGGACTCACAAATAGCTACACGTAAAACAATGTCAGAAAAATCTGTTTGTGGGCGGAGCTCAGGGGGCCACGTTCAAGTCTGACCTGGAGCCCGTTAGCTTTCACTGCTCCTCTATCCAAGGAAGCCGAAAATGTAAAAAAACGTCTTAAAAAGAAAGAGATGTGTCTGAAAGAAAAAAATCTATCAGCTGATTTTAAATGATTAAATATGGGTGCTGAAAATGCTACATCAGCTCTAACTGTGAGCATGGTAGGACTTATCCCAAAGTAACATCCTGTGGTAACGGCTGTAAAAAGACGATGGCTCGTTGTCATTGGGCCTGGCTGTTTGACACCTTAGCTGGTGCGTTTGTGTGTTTTAAATAAAACGGCGTGATCTTCCTCGCGTACCTTCAGTGATGAAGAAGGTTTAGGGTGAGGGTAATTTCGAAGGCAAGCTCTCTCGTAGTATTGGCTCCTGGAGTAGAGCACACTGCCTGTGTGAAGGCATCAGCCCTAAGAGCTCTGTGTACACAATGATGACAAATATCTCTTGAGACGACTGAGAGAGGAGGCAGGAGAGCTGAAGGAGAGAAACGGATAAAACGGAAGCATGGCGGGAAGGAGGGATTGATAGATTCTGCCTTGAGGGGCTGGAAAGAGAAGATTTAGATGGAGGAAAAGAGACGGTGGTGCCAAAAAGATATGAAGAGGAGAGAGAGCAGACTGAGGGGAAAGAAAGTGAGAGACTGCAGGAAGGCTGTGCTGCTTTGGGATGAGGGCCTTTCATATCCTCTAAACACATCTGTGTATGCAGCTGCCAGAAGGACGTGGTGTACGAGAGTCGATGTCGGTGTCTGTACGTGTACCTTGCGGTACAGAGAGGTGGCCGCTGCCACAGCGATGGAGTGAGTCAGTGTTTGGGAGCAGGAGGAAGCAGGACGGATCTGGTTTCTATCCCTTTCCTCGAGACGCGCAGGATCATTTTGTGCTCGGGCGAAATGATCGAATGTTTTATTTATTCCAAACGTCTCGGCGCCACGATTTGATTTGACGACTCGGTGTAAAAATGCTGTCAGTCTTTGTGTTGGGGTTACAGATCAGCTCTGGGTCCTCTGTGGCTGTTTGTGGACTCGTCTACACAGGATGGCAACAAGTCAGGAACATAAATGAAACTGTTGGGTGTTTGAACCCGATTAGGCTCGCTGTCCCACTTACTGATGTAATCGTTGTAACAGGGTCATTTGCACACTAGATGTGACAGTACAAGTATTTTCTGCCTGTTTTATATTTTGCCGTCCTTCCTCTGTCTGCTGGGAGCTGTGTCTGTCTCTCTGCCTTTATTACTTTATGTCTGTCTCAGGCTCTCTGTTGAATAGACGAAAACATCCAGTCTTCAGAAGCTCAATGCAGACTTTCATTAAGCTGATTTTACAGATTTCATCACCTGCAGCGAATCACCAAACCTGCTGTTTTCTCAGGATGTGATTTTTGAGGAAAATAATTCAGATTCACGGTGACAGAATCTCTCACGTGTAAAATCTTTGATAAAGACTACATAATATTGTTACAGATAGTTTATTATGATGATGAAGGCTGATTGTGTGTGCTTTCTTTTGATGCTTTCTGTTTAAATGAAACCTGTTTATAAGTCGACGCTTCACCGAACTTCCTCCTGTGTGAAGCACAGAAGCTATTACTGCTAAACCATAAATGTGTTCCTGGTTGTTACTTAAAGCGACACATTTTATTTCTGTTCGGGACGTCTGTGACCATATTTTCAGGAATGTGGTTTGAAGCGATGAGCTGAAAGTTCGTGAAGAGAAATGTGCGGTCATCAAATGTCCTGTGGTTCATCATAGGACCTGAAAGCTGCAGTAAAAGTTTAATGAGATTTCTAAGGATGCTCATTAAGGACCTCTGTAGTTCTGCCACTCAAAGCTTTGCACCACAAGGTAAAAGCATCTTCGTTTAGGTTCATATTCCCACATTAATCAGCTTTATCAGTCGTAGGCTCCCAGCAGCTCTGGATGTTGGGGTCACATGACACCGTGTGCATACTGGTCAAGAGTTGTCTGCCATATTGGAAATTATACAACCTCCAGTTGCTAGGTAAAGATGTGTTGGTTGGGTGTGGTTCCTGGAGGTTGCGCCGGTTGCACAGAAGGTGCTGCAACAATAATCTGTGATTTCTTTAGTTTGGAGCCAATTTTCCGTGTCTCTCTGTAAATACTCATGAAATATCCCAGCAGTAGTGAAACTTGGAAACGTGCATTTTTAGAGTAACTGTTTGTAAAGTCCGGCTCTTCCATTCAAACCGATGCAGCAAAACAGTCACTGGGAGGTTTTGGCCAACTGGTTGGGGAAGGCAGGTGGTTGCCAGGGGTTACTGTAGGCCTCTGTGACGAGCCTCACCAAACATTTTCACTACAACTGCCATCAACTTCCAGCAACCGCTGGCCAGCGCTTGGGGACCCATTCAGTCATTTTTCACTCATGATCAGAAATTGCCAGCCGAGCCGTCTGCAGGCTGTGTGGGCCCTTATTCACTTATTCGTTGTCACTTGTATATTTGACATTGAAATGAGGTTTTCAAGGACTTCAAACTGAAATCTGCTTATTCAGACAGTTTAATGAGGCTTATTTTTCCTGAATGCACATCTTTTGGCAGAGAACAAAAATACCTCATGTCTAACCGGACTGAGTGAGAAACGAAAGAACATTAATTATTTGTGCACAAACTCAATAACACATAAAAACATATTATTATCAGTTTGCTGGCTTATGGAGTTTGAAGGCTTAACTTGTGCTGTGACCATGTTTGGTACCTGATGGAGTCACTGTTGCCGGCTTCATTTCTCAGGCTCGCAGGTTGCTGCTTGCTTTCAGTCCCAGCTTTTATCCCATTTGGAAGAAATAAGTTCATAAAACTTTAAAAACAAACGTGCTTTTACCTGGCAAAGCAAAATCTTTAAAGGAGGCTCAAGGTTACATAAATGGCAATCAGTTATCAAACTGCTCACAGAGAAGACACATCAGGTCTGTGACCTTCATTTAAAAGCTTTGCTTGACTTTCATGACTGAATTACACCCCATTAATCTCATACTTTATATCTCATGTTCACACACACACACACACACACACACACACACACACACACACACACACACACACACGCAGACGTCCCAGAGAAACACTTCAGCGAGCGTCTCAGATCACAGAACGACGCCCTGCTTGTTATGTCTGCCTGGCTGCTGTCTGATAAGCCCCACAGCAGCCGCCTGACTCTGAAGGCCGTGAGTGATGCAGGATTCATCTGTACGACTGCGAGTCCTGGACCAGCCGAGTCCACACTGACCTGGTTTCTGTTACGAGGCCAAAGGGGCTTTCAAGCTCAGACTCACCGACCAAAATGACATCCGGGATCTTTTGTTTTTCTGTGTAGCTGCTCCACAGTCTTTACCGAGATGTTGTTTAAAGATAAATATGGATCAAAAGAGTAAACAAACACACGACCCTCACTGCACAGGTCCTGTTTAATACCGTTATTATTTGCTGCTGTTTTACAAACCGTTACCTCAAAACACTACAAAAATAGCTGCTTATCTGGCCGTGCTCTCATTTGTGCTGCTTGATGAAAATACATTTCTATGAAACTGACAACAACTTATTCCCAGAACATGAGAGGCGGGTTATTTCTATAGCAAAGGGGGGACGTGCAAACACAAAGCTGCAGCACGAGCCCGTCTGTGCATTCAAGCCTTGACGGGCGACGTATGAATCAAACATCGGGACACATGAAGTGAAGCTTTGTTGAAACCAATCTGTTAGCTGCTCCAAGTGTGTGTGTGTGTGTGTGTGTGTGTGTGTGTGTGTGTGTGTGTGTGTGTGTGTGTGTGTGTGTGTGTGTGTGTGTGTGTGTGTGTGTGTGTGTGTTGCCTTCAGCGATGAATACAGGACTCATTAGAATTGCTGTCATGTTGCAGCGCTGCCTGCAGCATCTCCTCTAAAGCACAGTGGAACAACCAGTCACATTTCAGTATCCAGGAGAAGCACTGAAGAATAAAAAGACAAACACCTCCGTCTCCTGTTTGGCCTGTTGAGATGTTTAAAAATGTTCTTCAGAGGAAAATCAGCGTGGAACCAGATAAAGCGGTTGCAGCCTCTTCGTAAGTACTCGAGGGACTCTTTAAATACTGATGTTGGTACTGAAATCATTATTCTCGACAAAAGACACCAGATAGGAGGCAGACAAATCTTTAGATTTCCTGGATATATTTGATAAATAATAATAATAATGGCCTTAATTAATAAAAACAGTAAAAAAGTAGGTGTTGTTCCTACAGCGTAACCTTAATGCTGTTATTTATATTTCATAATATCCAACTATGGTGGATCCATCCATTCTTAATAATACCAAAGAATGTTTCCTGCTTGCAGTGAAACGTGCTGCTCGTTATCGTCTTCGTCCGCGACGTTACTTGTTGCTTTCTGTTCAATTTGCACAAACTGAACTTGACAAAAGAGCTTTTGTCCATTTAGCATCCTCAGCTTGGAACGAGCTGCCGAACGACCGGAAAACGTCAGAATTCATTTCATTAAGTGCTTTTAAATCAAAACTCTGAATCCTGGAGGATTTTTGTAACTGCGAGATACTCGCTGCTGCCATCTTGGCCAGTTTTTAATCTCAGTGGGATTTTCCTGGTTAAATAAATTTTTAAAAATCACCCAAAGCTTCCTGTTCATACGTCTTACACATGTGCAGTGTTGTAGTGTATTTGTTGTAGTTAGCCCAGCACAGTGTGCTGCGTGCATGATGTGTGACTTACAGAGGGTTTTATCGGTGATCTGTCCGACATGAACAAACAGCTCGAGTGCCTGTAACACCTGCGTGGTGCACCTGGTAATTTGCTCTTTTTGTTTAAAAAAATAAATCTGCATTAATAGAGCTTTAAACACTGAGGGACTGTACCAGCAGATCTCATGACCTTTCATGAATACAGAGATGACTTCATAGTGCACGTTGATCCAGTGCTGATGCGCATACATAATGTGAAGGTGAAAAACAAATCTAGATGTGCAAATACACTCTGTGGCTTTTTCCCCGAAGCCCCACCGGGCGTCCCTCTGTTCACAGTTCCAGGAAGCAGGATGACACGCTGACTGGCAGCAGCGCAGAGATGCATTAATGTGACAGTTTGAGTTAAAGCACCGTAATAAAATTAGCAGCCACTTCCCTGTTTGCCACATTTTAAAAGCATTTAAGTGATATCTGAACTGATAAGACTGACGAGCTTTTACATTTGTAAGATTCATTTTACTGCTTCAAACATACAAAAATAAACTTTTCATGACTGCGATTCCACCTTTCTTGACTTTGCTCTTCATTAAGGGGGGGATGCTGTGGGATGGCCTCTCCACGCTGCTGTCGTTGTTATTTAGGACTCGTAAACAGTTTACACAGACGGTCCTGTGACAGCTGAGCAGGATGTGAGCTTACGCCCATCGCAGTTCACTCGGCTTTCTTTTGACTCTTTGCACTGGCTCCGATTTTTCAGCGAGGTTGTTGAAAGATGAGCGAGGTGTCAGGGACAGCAAAGATTGCAGCGATGTTACAGGATCCAGGGAGGAAAATTTATTGTGTTGGTCTTCCTTCAGCCCGCCTGGAGTTGGCAGCGTTTTGAATGTCACATTACTGTGACAGTCGAGCTATTTCCAGTTTGCTCTGGACTTCAGGGACCAGAGATGAAGTAGATGTACACAGACCGAGTTCATGCATGTGTGTGTGTGTACAGAGCATTGCATTGTCTCTGAGACTCATTACATATCACAGCACTCAGAAATAACCGCTTTAAGTGTGTGTGTGTGTGTGTGTGTGTGTGTGTGTGTGTGTGTGTGTGTGTGTGTGTGTGTGTGTGTGTGTGTGTGTGTGTGTGTGTGTGTGTGTGTGTGTGATAAATCATAGCAGAGGGTGGTGAACAATGTGTGGCCTCTGGTCTTGGCAGGGCAGGATTATTTCAGTCAGTGTCGTGTTGTGAGTCAGAGCGGTGTGACATTTAAATCTGTCCTGTCAAGAAAGACAGTTGTGTGTGTGTGTGTGTGTGTGTGTGTGTGTGTGTGTGTGTGTGTGTGTGTGTGTGTGTGTGTGTGTGTGTGTGTGTGTCTTTGTGTTGTGGCAGCAGGGGTAAGGGTTTGGAGAAAGTGGGGTCAGGTGGCGGGGGTGTGTGAAAATGTTAAAAATGCCATTTCTGCTTACACCCTGTCTCTTTGAAAAGGTGACTGTCCCCCTCTCCGTGGGTCCGTCTGACTGTCCGTCTGTCTCTCCGTCTTTCAGATAAGCTGTTCGGGAAGCGGCTGCTGCAGGCTGGAAGACACATCATGTCTCATAAGTCTTGGATGAAAACGGTGCCCACAGAGAACTGCGACGTCCTCATGACATTTGCAGGTCAATCAAACACACACATTCCTGCTGCTTTCATATGTGTGAGAATCCTGACTGACAGCTTTCATATCACAAACACAGAACTATGTCTGCAGTTAACCCTCAGTGTGGAGCTGCTGCTCATCATCACTTTTTAATTTGCTTTTCATGTAGGAAAAGAGGGTAATCCCCGTGTTTGAAACGCTGGAACAATTTTCTGTTCTATCACAGAGGATCTGTGTCCTTTTTGTATTGTTCGGCCCATTGTGATGTCCTGGGAATGTCTTGAGGAAACAGTTTTGGCAGAAACAATCACATGGACCCAAAAACTGAAATAATTCATGTTCAGGGGACAGACACTGTCTCTGTTTTTAAGATGAGGCTTACAGCGCTCCTTTTCAATAAAGCTTAAAGTTAAACCTGGATCAGATCTAACTTAGACTGCTGAGGGCTGCACTGTTTCTTCTTCTACTCTCTGTATGTTTAAACACAATTTGGCATTTAATCATTAGTTATTATTCCTCTCTGGCTCTCTTCCACGGGCGTCTTTAGTCTTGCCTTGCTCCCCTCACTCCCAACCGGTCCCAGCAGAGGGCCGCCCATCCCCGAATCTGATTCTGCTTTAGGTTTCTTCCTGTTACAAGGCAGTTTTTCCTTCCCACTGTCACCAAGTTCCGCCTCACAGAGGATCATGTGATTGTCGGGGTTTCTCCCCATGACTGCAGGGTCTTTACTTACCATGATGACTTTTGGGAGCTGATTGGCAGTGGCATACAATATGACTTATGTTACATGTTAACTTTGCAATAACTGCAGTGAACACGAGCTTTTACTGTGACGCTCAGTCAGTCACTGTAGTGTCGGTGGAAAAATGTTAGATGCGCTCTTATTTCCTAGTTTCACCTTCAGCTGTAAGCTTAGGCTGGCGCCCTGCAGGCCGAGAAGAACGTGATGATTCAGTAGTATGACCTCACACCTCCAGCTGCTGCTCAGAGATAAAAGCAAAGACTGTGGGAGTACTCGGCAGATCCTACGGGGGCGTCAACACGAACTCTTTGTTTTTCCACTTCCTGTTACAGATACTACAGATGATCACACGTTACTATGGCTACTGAACCACATCCGACTGGGAATCCCAGAGCTCATCATCCAGATCCGACATCATAAACACACGCGAGTCTACGCATTCTTCATCACCGCTACGTATGAAAAGTAAGAAATCAACCAATCAAATCAGAAAGGAGCCTCTGGTTCGTGCTTCTGTTCATTTTGCCTCTGTCAGGGCGCCCCAGGGTGGCTGTGGCTGCAATGTAGCTGCCATCACCAGTGTGTGACTGGATGTGTAAAGCGCTTTGGGGTCCTTAGGGACGAGTAAAGCGCTATAAAAATACAGGCCATGTGTTGGCTGATGCTGCTGACAGTAGGACCGCAGCACTGATTATCAAACTGTTCTTTTAGTTAATCAGTTAGTTCAATGTTTCACTCTCTCCTTTAAAATGATTAGAATATTCCAGATTTATGATCGAACTTGCTTGTTCTCACCTTCACTGCTTCTTCAGACATATCATAGTTCGGGATGTTGGTGCTGTTTTAACTGTGATCAATAATTAACAAACGACCCATCGCAGATATTACTTAATATCGCCTCTTCCTCCACTGGCTCGAGGGGTAGTTATTTTTGAACGTTACTACGGGAGTCGGGATGTAAAAGGCGAGAATAACCCTGCTGTGCTGTGTCGGTGTGAAGCAGCGCCTCCGTTTATCATAGTTTTAAATGTAGTTGCAGCTTATAGTAGGCGCAGCAGTTTAGCTCGTACACTGTGAATCACGAGTGAAGCTGATGCCTGGTGAATCAGCATTGCTCCTCTGCTGCTGGTCTTTCAAGTTTTCCAGAGGCTTTAGCATCATGCTAACCTCTGTGTAGTGGATTTGCTGTGATTTCACTCCCACTGTCACAGACAGTCACAGGTGAGTGCAGGGTCACTTTAATATCAGTGCTGACTTTGACGTATAAATACAGAGAAATACAATCTGGGGATCAGGGCGGCAGCTGCTCCCGTGCTGCATTTCACCACAAATGTTGAATCCTCTGTGCTGACTGCGCTTTTAGACGACGGGCTTATCTAACATAAACCTTTTACCTGTGAATGCAGTAAGAGCGGACAGATTGTGGGAAAGAAGAGAGAGAGACAAGCGGGCGTGACAGAGAGAGAGAGAGAGAGATAAAAGCAGAAAGGATGCAAGGTAAAGAAACGCAAAGAGGAAGCAGTGAGGAAAGGTGGTGAGGAAGGATGGACTGAGTGCTCTTCTTAAAAGTGTGCCAGTGGGTTTTGGATGAAAAGCTCAAAGAAAGTGCTGCTTGACCACACACACACACACACACACACACACACACACACACACACACACACACACACACACACACACACACACACACACACACACACGTGTTTTCATATTGTTGTGGGGACATCTCATTGGGATAATGCTTTCCCTAGCCCCTACCGTAACCATGAAAAATCAATGCCTAATCCTAACCATAACCCTGACACTAAAACCACATTTTGAGTCTCAAACTCATTTGGTCCTGACAAAGATATGTAAACACACACACTCACACCTGCTGTGGGGTCGGTTGACCTACATTTTATGTGGTAGAAATCATAACCCAGAAAGTGCTCCACGTCCTCTTGAATTCCCCTCGGATACTGATTCCCGGTCCACCATGAAGCAGCGTGAAAAATCCTTTCCTGTTTTAGTTTTGTTGGATATGTTCAGCTGTGCCATTTGTTCAGTATGTTTTCATATCGTCACATGATTTATAGTTGTGTTGTTATCATCGCTGAAAGAGTCAGGATGGAGCTGTACGTGTGGGAGTGTTTTGTGCGTTTTTTCAGAAAGGCTTCATTCATTTAACTGAAAGCAGCAAATTCAGCTGTAACAGAACATTTTCTTACCTGACATGTCATCAGTTACTCATTCTGCTGCTCTGACGGGCAGTTTACGGTTTGCCATTTGGATCTGCTGAGTTTCTGCATTACCTACATTAGCATAAACACGCAGAGCTCTCCATCAGCAGTGTTACTTTACAAGGTTAGCTTTGTCCACGCTTTGCGTACAGCCTCACTGTCAGACTTTCTCTCTTTGTGTTTTTGTATTTTCTTGTTAAAAAGCTGAACACTTTTTGATGAAATAAGAAAAGAGAGAATCTCATTAAGATTCCTGGCAGCAGCTGCTCACCTCTAAAAGGCCTCCTGGTTTTGGCTTCGATTACTAAACAGTTGGTTTAAACAGATAAAGCCTCGTGTTTTTCTTCCTCACACAAGCACCTTTATTGTGACGGTTCTGCGCTGTAAGCAGTATTCAGGCGTGAAACACAAGCTTACACCTCAGATTTCTGCTGTAATCCATCAGGTGCCGTCCGTGCTTCTTTGTGCTGCCCCTGCGAGTACATGGAGCTGCATGATGGATGGCTGTTACACATCGGCCGTACGTCTTTGTGCGTGCGTGTAAAGACTATATATACATGTGAGGGCGAGGTGAGCTCTTAGCCTGCGGGGAACAGAGAGGGAGCTGCATTATTATTGAGATTTCAGCACAAGGCCGGCGGGAAGGACAGACGGAGATGGAAAAAAGGATGATGGGATAGAAGGAGGGGAGGAGAGCGATGGATGAAGAGGGGAGGCTGAGAGAAGACAGCGTGGGCATGAAAGAGGACGAGAGCATGGGGATAGAAGATGTGCAGGAAGGCATGATGGGAAATGAGATGAGGTTCAGACATTACAGCTGAAGGACAAACCACTGTTTTTTTTAGTAATGTGGAAAAGTGGCCAAACAGAAGTGCTGCAGTGTTGTGAATTAAGATAAATCAGGTGATTATTGGGATTATTTTTAGTGTCAATCATCAGTTTAACCAACATGTTAGAAGAAAAAAGGACCATCCCAGCATGCAGGCATACATGTTTATAGCTCATAGCTGTAAAAAGAGAGACAACACCGCGTGTTGCTGTTACTATGCAATTACTCCCATTATTCCTCTCGCCGCCTCCATAATGTGCGGTGTTACCACCAGCAGAGTGAGAGCCCGGGCGTCGCCGCGTAGGCAATTAGAAACAAAAGATTTAATTAGACGAGATTAATGCACTGCAGATGACACAGATTACACGTGTAGCGTGGGCGTCTGAGGCCGGCTTAAAAAAACCTGCCCGATGTTGTCGTGCAGTTTGCTGCGAGGCGCCGAGGAAATGGGACTGAGGAAAGCAGTGAAGCCCGAGTTTGGCGGAGGAACACGGAGCTTCTCCTGCGAGGAGGACTACATCTACGAGAACATCGAGAGCGAGCTGTGCTTCTTCACCTCGCAGGTCAGTGCGACTCCAGTTATTCCCAGGTACCTACACTGGGAAAAGTTTTTCTCACGTTGCTTCCTCCTCCTCCTCTTCCCGGTGGCTGCAGGAGAGGCAGAGCATCATTAAATACTGGCTGGACAACCTACGTGCCAAACAAGGGGAGGTGCTTCATAACATCAGCTTCCTGGAAGGCCAGCCAATCAGTAAGTGATCAGAGCTAAAAGCTCCGTTGTCTTCAGCAGGCCGCGGCGTGTGTGATTGATGGTTTCCTCTCCTCGAGTGCTTCTCTCTCTAACTAAATAAAGTAAATCATCTGCTTAAATATGTTTTGCTGCTCGCTTTACTCTCTGCAGTCCCGGAGCTGAGTGCGAGAGGTGTGATCCAGCAGGTGTTCCCTCTGCATGAGCAGAGGATCCTCAGCCAGCTGATGAAGTCTTGGGTCCAGGCTGTTTGTGAGAAGCAGCCGTTAGGTTAATAAATCAAAGCTCGCTTTTACGCTGTTTCCATCTCTGACTTTGCTGTTTGCCTCACTGTTATCTTATCGATCTCACAAACAGATGATATCTGTGACTACTTCGGGGTGAAGATTGCCATGTATTTTGCCTGGCTGGGTTTCTACACCACCTCCATGTTATATCCCGCCGTGATCGGTTTCGTGCTTTGGATGCTCACCGAGTCCGATCAGGTGAGCAGAGATGAGCCGTGTGCTTGTGTAGGAAAAGGAAACAATGACACCGCCCAGTCAAACCGATAAATGTCTGCATGCTTGCCTCAGACGAGCCGGGACATCTGCTGCGTGGTGTTTGCCCTCTTCAATGTGGTGTGGGCCACTCTGTTTCTGGAGCGGTGGAAGCGGAGGGGGGCGGAGCTGGCGTATAAGTGGGGAACGCTGGACGCGCCTGCGGAGTCCCTGGAGGAACCACGGCCTCAGTTCCGGGTGAGAGAAATTAAACTCTGATTCAGTCAAGGTGCTTTACAGCGTCAGATAAAGACAATGCAGCAGAGTAACACTGAACAAAGCTTTGCAACAGGAATTAAAGGCGAACGATGTGGATTCAGTTCAGTTATAGCTGATGAGAAACAGGAGGACAGATTTAAAGCAGAGCATGGAGCAACAAATAGTCCAACGTGTAAGGAAGCTGAGTGATATTTGCTCTATAGTGGGCAAATATCCAGATAATATTTAAAAATGAAGAAGCTCCCAGTATAACACACTGGAGAAACTGGTTACATGCTGTCCTTGTTATGGGAAAACATCCCTGCAGGACTACAGCTGAAAATAGACGACCTGTTGTTAAATGCTCACCAATGATAGCGAGCGAATCAGAATGATGCTGACAGCTGCACAGTTTCCTTTTTTCTTCTGCTTTATTCACAAAAACTTTAATTATGTACTTTGGGAACAGCTTTAGTTACTCTTCCACTACAAGGAGATGTCAGAAGTGGAACTGAGGATTGATTGATTGATTGATTGATTGATTGATTGGGGTGGCTGTAGCTCAGGAGTCGAGCAGGTCGTCCACTAATCGCAGGGTCGGTGGTTTGATCGCTGGCTGCTCCAGCCTGCAGCCGAATCCTCGGGAAAGAAAATAATGAAGTATGACTGTTAGATAGAAAGCACTTCAGTACAAAAAGCATAAACAGTGTTTGTGAGAATTTCACTTCAAAAACAACATCACAGCTGATCAACGTGCTGTACCAAACTAAGAGAACAAAAGAATAAATGGGTACACAGGGCAAAAACAAAGACGACAACTCACACGGGCCGAGGAGGACAGGTGTGTTTTTAAATGAGCTTTAAAAGCAGCGAGGGATGGAGCCTGCCTGAGCTCCAGAGGAAGCTCATTCCACATTTTGGGAGACAAAGCTGCAAAGACTCGGTCTCCTCGGGGTTTCTAAAATGTTTCTGGGACAGCTAGCTGATCTAAGAGCACGAGACGGCACGTAAGGGTGAAGCAGCTCAGACAAATAATAAGAAGCGAGACCATTAAGACTTAAAAACAAATACAAGAATTTTAAAATGGGTTCAAAACTTAATGGAAGCCAATGAATTGCAGTAAATGCTCAGATCAGAGTGTCAACAGGACGGGTTTAATGTTTGACGGCTGCCTCAGCTGAAAGAAGGAGAACTTCACCACAGTGTCGATGTGAGTCAATGAGGCGAGTTGTTTAAAGTGCTTTGAGCAGTGAGAGTAGAAAACAGTCCGTTTATGTGAAACGTGCTTCTTCATGTGCAAATGCAAAGAGGAGAAAAAGCACAAAACAAATATGTTACTGTGATTATCTAACAGCGTCACTAATGTGGGGTCCAGGGTCTCCTGACCCACCCCTAAAATATTGTCTTTATCAAAAAGGAGCATTTAAAGCCAACAACAAAGGCAGCGAGTCTCCTGTGTGACGGCTGGCTGAAGGCTCCGCTTCACATTTTACCTTTGAGAACTCAAATGAGTGCTTTGTGCGTTTTCCCTCCAGCCTCTCCTCTTTACGCTGTTTCATATCCTCTGTCTGCAGGGAATCAAGCGCTGCAGTCCTATAACGGGATGCGAGGAGTTCTACTATCCTCCGTGGCGGAGGCGTCTATTCAGGTGGCTGGTCAGCCTGCCCATCTGTATCCTCTGTCTCTGTTTTGTCTTCCTGGTCATGCTCATCTGCTTTGAGCTGCAGGTCAGTCCAGCTGTCAGCATCTGTTCTCTTTGTTGTGTCCCGCTTTGATGAATACAGCAGCAAATTTAACGCAAGAAAATCATCTTCTTTTGTCAGATTTCTTTTAGAGTTTGACGTAATGAAGCATTTTAAAGAAGCTACGAAACCAAAAACCACAGACAGTAACTAATAATAAACAAATAGACTCCACGCTTCATAGAATGGGAGTGTTTATTGCCTTTGGGGGCTGAGAAGTTGTATTTGTGTCTCTGCAGGAGTTTGTGATGGGGATCAAGGAAATGCCTCGGCTGGCTCGCTTCATCCCCAAAATCATGCTCGCTATCACTGTGACTGCGTGTGATGAGGTGTACAGGAAGATCGCCTGCTGGCTCAATGACATGGGTGAGCGCCGAGCTTCTAGGCCGGCAAAACGTAACCGCAGATTCAGAGCAGAGCGTCTCTTACTCAAGATGATCTCCTGAAAGTCGCGTCCTTAATATTAGTTATTAATATTAGTTATGGATCGCTGGCAATTCCTTTTGAGCGCTGAGCTGGCTGTGGCTCGAGAGGTCGAGCAGGCCGCACGAATCAGAAGGTTCCTGCGGTCTGGACACGATGTGTCCATCAGTGTGTGTGTGAGTGTGTGAGTGTGTGTGTGAGTGTGTGTGTGAGTGTGTGAGTGTGTGTGTGTGTGTGTGTGAGTGAGTGTGTGAGTGTGTGTGTGTGTGTGTGAGTGTGTGTGTGTGAGTGTGTGTGAGTGTGAGTGTGTGTGTGAGTGTGCGAGTGTGTGAGTGTGCGAGTGTGTGTGTGTGCGAGTGTGTGTGTGTGAGTGAGTGTGTGTGTGTGTGTGAGTGTGTGTGTGTGTGTGAGTGTGTGTGTGAGTGTGCGAGTGTGTGTGTGTGAGTGTGTGTGTGTGTGTGAGTGTGTGTGTGAGTGTGTGAGTGTGTGTGTGTGTGTGTGTGAGTGTGTGTGTGTGAGTGAGTGTGTGTGTGTGTGTGCGAGTGTGTGTGTGTGAGTGTGTGTGAGTGTGTGTGTGTGAGTGTGTGTGTGAGTGTGTGAGTGTGTGTGTGAGTGTGAGTGTGTGTGTGAGTGTGAGTGTGTGTGTTTGTGTGTGAGTGTGTGTGTGTGTGAGTGTGAGTGTGTGTGAGTGTGTGTGTGTGTGAGTGTGTGAGTGTGTGTGTGTGAGTGTGTGTAGAAGTGCTTTGAGCGCTCAAATAAAGGGGTGAAGCTCTACGGTTCATTAGTTACTAATTAAGCAGTCAATGATTGAAGCTTTTACTGTGCTGCATGTTTTTAATGGCTCGCCAGGTGTGTTACGCTGATGTTGTGTTTCCACAGAAAACTATAGACTCCAGAGTGCCTATGAGAAAAATCTCATCATCAAAATGGTTCTTGTAAGTGTCGTCCTTTGCTGTGGGATTGGGTGGAGCTAATTCCTCTTCCTGTTTAATCACACCTGGCCTTTCTGTCTCTTGCAGTTTCAGTTTGTAAATTCCTATCTCAGCCTTTTTTACATCGGATTCTACCTCAAAGACATGGAGCGCCTGAAAGAGGTGAGACGTTTCCGCCGCTCAGACACTCGCACTCACTCGCCGACGTCGTCATTAATCCGCACATCCGTGCGTTTGTCCGTTTGTGGAAGATGCTGCTGGTGTTGTCTCTGATCAGGAGTCTGCAGCGGCAGGTCCGGGTCAATGTGCTGCCTCACGTCTCCCTGAAGATCAAGATGCTGGTGGTCTCTGTTCCCTGGTTCTTCAGGGCTTTGCTCGGGAACAAAGTACGATCCCTGTTACGCATAGGGAAGGTCAGAGGTCTGTTTCTGACCACCTCCGTTATGCCTTTGCATGCCAGCTTGGTGCCAATCGGTGAGCAGGTGTGCTTGGAAAGAACGTGTGCTGGAGCTCCAAACCTCCACGCTGTTAAATGGCTGCAGGGCTGTTTTCATTACATCTCTGTATTTGGGAGACTTGGGACTTTGTAGCTGTCAGCAGATACTGTCTGATTATCTAAAACCAACTTTATATTCAATGACATCAACTCTCAAAACGCGCCTCTTCTTACTTCTTCTATTGGGTCCTTTCATCTGAAGATCGGTCTTCCTGGTATTCCTTGTGATGGGAATTGTGGATTTCTTTCTTGGGCTTTTTTCCCTCTGTGAGTCATCTTGTCCCTCAGCTTCTCACCATCTGCTCCACCTTTCGGACTCTCGATGTCAGCTGACTTCCCAGTTTTCCCAGTTTACACCAGCACAGCTCAGGCTCTCCACATGTCGGTAAAGCTTTCTGATTTACTGGAAGTACCATGAAAGGCTAAAAGCATTTAAAACACGTGAGACTTTTCTTGTTTCCAGTTGATGAGAGAGACGTCAGCTGTTACGTGACTGAGATGTTAGCAATCAGAGAGCAGCGTCTCCGCCTCTCAGTCCCTGTGCTGTCCATTATTGATTATGTCCTGTATGCTCTCTGTTTCTGTGCTGTAGCATCTTCTGCGCAGCGTGTTGTGCATCAGCGTTTGACCTGAAGGAGCTGCTTTCAGATTAAAGGCAACAATGGATCGTGAGCTTTGTGGTGATGCAGTCGCTGTCTAACCTCTGCGTGTGTGTATTATATGATTGAAGACATATTAAACTCTTGGCTTTGACTGTTAAAGCTCAGTTATGGTTTGATGCAACTCGGTTTCTTTTTCTGTGCTTATTGACAAGATCAGAGAAACAAAGAAACATTTTTTGTTGTAGAAACCAGGAGATCACTGAGTTTGACCAGATTAAACTCTTAAGAAACTTTATTTTGTAAAGCTAAATAAATACTTTGTGCACAGAGACACGTTCACATGAAGGTTTATTAAAAAATGGTAATGAATCCCAAAATGATAAGAGTATAGTTGTGTTCAGTTACCCGTTTAATCTTAATCTCTGTACTTATTGTCACGCATAATGTATATGTCTTCTTCCAGATGACTTTTTCAGAAACAAAGAACTGTGTCTGTGTTGGACTCAGCATGAGATTTTATTTGTAGCCGTTCTGCTTCCCGTCAGTTCCTGTTCTGGACGCCTCCCGTTCGCCCACAGGTCAAAGTATTTGGACGAGGGACCGGGCCGTGGGTGCCGCAGCGTCTCCTGTTGCATGAAGCGTCCGTGACAGAGCCGGGAAAACATGACAACTTTGAAGTTTCTAGTCAGCTGTCCACAAATAAGCCCGTCGCACGTCTTGACTGCTGCGTCTAAAGAAACTTTAGTTTCAAGACTGATGAACTTTTCACTCGAGCCTGTCACAGGGCGGAGGTGTAATTATTGTGCGTCGCTTTGTGTCTCGGCTTGGTGGAGCAGTTTAGTTGGTTCGTTCGTGTCTGCCGTGTGCAGCGAGGTCTGTAGGTGAGAGGCTGCTGTGCTTTTTAGAGTTCGAATGTGACACAGCGATTGCTGCCTAACACCTCAGGACCCCCGATTACAGGGTCCCTCCTACTGCTTGGAATAGGGAACCATTCAGGCGGAGCTTGCCTTGAGCACACAGTCTGCATACATGTCTCTTTATTTTAAATGTTTTCACCTTATTTTATTAAGTCCTCTCTCGCTGCTCCTCCTGCGCTCTGTCCACTGTCATCTATCCTGTCTTGTTTCTTTTAAATGCTCCAATCAGTGCGCTGTGATCTGTGGGTGCTGCAGCTGTTTCTCTGCCTTGTGTTTGTCAGATGCTGGCCACTCTACTCATCATACGCCAGTTCCTTCAAAACGTTAAGGAGGTGCTGCAGCCTTACCTGTATGAGCGTCACAAGCTGGGAGAGCTTACGCTGCGAGCCGTGTGGGACCTGCTGCTCTCAGTGCTGCTGAAATACGCCCGGCTGGCAGCTGGAAAAGCCATGGCGTCTCCCACTGACCAGACCATGCCAGGACCCGGACTGAGGGGCACCAGGCCTGGAGTGGGGCAGCCAGAAAGAAGGTGGTGCTCTGAGCCGTTCAGTAAAGATGATGCAGTAAAGAAAGCGTGTGCTGAAAGATCCGTGACGTTCATGTGTTTAGCTGTCATTCACACCAACACTTACTGCGTTAGTCACTACAAGCAGAGCCGCTCGGCTGCAGACAGAACGACACTTTATCGTCCTCCGCTATTGTTCACGCACCGCATGCAGTTATGATTCATAGCTATCAGACACCGAGTGCACAGACCGCCAGAACAGGTTGGCACACAGTTACTCTGACGTTTATCTGTCTCTTCACCTGCTCTCAGGGAAAAGAAGTGTCTGAACGGAGGATGTGGAGTGCCTGATGAGGAGGAGGGAGCTGAGAAGGACGAGGCTGACAGCGGGAGGTTCAGCGAAGGAGAGACGGAGGAGGAAAGTTTGATCGACTGCGGCTTGAAGCTGAGGAAAGTGAGCTTCATAGAGAAGGTACAGTGCCGCGTGACCAGCGTTAGCACGTTCACGCTTTAGAGGTTGAATCATGTAACTGATCAGCGATGTCGTGGTTAAGGTGGACAGAAAGGCGGCGTGCAGTGGGCCCCCTGTGGACAGCAGCTTTCTGGAGGAGGGAAGCCCCACCATGGTGGAAAAGGGAATGGACCCGGCCTCGATGTTCGAAATGTGCGACGACGACGACGACAACGGAATTCATGATGTGAAGGACTCGAGCGGGGGCAGGGCTGAGGCCGCTGATGCTGCCGCCGCCGCCAGCCCGCTGCCTTCTGGATCTGAGAGCAGCGCGTCGCTGCGTCACAGAAGAAGAGGCCGGAGCGCCGAGAGGGTCGAGCCGAAAACGAAAAGGGAATCGTGGATGGATCCCCCCGAGGAGAGAGAGAGCACCACGCTCACTCAGGCGGAGATGGAGAGCTGCATGCAGACGTACTCCGTAAGTGCACATATGTACTCACCCTGCACGTACGGCTCAACTGACACCTTGGCTGATTGTGATTGGGTAGAGGATCAATAGGGGGTCCATGGCACTCTTTGGGACACTCCCACAGGGCTTAAATCTGAGATTCTCCACCAGTCGCATTTAGAACTGAAGAAGCTTCTCAGATGAGAGGTCTTTCCAAGCTCCTTAGACTACTGACAGAAGGGAAATGCAAGTGAGGTCAGAGGTCAAATGTGACATATTTGGACCCAAACTGTAGTGTGATATTTAGTATCGTTTTAAAGATCAGAGATTTTCTTGAAAGTTTGACCTCATTTGAAGACGTGATCAGAGGTGACTGAGTAACGTGATATTTACAATCACTATATGCCTGCATAGTTTTACATGCTCAGTGCAGCATTATTATCACTGAGGTTCAGATCAATCAAGTCAAATGTGATGTGATATTTTGAACCTTATAAAATCGGTACTTTATAAGTACCAGATGTTGACTGTGTGATAATCATCCCCGCAGACCTCGGTGGATGTAAGCCAAAGTTTCCTGGGTCGTTAACAGTTTACTCTTCGGCCGCCCCTCATCTGTTGTTTTTTTTCGGCAAAATTATCCACACCCACCGCCGTGCTATGCATTCTGGGATATGTTGGGCCACGAAGTCTTCACCGCCACGTCCTTAAAATTCAGGGAAATGAAGGACGCATTTGAGGGCCGCATTTCGAGCAGCCTTTGAATTGGGACAGCCTTCGTTGCGTCAATGTGACGTAATCGGCCTTACAATGCGGCCTTTAAGGCTGCAGACCCTGAATCGGGATACAGCCTCTGTGTTTCATTCAGTCTGTGTCATGTCGTCTGTGTTCCCACCTCCATGTTTTCATGGTCAGTCTTTGCAGTTATCACCATAGTCTCTGAGTCTTCTTAGTTTGTCACAGTACTAGTTTTCCCAGTTTAGTTATAGTCTAGTTTAGTCACGCTATCCCTGCTTTGTTTGTTCACTTTGTCTTCAGCCATAATAAAGGCTCGCTTTCTGTTAAGTTCACTCCCGTGTACGCACCTGGGTCCATCACACACACCACCACATTAGGGGTGCAACGATATTGAACCGTTCGATACAGTGCTTTCGGTTCGGTACGCATATGTATCGAACAATACAAAATTTGTAATTTATTTTATCAACTTTCCTTCTGACGATGCTGTCTGTGTTGAGCGCTCAGTGGATCTGCGTTCGACTACTCCGCCTAGGCTGCACTGTCGAGCGCAGATCCACTGAGCATTCAACACAGACAGCATCGTCAGAAGGAAGAGCGCAGGGCAAGCTAGCAGACAGAAGTTAAGCTCTCCTTGTAACATGGCAAATTGAACCTCCCCCACCCTCATTCAGATCTGGCCTTTGGAACTATTTTGGTTTTCATGTGACGTATGACCCTGAAGGTAAGCGCTTCATGGACTAAAGTAAAACAGTATGTTGGATGTGCCACGCAATGCTCAATTACATGGGTGGGAACTAGTGTGTTAGCGCAGTTAGCTCGTTAACTTGTTAGCCGTCTAGCCCCACGCGGGGTGATCAGGGGTAGCTCGTTAACGGATATTTGCCGTGTTGTGGCGTTAACGTCATTTCAACGAGATTAACGCTGACAGCACTAGTGGGAACACAACGAATATGACTGCACATTTACGCTGACATCATCCTAGTGCAAAGACAAGTGGAAGCAGACAAAAACAACAAGCATGCTACAAACTTTACCCGAGTCATTTAGACAGCCGTTAGCACAGGATTCTCCTTATGGGGACCTGATATGTTTAATATTGTGGCGAGCTCAGACAAGGAGGAGACGGAGGTGTCGTTTGGTCTTGCTTCCCGTGAGCTAACCGGGGAGCACAGCCGTTTATTGACATCTGCAGAAGAACACTGCCGCTAGCTAACTGCTCAGCGCGGCAACCGCACAGCAACAACAACAACACACAGGGCGCCCTCTGACCCCGGAAGGACACACCGTCGCAGCGAGAGGGCGTCACCCGTCACTATGGCAACATAAACAAAACATAACTGTACAAACAGAACCCCGAACAGCCCTGACCCGCTACAATGTGCTGCTGAGAATATAGCCCAGAAGAAGCGTATAGTATAGCTTTTATTTTGGAAAGAGCCATTTCTCTGTAATAAACTCTCTTTTCCAAAGATGAGTGATTCCTCAATCAGATACAGGGCTCGCAAAATCGCCTGCCCAACGTCCCGGGGCTAGCGATTTTTTCAGTGGGGCTACCAAAATCTATCTCTTCCCTGCCCGTCGGGCTATTGTACGAAAAATATATGTCAATGCTTTTGCATTCTTTCGGAAATGTAGCTGGGTAATTATGTCATTGGCATCGGTGAGCCACTGTCAATATGTGACATATTGAAATCGCGTTTGAATTTGCGCTTGTTTTTTTGCTTTCACTTTGCAATGCACGAACTGTGTATAGAGAGCGACAGCACTGATCTGTGAGTGATGATAATTTGCGCACCAATTCCTCTGACATCGTCTTATTAATCGTTAGCTTACTATGCAAACATGACAAGTGAAATCTCCCGCAGCTTAAACATGTGAGAGGTTGATCGCGCAGAGAATCGCTGAGCGGTGTGTGTGTGTGTGTGTGTGTGTGTGTGTGTGTGTGTGTGTGTGTGTGTGTGTGTGTGTGTGTGTGTGTGTAAAAGCAGCAGGATATATATTTTAGTTCTGCTCAGCCAAATAAGACAGGTCAGGGTGAAGAAGTGACAGCCAAAGAAAAGCTTACCACAAAACGGAGAAGTTATGACAAATCAGACTATAAGGCAAAAAGAAAGTGCAGCTTTATGGTTTCATGGACAAAAGAATTTCTGTGGCTGCAATATGACGAGCTAAATAACCAGGGCTGCACATTAGTGGTCCGCAGGTGCGCATTCGCTGTCAAAAAAAAAAAAAAACGCGCACAAGATATGAAGTTGCAACGCGTGTTTGCATACATAAGATTTTCTGGAGGAGGACAGACATTTGTTTAGAACTCTTAAAGATGTCGAAGAAGCTCCTTTAAGCAATTACTTTGGTGTTCCTCCACCTCCAAACAAATGTCAGAAGGAGTCCGAACCACAAAAGAAGCGCGTATTCTCGGAAAAGTGGTTGCAGGAGGTGAGCTGGCTTCAAACAAATGATGAACGCACAGAGATGTGGTGCAGAATGTGCCGTGAAAATCCCACTCTAGTGGACAAAAACAGCTTTTTATATGGACGCAAACGCGCGCTGCAATTTCTTATCTGGTGCGTCTTTTATTTTGACAGCGAATGCGCACATGTGGACCACTTATGTGCACCCGTGTAAATAACATAATGTTCTGCCGGGTGTGTTGTTGGATTTCTCTCGATTTCTGAGTCGACAAGTGCCTTTGTTACTGGGACCAGTCATTTTAAGAAAGGCCCCCATTAGAACCCATGAGAAATGCAAGAAATGCATTATTGCTCAGTCTGCAATATCTTTCCCAGAACAAACACCAATTGCAAATAACATACTAAAAATAAACCTGAAAAATCTGTTTAGAACAGCTACTATGTTGCAAAGAGTGAACTACCACTGGCACAATTTAGCAGTCTTTGCAAACTTCAAAAAGCAAACGGCCTCGATCTTGGTTCCACTTGTCTCTTACCCGTGACTTCAGTGGAAATTTCAAATTCAGGCTCTGACACAGACTGATTCATGTCCTACACAGTTCTTACAAGTTCATAGAAATTTCTGTTCAATTAGAACCAAGTATTTGAGTTGATGATTGTCATTTTTATACAATGTTGTAATTTGTTTTTCAACAATTTTTTGATTAATGTTTTGTTTCCTTTACAATATTATACTTTAATGTATAATATTGTAAAGGAGACAAAACATCAATCAAAAAAATTGCTCTCTTTTTTATTCGGGCTGCTTAAATTTATTTTGGGCTACCAAAAACTGAAGAGTCCCTGCCCGAAGGGCTACCAGGGATTTTGAAATTTTGCGAGCCCTGAGATATATTTATTTTTTTAATTACTTTTGTTTCAGCAACATTAAATTTAAAAGCTGTACTTTTGAGTTAAAATATATATTTATAATTTTAATAAATGACAAATTAAAAAGGCATGAACATTTGTTTTGTATCGAAAAAATATCGAACCGAACCGTGAATTTTGTGTATCGTTGCACCCCTACACCACATGGCCTGTCTCCGCAGACCGTGACAAGTTCATTCTAAACATCTGGTGTTTACAGGCAGAACGACTCGTTCTCTGTTATTCTCTTTAAAAACTGGTCACTCTTTGAATCCTAGAACTACAACATGAATCCTACAGACCTTATAAATGCTTGTATGACTGCCATATCTTATTATATCTTATATATCTCATCTACAAATGAGTTTAGTCCACAGAAAATGCAGCGTCGTCCGCAGCAGCCATGTAGTCACGTACTGTACAGACTGCATTTGGCTTATTGCTCCACTTTGTCCTTCTTAGGACACTTTCCAAGACTACCAGGAGATGTTTGTCCAGTTTGGCTACGTGGTGCTCTTCTCCTCTGCCTTTCCTCTGGCTGCCATGTGCGCTCTCATCAACAACATCATTGAGATCCGCAGTGATGCCTTTAAGCTCTGCACCGGCCTGCAGAGGCCCTTTGGAGTCCGTGTGGAGAGCATCGGCCAGTGGCAGGTAAGAAATGCACTGTGTGAACATGGGGAGCTGACTAACACACAAACGGCATTACTGTTAACAAACCAATCAAGTTCATCAGTAATCAGAGTCTGGCTGAACTTGATTTAAGAGCAAAGCACAAAGTCAGAAAAAAATGGAAAGCTTTTATTTTCCCGTTCACAGACTGCGATGGAAGCCATGGGCCTGATTGCCATCATAGTGAACTGCTACCTGATTGGTCAGTGTGGTCAGCTACAGCGTCTCTTTCCATGGCTCAGCCCTGAGATGGCCATCATCTCCATCGTCATCCTCGAGGTACCGCAGCTACTTCCTGCTCAGTCTGAAACACAGCGGCGCTCTTTCAGTCTTTTCCCGTCACACAGTTGTCCTACCTGTAAAGACTGGGACGGACATTTAACAGAACATTTACTCAAACCACTTCATCAGTCGGTAAACTGTTTAACACAGATTTCACTTTCATGACACGTAATGAAGTAGAAGCCCAGGAAATAGTTTACTAATAGGAAGATGAGATTGGCGGCCAGTCATGACATCAAACCAGTTTTAACTCTCCAAACGCGTGAACAAAGGAACTGAAAGATAAGATAAGATAAGATAGAACTTTATTAATCCCTCGGGTGGGTTCCTCTGGGAAATTCGACTTCCAAAAAAAGCACAGCAACGACCGAAGTTACAGTTACAGAACTGTTATATATATATATATATACACACACACACACACACACACACACACACACACACACACACACACACACACACACACACACACACACACACACACACACACACACACACATATATAAATACAGAGACAAATATAAATAAAATATACAAAGGGGATAAATAGAATAAATAGGAATAAAAAATAAAAATACAAGTGAATTGCACATTTCAAGTATTGAGTCTATTGCACTGTTGACTATTTACAAAAAGTATTGCACAAGGTATTGTACAGTGAGGTGCAGAGGCACTACACATTAGTTGTTCCCCCCTCCTTTGTCCTCCTGTCTCCCCTCCCTCTCCCCTCCAGAGAGGAGTTAAACAGTCTGATGGCGTGTGGGACAAAGGAGTTTTTAAGTCTGTTAGTTCTTGTCTTGGGGAGAAGCAACCTGTCACTGAACAGACTCTTCTGATTGTTTATGGCCGTGTGCAGAGGATGCCCAGCATTGTTCATAATGTCCAGCAGTTTCTTTAATGTCCTTTTCTCTGCCACTGTCACCAGAGTGTCCAGCTTCATGCCGACCACAGAGCTAGCCCTCCTGATCAGTTTCTCCAGCCTGAAACCGTCTGTGCACAACGCTGCTGCTACAGCTTGTCACATATTTAGAAACAGGCTGTGCTTCACTGTGCCGGCCGTCTGCATCCAGAGGGGTCAACAGCCTGCAGCTCTGTGCTGGCCTGATAAAGAAGTTTGAGCCCAAATGTTGCAAGAATGACCTCAAGTGACAAGTTGCTTAAAGAGGGCGTTTGAGGCACCGTGTCCTATTTACTGTATGTGAATTACTTTATAATTGTTTGACTTCACCTTCCTTGTTTTCCACCTCTCTGTCTGTTTGCAGCACTTTGCCATCCTGTTGAAATACATCATCCATGTGGCTATTCCCGACATTCCTACATGGGTCAAAGAGGAGATGGCTAAGCTGGATTACCAGCGCAGGGAGGCCTTTAAGGTGACTTCAGGGAGTTCGAAGAAGCCCTTTAAAGTCTCCCTCATTAACCTTATGATGCTACAGCACTGCAGTTGTTTCTTTTTGGAAATAAATGACTAAAGTTGCTTTGATATTGTAGCAAAATGACTGTTACTGTAAAGGTTGTCAGCTGTGCTGCACAACACAGGAAAAGAGATTAGCTTGTAGCTGCCCCGGGAGCACTAATGCAAGATTCTGACTGCAGTAAGGGCTTTTAGACAAGTCGCGCTGCGGTAGTGTAGTAGTTGACTACTGCTGATTCTTTATGAATGCATTGTGAGAACGTTTCCCTTCCTCTGCAGAAGCACGAGCGGCAGGCGCAGCAGCATTACCAGCAGCTGCAGAGGAGGAAGAGGGAGGAGGAGGAGAGGCAAAGGCAGGCAGAGCACATGGCTCGCAGGGAGAGGGAGCGGGACGACAGCAAAGGCGACGTTTCGGGGGATCACCACCACGACAAAGGTCACGGCAGCAAATCACGTTCTGGGGGTGGAGGCGGAGGAGGGAGCGGCGGGTCGGACAAGCCCAAGAGGCCCAGCTCCCTGTTGGCCAATAATAATGTGATGAAGCTGAAGCAGATCATCCCGCTGCAGAGCAAGTTCTCCTCGGGTGGCGCCCGCTCCCCACAGTCACCCACGGGCAGCGAGCCAAAACTGCCCGGCTTCTTGAGCTTCAAATTCCTCAAGTCGCCTGAGAATAAGAGGGAAGGTGCTGCGGCTTCTGCGGCCGCCGGCACCACATCTGCCAGCGCCATGGCGACAGCGGCGCCGTCATCATCGTCATTATCAGGTAGCAGCTCTCAGGAGCGTTCTCAGTCACCCAATAAAGCCTTCAACCCCGGGAAATTGTTTAACTTTGGGAAATCCGAGGGAGGGACTTCCACGAACGGAGCTCCGCTGCCCAGGTCAGGAGAGGGGTCATCATCGCTGACGACAGAAAGACAGCCTTCCCGGTCTGACTTGAATGGCGTTCCGGACGAGATCCCCTCACCCGGAGGGGAAGGCGCAGAGAACGGACATTCATCAGACTTGGACGCGGCTGGTTTTAAAATCTAGAAAACGACGACAAAAAAAGCGCAACTTGTCTTTGGTTCCATCTCACCTGAACAGGTGACGTGTTTACTGTGAGGAAGGCCTGACCTGCCCTCTGTGCTGTCACAGGCCGGTGCAGGAGAGCAGAAGCTGATGAGGCGAGACTTGTTCTGGTTTGCTTTTTCTGCTGCGAGACAAAAAAAATAAAATAGAGAAAGAAACAAAAAAAACAGGCTTTGTAAGAAAGACGAAAGCCCTTCTATCATGACCGAACACACACACACACACACACACACACACACACACACACACACACACACACACACACACACACACAAATATTCAAATTCTTCCTTGTCTGCAATACATAAAGAAATGCATGAGCTGCGTTTCTAATATTTTTACGCCTTTAAAGCAGAGCTTTGTTTCCTGATTTCTTCTTGTCAGAAATTGTAAACATCTCGGTGGCTTCACACCAACAGTCTGTCGTGGAGGGGAGGAGTTTAAGGGAAAAAAAAGCTTACATGGCGGTACGAACGGATTAGAGATTGTACATCAGATAATTCCTGAGTGTTTTTTAGCTGTCACCACACAAGCGATCGTTAGAAATCGGTCTCATTTTTAAACTGCGACGAGTTGTTGGGCCCTTCGCTTTCGTGCTGAAGCTGAAGAGTGGAAAAGCAATATGAGTCAGTGTTTTTGTTTTTTTATTAAGTGTCAATCATCGCATAAGCCCCTCCTTAACAGTCGCCCCTGATGTATCACCAGCTTTATTTTCAAAGCAGAGGTGAGGTCTGAGCTTTGCAGAACCCGGTTTGCTCCAATAGAAAGCGGCGAGCTTAGTAAGTCGTAAAAATCACAGTATTTTGGAAGAGCGAGCGGTTTTCGAGGAAAAGGAGCAGAGATGCCCGTTGCATGCTGTTCTCCATCCGAGTCCGTAGAGCGCCTTGTAAACACAGATGGTGCCTCATGCCACAAACTCCAGCTAGACTTGGCAAACGAGCACAGAGTTAAAGAAGTAACATTTGCACTAAAGCCTGACGCCCTGCATAGAAACCACCTCGGCACAGAGGGCCCACACCAGCCTGCCTCATCATTATGCAAAAAATGCATTTCTGTTCATTTCCCCCTTTCACATGGTGCATGCAGTCGGCAGCAACGAGCTTTCAAAATATTCACGTTTTCTTTTCTTCTTGAACAGCTGTTTTTATTGGCAGAAGATGGAAATTCCCTTTTTTTTAACCAGTGCAGAACTTTTCAGATTATGCTGTTAACCCAAGACGTACAGTACTCTATAAAGGTTTTAGGCACTAAAATATGTGAGAATACTTTGAAAGATGTCAGTTTACCTGACAGGAGTTCGGTAAATAGAAAAACCCTACATTAGTGGGAGCTTCATTTGACTACACAGTCGCTCAGTCATTATGAGATCTTACCCAGAATCCTTCTCTGGAGTCGGGCTGTGTCTCTCTTCATGCATTTACTGGCTCACTTGATGATGTCACCACAGAGCTTCTGCAGGGACCAATGCATGCGTTGCAGGACTCCCTTTTCCCACTGAAGATACATTTTAGGTCATCGTCATTTTTCAAAAAGCAGGATGGCATCATGTGATTTACAAAAACATACAAACATCTTAGAGTACCTAAAACTTTTTCACAGTACTGTACTTTGCATATTGTTTGCATGATCCATGTATTTTCAATGAGCCCAGCATCTACCCTTAGCTGGTATTTCACTTCTGCGGGGTCTCCAGAAGGTGGCGCTGGTTATTTAGTCACCACAGGCAGCAAAATTAAAGCAGTCTGACAAGTTTATGATGATATGAGACACAGAGAGGATTCAGAAGCCGCCGCACTGCCGAGATACGGAAACATTAACTATGCATTTCCACACGTTCACCTCCGGCGAGGATTTGGGCAATAACACAGCGTTGAAGTTGACGTGTAGTACTAAAGCTCGACACTAACCCAACCTCAAACCCCAACTCCAGCGCATCATCCTCATCCACTCTATGCATTTTCTTTCCCTTTATGTTTTAGTGTCAGCTCTCTCAGACCGCCTGTTTCCTATTTAATGTTAAGAACCTGCCCCGACCTGCATCGGCTTAACAGGTTTTTGTATTCTGTTACAGCTTTAATGTGTTAGTTTTAGAAGTCTGGTCCATTTTTCGCTCACACGCCTGCAGAAGAGACGAAAAATGTTCTTTCCGGGAGGCAAAAAGTTCTTACTGACATCAAATGCAATACCGAAATAGTCTGTGCAGTCATGTTATCATTTTTAGGAATATTTGGAAGGTACTGTTCATTATAAATGTAAATGGAGAAGGCCGAGGCTAAGAGAAACGTGACATCATCAGGGTGTGATCTTAAGAGCAGCAGAGCGAGACGGTGACGACGTAGCTGAGCACAGTCTCATTAAAAACCCTTGATATTCTTGCAGCATCAGGATTTCTGGGATAAGTGGCTTCATGGTGCGTAAGAGTCCATCGTTTGAAAAAGTCCCATAGAGAAGCAGAACTGGTGCGCTGAATAGCTCCGCCGATGCCGAGCGAGGTCACTTCCATGTGTGCATTCCCACCTTATTCAGGTAAAGCTGAAGAGCATCACAACAGACATCGGCTTGTTACTTTTTTCGTTTTTGCAGTGAAACATGTTCTGCGACGGAGATCTGTAACGTTTGGAGGAACGGCAGCGTCACGGCGCAGGCATCGCCTGCATCAGGACACAAGCTCGGACTCGTTATCAGAACAGCTTCTTTGAAAAGTTCGGACATCGTCTGTCTCATTCGGAATAAGCAGGAAAGGACTGAATGGACGTATTAATGTTTGTGTTTCAGAGTGGATGTGAACAGGCGAGACTCACCGCAGCTACATTACAGCCCGACCCGAGCCTCAAAGACGAGACATTTTCATGGAAGCCTCACTTACACAACATCATACGCTCTTCCAATGTACCACTGTACAAAAAAGATCTTTTAAAGAAAAATACTGGGGAATGGGATTATTTATTTCTTTTAATTTATTTTGTCATATTTTTGTAAGACCTGACAAATAGTTAATAAAACTATTTCAAATGCATCCCATGTGTTGTGAACTGCTTCTTTACATTTTTGAAGTACCACAAACCAAAAGTGTTTTAATCCAGTTTTATTTCAGCAAAGCTAAAAAGAACATCTGATCTAACACATGTGGGGCAAGGCTTCGGGTGGTGTAGAACAGTCTGAGCAGAAGCATAATGAGGTTTTTATACTTGAAATAACAAGACGGGGTATTTACAGTGTAGATATGAAGATGACTGACCGCACCGTCGACCCACAAAACAGGAAAGAGAGGAGGTTACGTCGTGACTCAGCCGGGGAGTGATAAGAACGATTTTTTTAAAGGACAGAAAAAGAAAAGCTTTTTTTTGGGTGCATGGACACCAATACAAACTGAATCTCATACAAGGAACAAGGCAGGATGGCAGCTGCACTTTGCTGTGCATGCTTATTGTGCATTCTATGGCTGAAAGTATAATACTCTAAACGCTCACAGCAGCCAGCTCTCCATCGAGAAGGGAGAAAAATAAAATAAAAACCATCTGGAGCTGTCACAAAGATGAGACGAGCAGTAACGCTGACCCGGGCCCTGAGCTGGATCCGAGTCTTAAGGCCTCTCGGCTAATACCTTCCACACAAAAATCCCCCCCCAAACACTTTATTTCTGGTCCAGGATTATAACATCCAGCCACTGAAACAGTAACATGCAAGGCAAGATAACATCCACTGGACACTGGGGCTCTTCTCTACTTTATTCTGTAGTCTTTTACAAAAAGGCAGACACACAGATACTAAATCGGATAAGCTACTGTAACTATTTACACACGTTATGCATTCTTTTCCCTTTCCCACACGTTACTATAGACATTTCTCTTTAGTGTCTGTGCTGTTGCCAAAGTTGCGCGACTAAAAATGAAATCTCACATTTCTGTATTTTCCTATTAAGACGTAACAGCTCTTTCTTTTTCTTCACATCTTTCGGTGAAAGATCTGCTAAAACTTAAAGAGAGAGAATCCCCTTCTTACTCGCCTCGATCAGCCAGAGGGAGGTGCTAGACGTGACGCTGCTTCTCAGCCACGCCGACACAACATTAATCCTACAAGCACGAGTCCCAGGATAGAACACAGATATTAATATATTCACCATAAAACAAACAAAAGAAGCCACACGTTTAAAAAGGTGGGGGTCCGGAAGAGTCGCTTCTACTTTGTGCTGTTCTTCACAGTGCATTCTTGGTTCTGTCGATTCAAACAGTGTGGAAAAGAAGTCGCAATGCCCCCGTGTGGTTGCAGAGTGGGCAGTGAAACTGAGATGGTGGGCACTGTGGCTGGCAGGAAGCTCATTGCCATTTACAAACAACAACAAAAACATCATAAAATAAAATTAAAACAGTAACAAAATACTCACAAATCAGAACAGACTGTCCGGACGACAGAGAGGCTACACGAGTCTTGTACCAGTTACATTTTTAAGAGTAGTGTCTGACATTTTCTGTCCAGTCCGTCTCATCTTAATCCTACCATCCACTCGCAGTCCGCACTCACAGCTCAGCATGCACACAAACATATACATGTGTACTGGCCCACATGGGGAAGAGCCAACACAATCAAAACACCAGTAATGATTTCGCCTCCACGACTTGAGATCATTTCTACCAACGTTATTTTCATACACTGTAAATGGCGGCTTTGTGAGTGGGAATTTCCTGCAATTCTCTCTGGAGTGACTTAACTTCATGCCAGGAAAGACATCCTGCTCTAGTCCAGGAAAAACCAGGAAGTCTGCATGCAGGAGGGATTATCCTATGGTTTTGCTTATATTGGCTATACCCTATTGATGCAAACACACATGTATACCCACCCACACACACACACACACACACACACACGACGCGCACTTATGAGTCCTCGTTCATCTCTTGGCTATCTGTCCTGGCGATCTTCCTCGGGGGCGCCGGGCTGTCACCCTCAGCTTGTTCCTGTTCCCTTTTCTTTGCTGCATTCTGTTTGACACAGGATTACACAGGAATCAGCAAAATCACAGCCTCGCTCTCTTTCAACACGTCAGTGACAGAAGCACAGATGAACAGTTGCTTCATAGCACGTGATTATTTGAGACATAATAAAGACTCCTTACAAAGACTTTTGAATTTCAGGAGTGGGACCGCAGCTCATACTCGGCCCTGCCAATTCCATCAATATATTTCCCTTCCTACATTATACACAGCATTTATTGAGGTTCTTGCATTAGTACCTGTTGCCACTCTTTACTGAGGCCTTCCCCAAACTGCAGTTTAAAATCTAAATCTTTATTTCATCTGCCATTCTCTTTCAAGAAATACTGTCAACTCTTAGCCCTAACCCTAGTTGAGGATGTGGTCTCTGCCAAATGAGAGAAATGAAAGAACTGCACACGCTCACCTTTTTGTCCCACTGCTGGTGGAGGTAACGCAGGAGAATGTTGGTTTTTTCTGTAACAATGACTGTAAACAAACACAGGCAAGATGTTTTACATACAAAACACATTACACAGGGTGCTAGTTTAGCCACAGTTAGTAAGCATTTGAAAACATCACCACAGCAGTTTTACAGTTTCAACTGTACTTACTCTGTTCAGAGGGGTATTCGCGTGTTGGTAGGTACACGGAGGGCCTGCGGTTCTATACGAGAGATCAGAAAGAGGCTGTGAATTAGAGCTGTGCCTTCTAGACATGAACAAACCTTTAAAGAACTGCATCAAGTGATTTTAAAGGCTACTTACAGATGCTTTACAAACTGAATCTGCATGAAACCTGCTGAAGTTGCTCTTGTTGTAGACAGGAAGTCCTTTCAAGAAATCAGCCTGTGGAAAGAAGGTGAGGTGACCGTTAGACTCTGCAGCTCTCATTTAATTTGTCTTTCATCTTCAACTTCATACATCCAAAGATCGCAAGTCTGAAATCATCTGACTTTCAGCAGTCAGACTGCTGTAGTTTACTCGTGTCGGCTGACAGCAACAGTGTAAATCATCACCACCGACATGAGCGTAGGTGTGCTCCTCTTAATGCAGATGCTGCTGAGCAGGTGACAGGTCCCTGCAGATGACTGGATACAGCATTCAGGGCGTTACCTCATCTTTCACGACAACAAACCTGCCGCCCTTCGACGTCGCCATTAACCTTCAAAGTGGATGCAATATCGCACAGTGTCCATCAAGAGGTTTCAAATGGGCAGGATAGAGCTGAGCAGCTCAGAGCACAAATCGATGCCGGCTTGGCCTTGAATACCAACAGGAGGAGCAGGTGTGGCTAGCAGCTAGCCGGTAGAATCAGTTAGCTGGCTTACAATTACTGTATGCCTTATAACACCAGCTATACAGCTTAAACCACAGTAATAAACATGGGGTATGCGAACTACCTTCTCCATGATGGTGGCAGAAACGTCCAACTGCCAAACGCCGACTTGTGGACTTGGTGTGTGTTGTTCTGGTCGTGATGGCCGCGCTAGCTTACAGGCTAGGAAACCGAGACCGCTGTCCTACGTCCTTTTCGAAAGCAAAAATCACCGTCCTCAAACACAAGTTGCTGTTTCCATTTTACTTCCCAGTGACTGTGGAAAAAATGACACTACGCGCATAAAAAAGCCAAGACACCAAAACGCTCAGTACACGAGTTCGCAAAGCTACTTACACAGGACTTCTTCAGCTAGCATGATGGCACCGACGCTTTTCTAGGCCACGCCCCAAGTAGCGCCTATTGGCTTATTCTTACCCCCACCTGGTAGTAGCTTGACCGGACAACCAATTGTTAAAAACAACACAATTTAGCCCCTCCCTAAACCATTGACCAGGCAATCTGCTCTCACTCATTGAGTTTCATTATGAAAACCATCAGCCACTATTGATCCGAGCTAGAGTCCAAGATTGATGTCATCATGTGGGCGCACGTATCTCCTGCACGCGCCAATGTTTATTAGTGTCTGCAGTAAAGGCTTCAGGAAACTGAAGGACTATTTAATTCTTTTGACTTTTGTTGTAAGTTTACACCAAGTTGAAAACTTCAGATTGAAAGGTGAGAAATTGAAAACTAGGGATAAAAAAGGGTTTTCATAACACAAAGTCATTCAGGTGTTTTTGGTATTTTAAATCCTTTCAGATCTGAGTGTAGCGGAAAATGTATCTTTGTATCATAAGAAATATCTAATTTATGATGGGTGCACAGCAATCACTGAAATCAAAGATCCACAATATCTTTATTCTTGTCATACAAAATCACACAACAGTCAAGCAAATGCAATAAACAGATAATAAATATACAGGACTGAGCAACATTAACATTAAGAATATAATGAATTATTTTAAAGACTGCATGTCAGTATACTGTGTCTACACCCAGACTCTTCTAATAAGGTGTTGTTAGGATCAGCCAGAATAAACTGGGCCCTCTAGCCTTATACAGGTGACGAAGGCCATTTTGCTGCACACTCTGACTATACACGCAGTCTCTTAGTCTGCTTCTTAGGTTCACTGACTTGTACCTGCACACAAAAGAGAAAGTCAGAATGGATTCAATCAAACAGGAATCCATATGAGTAAAGAGGGCAGGAGTATTTACTTTGTCCAGGAGATGAGATTTAAATCACATGATGGTAAGGGCTTAAGAAGCACAGTTGAAGAGTCACAGTACTGTGCTCTTTATTTTAAACAGTGCTCTTGCGTAACATCATAGACTTTAAAGGAGGAAACCTGGTCTTGTTAGGAGAGACGGCATCCATCCCACTTTGGATGGAGCAGCTCTCATTTCTAGAAATATGGACAAATTTATTAAACCCCCCAAAATATGACTATCCAGAGTTGGGACCAGGAAGCAGAGTTGCAGTCTTACACACCTCTCTGCAGCTTCTCTCCTCCTGCTACCCCCCCCCCCAAAAAACCCATCTCCATAGAGACTGTGTCAGCTCCCAAACAGACAAAAAACAAACTAAAAACCATCAACAAACAACTTAAACATAAACAATTACAAAGAAAGAACAATACAGTATCCACATCTGAACCAAAGAGTAAAACAGTGAAATGTGGATTATTAAATATTAGGTCTCTCTCCTCCAAGTCTCTGTTAGTACATGACTTAATAATTGATCAACAAATCGATTTACTCTGCCTTACAGAAACCTGGTTGCAGCAGGATGATTATGTTAGTTTAAATGAATCAACACCCCCGAGTCATTCTAACTACCAGAAATCTCGAAGCACAGGCCGAGGGGGCGGTGTGGCAGCAATTTTTCACACCAGCCTATTAATCAACCAAAGACCCAGACAGACTTTTAATTCATTTGAAAGCCTGATGCTTAGCCTCGTCCACCCCAGCTGTAAAACTCAGAAACCAGTCTTACTTGTTATCATCTATCGTCCACCTGGGCCTTACACAGAGTTTCTGTCTGATTTCTCAGACTTTATATCTAATTTAGTTCTGAGCTCAGATAAAATAATTATTGTGGGTGATTTTAACATCCATGTAGATGCTAAGAATGACAGCCTCAACATGGCATTTAATCTGTTATTAGACTCAATTGGTTTCTGTCAAAATGTAAAAGAACCCACCCACCACTTTAATCACACTCTAGATCTTGTTTTAACATATGGCATAGAAACTGAACATTTAACAGTGTTTCCTGAAAACCCTCTCCTGTCTGATCATTTCCTGATAACATTTACATTTACAATAATTGATTACACCGCGGTGGAGAGTAGACTTTATCACAGTAGATGTCTTTCTGAAAGCGCTGTAACTAAGTTTAAGAATATAATCCACCCACTGTTATCATCTTCAATGCCCTGTACCAACACAGAGCAGAGCAGCTACCTGAACGCTACTCCAACAGAGGTCGATCATCTTGTTAATAATTTTACCTCCTCACTACGTACGACTCTGGATACTGTAGCTCCTGTGAAAACTAAGGTCTCTAATCAGAAGTACCTGACTCCGTGGTATAATTCTCAAACACGTAGCCTAAAGCAGATGACTCGTAATCTGGAGAGGAAATGGCGTGTCACAAATTTAGAGGATCATCATTTAGCCTGGAGAAATAGTTTGTTGCTTTATAAGAAAGCCCTCCGCAAAGCCAGAACATCTTACTATTCATCACTGATTGAAGAAAATAAGAACAACCCCAGGTTTCTCTTCAGCTCTGTAGCCAGGCTGACAAACAGTCAGAGCTCTGTTGAGCCAACCATCCCTTTAACGTTAACTAGTAATGACTTCATGAACTTCTTCACAAATAAAATTTTTATCATTATAGAAAAAATGACCAATAATCATCCCACAGATGTAATATCATCTACAGCTACTCTTAGTACCATTGATGTTAAGTTAGACTCTTTTTCTCTAATTGATCTTTCTGAGTTAACTTCAATAATTACTTCCTCCAAACCATCAACGTGTCTTTTAGACCCCATTCCTACAAAATGCTCAAAGAAGTCCTGCCATTAATTAATGCTTCGATCTTAAATACGATCAACCTATCTCTAATGATCGGCTATGTACCACAGGCCTTCAAGCTGGCTGTAGTTAAACCTTTACTCAAAAAGCATCTCTAGACCCAGCAGTCTTAGCTAATTATAGGCCAATCTCCAACCTTCCTTTTGTAGCGAGTAAAAGCCACCGAATAACCGCTAAGGGCCTCTATACTACTTGTGCAAACTTTCAGGCCCAAAGCTCTCACAGGAACGAGCCCAGAATAAACGGGACAAGAGGGTCAATATCAGTCAGATATGTTAAAATTTATTATTTTAAAAGAACACAAAGGGTTTGCAAAAGGCCTAAAACATCGAAATGGGAAAGGTCACTAACGACCACAAGATAGTCTTGGTGCAACCTGCCAGCAATGCAGCCATCACCTGAGGGCTTGCGTTACCCCGGTGGTCCCAGATGCTCGTTGCTTTAAAAGAAACAAATCCACCCCAAATAAATACGAGCCCAACAGAACACTTATCGCATGCACTAAGTGTTTTAGTTCAGGCAATAATCGGTGGCACTAAAATCACTCTTAATAAAACTTATTCACTGCAAATCCACACGGAGCACCTCTAAAAAGACCTACTTCCCCTAAGGTAAGAGCCCAGCTCAGGGATTGCACATTGCCCAACTAATATTGCACCAGCCCAGTAGAAATAAAAACAAACCCGGCATAAAAAACAGTTTTAAAAGGTGACCCTACCAAAACCAAAAACGCAACAAAAAGGAGGAAAAAACAGTGACAAATTCACATGTGCAGCCTGCCCTGCAGCAGACAACTGTGTTTGCTGCACACCTGGCTTATCTTGGCTTATCTTCTAAAATCACTTCTCGAACCTCTGCTGTAGAGGTTTAAAACAACAGTTTGTGTAGCAGACAATTAAAACTTCTCAGGCTCTTCACCTACTCACACAACCATTGTTCACAGCCGCTTGTCAGTGGAAATCAAGAACACCTGCTGCTACTTCCTCTTTTATACCCTCCATTGGGTCCCCTGGGTCCTAAAGCCTTCCCCATTACACTTTCATATCAGAATCAGAATCAGAATACTTTATTAATCCCGTGGGAAATTAGGTTATCAAACATCCTTGAAAGAGTAGTTGTCAAACAGCTAACAGATCATCTGCAGAGGTTTATTTGAAGAGTTTCAGTCAGGTTTCAGAGCTCATCACAGCACAGAAACAGCTTTAGTGAAGGTTACAAATGATCTTCTTATGGCCTCTGACAGTGGACTCATCTCTGTGCTTGTCCTGCTAGACCTCAGTGCAGCGTTCGATACTGTCGACCATAATATCCTATTAGAGCGATTAGAACATGCTGTAGGTATTACAGGTACTGTGCTGCAGTGGTTTGTATCATATCTATCTAATAGACTCCAGTTTGTGCATGTAAATGGAGAGTCCTCTTCACACACTGAGGTTAATTATGGAGTTCCACAGGGTTCAGTGCTAGGACCAATTCTGTTTACATTATACATGCTTCCCTTAGGCAGCATCATTAGAAGACATAGCATACATTTACACTGCTATGCAGATGACACCCAGCTCTATCTGTCCATGAAGCCAGATAACACACACCAATGAGTTAAACTGCAGGAATGTCTTAAAGACATAAAGACCTGGATGGCCGCTAACTTTCTGCTTCTTAATTCAGATCAAACTGAGGTTATTGTACTCGGCCCTGAAAAGCCTAGAAATATGGTATCTAAGCAGATTCTTACTCTGGATGGCATTACCTTGGCCTCCAGTAACACTGTGAGGAACCTTGGAGTCATGTTTGACCAGGACATGTCCTTCAACGCACATATTAAACAAATATGTAAGACTGCTTTCTTCCATGTGTGCAACATCTCTAAAGTTAGAAATATCCTGTCTCAGAGTGACGCTGAAAAACTAGTTCATGCATTTATTACTTCCAGGCTGGACGACTGTAATTCATTATTATCAGGAAGTCCTAAAAACTCCCTGAAAAGTCTTCAGCTAATCCAAAATGCTGCAGCAAGAGTCCTGACAGGGACTAGAAAGAGAGAGCAGATTTCTCCTGTTTTGGCTTCCCTTCATTGGCTTCCTGTTAAATGCAGAATTGAATTCAAAATCCTGCTCCTCACATACAAGGTCTTAAATAATCAGGCCCCATCTTATCTTAATGACCTTGTAGTACCATATCACCCTATTAGAGCACTTCGCTCTCGCTCTGCAGGCCTACTTGTTGTTCCTAGAGTATTTAAAAGTAGAATGGGAGGCAGAGCCTTCAGTTTTCAGGCCCCTCTTCTGTGGAACCAGCTTCCAGTTTGGATTCAGGAGACAGACACTATCTCTACTTTCAAGATTAGGCTTCAAACTTTCCTTTTTGCTAAAGCATATAGTTAGGGCTGGACCAGGTGACCCTGAATCCTCCCTTAGTTATGCTGCAATAGGCATAGGCTGCCGGGGGATTCCCATGATGCATTGAGTTTTTCCTTTCCAGTCACCTTTCTCACTCACTATGTGTTAACAGACCTCTCTGCATTGAATCATATCTGTTATTAATCTCTGTCTCTCTTCCACAGCATGTCTTTTATCCTGTCTTCCTTCTCTCACCCCAACCGGTCGCAGCAGATGGCCCCGCCCCTCCCTGAGCCTGGTTCTGCCGGAGGTTTCTTCCTGTTAAAAGGGAGTTTTTCCTTCCCACTGTTGCCAAAGTGCTTGCTCATAGGGGGTCATATGATTGTTGGGTTTTTCTCTGAATCTATGAAGCGCCTTGAGGCGACTTTTGTTGTGATTTGGCGCTACATAAATAAAATTGAATTGAATTGAATTGAATTGAATTGAATTGAATTGACTTGAATTGAAAAGGAGATGTAAATTATAACCGTGCATGAGTGGATTTGCCAGTCCTTCCGGTTTCTCGTGGATTGCTGGGTTTTGGTTTCTGTATGTTCTCCCACCTCGCTGTCACCTGCCTCCTTGGACTCCTTACAAGTAGTTACATAGCAACAACAGCCATGGCAACTTACACAGCAGCTCTGTATGATGTAAAAGGACAATAAAATAAAATAAATTAAAAATAAAATCAAACATAAAAAAATGCTAAGATGGGGAGAATATTATTTGTGTATGACATCTGTTTTCACTGTAACTTAAGAAGATTTGTGCAAAAAACAAACAAACAAAAAAGCAAAATATCTGGATTTAAATGGGGCTTCTGGATAACAGGGACACTTAAATTATAACTGGCTGAGTGGCTTAGTTACATAGCAACAGCAGCCACGGGGCCTTATGATGCTGGAGGATAAATGCTAAGTAGATGGAGAGAGTATTCAGATTCACAAACTAACGTATTTAAGCTCTTTTAGATTACTGTTGTCTTGAAGGATGACTGTATAAATGAGTCTGAATTGAATTTAACTGAACTGAATGTTCTGTGCTTATGACTTCTCATTAACTGGAGGGGTCATCTGAAATGGTAAAATGCCCTGTATTTGTATTAGGGCTGCCACAAACGACTACCGATTAATCAGATCATCATCCATTGGACGTAAAAAGTACAGCTTATTGCACCGGCAGCATCTGCTCTTATATAACTATCATTAGCTTACAGCTTTAAGTGTTTAAGGTCTGTGCTAACTAAAAATAAAGACAAGATGATAGTTTATTAAAGTTTAATGAAATTTGCAGATTGTTTCGGTGAAGTTTAATAAACTCCTTGCTATCTAAAATATAACAGGACACAGGAGTAAATTCTCGAGCATCTCACACTTCTGATAATCAGCTGTCTGCTTGACGTTTATTCAGCTGTGTAAAAACTATAACTTTAATCTCAGCCAAACCGATTTACTCAGGAACAAATAAAACACTGAAAAAAGCCAAACAATAACATTTTAAGTTATCTAAGTGACTCATATATCATGTTTAACCTGAGTAGCGAAAGACGGCGGTGGGTTTGAAAACGATTTGCCGGGAGTCCGGTGTTCTCACCGGCTCTAGTGAGCCTAGCCCCCGGCTAACTATCGAGCTAGTGGGTAACAGACGTCTCCGAAAACGTCGGAGCGCTTTTGAAAATATGCGGTGTCTTGATAAACTGAGCAGATATTTGAGGTTTACACAGCTACATTCTCGCCTGAAAATATGTTAAACGTTTATTTTGTGACCCAGAAAGAACAATAAGAGTAATATTAAAACTAAGTAGCTGCCGCCATTGTTGGAATGGCGGCATTCATAGCTGGGCCGCGCTATGAATTCTGGGACAGAGCTACTTCTTCTTTGGTGTTTAACTGGCATCCTTGTACATGCAGTGCTGCCATCTTCTGTTTCAGTCCGTTATTACACTCTTAAATCCTGCTACTTATTCCTGCGTCTTTGGGGATCTTACAAAGCTTCAAACGACGCGTCGACTATTAAATCAGTCGTCGACGATTTTGATAGTCGACTAATCGTGGCAGCCCTAATTTGTATAGTGCTTTACTTTGTCCCTAAGGACCCCAAAGCGCTTTACACTACATTCAGTCATTCAGTCATCCACACATTCACACACTGGTGATGGCAGCTACATTGTAGCCACAGCCACCCTGGGGCGCACTGACAGAGGCGAGGCTGCCGGACACTGGCGCCCCCGGGCCCTCTGACCACCACCAGTAGGTTGCCTACAGGTGGTGGTCAGAGGGCACCGTTGCGGGTGAAGCGTCTTGCCCAAGGACACAACGACCGAGACTGCCCGGGGCTCGAACCGGCAGCCTTCCGATTACAAGACAAACTGCCAACTCTTGAGCCACGATCGCCCCTGTCATTGATATTCAAACCAAGACACTTTCAGAATTTGACCTTTCAAGTTAACCAGTGTAAAATCTAGCTTGCAAAATGCTTGGTGAGAATAGAATAGAATAGAATAGCCTTTATTGTCATTGTACAGAGTACAACGAAATTGGAGTGCCACTCCCTTGGTGCAAGTTTCAATAATAAATATAAATGTAAAATATAAAAAGTACAAAAAAAACAATCGTAAGTACTCAAACAATAGTATGTACAATATATACAGGATAGCAGCATTAATATGATGACAGTATGAATAGCAGCATAATATAATGACAGTGACGGTATGGTATAGGTTCAGTTGTTTTTGTGCTTATTTACTACGGTGATAGCTCTGGGAAAGAAGCTATCCCTGAATCTGTTTGTCCTGGTTTTATGTGACCTGTACCGTCGGCCTGACGGTAATAGTTCAAACAGTTGGTTGCTGGGGTGAGAGTGGTCCTTGATGATATTGCCAGCTCTGCTGAGGTACCGAGAGTTTGCAGTGACTTCCAGGCTGGGCAGAGAGCAGCCAGTGATCTTCTGGGCTGTGTTGATGACCCTCTGCAGTACTTTCCTGTCTGCAGCTGAGCACCCTGCATACCATGTTGTTATGCCGTACGTTAGGATGCTCTCTATGGTGGCTCTGTAAAATGTCACCAGCAGCCTCTCCTCCAGGTTGTTCCTCCTGAGCACTCTCAGAAAGTGGAGACGCTGCTGGGCCTTTTTTTTTTTTTTACCACCGCCGTGGTATTTGTAGTCCAGGAGAGGTCATCAGAGATCTGCACGCCCAGAAACCTCATGGAGTGTACCCTCTCCACACAGCTCCTGTGAATGTAAAGTGGGGCCGGGTCTGCTCTGCCCTTCCTGAAGTCCAAGATAAGTTCTTTAGTTTTCGTGGTGTTCAGTTGGAGGTTGTTAACTGAACACCACTCAGTCAGTCTGTTGACCTCATCTCTGTAGTCCGACTCATCCCCCCTTGAGATGAGTCCAACCACTGTGGTGTCATCCACGAAAAGTGAGTAAAGAGAGTTATTTAAAAGTGAGGTGAAGGAAGTATTATTAGAAGTGAGTGAAAGAATTCATGGTTTTGTTAAGCAAGGCTGTCTAAGAAATTGACCACATTTAAAGGGAAACTGTGGCTCAGCTAATTTGCTTTCCTGATCAACAAAAGAAGAGAGAGAGAGACAAAGGGGTGTGGCAGAGAGAGAGAGAGAGAGAAGCAGACAAGATGCAAGAAAAACAAAGAGGAAGCGGTGAGGAAAGGTGGCAAGGAAGAATGGACTGAGTGCTTTCTAAAAGTGTGCCAGTGGGTTTCGGATGAAAAGCCACCCCCCCTCCCCTCTCTCTCTCACACACACACACGCACGCACGCACGCACGCACGCACGCACACACACACACACACACACACACACACACACACACACACACACACACACACACACAGGCAGGAACACTTCATGCCCTTAAATGTATGTCGACCAACAAGATTTTTATTGTCAATTGTTCAAACATTTATGCTTATATTAACTTTTTATTTTATTTTAGAAAAGCCGCAGGTATTGTTGTTCCCCCCCCCCGACACACACCCTTCTTTACGTTTCTTTTTCTTTGCTTTTTTAATTGATTTAAATGTTAATCGGTTTTACTTCACTGGCACCTTTCCCGCCGGACAAACAGGTTTCTCTCCAATTGTCTGGTCTCCCCTTACATAGCAGCGGGGGACAAGTGTTCACTCCCACTAACAGAACAGGGAGCCAACGGTGTTTGTAAGACGATCAGCTATCGATGGATTAAAAACATCCGCGGAGCTCCGGTGGGTTTCTGAGCGCACGCGCAGATATTTCAGCGTGGACGTGGAGTTTCTGGAGCGCGCAGATATGTGGATCTACCTGTGACCCACAAAGAGATGCGCTGTCAGTCGGTCGATACTGGCCGCCATGTGGACAGGGCAACAAAATCCAGATAAATTAGATTACTGGATTGACCGCAACAGATTATAGTTCTCCTACTTCCCCGATGCTTGACGAGAAAACAATCTGAAAAATTAGACGGAATTTGAAGGGAAACAGGGAAAGGTAAGCCTTCTGATTTAATTAGTGTGTTTATCCCATTTTTTTCTGCGGACTGTAAATATTCAGATTATAAAGTAGTTTAAGGATTTCTGCAGGAGGCAAGACGAAGGTCGCTATGTAAAGGTGAGCTCCGTCATTGAAGACGCACGGGTCATTCGTGTAAATAACGAAAAGGATTTTTATTTGACGTTACATTCTAGTGTACACTGAAAAGAGAAACCTTCTGGCACTTGCTTCACCTGATGCATCAGACAGTGAGTCTATTCAAAGAGCTTTGATTGTGTTTAGTGAATGGATGGGCCCAGCAGCTTTAAATACCAGGTACAAGACTCCTATTATTATTATTAGTAGTAGTAGTAGAAGAAGAAGACCACCACCCAAACCATTAGAGATGGATTTTCGTTGTTGTTTTGCTTAAATTATTTCTTAATGGTCACTTTGATGAATTTGTAGTTACAACAAACTGGTTATAAAAATGTATAACTTACTAACATATCACATTTCAAAGCTTCAGTCCACACCTGATATGTGATTCTAGTTGTGTCAAACATGTCAGCAAATGCAATGGATCTTTAATGGTGCAGCACAACTAATACACTGATTAAATAAACAAGTGCGAGACTATAGCAACAGTGAAGCTAATGCAGTTGTTTTTAATCCGAATTACAGTCTCTACTCGTTTTTCTGCGCATCAGTCCCACTGTGATTGTGTCTAACCTGCATGCAATGTTATATAACAGCCAGTCACAGTCTCTGACCGCAGGGCCCGAGCAGGAACTTTAGCAAGAAGCAAACTCACTAATAGGGACGACTTTAATCAGGTGATATTTAAATGGACGGCACAGCCACAGGGAGGATGTTGTGAATATCTGCCTGTGAACATAAGCTCATCATGGTTCAATCAATAGATAGTAACACCCTGGCTGTACTTTGCATAAAAAATATAGTGTTAGATGAATGTAGGTACTTTCATGTGTGACTTTGTGTTACAATATGTTAAAAAAAAAGAGTCCTTCCCACTCTGCATCTATGTGAATGTGTCCTGATTGTGTTAAGACCTTCTTTGTGTTCAGTTCATTTACATCAGGGGTGTCAAATTCGTGGCTCGGGGGCCACTTGCGGCCCACGTCACTTGCGGCCCGTATATTGACGTGAAGAAACATAATGCAATTTGAAGGGACTTCTTATGTTTGGGAGGATTTGTTTGTTGTTGAGTGCGATGCTAAAATAAGTTCTTTAAAAAGCCAAAAATGATTCAATATGAAGGCAACATGAGCAGAGAGCACAAACATGCTGAGGGATCGGCTGTCTGCTGTCACAGACTCATGTGTGCACTTAATACAAACAAAACAATAGCAGAAGTGATGCCACGTGTGAAAGAGAGAACGAGTGTCATTATTTGGTATTTCAATCAAAGGCTTCAGTTAGTTATGAGTTTGCAGTTTTGTCTTGTTATACAATATTTGAAATGTAAATTCTGGTGAGGGGGATGAGGGGGGATCGGACTATGTGACAGGGGGCGTGGTAGATGGATAAATGTTTATCTTTTATGCTTGTAAGCTGGTTCAGGTTATGATCCAGCCTCGCCAGTATTTTATACAAATGGAACAGGAAATAAAATGCGTCACTCCTTCTGCCTGATCAAAATGATGCCTTTTGTTGTGAGATGAATGGGCGACCCTCACTTATGTGAAAATGCCGCTCTCAGCCTCTTCCTGTCAGTACAGGCAGCACCGCACTGTTATTTGGAGAGTGGATGTGCCAGTATAAGCAGAAAGGACTAAAAGGGCCAAGCAGGAATATTGTTTTACGTTGTGCTTATAATCCCCACATGAAAACAGGAGCTGATGTAAAGTTGAGAGAAAAACGCAACAGTATAAAACTGTCTCTGCACAGTGCCATAGTTTCCTGTTTTTATCCAGAGACAGATTGTGCTCTGTGGACTTAAACAGAGAGACTGAGAGTATAATCCTTTCTAGTAGGGAGGAAGGTAGGATAATGCAGCCAGCAGAGACGCTTGCAGACCCTGCATGGCTGCTGTTGCCATAGCAGATAATCAACCAACAACTGATACTGCAGGAGGACCTGTGTAATGCACAGCGACACCTTTTGGGGGCTGTTTAGTTACAAAATTGTTGCAGAAGTTTCAAAAGAAGCAAGGAAGTAGAAAGGTGGTTGTATTGGAATTGAAGAATATGATATACAGTAGAAGAAGAAGAGCGTGCTGTCTATATGAGCTTAATTTACACCAAAGTAACACTGGCTTTTCTTTATTCATGAATATCCTTCAATAATCACTGAGCAACGCTTCAAAAAAAGCACCTTTAATCACCGATGGGTTGTTGTGTGGTTTTAACCAGTAGTGCTGCTGCGTGTTGCTCCTGCAGAGCGATCACATGGTGGACAGCTTTAACTCAGGGAGCTATTACCATCCGTTCATGTCTATTAATACCACGAAAGGCCGTGCTGAGTAAAGATGGTGATCAGTTACATCTGACAGAAAGCAGCAAGGCTTTAAGTTGTAAACAGATGCCGGGTTGTAAAGGCACCTGAACTTGTTTATTTCTCTGAATGGTACATTTAAGCTTCCCAGATAGTCAGTTGATGTAGAGAAGTCTTAAATGACATGCAGCATATATTTACTTAATATTTGCCATTTAACTCTGCTGTTTCTCCAAATGCATGTGCTTGATGCATGTATGCATGTGTACTGTGCCTTCATCTCCTCATATTCATCTTCCTGAGCGAATTTCTAATGACATGAGCAGAGAATCATTTTGCCATAGTTTTGTGTTCTTATTCTGGCTTAACTAGAGAGCTTGCTTGTATGATAAAGGTTCACATTGCTGCCTGTCTGCATCTCTTCAATGACCCTCTTCGCTCGTGTTTCTTATGTGTGTTTTTATGTGACTATATTCCCTGCAGACTGGCAGCCATGCTGACCAGCTTTCTGGAAGGTCTGCTCTGCTGCTTCACCTCAAAGCCGACCAATATTGTGGTTCCTGTAGAAACCTCAGAACCTGCTGATGGCTACGAGTTTGTGGAGGTAAAACCGGGCCGCATTCTGCGAGTTCGGCATATCATCCCCGACAGGCCGGTGGTGGAGGAGCCCACCGGGCTTGGTGGGAGTGTGAGCTGCAAACGAAAAATCACAGTTTACCGTAACGGACAGCTGTTCATTGAGAACTTGGGTGACAGGGCGAGTGCAGAGCTGAAAAGCTGCCAGAATGGAGAGACAGAACCCAACAGCACCATGGAGGTAGAACTGACGGACTGTGGTAATTCGTCGCCGCCCGTCAGCATTCCTGAGGCGAGATCAGACTCTCTCACGGCTGGAAACAACGGCGCATCCGACACAGCAGCAGCAGTGGGTGAGGCTTCTGCTGCTGGACAGACTGACCAATCTCAGCAACCCAGGAAGCGCAGGCGGAAGCCCAAGCGCACTGTGGTGATTGACTGTGAAAGGAAGATATCAGCCTGTAAAGGGACACATCCAGATGTGACGTTGTTCTTCATTCACGGAGTCGGAGGTTCGCTGGATATCTGGGGAAGCCAGCTGGACTTCTTTTCTCGGCTGGGCTACGAAGTGATTGCCCCGGACCTGGCAGGACACGGAGCCAGCTCAGCACCGCAGATTCCTGCAGCGTATACGTTCTATGCGCTGGCTGAGGATATGAGAATCATCTTCAAGAGATACGCTCGGAAGAGGAATATCCTCATAGGACACTCTTACGGGTGAGTCCCAGATCACAGCGTTCAAACAGAACACGGTCCGGAGGTCATCCAGAAGTGTTCAGGAAACCTCAGCGCCTCTTTGTTTCAGTCATTTGTCAGGCAAAGATCTGAGATCTTACTGGAGGTTCTGAAATATAAGAATTTACTCTGCAGTTTCATTAAAATTCAACATATTTAGATTTCATGAAGATAAAACAAGAATTTTACCAAACCAACTTCAAGCACTTTAACAGTCACAGCAGTTATAAAGTGATACACAAAAATGATTAAATACATTAAAAACAATCAAAAGTACAAAAATAACACCAATTAAGCTACAATAAAAACAAATACACTGGTTCAAAGACCACAAGGGATGAATAATTAAAAATGTTCAAAACTAATTCTAAAAATAGTTTTTTTAGACACATCATAATAAGCTATGGAAAATAAAGTTGCCAGTAAACAAAAGGTGTAGCAACATACAGTGGGACATGCTATACAGTAACAAAAGATATGTTAAGAAGAACTGTTAAACTTCTATAATTAGAGCTATAATTAAAACCACAAATGTAAATTATACAGCACAGACATTTAGTATGTGAATAACATATATATTTAATTTCAAAGGGACTTTCTAGTCTAACTAAATAAATGATTCTTTGCCCTCATAAGCATGAAACAATAACTTTGAGTAAAATACAACAGAATAAATGGTAAACAGACTGGTTCTTATAAAGTGCTTTTCTACTCTACTCAGCACTCAGGTAGCTTTATACAACTTGCATGATTCATCCAAGCACTTTTTTCTATGCATATGTGCTTTCTGACTAACATTTACACTGATGGATGCATCAGAGAGCAACTTTAATTCATTTTTATTTAAATAGCACCAAATCACAACAACAGTCGCCTCAAGGTGCTTCATATTGTAAGGTAGATCGTACAATAATAGATACAGAGAAAAACCCAACAATCATATGACCCCTATGAGCAGCACTTTGGTGACAGTGGGAAGGAAAAACTCCCTTTTAACAGGAAGAAACCTCCGACAGAACCAGGCTCAGGGAGGGGCGGGGCCATCTGCTGTGATTGGTTGGGGTTGGGGACTAACTTGGGTTTAGAATCTTTCCCAAGGATATTTGGCACCACCCACAAACCGCCAGCCTTCAGTTAGTATGTATGCTCTGCCTCCTGAATAAACCTGTAAACTGAATCTATGCCCATCCAGTGAACTCCTTTTGACCAGATTCTAATAAGTGTGTTTTGCATTGTATGTAACAAAAATTACATGGAAAGTTTACACGTAATCAAATTCCTGTAATTTCCTGCAAACAAATGACTTGAAGTCGGCATTTTGTGCATAAATACTTTTTCGAGTGTAGTGAATATAAATAATGCTAAATTTTATTCTGTCTGTTATTTAGCTGGGTCTTATGCTACACTAACTTCCTTTTACTTCCTGTATAGCCATTAAAATCAGTGTTATTGCTGTTAACTGTGATAATTATTGCTCAGTTTCTTACACACTATATTTAATCCAGACTTTAAAGACGTGCTGACTTGTGAAAATGTGAGCAAGTGAAAAAGTGAGGCACAATATTTGGACTCACACATAAAAAAAGGCCAATTCTGAACAGTAGATTTCAAAGATGACTACCACAGCATGATTACCTGGTTTTTTCAGTCTGTCCTGTAACCGGCCTGTTGTTCTTTTTGTCTAGTGTGTCGTTCTGCACCTTCCTGGCTCATGAATATCCAGAACAAATTCACAAGATGGTGATGATCAACGGCGGCGGTCCCACAGCTCTGGAGCCCAGCCTCTGCTCCATCTTCAACCTGCCCACCTGTGTGCTTCACTGCCTCTCCCCGCTGCTCGCCTGGTGCTTTCTCAAGTAAGACAGCGAAATTGAAAGATCCTCCAAGGAAGGAGGCACGACTCAGTTTGTTTTCTGTTTCTCTAAACAGTTGAAGTTCAGGTTTGTAGCCTCCTAAACATAAACGCAATGAGTCCAGTCAGATGAAATGTGCACACAGTTGGGTATTTTGCAGTGTTATACATTGCTTTTTCAATATTACATCATAGTGCCAATATTTATTTAAGACCAATCGTATTTACACATTTTGCAGAAAGAGTGTGAGTAAGAGAGTTTGACAAAGAAATAAAAGTCGTGCAGACAGTAAAACTGTCTGTAGTAGCAAATCCTGTTTATTGTATGTGTAATATCATGTATGTAGGATAATTCTTCTTATGTTTAATCTGCTGTTAAATTAATGTTTAAAATAATAATTTTTTCTTTGGTATAAATGTCGTCTACTCTGCAGGGCGGGCTTTGCTCGGCAGGGCGCCAGGGAGAAGCAGTTGCTGAAAGAGAACAATGCCTTCAATGTGTCGTCTTTTGTGTTGCGTGCCATGATGAGCGGGCAGTACTGGCCTGAGGGGGACGAGGTCTACCACGCTGAGCTGACAGTGCCCGTCCTGCTGGTGCATGGCATGCATGACAAATTTGTCCCTGTTGAAGAGGACCAACGAATGGCAGAAGTAAGTGGGGGGTCTCACACTTCCTAATGAAGCTATTATTATTATAAATAACAGATTGTGGACTGAAAACATCATTCTGTGGTGAAAAGGATAAGAAATGTGTCCCAGTTTGGAAAGAAGAAAATCCAGTTAAAAAACTTCATTAAAACAGACGTTCAGCTTTATTTATACAGCAACAAAGCACAACAACAGGTGCCTCAATGTGCTTTATATTGTAAGGTAGCGAAAACCACAACAATCAGAAGATCCCCAATGAGCAAGTGCTATGGTGACAGTAGGAAGGAAAAACTCCTTTTTAACAGGAAGAAACCTCAGAACCAGCTCAGGGAGGGGCGGGGCCATCTGCTGCAACCAGCTGGGGTGATTGGAGGAAGACGGGACAAAGACGTGGAAGAGCGTCATAATTTCAAAGCTATGTAATATAAGATAAGAATCATCACCTTGCTTTGTGTTTCAAGTTGAACTCTCTGGTGAACATTTGATAATCTTTCAGCCTGGTTCTTCTCTCTGATGAAAATAGCTGCTCTGCACGCAGCGATGAAATTAGCTTAGGAAACAGATCGTTCCCTCAGGGGTCGGTAATCAAAGCAAAGATAGAAATATAATTCTCAGGTGGCCAGAAAAACAACTGAATCAGTGCTTTGCTAAACGAGCAGCAGTTTGCAAACAAATTCACCGTAACAAGCTGAAATATGAAATCAGGTCAGTTTACAGCATCCAGTGAATGTTTAAAAAAATCAGCTGCTTTAACAAATTCTCAGGTAAACAGCAGCTAAAACGATGATGCAGCGGCTGAACTTTAGTGGCTGATTCATGAGAAGAGACACAGAAATTCATGTAAATGCCAAATCGTGTCCTTCTGTCAACTTACACACATAATGTGCTTGTTTTCCGCCCACTAAAAAGGACCAAAAGGTTTTGTTTGGATTCACACTTTGACTCTGATTCATTCATTTGAACTGTAGTTTGTTATTTGCAGAAATATTTGACAATATCATTCAGAAAGTGTTGAGCTGGTGATGAGTCTAACCTTTATTCTTATCCTTATTTTTATCAGATACTTCTAATGGCGTTCCTGAAGGTCTTGGAGGACGGCAGTCACATGGTCATGATGGAGTGTCCGGATCCTGTTAATACGCTCCTGCACGAGTTCTTCCTCTGGGAACCGCTGACCCTCCCAGCGCCAAAGAAAGAGTCCAAAACCCGTCCAGAGACCGCTAAAGCTCGAACTGATAACACTCAGGCGATAGCTGAGCCCAGCAAGGCCCGGCCTGCGACTGCTAAACCAGCCCAATGAAGCGGCAGCAGGTTCACATCAGAGCTGAAACACTGGTTGTTACGGTGAATCGTGGTCGGCCAGTCGGTGCATCACAAGCATCCCAGTGCATCTGGTGCAAGCTGTTAAACCTGATGATGAGCCAGTTAACTGGTCCTGCTGGAGGCGGGACACTCTGCAGAGGTCACTGATTCCAAATAAACTCCAACCACGTAACACACAGCAGCGAGGACGCGTTTGTGCCTTGAACTGATGCGTTACAGTGACGGTACCTGGATCGGGGAAGCACAAATGGAAACAGCCACGAAGGCAACGATGAAAACAGCTGCCAAGTGGGAAAGATGATAAACTGGGACAAGAACATGTGGCTCCTGGTTGAGCACAAGCTGTAATTAACAGCTGAGACTCAACCTTATGAAGTGTAGCTGGATAGTCAGTCATTGTTTTTATTCCTCATAAGTATTGTAAACCTTACCTGTTGTAAAGGTAAGCATGCGAAAATAACACAATGCCATACGCAAAATAACTAATTGAGAAGATGTTTTTTGATGAAAAACAAAACCTCCATCCATTGGCCTTTTTCTTCTCTCTTCTCTTCTTCTCACTGATGCATGAAGCTCAGTGTAGCTATGAAAGCAGCTGCTTCTGGTATTTAATAGAAATGCATTAATGGGGGTTTGGGGGGGATCCAGAAAGAAGTGAAAGTAAGTTTGCTGCTTCTGAGACATCAAGAAAATGATGTTCAATCGAGTGTGCACGGCTAAACTTAGCAATGACTGCAGGTCATCACTGAGTCCTACATTTACAGGAACAGCACGATCGCATGTATGCAGCGAGGTGTAACTGCAGCAGGAAACGAAGCATGTCGAGCACTGCAACAGAGAACATGTCCAAGCTGAACACCACAAAGTATTTGCAGACACTATTGATTGTGTAGTGCTGCTACGTGTCGGTGCTGTAGCACCTCTGAGATTTCATTCCTCACTAAAACTGACTGAGAGTCGCTGACAAACAGCTTCTACGTGTCCTTTATTACACTGTGTTGTGTTATTGTGTCTGCTGAATGCACACAAAAGAGTTTAGCTTGGAAACATGTTACTGTCCAGTGCACCGACTGTAACGTTTGAGTCCTTCGTAGTTTAACGTGGACGTCTGTGACGCCACAGCGTAAACAATCAACACTACGAAGCTGTTAAATCCTCTGTGACTGTAAAGGTTTAGTTCGTTAGAGGATTTAAATTCTGGCATTTGCTGTGTTCACAAACCCTCACAGGGCCTCAGTCAGCTGTACAGGGCACAGATCTCACCCTTTTCTTTCTTTTCAAACATATTTGATTTTTTAAATTCGTAGGACAGACTTTTTATACTTTTGACTTCAGGTTAGGATGAATGTTTCTGAGATTCAAAGCAAGAAATGTTGCTTTTGATTCAAATGGAAGGAAACTGTCTGCTTTGTGTCTTGTGTGTCTTAAATTTTGTAACTGTTGGCCTTTGTCAAAGAAAAACATGATAAATTATTTACATGATCACAGTAAATGTGAATTTTCAAAAAAATAAAAGATAAATCTTCTGTTTTTTCTACATTTGGAGCAGCTGCCATTTTAATTTTCTTAAAATCAGAAACAACCTTCTTTACAGTTATATTGTTGCACACAAACAAACAGAAGCTGTCCAACCACAGCGAATTAGCACTGGGAGTCACAACGTCCCCCCCACACGTGCTCGAGGATTAAAGTGCTGACATCTGTGCGAGTATTCACAAAGCTTCCAAAGGTACAAACAATAATCGAAACTGTAAAATCTTGATATTTCTCACATGGTCCCGTCAAAGTTGAGACTAAATCTCGATAAAACAAAAGTAAAGACATAAAAACTGCTTCTAAGGTGAGACTGAAAGAAGGACTTAAGAGAATTTTAAGCAGAGAGGAAACAGAATATTCATAGTTCATATTATTCACTTAAATCATATTTATCCATTTAAGCAAAGGAAGATCCAAAGCACAGGTTATGCAACACAGCCAATAAAAACAAGCCCAGCGGTTCTCACACATTAAATAAATGTAAGCAAACTATAAATGTCAACAGTGAGCAAAGTTTCTACATTTTTAAGGCAGAATGAATAAATGGTAAATGGCCTGTATTTGTATAGCGCTGTACACATTCACACACTGGTGTGAATGAATAACATCCTATTTATTGAAATGAGATATTTCTATTTATGCGTTTTAAAGAGATTTAATTATATGACTGAGTCTATTTTTTGCACTGTCAGTTTTCTATTTTGTTTTCCCATCTTTTGAAACAATCACACACTTAGCAACGACTTTTGATGAAGCTCGAGGTTTTGGTTTCTGGCTCAGAGCCGCCCTGAGACGAGCTGAGACGTGTTATTAGTGTGTTCTCTCTGATCGGCCGCTCAGCCCTGAAACTAATATGTAGAAACAAAGACACGTGTATGATTTTAACCTCCTGAAGATTTGAGCTCGTTTTCACATTTTTCTATTCAAGGAAAGATCCAGAGTAAAATGTCATCAGGTAAATTTATTGCAAACGAAAAAGAAAACTGTTGACCCAGTCTGCTCCACGAGTACGTTACTGGTGTGACTCAAAGAAACTCAGCACAACCAAAAAATGTTGATTCAAATGTTGCTCCAACTTCATTAGTGGGAGAAATATACAACAGATACTTCAAACCTTTCAGTGTTCCTGTAGTAAGAAGCTGAGTGAGGAACATATTTATCTTTTAAAGATATGCTTAACAAAGCCGATGACAGTGAGCAAATACAACGCATAAATACAACTGTAATAAAAAAACGCAGTGTGCCATAAAACACTGACTTTAACTAAATGTTCAAAAAATGCTTGTTACTATGTATAAATGAGGAAACAGAAGATGAACTAAATAACAGCGTAGAGGACAAAACAACTCGTCTGCTGTATATTTCAGATTTAGTTGTTAGACCCCTTTAAATATCCAGTAAAGGGTCCAGTTTGATGACAGCTGTGCTGGTAAACTTTGTGAAAAGAGAGAAATTACATTTGCATTCAGAAACATTTATAACTTAATTTAAATCAAACACTTTGGAAACTGACGTGAGATATTTGGTCAAATTCTTCCACAAATCTAAAAGTTTTACAACGTTTATACATTCATAAGGTAATTTAAAAAAGCATAAAACTGAAGCGCTTATTTCCATCAGTGGACACAGTCACGGCCGGCACCCTCACACCTCCACCGTGACAGTGGGACCGTTGCTGGTGTCGTCCAGCGGCGTGGTCTCCGTGGGTGGGGCCTCTTTCTCCGCCTCCTCTTTCTTCTCTTCTTTGTCAGGCACCAGAGGAGTGCTCTCTGCTGCCGCCTGCTGCTCGTTGCTGGTAGTGCTGGCTGGCTCCTCAGCCTTGCCTTCGTCTTTCTGCTCGGCCGCTTTCGTCTCGTTGACGATCTGCACCGAGTCGGCTGCAGAGGCCTGCACCGGTTTCACTTCCCCGTTTTGAACGGGGAACACGGCCTCCACGGCGTCATATATAAACTGGTATTGCTCCTGTTAGAAACACAGGAAACAAATATTGTTTCAGTGTGTTTCTTGTTAGAGTGAATCTTGCTTTCTTTGCTGTCTTACACACTTCCCTAAATAACCAGCAGGAAGAATCCCACGAACACAACACAAACACTGAACCGATACTACTAAACTCTGTGTGGACAAGCACGGATATCACAGTGCTTCATATCAGACTTCTACTGTCGCCACAAACTAGTCATTACAGTTTCCAGCTGCTGTAAAAGTTCACATAAGCCTGAACACACTGCTGAAAACAGGCAAAATGCAACAATGACTCAAGTTTACATCAGCAGCAGGGAGAAAACAAATGGGCGTGGCTTTTTCATAGATTTGTTATCAAATAGAAGGCAGAAATGATCTTTATACTTGAGCTTACTTTTGTTTTTAAAACAGTAATATAAAATATACATTTCATAGTGAGCTAGAACAGGGAACTGGTGATGTGCAACGCTGATCTCTGGTTATAAGCAGAGTGTGAACGATTGTGTTCCTCTTTCTCACCAGGCTGGAGACCATGCGCTGTCTCTCTTTGCGCAGCGTTTTGACCACTTGGAAAACATCCACCAGCTTCTCGCTCTCAGCGTTGTCCAGCACGTTCCACAGGGCGCAGAAAACCCCCGAGCGGGACGAGCCGTCGCTGAGGAGCACACAAGTTACAAACAGGAGTTTATTAATTTATACATATCCATTTATGTATTAGACAGCTGTGGGCCTGTGAAGGACATCACATGAAAAGTGGATCTGTTGTCATAGGAAATAAAAATATAACTAATTAAACATCAAACAAAGGATTTCCTTAAAAGAATAATTGATGTTGGGTTAAATTCATGGGAATACTCAACTATTCCTGATCAGCTGACCTTTACTGTCTTTCACACTAACATAGATGCATTTTACTGTGTACACTCGGTAATCACACTTTGTGTGAGGTGTCTTTAGAGAGTGCTGTTGGGAGTGTTCACACTATTTTTATAACATATTCATGCCTGAAAGGAAATCAAATGCATGGTTTCCTTGAAATGAGGTGAGGCTGCAAAGCAGGGTGAGCTCATTTTCATCAAGATCTTTATCTAAAATTTGCAACGTAAATGATTGCTGCATTCATGCATGCTCTGTCAACTGTAGGGCTTGCACCAAAACATGTGGCAGCATCTGTATATGCGCAGAAATGCAGCTACGTAGCTGATTTCTCTGTTTAAAAGACATCCTGCTGCTTAGATTTTACCGAGCTCTTTATTTAAAAACACTGATCAAAGGGACACTAGTGTCCGCCCTGAAACCCAGCGAGATGGAGAAGTCGGCTGTTGCGACACATTTTACTGATCTGAACGCTGAGAACGATGACTCGTCCTCGCTGCGTGCTGCCCCGTTCTCATCTCGTCACTGAACTGTTCCCCGTGTGTTCTTACTCGCAGTGGACCACTATGGGGTTGTTCCTCTGTGATCTGCTGGTGCCGCAGTTTTGCTTGATGTCCTTGATCATGTCTGTGAGGTCTTGAGGTTTCTCCGGCACCTCCTCTTTGCTCGTCCACTTCAGGAACTGGAAATGGTTTATCTCCCGTCTGTCTTTCCTCTGTGGATAGAAGAGGACGAGAAGAGCACAGCTGGCTTACAAATGTCCGGTCTCATCAGTGGGCGAGGCTCGCTTACAGAGGCAGAGTAGGTGGCGGCTGTGTTACCTTGACGTGGCGGATCTGCATGGTGCGTCTGATGAAATTTGGCGAGTTGTCTGTGCTCGTCACCTCCACCTCAATCTCCCCAAAGCTCTTCTTCTCTTTGTCCCAGTAAATACAGTCCTGTTGAGCAGAAGAAAACAAGCATATTTACCACATGTACATTTAATGTGTATCACTATAAGTATGTTATCAGAATCAGAATCAGAATACTTTATTGATCCCTGGGGGAAATTATTTATATTGTATGTACCGCGTCTCCTTCACTGCTGTCTGAAAGCATGACGACAGTATAAACTTTCTTCTGGTAAATCATCGACCAGAAGTCCCCCGTGGTGTCTGCCAGTGGGGTCTGCGCCACTATGAAGACACGGCAGCCCCAGTATCCCTGTGTGGGAGACAAACACATCGAGTCCAAACATAGAAGATGAGACATTTCGTTATCTGGTGCAACAGGAAAGAAGGTGACAGGAAGCAGTTTGTCACAGTTTGACATCGGCTGGTATTTTTAGTAGTTTACATAGAAACGGGTTCATAAATAGGCTGAACGTTACCGTGATGTGCGAGGCGTTGATGTATTGAGTGGAGTCTTCATCCTCTTCATCTGAAGAATCTTCCTCCTCATCGTCTTCGTCAGGGTCACTGTCCTGACTTCGTCCTTCATCCAGCTTCAGGAGCACGCGGTTGAAGTCATCTGCAGGTTTGATATGAAAGAAGTGGAACTGAGCAGATGTAATCTTACATGCGAGCACACGCGTGCATGCAAAGCAAACTCACAGGGGATGACCGACGAAGAACGATTCTTCTTCTTGTTTTCTTCGGTCACTCCTGTGTTGAGCGTCCTCCAGTTTTTAAAGGTGGGGAGTCTCTGCAAGATCATTTTGTCTATTAAAACTTTGCTTCCATCCAATCCATCGTGCAGGATGTGATGGAGAAGAGGACGACAGGCACACTTGATGATATTTTTAGATTTCAGACGTTTGTGCTACATCAATGTTTTAGGGTCATTTACATTATTCTGTCAGAGCTCTGTCAGACACTCTTTACGTGAGTTCTCTGTGACTCACTCAGCGACTTAAACACGATCAAAGCTGCATTTTCGGTCCCTCGCACTGCTTTTCTGTAGTTTACAGCTATAAAAGTGATAAGATACGGCGTACCTCAAACTCCTCCTCCATGAGCGTGGGCTCGTCGTCCAAGTTTTTCTCTTTGAGCGTGTTCATTGTGCTGTGCAGCTCAGACAGGCTGATCTCTGTCTCTCCAAACTGGTTGTGCTCCAGCAGGGCCTGGTGAATCAGGATGTACTGGGCCTGTGTGCACACAAATGCACTCATGTTAATGCACGAGAGACAAACCTCGAATGTGCCGCAGCATTTATATCTCATTTACCCTCATTTATTTAATACAGGATTTTAAAAAATGAAGCTTTGTTTATGTGCAGTGTAGTCAGTGTATGTACATCTAACACGCGGTGTTCCTCACATACATTTCTTTACACAGTAGGTGAAATATAAAGGTGAATGAGTCTATAATACGAACATGCAGACTAAAGAACAGGACCACATGTACACACAGAGGGCTGACTGACACAGAGCTGCAGATGTAGGTGAAGAAAAAGAGGGCGGGGCCAAACACAAAGAGGAGAAACAAAAAAAAAAAAAAAACAGGAAGCAAAACCGGAACAAGACAGGAGATAATAACACCGAGGAAGACAGGAAATGACAGAAAGAGTACGGTGTACATGTTTAAAATACAACTTTTTATAAACATAACATTTTTAAAAATATATTAAAAAATATACATAATATATACAACTGTACATATTTAAGTTTAGCTGATTTAACTAATTGTTAATCTTTGTCATATATCCTTCCATCTGTTGTTCTGTCTGTCTGTAGATGCAGATAAGGTGATTCACTTTCCTGAGAATTGGCATCAAATTCGTTGTATTTACAAGTATTCTTCTGTTTTACACACACACACACACACACACACACACACACACACACACACACACACACACACACACACACACACACACACACACACACACTTTACCTCGACTTGGACCATGAGGCATCTCTGTCTGCGGAGTCTGACCACGTAACCGTAGATGTCCACTCTGCCCTCTGACTCCAGACCTTCCATCATGGCATCGATGCCAATGTAGGTTCCTGTCCTGCCGACCCCCGCGCTGCACGAGAAAGAAGTATCACCTATGAGTGCCGTTGTCTTATTTAACCTGATGTACAATGACGCACTTTAGATCTCAATTAACAGCTCGTGTTTTAATCTGAATTAAACTAAGAGGCGGTGATCTGAAGAAGTAGGTGTGGCTACAAATAGACGTCCATCCAGTCAGACTTTGCCTAATATCAGCCTACAGATGTACTGACATGGCTGATGGAACAAAGTGAAACAAACATGTTAACCTGAGCCGAGCGTAGAGTGTGACCTCTTCATACCTGCAGTGAACAACGATCGGCCCACTGAAGAAATTCTTGAAGGCGTTGACGCGCCGCCTCAGTTTCAGGAGGAGGTGTGGCTCTCCAGGGACTCCGTGGTCGGGCCAACTCATGAACTGGATGTGGGTCACCTCCCTCTCTGAGTTCTTCTCTCTCTTCTGCAGGTGCAGTTATTGAGATAAATGTGCATGCTGAGCAACACTTCTACACAGATATGATTACAGACATTAAACACTTTTACAGTTTTGTCGGTTCAACATGTGACGGAGGCTTACGTTTGTCAGGCTGAGACGGCGGATGGTGTAATCTGGGTAGTGGTCCTCTGAGTTCAGCTTCACAATAAACTCCTCATAAAGCTCAGTCTCTCGGTCAGGAGACGGCCAGTACTGAGCACATTTGACCTGTGAAACGATGTGAGAGGAGAGAGGCTGACTGTCGCTCAGTGAGGAAGGAGAACGGAGCAAACAATACGAAGGTCTAAGATTTAAGCAAATCAGATAAGAAGCTTCTCAAAGAAAGGATATTTCTCTGTGACTCATTTTAAAAACTTTAAACACGATCTTACCCTGTTTCCCTCCTCACATCGTGTTACCATGACGATAATTGAGGACTGCTGTTCCCAGATCATCCTCCAGAAGTCATTTATAGTTTCTTCCTTTGGTCCTGCAGCGAGAACACCGTAGATAAGCATCATACATCACAGTCATTCAGTGCAGCTGTGTGAAGGACGGCAGCGTGACTTTACCTTGAGCTGCGATGTACTTTTTGGACTCTTTGAATCCCTGCAGGAAGAACAGGAGTGATGTTTGACTGTTTTATCGAACAGATGTCATGAACTTTATGTTGAACAAGCTGAACATTTTTACATACGTCAACGAAGCTGGCGTTGATGTAGTCGCATCCTGGCTCTCCATTTCCTGTGGTTAGCTGGACACGGTTATAATCATCTAGTTCAAGACAAAAAATAAAATAAAATAAATGATGACAGTCTTCACAGTGACTCTCAGTGATTTTAATAACATTGATCAGCTCACAGGGCAGAATGTCCACGTAGCGGTTCTTGATAGAATTGCAGGACTTCTTGGCCTCTTTCACCGTGTATCTTGAGAAAATTCTTGGGATGCTCTGCAAGCAAATATAAACTGTGTTATTTACAGACAAGACCCAGCACCCATTCACACTCTTTCATCTCTGTACTAGGCCAAGAACAACAAGCCTTTGTGTTTTTATATTGACTCCCTCACAGCCTGTTGTAAGCGAGGGAATAAAAAATGGTAATAATAATAATTAAAATAAAACCCGAGAAAAAGCTGATGAATGAATTTACCTGAAACTCAGCCAGGAAAAGTCTCCCCTCATCAGCGAGCTTCCTCTTGTAGGTTTCCAGCAGGACCTCTGCTGCGATCGGCTCAACAAGCAACAGGTTTTCTTCATCATCTACAACAAGCAGTCAGAAAAGCAGAGATTATTACAAATAAACATAATTATATCCAACCACTGATTGTTATCCATATGTGTTTCATACAATATTAGCAAGCAAATATCAAGGAAAAGGCTTTAGTTATTTCATGTTGTGATCATGGATCTTACACATGAGTGACTTTAGGCATTTTCTTACTATGGCTGTGCCTGGCCTACGCAACAACCATGTGTTGATCTTTACCTCTTGGCATTGTTCATGTGCACTGTATGGTCAGCATCATTCAAAATCACAGTGAATCTCATTACTAAGAAAAGGAAGGTATTTTACATGCTATGCTTCTGTCTCTGTTATCATCTTCATCCTAAATGTAACATCTTTCCTTTTACTCAGCAGACATGGTTGAGATACAGGCTCCTAAAGGTTTTATTGAGTCCTGCTGCTGTATATAAACGTACTTTATAAACAGTGTGGAATATCAGCACATTTAATATCCTTTAATTATTATCAGTATGTGAACAGAGGGAAAAAATAAAATGACAATAAAAAAGCTCAACTCACTTGTTGTTGAAATAAGATGAATATTTTCACCCAGGTCACTGTGAAGAAGTTAGAAAAGACAAAGATTTTGAGTCGTATTCAGCATCTACATAAATAGTGCGATAACATTATAAAATCGAAATGAAAAGGCAACATGAATTTGCAATTTGCAATAAATTTTGCAATTTATATATAAAGATGTGTAAACAATACAAAAAAGAGGGCTGATTTCAGAAAAAGTAAATGATCAAAAGCAAAAGTTTCCTTACTGGGACTGTCTGCGTTTTAAAATGTAGATCTTATAGATGACAAAAAGCAGAGCCACAGACGTGAGGATGATGAGGAAGACCAGAAACCCAATAACAGCTTTGTCGTTGTCTGTGAAATAATATTAAAAATTACATTTACGTGAAAGACAACATTTGTAGAAACATGTGTGCTTAAAATGAGACGAAGCATTTATGTCAGTAAACTGTATCATTAATGAAAACAGGACGTACACAAAGTGCTGATTTCACTTATTTGAGGGATGCTCTCATAGTGTCCGTTGTGAGCCGTCACCTTTAAAGACAGAATGTCAGTTCACTGTGAATTACAACATTCAGGAGTCTAAAATAATATTTATAAGCATAATATCTTCTTTATTAAACCAAAAATGTTGGATTTAACAAACCTTCACTTTGTAGCTCGTAGAGTAGCTCAGATCTTTGAATTCGACTTCATATTTTGTACCTTCTAGCTCCTTCTTTGTCACTTCCTTATCATCAGCTGTATTTAGACGTATTATATATTTTCCCTCAGGTCCGTTGAATGTAGAGGGTCTGTGCCAGCTCACTTTGATCGTATTATGTTCGTGAACGTGTAATTTCAGCTCAGTGACTGTAGCAGGTGCTGTAAGAGAAATTTAAAGGAAGCCATATTTAAAGTAAAAAACTGACAGACCTGCGACCCTTTGCTGCGTTTCCTTCCTGTTTATCTTCACTGCTCAAATATCCAGTGACAAATCAATTCTAACATTATGTAATAAAAAGTTTGATTACTTACTTCCAACCTTAGTTTGCAGTTTAACTTCACCCCCAGTGGAAACTTGAATCTCGTTGTATTTGGCTCGGACTCGACAGGTATAACCAGTAAATGGATTTAATCCAGTAATAACACACGTTCTTCCATCAGGACTTGTGGCTGTAACATAATTTCCATGAACCATGTGAAGTGTTATAGATTTAAATCAACATCATCATGTTAAGAAACTGTAAATGACAAATGTCAGGTTAAAGTTTCACAAACACATCAGCTGGTAGTTCTGTCAGCTGATCCATAAACTGGCACAAACCTGTTTCACTTACAGTCTGTTCCTGCTGACATGAAGCACTGATGCTACAAGCTTCTCATAGAAACTACGTACATGTCAGAAAACCAACAGACTGACAAACTGTTTGTTGCTTTTTATAAAGACAATTACATTTCAAACATCAGATGTTACCTTCAAACAGCTCAAAGCTTCTCATCATTTCTTCTGTGTGAAAAAGTGAACTCGACTCTGATGTTTCAGCGTTTATTCTGTTTTATATTTGCTATTTATTTTAATAACTGTATTTATTCACACCCAGTCAGAGGTTTGGTTTTTCACCTGCAGTCAAAGCATCATGAACATAAACACATAACAGGAGAAGCCGTCTCACTCACCTTTACCTGTCTGACCATCACAACTGCAGTCATAAGAAAGCTTATGAAGGCGGGGAAGGACCTGTTGACAGTTCTTACTGGTTGTTTTCCAGCTGAGCTCAATGGAAGTACTGGTTAAATCCTTCTTTATGTTGGTTATTGTAAGATCTGTTGGAACAAAGTAAACATCAGTAACAGTGAACAGCGTTTCCTTTGCTTCAAACTGTGTGAGAATAAAAGCTTTTATTTTGATGAGCTAAAGGAAATATAAACTCACCACAATCAACCCTGACGTGGACAGATGGAGTCGTCTTATTTATGCTGATGCTGTTCTGTAAGATCAGACCAGCACAGCTGTAGTCTGTGAACGGCTCCAGCTCAGACAGTTTCACATCAGCTTTGTTATTTTCTGAGGAGACACAAAGATGACGTCATTGTTGGTCCTCAGTGTGTGAACATTCATCCTTTGGGTTTAGATTCAAACGTGAACACATTCAAAGAAATAAATCTGAACAGATTCACAGAGAGCACAGAGCTCGTGTCTCTAACTCGTAAAGTTTCCTTTTACCTGAACAGGTGTAACTAACTGAGAGGTTTTTACACTTTGGTAAATCAGGTAACGTTGTGGTAATTTCTGCAGGAAGTCCAGTGGGTTTAATCTGCTGTATTTCACTGGAATTTAAGAAATCTGTGGAAAAAATGAATGAAGACAAACATGATTAAATGAGGTGTAAATGTTTGAATCTCAGAGCAGACGTGGACTCGTTCGTACGTACCAACACTGATGCTTTTGGTGAAGCTAAAGGAAGAGCCTCTGCACTCTCCTGGAGTAAAGGTTACAGTCAAATCTGAGCAAATGTCCTCGTTAGCAGGTCTGACACAGAAAGTCTTCTCATCATTTCTACATCGTACAACTGAACGGTTATTTGGTGTTGATATTGAAGAGCTGATGTTCCAGTCACTTCCATAACAAACATATCCGGGGATGCAGCTGGTTTCATTAACGTCTCTTTCACCTGAATTAAACAAGTGATGCACAAATGTGTCAGTTTATAAAAGATTCATTTGTTAAGTTAAAAGAAGATGGATGTAAAACACAAATATATGAATTAATTGAACTCACTCATTGGATCTGTTCTAAATTTATTTTCCGTAGAGCGACAGAATATTTCTTTTCCAGTATCATTAATAAATGAAACATTAAGACTGTAATCAGTGCACGGCTTCAGGTGTCCAGTTTTCCCCACTGGGATTTGATTCAACTGATCAGCTTGGATTATCTTTCCAGTCTGTGGTCGGCCTTCTTCAGAAACAGTCAGTGTGTAGTTACCACGGGGGTTTATTTTAATCTGCAAGCCAGACGTGTTGTTGTTTGTGACATTGTAAGAACCTGCAAAATGTTTGTCAGTAAGAATCAGTCAGTTACACTTTTTATCTCAGAAAGTTTCTTCATTCTGATGTTGACCGTGATCAACATCATGGTGAAGATGAAAATACATTTTCTATAATCAGTGTAAAAATACTTTCATTGTGATTCAGAGTAAATTTAGAGAGAAATGCTGAGCAGCAACAACAGTGTTTGAAAACATTCAATAAAACTGATCTTTTAAACTGATACTCACACTGTGGAGAGGCTGAGAGGACACATTTCAATGAGATCAGAAAAGAAGAAAACAAATCATTAGTATATGATTATAATTATACAATGAAAGTACCAGAAACACCTCAGAGCACCTTACAGCTGCTGGTACCTCAGAGGTGTTGTTGATCTCTGTCTGTACACTATATGTGAATTCAACAATCGTATCACAGTCCTGCATGATAAAAACAGAAACGTCCAACCTTTGGTCGTAGCTGCCACTGTGGTGGAGGGTGGAGTGACTGGAGGTGAGGTCTGGGTGTGAGAGCTGTTTGCCTGAGAGGCTGGTTTGATGCTGGATGTATTGGATGTGGGTGAGGTCTCTTTCGAGGTGATTGGAGGAGCAGTGACTGCTGTTGGAGAGCATGCTTGGAGTCAGCTTTAGGCAGAAAAACCTAATGACAGCAGTCTTACCTGATATGCTGTTTAACATTTTAGGACTTTGACTTGTAAAAATAATAACTAATGCAAAACCTGAGCTGAGGCTGAATACATTACCAGATATAGTAGTTGAACTGGATTCTTGAACTGAAGACTTTGATTGGGTGGAGGTGTTATTTGGCAAACTAACTGAAGAGCTGGAGGTGGTTGGGATGACTGTGATTGTGGAAGCAGGTGCTGTGGAAGTAGGTGCTGTGACCGTGGAAGGATTCACAGTGAGTGGAGGTGAGGTGGCGACTGACTGGTTTATTACAGGATCTGCACCCGTGCTTGGAGGTGAGGAGGCGACCAACATGTGTGTTACAGGATTTGTGGTCGTGCTTGGAGGTGAGGAGGCTGAAACATTTTCAATCCCAGAAAAAGAAGTAAGTATGACATCATGATGGTATTTTCATCAGCTGTGAAACGTGCTTCATGTACAGTTTTCCCTCCTCTCAGTATCAATATGCTACTTTTATATCTTTCCCCTCATTTACACCTACATATCTTTTCATGTTTGGGTAAAGGTGGATTTAATGTCACTGTGAATGTTATCCTATCAATAACTTAATGCTTTAGATAAACATAGTATTATCTTCTGTTGTACAGGTTAGACAATCATTGACTTACAAGTTACAATGATGGATAGACTTGCGTGTGCACGACTCTAACACTTGGAAAATCTAAATCTCATCAGTACTTTGGACTCTATGAGACACAATAAACCCCAAACATGACAGTGTACGACTAGAGCTACACACCAGCGGTCCCCAACCTTTTTTGCGCCACGGTCTGGTTTAATGTCAGACAATATTTTCACAGACCGGCCTTTAAGGTGTCACTGATAAATACAACAAAATAAAATGATATGACCGAGACAAAACCTGTGGCATTTTGTAAATATAATAATAAACGTGTAGTTGTGTAACTTTATTAGCAGCGTCCTCCTGAAATGTGCCAACAACATTGAGAGCAACATCCTCCTCACTGCCCCTTAATGCTCCCTGGTTGCTATGGTAACACGTAAATATTTCTTACTACAACATGGGAAAGACCCCGGGAAACTGAGTTAATGATAAAAACCCTGAAAACCATGAATTTCACACCCGAGCCTCAAATCACGCAGCCCGGTACCAAACGACCCGGACCACAGAGCGACTGGAGACCGCTGGTATACAGCATGTTAATTTACTTTCATTCAGCTTCACAGAGGGTAAAAAATGATTTGGAAAATACTTGATCACATATATGTGATTACCCATTCATGGAAAATTATCTGTGCAAAACAGCTGCTATATGAAAACAAGGATTTCACCTTTTTCACAGTAAACCTATGATTAAATGAAGACAAAGAACAATACATTTTACACATTTTGCAAAAACATAACTGTTTTTTGTTTTTGGTGTTTGCGTTTAAATTCTGTCTGACACAGATGACCCAGATCGAAGCTTCTGTTCATCAGTTTAAGTAAGAAGACACATGTCTGTCATTTCATAGTAAGTGTTTGAGGACTGTGTACATTTACACATGAGGCTGAGGGAGATGCATGCTACATCAGGAAGCACAGCAGGGGGACAACTGGAATTAAACAAGTCTGAAAACAACATAATAAGAAGTAAATGTTATAAACTGAATAACATCATAAATATATTGGAACTCACGTTTGTTGTCATCTGGAATTACTAGAGACAAGAATGTCAGAATTAGTGTTTTGGTCATGAAAACATTCACTGTGTATGCAGGAAAACACAAACAAACAAAAACACAAACAATGAGTGATTACTAAATATTTGTCATGATGACTACGAGAAGTGAACGACTATAGAGATTCAATAACATGATAAAGTATAATGGTACTCACTTGTGGTGGTTTGAGCTGTAATTAAAAGAGAAAAAAAGTGTAAATCAGTTTGATTGTGATTAAATAATTTATTGTATTTGCAGGAAAAAGAAAACAAAACATAAACAACCAGTGATTACTAAATAGTTTTACACATCCCTCTGTTGAACACAGCAGGGTGAACTTTGTTACCCAGCATCGTGTGGATGAGGTATCGCTGCTGTGTAACCTGGTTGCTATGACACTGTGACAAAGAGCCACAGTTGCTATATCAGAAAGCAAACCGCAGCTTCCTGCCTGCACTCCAACCTAGAACCGCCCCATACTTACAACACTGGTGTCGGTTTGGCCGCGTCACTGAACCAGACACAACCAAAAATACATTTTTAACCAAAGTGTTTCAATAAATACGGTTTCAGATAATATTTGTCAGGTATGAAGTTCTCTTTTGTTCTTTGTTTCAATTTCTCTTCTCCTAAAATCTGTATTTTCGATATTACAAAGAATAAAAAACAAATAAACACATTTGGATCATATTCACAAGTACATGAGTTAGTTTACTTTAAATGGGTTTGTTGATGTTGTCCATTTGTTCTTTATAACAATAGAAATGAGAACTGAATGACTGGGTGATTGGGGACAGTCAAACAATGAGACTCAGGATGTGGTTTTGGCGCGTTGTTGTTTCACTCAGTCGTGCAGAGATGCAACATGTTTGCAGCGACATTTCAGCGCCTCGCACAAACGCAGCTCATCGATTATTCGTTTGGAGATGACTGCAACAGGTTTAGTGAAGGTTTATTTATATCATAACTATGTCGTTATGATGTGTTTGAAGCCCAGGAACGTAAACATAAAGAAAACCTTTTCTTCACTATTTAAAGTCGTTATTTAAACTGGTTTTAAGTGTTTTCAGGAGAGTAGGTTTGTGATTTGCATGACAGTGTTGTAGTATTATGACAATCACAAATACAATAATGTGATTATCCCTGAATGCAGTAAAGACACGGACACAGTAACCAGCTCTGTCTCTAATTCATTGATTTTCTCTGTTTTACTGTTTTTCCTCCGTCTCATGTTTTGCGTTCACCACAGAGTCCTGCTCTGTGACACTCTCCTCCTCCCAGAAACGTTTTAAAGTCATGCTTAACATTTCTGACCTCATTTCTTCATTTTACACCCTGTGCTTCCCTTTTTTTTCCGCAAGTCATTTGCTGCGCGGTGCCTCGGCCTGCTCGGCCCGCGCTGCGCTGCCAGGAAATGAAGACGACTCAGAATGGCACACGGAAGTGGTCAAACTTTTTGATCACACTACTGCTGCTGCTAATGCAGGCGGCCTGTTAAACAGGGCCCAGCTTCTCTCGCCCAGTTTAAGCAGAAGACGCGTGAACTTTGGTATTTACTACTGAGCTGACACACGCGTGTAGTAATTCTTTAAAAGTAGTGAAAAAAGCAGGAAAATATAGAAAAAGATGAAGAAGTCGAGCAGAGTTTTAAACTATTTTTAAATGCGTTTAATATTAAAACACAATCATACACTGAGAGACATCTTTTTGGGAGATGTCTTTGAACTTTTTAAGGGACTTTCATCTCAAAGAGACATTAGATTAATAATGGCACAATCAAATTTAACTTTACTGATTAAAAACGTGGCTGTTTAGCGGTGTTCCTAATATTTTGTCTGTAACGATTACACGTATAGCTCGCTAAAGATAAATAATAAAGGATAAAATCAAATGTTATTAAAGTGAATTCAGATTCTTTAAACGTAATTAAGTTCATGTAACTAAATAAAAGTATATCTGCATTTATTAAAGTAAATATTTAAACAGTTCACAGTGTTACGATGAACTGATACAATTTAATGTAAAAATCTGTTAAACTGTAAAACAATGTTAGTTTAATAATAATAACAGTGAGTTAGAATAATAATATTTCAACATGAGTGCATGATGAGTATATAGTACAATAATTAAAATGAGATACATCACTAAACAGAAAATTTTGACATTTTGGTTTTGGACACTTTTATGTATTTAATTTTTTTAAATAACGGCTGATCAGTTAATTAATTAATGTGACTGAAAGGAAAACAACAATCATGTTTTGGGTGGATGATGACACACCTTCACACTGGCTGAGAAATTCTGTATGTTAGAAACGAACGAGCCAGACTGAGGGCAAAGACGATAAATGACAGATTTTATTTCAGCTCATCAGCACAGACTGGCTGAAAACAGCTGAGTTATAGATGAATTATGAGTGATGATGGAGGCAGTGAGGTCAGTGTAACTCAGCGTGCACACGTGCACACGCACGTGTGCACGCACACACACACTGAAATGTTTATCACACACAGCACCCACAGTCACTGAGGTGAAGAAGCAGCTTGCAGGGACACACCCCAGAAAATGTCTCTGCTTTCAGACAGACACAGCCCCCCCACCCCCACAGCTACACATATACAGTACACAATCACACATTCATACGTGCACGGTATCAAAGCAGAACAGAAACACGATTGCAAAAATTCCCAAAGCACCAAATAAAAGCATATGTTTTAAAGAGCGTCTTCTTCCTATTAACAGCCGCCTTTGATTGAACACGAGTGTTCGTTCTTTTGCCAAAGGGCTCAGAAACCTGTCATTTTTAAGCTTTCACATCACAGGCGTGTGCAGTTCCTGTCTGCTGTTCTTGGGGTTGGAAAGTTTAAGAAACGTGAAGTAGCTCAAACGCGGATGCATCTCCAAAGCGTGCCTCGGTTTTTATTTAAAAGGTCACATTTTGCTTGATGATGTTTTACAGTTTTCAAAAAGTAAAAAAGCTTTTCAGCTGACAGATTCACGTCTCCATCTCACACAGGGATAATAATCCTCATACACAATCACAAGCTCAACATCCGACTTCAAACACAGCGAGTTTAGGGGGGAGACTTCATCACCTACATGATTTGCATTTGCAGACGTTTTTCTGTTATTTCTCCTCAGTTTACAGACACAGAGAGAAACTTCAAAGTCTTTCTACAATCCTTAAAGAAAGCAGCACCGAGAACACTGCAGATGGTCACTTACAGTAGGTCAAACCGATGATCCCGGCCCAGAACAGCATCTTCAGACCCCAAAGACCTGCCATGTCCAGGAGTCAGGGTGTGTACAGCCACACACCGTACAGTGAAAGCAGCCGGCAGGTCGTCGCACGCCAAAACCTATTTCCAAATCTTACCTCAATTCTAACCTAACATAGAAAAAGCTGTCTGTGTTAAAGCGACATAAGTTCTCTGTCTTATCGGTTGACACAGCTTCCTGGACTTGTTCCCCAAACTCTAAACCTCGCCTTTGGTTTCGAGTCGAGCAAGTGGCAGTGACGTCACACTGAAGAGACTGCCTTTACCTTAACGTCTGCTGACAGGAAGCATCATTTCAACTACGCCACTAAGAACAGGAAGCCTTCGCTCGTCTAATGTTCACTTGAATTTGATGAAGGGTGAAATCGCTCTGACCTTTGAAAAAGGAGGCTGATAGCTGCCAATACGGTCAAGATTTCAGTTTTAGGGTCGCGTCTGACATATTAGGCTCAAATAACACGAGGCACACAAATGGATGATGAGACTGATGAGAGCACGGCGAAGCCTCCAGGTTAAAGTTTCAGGCCCGAGTAATTTCTGTTTTATTCTTGTTAAACTTCAGCAACTTTGCTTGTGAGACGCGAGACAGAGAGTTGTGAAACTTCTTAGAGCACCTCGTCTTTTTCACTGACTCCTCCCCTGCAGGCCCACGACGGCTCGTCCGTGCAGTCAAAGCTAACAAGAACATATCACTGCAACGTGCAAGAAACCAGAGGCAGTCTTTCCTTTGTTAAACTCTGTTCTCTTTTTTCTTCTTCTCTCCTTCTAAAGACAGAAAACACACGGCCATTGGCTCCAGAAATGAATTTCTTCATTGCTGCAGTTCATCTCGCGTGAACGACATTTATAAGAGGCGTTAGATCTCTTCAAAGTCATTGATCGAGGATGGTGTTTGATCACCACGCTTTGCCTCGGAGCCCTAAAATGCTTTACTTCTGTTTACATACACAAGAAAATAGGGGATAAAAGAGGAAGGAGGGGAGTCGAAAACTCTCCGGGGAGACTCACACACTGGGGGGGGGGGGGGGAGCTGATGTAAAAATGGATGAAACACAGTCAGCTTTTCATGCTCTTATATGAAATAATGCAGGGAACTAAGCAGAGCCTTCTTTGTGCTGAGACGGTCGTACTGAGCTGATAAAACCTTTTACTTAAACTTACACAGCACACTTTGCATGGCGTGACAAGCTGATATGAATCACACAGTTATATATAGTCTATTTAAAAAAGAGCAGCAGTCATCGTCACATGATCTCCTTAATGTTTTCAGTCATTTTGAAGAAGAGAAAGTTTCTTCTTTCTTTCACTCTGAAACATTCGGTGGAAATTAGTTTGACTTCACAAACCCGGCAGAAACATTGTTTCCGACAAAGACATCAGCTTTTTTGTAAAAAATCTAAATATGGATTTCCTCCTAGACAAATGAAACACATGCATTTGGCTGTTTCCACTTCTCACAGTGCAGATTCTTGTAATCAGGAAGTGACTCTTAAGCAAACAGCCCAATGTTCATGTAATCAAATTGAAGCTGTTGTTACAAATAAAATGTGTCACTGCAAGACTGCATGAGGAGCGCAGTGTTGCTGTTAGTAGCTACACAGAAATGTAACCAGCGTAACCGCATGTCATTCATTAGATAGACACTGTATTTAGAAATGAAGAACATAATGTACCACGATGAAACCTGTGAATGTTGCTCGTGTTCACGTGTACGCCCTCCCCCCTCCCTCGCCAGACAGAAAAATACTTTTAATCACATTTAACTGCTTAAAATGCTGTCAGCACTCGAGCCTTTCAGAGCGAAACGATCGCAAAATCGGATTAAATTATTTTATCACAAGATATAATTTAAATATGATCTTTAAAGTATGTGCAGTCTGTTAAATTTAGTAAGAAACTACAAAGTTTTGTTGTTTAAAAAGTGAACAGCTCCTCCTGAGAAACCACTGAAAACTTGGGTTTCTTAAATATTGTATCAAAGTTAGATTGTTATCATTATGAAAAGAGAAAGAAGAAGTCGTCTGGCTACCTTTACCATCTATTGACCAACTAGTGACATGGTTACATGTAACATGGTTTTCTTGCAACAGTGGTTTTAATAATAGGACAGCGGAACAGTCCAAAGAATTACAGCCTCCTGACCGTCAGTATCCACGACAGGAAGGCCCGAAGCATTTTGTAATGTGACATAAATGTTACATAACAAACTTGTGTTTTAGTCAGGGTTAACAAGTCGGCAACAGCTGCCACTGAGGCAGGTGGAAAAGAGCCTGGAAGGCTGGAGGTATGCATTGGAGAGAGGAGGAGGAGGAAGGCTGAAGATGTTAATATTTTCATTGGGAGTGAAAACGATGGACAAGTTCAGACATTAGTATGTCAGAGGGACAGCTCAGCAGCAGAGTGTAACGAGGCAGCAGCTGCAGCTGGAGTCCAGAGACACGAGCTTCTCGAGATGTAGCTGAGCATTGGGGAAAGGAGCCACACTGACAGGAACTTCCACCAGGCAATGCAAATAAAGACAAAGATGTTTTTTCTGCAAGTTAAAATATTTCAAATAAAAAAAACCCGCTGGCTTCACACTGCACTGTGAAAACCATAAAACCATTAACTCGTCATCAGAAATAAAATAGACAGAAAGAAAACAGGGCCTGTGGAGAAACGAACAAAATCACAGGACTTCATTGTAAATTCTTAAAATAAGTTCCTGTAGCTTGATTTCACCTCTCAGTTCTTGGTCCCGTCAGCTCTAACAGGTGAAAGTGCATTCATGCACTCACATTTAGGTTTGGTGTGAGAGCTGTCTGACACCAAGTAGCAAAATCTGGCAGTTAAAAAAAACGAAGCAAAGCCAAAGTCACTCTAACGGTCACTCGTGACACACACAGCATTGAAGCACGTTTACGGTCCTCGCGGTCCTTTTTTCACTTTAAATTTTCAGGGTGTCGTTACATCAAATCATTCCACACACATCCACATCAGAATATGTACCCAGCAGGATTTTTATTTCCCATTGAAGTCTGATGTGTTTTCAAAGTGCTCCTTTTATTTTTTGATCACACAATCATATTTAAAATTTCCCCACGTGCCCGTGTGCTTACAGGTCTTTATCCTCCAAGCTCAGGTCCTCTAACAGCAGCTCGGAGGTGCTGCGCAGGATCTTTGCTGTTCTGGACAGAGATCTTGGGTTTCGTTCCTGGGATCTGCTAAAGCTACTCGCTCAGCTTGGGGGTCAGTGCCCCACACGAAACTGTTGCCTTCATTCGCCGCATCATCCTGATCTCGTCTCTCACCCTTTGTACTTCGAACTTCTCTTGTTCCTTTTACCTGATGGTGCTTTTGCTCATATAGCTACATCTATCAGTACGAAGCTCTGCCTCTGCTTGTCCACCACGACTGTGTCTGGTTGGTTAGCCTGTTTGTCCTTCTGTATGTGGAAATCTAACATACAGACAGACAAGATCTAAGTTCAGTCATTCTCAACCACCATAGGGGGCGTGTCCTATTTTGACCTCAGGACTTACAGGCCATACAGATGTTGCCTGCTAGCATCTTGTACCCTGCTGTTATGTGCTGAATAGTCTCAGATTGTCTCACATCCCCACTGAATTTCTGATGGAAGCTCATAGTTGATCTTGTACAGTTGTAGGCATTCTAGGATCCATGTGTGGGGCATCAAGTCATAGTGCCATGGTCCGTGGCCCTATGTCTGAGGAGTGTGTGGGATGCCCTGGTGGCCACACCCCCGAGCTGGGCCATCACCTGCACACCTGCTTTCCATTCTGGGCAATTACCTGGAGGACTCTGTAACCCTGCGCTGACGGATGCTCCACACCAGTCTGTTAGTCACCCCTCAGTGGTAACTAGGCTTCCCACAAAAGCTTTGTACATATGTGTCACTTGAACTACGTTAATTCTGCCTTCGTGTGCCTAGGTTACGATCCGGCGTTTGTGTCTGCCACCTGCCTGCTCGGATCACTCAGTCTGTCCTCATCCCTGCCTCCTCGGATTCGCTTACCACGGACACACCTCCCCCCCTTCCGAGTCCCACTGTCCCGCTCTGATCGTAAGCCAATTAGTAAAGCCCTGTCTTGTTGTGTCTTTCTATTTCCCGGCTCACTAGTATTTTCTCCCCTTTCTGTTGCATCTCCCACGGTCCCGATTATGGCTTCCCTGTGTCGTTTATCTTCCCGGTTTTTCTTCAGTTCCTCGTTTTGCTTCCTTGGTTGTTCCGGGTCACCTTTTGTTAAAGCAATAAACTGTTTCTTGCTCGCATTTGACATATTGAGGCTGCTGTTGGATCCCGCTTGTGTGCGTGCACTGCGGTGCATGACACATAGGCTTTCTTATAGTCATTCCAGGTGGTCCACAGGTTGGTGAGCCTGGTCTTGCAGTCTTGGGTGACTGCTCTATTAACCAGTAGCTGGTGTTCCTGCCAATCCCTTTCTGTATTGAGCCATGTGCCCCATCATCTTAGCCCCTATGATGCCTGACAGGAGCTTCCATGTGGTGCTGAGGCAGGTTATTAGTAGTTGGATGGGACCGGACTGATTTTGCCTGATTTTAGGCATTTTGGGTGTCTCTCATCATTTAGCATTGGGTTCATTTGTGCTGCCAGATGCTCGTGGAGTGCAGTCAGCTTCTTCAGCCAGTAGGCGTGAACCATGTCGGGGTCTGGTGCTGTCCAACTCTTCATACTGAGACCCTTTCTTGGGTATCTGCCACTGTGATGGTTACTGGAGATTGCTGTGGTCTGCTGTTAGAGCTGCTAGCCTCTGAGGTTTGTTCTTTCCCTTCCTTCATCCCACCTGTCTGCAGCTCCTATATTTGCTACCTTCCCTCTGCACTGCCTTGATCTTCGCCTCTAGTCTTCTTCTCCATGGAGGGTATTGCTCCTTGTGGCTGTTGACCTTGTAGCATCTCAGTGATCATAGCTGCCGTGGTGTAGATCAGCTGATTAGTCTCGGTGATGTACCAGTAGGGATTTTTTTTAATGCTGCATCCACATCTTCTAGTAGCCCCTCAGAGGGTACTTCTTGGTAATAAGCCATGAATTTCTAGCTTGATCATGATCTCTGAGGTCAGCTGCTCTTGCATTCGCACTTTCAGTTGTACTGATCACAGACGAGTGCAAGGAGCACACTGATGAACAGGCCTGACGTACCACCGTTTAAAGTGCTGGAACAGCTTTGCAGAAAGTTAAACTGATAACCAGGTCTTTACACACTGCAGTTAAACGGTTAATGAGGAACAAACGTGTCAGCTAGGAATCCAATAGGAAATGGAACTGGGCCCACCTTCAGGAGGATTTTTTAACCACAAGCTCAGCAGATAGAAGGTGAAATTAAAAGAGAGAGGCAAAGGAGTAGAAGAAAGAGGAAGCGAAAGAAAGTAGCAGCGAGCATGAAAGACATTTAAATAGAGATGTTGGCACTTGTATGTGCAAAATTGCTGTTTATGGTTTAATGCTCATGCCTGTTTAACAGCGTATTCAATACTGTAAACCTTTACAGTATTGGGACCCCTGAGAACAGGGGACCCAAATGCAGGATCCAAAGAATAACTCAATCTAACACAACATGGTATCAGAAACCAGACACAAAGAGCTTAAATGACACAGGACAAACGTGAGAGGAGGCCCAAAACGTGGCATAGTGCAGCACACTTTACTGGACATGTAGGTAAGTGATGGGGACGAGCTGGGTAGAGACGGTGTTAAGGAGAGAAAAATGAGAGAAAATACAGACGTACAGATGGTTTAGCAAAAAAAGATTGGAAATGGCTGCAGTGAACACGAACTTTAGCATCTGTCAGCCCTTTGTCTCCTTGTACTCCACCCTATTCTTAAAGATACGTTGGAGGAATATGATCCATTGTCCAACCTCCTAAAGGGAGCATCCAAAAGAAGAAGAACTGAAGGTGTGGGTACTACGAACGTAAGTTTATGGCCTGAACTGACCTTTTAAAAAAGGAATTAAATACAATTACTTCTTTATTTAAAGTAACTAATCATCCTGTCTCACACAAACGTAACAGAGATCTGTGTAAAAGTTTTATCCTCATTCTGGGTGAGAAGAGAACAGAAGCCGTACCACACTGTTGTGTGCTATGAACCTTTGTATGAAATATATAACAACACACATGACTGCAGTAAGACTTCAAGGTAGAACTGCTTTACTTCTTTTTATCCATCACACACGTTGGCATACTAAATGAAAGCTTTTCTTTGAAGTGAGTCACACCATAAAAATGACACACTGCTACGCTGCCCACTTGGGTTTCTCACTGCTATTTCTAAAAAAAAAAACAACTAACCACAAATTGAAAACAGAAGTCACATGGTCTGAGAAACGTCTCAGTCAGTGGAGTCAGCAAACAGCCATGTCCGCTTGTGAAAGCCTCAGACCTCCTTTTGGTACGAGGCTGATTAAAACCACGAGTATTTTACTTTGGAATCAACTGGAACCTTTCACACACTGATGGACTTTATTAAGTCCCCTCATCAGCCAAACCTGACCAAAACCTACAGTGTATGTGCTTTCATGACACCTCGACGAAAGAAAGAAACAAAGACCTCTGCCTCATCTTTGCACTGCACAAAGCATTTTATCAGAAGCATCAAAAAATAACACCAACTTCCACAATTTCCTGCTTTCTCACGAATTACTTCAACAATCTGAAAGCATTTATTCTAAATGACCAACTTCTTTTCGATTAGTGCAGTGCTTTCTGATGCTTATATACATATTTAGAGATTGGTATCCAATCATTTGACTCGTGGCTTTATTTTGCATCTTAATGCAGACTATTAATCATTTTTGACATTTTCATTATTCAGCACTAATCGCTCTTGCACGCGCAGGACAAAGTTGTGGTTTTGGGATGATTGTTTCTAAATGTCGACAAGCTCAGCTGTCATTGAAACTATAGTTAAAGGAAGAAGCACACTATACTACAGTAAAGAAAATTAACCCTCAGTTTATGTACAACGGAACTTCAGGTTTTATATCACAATATCACAGTCGCCTCAAAATGCTTTATATTGTAAGATAGACCCTACAATAATACATACAGAGAAAACCCAACAATCATATGACTCCATATGAGCAGCACTTTGGCGACAGTGGGAAGGAAAAACTCCCTTTTAACAGGAAGAAACCTCCAGCAGAACCAGGCTCAGGGAGGGGCGGGGCCATCTGCTGTGATTGGTTGGAGTGAGAGAAGTAAGACAGGATAAAGACATGCTGTGGAAGAGAGACAGAGGTTAATAACAGATATGATTCATGCAGAGAGGTCTGTTAACACATAGTGAGTGATGATGAAACACCCAGTGCATCATGGGAATCCCCGGCAGCCTACGTCTATTGCAGCATAACTAAGGGAGGATTCAGGGTCACCTGGTCCAGCCCTAACTATATGCTTTAGCAAAAAGGAAAGTTTGAAGCCTAATCTTGAAAGTAGAGATAGTGTCTGTCTCCTGAATCCAAACTGGAAGCTGGTTCCACAGAAGAGGGGCCTGAAAACATACTTTAGGCAAGCGAGGCCAACAGTTATTTAGATGTTGTTCTTCGTTCTTTTATGACCTCCTGGAAGAGTCAGATGGTTCATCAGTGTTCTGAGTTTTCTCCAGTTGTGGATGACGGTTCTCACCGTGGTTCAATGCAGTCAAAGCCTCAAACGTGGCTTTTTAACCCAGCTTAGACTGTAATGTCCCTACTTTACTTTGTCAGGCTCTAGTTAAGTGAGTTGGTCCTGGTGACGCCGGATCACTGTGTCCCTGTATTCTTCATGAAACTTCAAACCGTCTCCATCATTATTCATTTCCTGCTGTTAATATTAATGCAATTTCCTTCTGCCTCTGTGGGCTCAAACATACGTGAGTAGAACTGGATGTGGTGCTTTGTCACATCAGTGATGCTGCTGTCCCTCAGGGTCTGATGTCACTTTAAAAATGCCACATGCCTGCCAGGATCATTGTACCGAGATTAGTGAACAAAAATGAAAACAAGCCTTCAATGAATTTGTTACAGTGAAAGAGAATTTTTAAGCAGAATGTACAGTAAGCATTTTGCAAAAGACTCAAAAATATTTTATCATCTCATGGGGCATCTGGTGTGTGTGTGTGTGTGTGTGTGTGTGTGTGTGTGTGTGTGTGAGTGAGTGTGAGTGTGTGCTGGATTAAAGCACTAGAATGGCAGTAAAACCTGTCCCGTCCTGTGTGCTTTGGTGCTGTATAAATAACATTGAATTGTTAAACTGTGGAGACAATTCGAAGCTCTAACATAAATATGCTTTAGGATGTGGTTACTGTGTGACTGACAGTCACTGGCATATTAGAGCACAGTGTCCCTGCGTTCTCACTCCTGTCAGTACGTGTAGTTTCAAATAACCAAGAAACCCAAAATGCAAAGACTGAGGCTTAAAGTCCACAAACCAAAAAATCACAGACAGACATTTTCTTACAGTCAGCACAAACTTCCCATTAAAATACTTTTATACTGCACCGTAAGTTTACCAGCACCTCATCTTAGAGCTCTCATTGTGCTTTTAATTGGTGACGAACTTTCCTCTTTTCAGGAGGTGAATGGATGAACAACAGTCACATGTGGCCTTTGATAAGGTGCATGATAATAAGGTTTACCATACATAGTAACACTTATTATTATTTGCACTACACTTTGTTCATAATACTCCAAAAACTATCACACACCATTTTCTTTCTTTCTTTGGTGAAAAGCTGTGGAATCAGTTCAGTTTTCAAACTAACATCCAAAGGTTAAACTAAACCACGTTTATTAAGATCTTACTCAAACTGTGATTTCCTCTAAACTTTACCAACCCCTGGTTTACTTTTATTTAGTGGCTCCCTGTTTCACATCCATCAGTCAGAAACTTGTGAGGCTGAAAGGTGAAGGGAAACAATATGTCGTCTTTCCTCCCACTCGACAGAACTTCCTTTGTTTGGTAAGATTTCAGGGGGAAATACTGATCTCACCTCAGACGGGGTACATTCCTGACGTGAAGCACGTTAAAAAAAGAGAGAAGATCTGTTTTATTGTACAACTGTTATCAGTCAGCAAATGTAAAAGTCATAGGAAGACTGAGGTCAGATAGATTTTAGTGCGACCGTGGCTCAGGGGGTTAGGGAATCGCATCTGTAACCGGAAGGTCGCCGGTTCGATCCCTGGGCTCTCTGTCCTGGTTGTTGTGTCCTTGGGCAAGACACTTTACCCTACTTGCCTACTGGTGTTGGCCACAGTCTGCCCCAGGGCAGCTGTGGCTACAACTGTAGCTGCCTCCACCAGTGTATGAATGTGAGAGTGAATGAATAGTGGTATTGTAAAGCGCTTTGGGTGCCTTGAAAAGCGCTATATAAATCCAATCCATTATTATTATTTCCAGCTACTACACAGCAGGAATTAACATAATTCACAGCGTTAACAGTAAAACTATCTCAGGCCTCTATTTTAAGGTCTGAATGTTTAAGTAGGGGACGAGGAAGAGGGGGCGGGGTTTGAATGAGAAGCCGTGCCACAGCTTCCCCAATTTCTTCTGCAATTTTGGGTTGTTGCATCAAAGTTTCATCTTCCTTATTCTCCTCTCCTCCCTCTGCTCTCTAAAGGTCTGAGGGGCGAGACGATGGCAGTGAACATATTATAGCGGTGCTAGGACACAAACTATCTACTGAAATGTGCGCCGTTAGTTCCTCTGTGCAGTCACAGCTGTGACCACAGGGAGGTGAGATAAAAATGGATTGCTAGCGATGCGTGTGCATGCCTGTGCATGTGCTACACCCAGATAGATGCATGCAGCTTCTTCTCTACTCTTTGCACCCTGCACCTACACTTTGTGGGTTAAGGGTTTCAGATGATGCATTTTTTTTTTAATTTGGGCTTTTGAACATCTTCCTGTTGTTTTGAAGACTTTATTATTTTTAGATGGTTGACAAAGATTCCAGCCACAATGGAAACAACACAATGGAAGCAAGCAAACTAATAAAAATATATCTATTGGCAGTCTTGGTTTCTTTTCATAAAGATACAAGTTTTCAGGAAACCTGATTAAATAGATTTATTTTTTGTTTCACCGTCAGATTCTGAGCAAGTACAAATAAGAAAAGCAGTTGAGTTGAGGGAAGAAGATTGACTCTGTCTTTATTACAAAAGGTCTAAACTTATTATAAAACACTTGCGGTAAACTTGGCGTGCTGTGCTATTTGCATTGATAGGTGTGCTCTTAAAAGCATCTAGCGCTAAAAGCTGCGCACCATGTAGGTGGTTACTACAGCCCAGAGCTCTGGATATCCGGCTTTGGACTTAAAATACACACTGACACCATTTCACGTTAGCATGAGCCATTAGAGCACAACAAGACCTGCTCACACATCAACACGTGAACTTAGAAACTTGTACTCTCAGTTCTCATCAGTGTTTCACCGGATCCAAAAGAAACAAACGTCCTTTGTTTCTTTTCACATATTTTCCCACGTAAGACACTGAAATGGAGACACGCTTGTTTGAAGGACTGTGCTGAACGATCGCTGTCAGAACCTCTTTTTACACTTCCCCTTTCTCCTTCCTGTCTCGGCTCTCTGCTGCGCTCTGTGCGCACTGTAGCACTACGACATTTATTTATGCAAACACCGAGTACTTCCACTTGTAACGATACGTTCACTTTCAAGAAAAGTATTTTGCATTTCGTCTAGTTTTCGAATCTCTACAGTAAATTGGTAGCAGGCTTAGTGTTTTGTCACTCGAGCCTCCACAGTTTCACAGCACGCTGGTTTTCTGTGGTGAAGCAACAGAAAACCACTGGAGGGCAGTGTGGCTTCACGTTGCGGCACAGCCGTTCCCTTTCACACATATCTCTCTTCTGACTTGTTTTTGGGAATAGCCAAGTGGCTGAATGCATTTTATACACACACAAACATGTGTACGCACACATACACACCCGCTCAGTGTTGCGATTTGGACTCCTTTTGGTTCCTCTCTGCCGATGACTGACAGGTTCTTAACGAGAGCAGCCTAGAGCGTTTGCCCTCCAGGCCTGTACATCAACTATCAACATACAACACACGCACACACACTCCCATATTTATACTCGCACACACCCACAAACACATCTACTCTCTCTTTCTGCACGCATTCTCCATCCCACTTCTGAGCCTCAATCAGTTCGTCCATTGCTGAAGGAACGTTTGACCGTCTCCGGGAGACATGGCAGGTTTAGCAGCATTATTTTGTCTCTATGAAGCGGCCTTATCCAACACAGAAGGAATGTCAGCTGCACCATTGTTCGATACGGTTCAATACAAACACGTTACGGCAGCAAACAATACGGGCTGGTGGAGGTGCAGGTGCACGAACGAGTGTGTCTGTGCTGTGAGGGCCTCGGTGATGAGATGGCATAGCTGGCGAGGTGAAGATGGAAACCCGGAGAAGCACATTTTCTCCCCCTCCACGCCTTCATGATTCATCCCTCCTCTCACCTCTGTTACCTCCTTTCTTTCTGTGAGGGAGCGAAAACCCAATTAAAATACTATGTGGATGGATACGTTGAAGAAAGACATACCTCCTCCATGACATTCTCTCTACCCCCCGTGCGGTGACAGATCTGGTGCATTGAAAAGGAGGTGGAAAAATGTGCAGGCTCCCACCCTTCTGCTGCCATTAAATGTTGATGTATAGTATCAAAAATATATGTACGATATGTGTATAAATCAAAATCTGCTGCAGATTCCCTCACACGCATGCATAGGCTATTATCCTATAGGTTTGTGCAGGAGATTCCCATATGCCGAACAAATAGCCGAAACAGAAGGAGGTGGAGGATGCATCCATTTTTTACATTTTGCACACGCGTGTGCGTGCACGCAGGAACACACCAATGGAGTCATGTCTTCCATGTCTCCTACCCCTCTTCCCTTCCTCCATTCTTGTTTTCCTCTTTTCCCGACCCAACACGCGGCCATCCCAGGAGATCCTGCTTCCTGCTGCTGGTCTGGGCCTCTGCAGCACACACACCTACACTACTGTACACACTGCCTGCATCTCTCTGCACGCACATACGAACTGCCAGTCAATCAGGCAGCAGCGCAGTGCAGACCTCACTGCCTCTCTGTTGTGGGGGTCAGGAGCTGGATGTCTGTGTTTGTGTGAATGTGAGCATGTACACAGACAGACACAGGGTCAAGGGGCTGGATGAGACCCCCTAAATACTATATGCGGCTGATACTTACCCGCCTTAATATTGCAACAAAGCCCCTCAGGATGGTGTGTGTGTGCATATCCCCAGCTCAACAACTCTAATCTCAAATCAGCAACAGTGCAGGAATACAAACATCCCTATTAAACACTTCTCCCCTGTGAAGACATCCTGAAGGGACTCGGCTAACTGCAGTAAACACAGCACCCTTCAGTGAGAAAGTCCAGGGAGTCGGCAGTAACATCGTTCTCACGCACACACATCCGTACAAATCCAGTTCTCGGCTTTGAGTGGCCATTTAGAAATCTGGACGGCAGTTCACTGACCCAGCACTAACGAGGCAGCTAGCCCGGCCTTTAAGGATCCGTGTCTCTTATCTAGTGACCACACAGAGACGGCTATCTCCTGACCGCGTTTGACCACCGGCTCGACTGATTAGCCCGTCATCCAGTCAAGATACAGTAAGCAGAGGCACAGTCATGACCACGCGGCACATAATTGCTTTTCCGTGTAGGATTTATTTTTTTCTTGAACAAACTGCGTAATTTTCTAGAACTTTAACGTGAACGTTTTACAGTGTAATACAACAGCAGTGTGAAATCCCAGTCTAGCATCCTGAGAGGCAAACAATCCAGGGATCTCTCCACTATCTGTCCAGTTGGATTGGACAAATGGTCAGTAGTGGTAAGATGGCAGAGTGGACATGTGATGGCCCAAGTGTCAGGGACTGGGGATTCACCCGTTTAATGAGGATCTATGGCCTGGACTGATAAATTGCCCTGACTGAAAGGCTGTGACAAGTCCTAATGCTCACATGTATAAATGATGTGGGTGGGTGGGTTGTTGAAGGGGGTGTAGGATGTGTGGCTGAGTGGACACAATCCTCAGAGAGCGTGGGTGGGAGGAACAGGCCAGAAGCTGACAAATGGTGGAGGACAGAAAACCGCAAAGTGCTCCCAGAGCACAGAGAAGAGCAAAGATATGCAAAGAATGGCCAAGGAGGCCTTAGAAGTAAATGCGTGTGTCATTGCATTGTAGAAATACACCGTAGAAGCACTATGACTATTTTACTCTGGAAATTTAGCCACTGCTAACTAACCATACAATCATACAATCTCATATTTCCCTGTATGCAGAGAGGACAGCTTGTGGTTATAGTTACTGTCGATTTCTTAGGCTGCATCCACACGTACACGGGTTTTTGAAAACGCAGATTTTTCTATGCTTTTGGGCCCAAATCTCAACGTCAGTTTTGAATAAATTTAATTAAAAAATATTAATTTATGTATGCTGTATGCATTTTGTTCATTCCTAAGTTGTGAGTCTACACAACAACAAAATGCTGTCTTTTGTTATTAACATGTGAAATGATGAAGGCACTTGAAAAATAACACAAATTATCTGCCTTTCCAGAAAAACAAAAACGTTTCAGAAGTACTTAATGTTTTGTGAGGGGACAAAAACCCTGTTTCCCTCCCAGGCTTCTAGACTTCTGATTGGCCAACATTTCATTTTAGCGATGACAAAACTGCACGTGTGGACGGGATTTCAAAAAAACGCGAAACGGAAAATCTCTGTTTTCAAAAATACCCGAGTACGCGAGGAGGTAGCCTTAGAGAGCAGTTAGCAGGGAACCAACAGAAACTTGAGGATGTTCTTGTCTCCATCCCTCTCGGTGGTTTTATTCTTTGTAAGTTAGTTAGTACTCAATGCCGTTTTCTTTCTGCTGAACAGTCGAGTTAGCTGTTTTCGCTTAGGCTAACTGGATGCTCTAATTTTCCACATTTAAAGGACATATTCAGCAGTGACATCCATCCTCTCACTGAGCCAGCTCTATCAGAAATCATATTTCCCAAAGCATCAATTTGTCACATTAAAAACTGATTTCAGGGCAAAAATGAAGTAAAAAAGTGCATGCAAACATAAATCATTGTTTTATTTTGATTTGCATTGATGGAAGTGGCATTTGTACTCCCCTGTGTGGTGATTATTCAAAAGGCTACACATCTGAAACAGCAATGCAAAAAGCACACTCACACTCACACACACACACACACACACACACAAAGCCTTTGTTATGTTGAGAGCATTTGTCTCTGTACGGCAGAGAGGGGTTAAAATCCGACTGAGTCGATATCACTGGAGAATAACAGATTCAACTCGCAGTCTGAGTGTGTGTATGGGTGTGTGCTTGTGCACGCGTGTGTGTGTTTGTATGTGAGCAACACGGCGCCTTGGGACTTCCTCCCTCTTCGTCTGCAGCCCTCAGTTGAAATAGAATTGAATAGTCTGAATCCTCAGTGGTATATGTTCACAAAGTCAATACCAACTGTTAAGTCTCCCCTGCATTGGGGTTAAGGGCATTACCATTTCTGAGGAAAACACACACACACACACACACACACACACACACACACACACACACACACACACACACACACACACCAGATGCCCCATGAGATGATAAAATATTTTTGAGTCTTTTGCAAAATGCTTACTGTACATTCTGCTTAAAAATTCTCTTTCACTGTAACAAATTCATTGAAGGCTTGTTTTCATTTTTGTTCACTAATCTCGGTACAATGATCCTGGCAGGCATGTGGCATTTTTAAAGTGACATCAGACCCTGAGGGACAGCAGCATCACTGATGTGACGAAGCACCACATCCAGTTCTACTCACGTATGTTTGAGCCCACAGAGGCAGAAGGAAATTGCATTAATATTAACAGCAGGAAATGAATAATGATGGAGACGGTTTGAAGTTTCATGAAGAATACAGGGACACAGTGATCCGGCGTCACCAGGACCAACTCACTTAACTAGAGCCTGACAAAGTAAAGTAGGGACATTACAGTCTAAGCTGGGTTAAAAAGCCACGTTTGAGGCTTTGACTGCATTGAACCACGGTGAGAACCGTCATCCACAACTGGAGAAAACTCAGAACACTGATGAACCATCTGACTCTTCCAGGAGGTCATAAAAGAACGAAGAACAACATCTAAATAACTGTTGGCCTCGCTTGCCTAAAGTCAGAGTTCATGGTTCAACAATTGGAAAGCGACAATAAGAACAACAATAAGAAAATGGCATCCATGGAGAGCTCATGGTGAAAGTGACTGCTGACTGAATGAAACAACAAGGCTTATCTCACATTTCTCCCCAAGATGTTTGGGAAAATATAATAGTGTGACGGTCTGGGACTGTTTTACTGCTTCAGGACGACTGGACTGGACGACTTGCTGTTATTGATGGAACCACGGATTTGGCTCTCTGCTGGCAAAATCCTGAAGGAGAACATCTTCCAGTCAGGTGGGACCTCGAAGCTCAGGCACACTTGAGTTATACATCAGTGTATAAAGCAATGCCCTGAATACTGGAGTGATTGACAGAATCTAGCTATTAATGCGCTGCTATTAATAACTAGTGCATTAACAATATTCACCAGAAACTCAAAGGGACCGCTAAAGACAGGACACATCAACTCACTGATCTACCCGACTAAGGACTATAACAGGAAACTGGGATGCTAGTTGGATACATGTGGCAAAGAGAGGGAAGATGATCCGGACTAAAGTAGTGGAACTGCCTGAAGGTAGAGTAGCAGACATACAGGATACAACAATTACCTGGGTATCCAACGGACCAATGGGAACTATGATAAAGGTGCACAAAGATCAGCCACAGCCAAATAGCTATTGCAGGTACAACAGACGCTGACAATCCAGCTCAACAGTAGGAATAAGATCCACGCCACCAATACATACGCCCTACTGGCCTTACCAAGCTGGAATAATAAGATGAATGTAGGAAGAGATAGATATCACTGATGTCAAGACATGAAAACACCTCCCAGTGCACGGGGGTCTCCACCTGAAGTCCAACACCCCGAGGCTCTATGAGCAACAGAAAGAGGGAGGGCGAGGATTAATGAGTGTCAGAGCCACAGTTCAGACTGCTCATGGAAGACCAAGCCGCTGCATGGGATGCACCATCAACAGAGGAAGAGGCTCACATTAAGAAATCCTATCAGTGGCTAGAAAAGGCCGCCTTAAGGGACAGTAGAGGCACTGATCATGGCAGCACAAGAACAGGCCCTGAGCACCAAATCCACTGAAGCTTCAGTTTGCAGTTACAAACTGTGCAAAGGTGCTCCAGAGACACTAACAAGAACAACCAAGTGGATGGGATAGTGCCACATATGGATTAGAAGTCCCCAGGTCCCGATGGTAGACACCACCAGAGGTGGCAAGATTATGTACTTAAGTAGAAGTTTATATACTTATGTTAAAAATACTCTGTTAAATCTGAAGTTCTGATTTAACTTTTTTACTCAATTAAAGCAAAAAAAGGTACACTTGAGGACCTTTGTGCAAAAAAACCTTGTGCTATGTTAATGCAATAAAATTGTATTAGTGCACGTGAATGCAAACTTAATTTCAGTCTAGATTTTGATTCTAATGAACTCTAATGTACTCAGCTTGAATCAGTTATGCAGAATATGAACATGGAATAAGAAGGACTTTACAATTTTTTTCAATTACATTTTTTAAATTTAATTAAAACAAATTTAATTAATTTTATTAAAATCTATTTTCTGTTGCCGACATATTAGAAGGTGAATTTCTCTCCACACCTAAACAGGAAAAAGAACTACAGCCCAGCCCATGCAGCAGTATATTAATGACTAACCTCGTACTGTGGATGGATTATCTCAGTTGTTCTCCTGACTGATGTTTGGTCCGTTTACAGCATCCTGCCATGCGACTGCATTTGTCCCTAACCATCAGGAACCTTCACGTTAACTTTTATCGAGGGGAAAAAAGTTAGCGTTCATCCTCCAGCTTGTTTTCAAACTCCATTGCGGTTTATTTCACACCTGAAACCTTTAGTAAACAATTAAACAAATAAAAGAAAACTGCAGTAAATTACAGGTAATAAAATAAACTACTAACTCTTTTATGCTGCGTCCGCACCTACACGGGTATTTTTGAAAACGCAGCTGTTTCGTCCACACGTAAACGGCGTTTCGAATCACCGAAAACTGAGATTTTTTAAAATCTCATTTTTTTGCGTTAAAGTGAAGACGAGGAATACAGAGTTCGTAACGCAACGTCAAAGGTATGTGCCTTTTTCACGTCACGCTGTGCACCACGTTATTGTTTATATGGGATGAATTGCAGAACGGCAGATAGAGACGAAATACTGTTAATCTGACTTTCTGCAGGTTTTACACGCAGTTACTGTCCCTCCATTTACAAAGGCAGAGGCGTCACGCTGTGATTATTTTACATGTAGTTGTTTTTTCCTGTGTAATAATGTTCAACATTGCTGTCAATACATTTTTCAAAAATGCCTCTCTGTGCAAAATGGGTTCAAAAACATAAACAGCTGTGGGATCCTGTTTGTCCGTGATTTGGAGAGCCCAGCGCTGCTCCTGACACAGGGGAAACTAATTCTGTCGCAGAGACCTACCTCGGCACTTGTGCAGGTGAAGCCAAAGGGAAGATTTGCTTCACCATATTTTCTAGTCTTTGGCTTGGAAGGAAGTTGGTTTGGAAACATCAGCGATGCTTCATCTCCTGCTTTGCGTTTGTGTGGGCACCCCGTCAAAAACCTGTCCATGATGCAAGCATTCTTTTTTTTTCTTTTCATACCACACCCCCCCTGCAATGGCTCTCTTTGGCCTCTTTATGTTGTTCGATGCACTAACCCTGGTGACTGATACACTTTTCATGTGTTAGGCAGAAACAGGTTCGATGTTTGAAGGCCTGCAGTGACTCCCCTTAAAATGTCTTAAACCAAAGGTAAAGAGCCCGTTTTGAAGATGTAAATGTAAAAAGTTTGTAAAAAGTACAGACACCTGAAAACTACAGTAGCAAAGTAATTGTACTTCATTACTTCCCACCTTTGGACACCACCAGAGGTCGCTGAGAACAACAGGGCTAAGGCCTCATGGGACCAATGATACATAGTGATGCTTTATGAGGAGCAGAAGGCCACAGTTGTAACAGGAACATGAGGAGCTGTAATACTGAAACTGGAAGAGTGGCTCCAGCAGATTTCTGGCTCAGCATCGAAGCCCAGGTAAGGAGCCTCAATCTAGATCTTGTATTAGTATATCTATTTTTATTATGTTTTTACTATTAAATCCCACAAATGTCACTTTGTTTCCCAGCAGCACTCTAACCCCCAACACTGAACCCATTAATCCAATGTATGCCTTTATTGTTCTGACCTTGTGAGCTATATGATGTTTACAGGTGCATTAAATATTTTTGCGTTTTATCTTATATCGTGTTGAAATCCTTTAAAGCTTCTGTGACAGTCTTTGTACCTCAGACACATATATATTCAGGTTAGCCGAACAGTTTGCCAAGCACCGTACATTCAGGGCTCTCCGGGTCTATGCAAACCTACATAAAGCATCGAGCTGCTCTGTAGCTCAGGTGTAGGTTAGTTCAGTATGCACAGTGTTCACACAGCGCTTCCGTGTAGATCCACAATAAGTTAATTTGGGCTCATTTGCTGCTCAGTGTGGTAGCTAGCATTTATGAGTGGTGCTTCCTCTAATACGTCCTGCTGGTCATTAACGCAGACCTTCTACCATGAGCGCAGTGTCTCATATGAACAGTCAGCCATAAAACCCCAGGCTCTGTCACTCAGTGTCATTTAAACCAGGGCTGATTGGAACTATCTCTGGCCTTTGCGTTCTCATCCTCCTCCCCGCTTGTGTTCTTTCCTGGTTGGTTCATGAATAATGAATGAGGATATATGCAGGCTGGAGCTCAGATATTAATGGAGCTAAAAAAACAGAAGGAGAACCATCCTTTGTGCTGCCAGCCCTTCCTTCTCTGAGCTGCAGCGAGCTGCCCCTGCCCGGTTGCCCCTTCTCCTTACCTTGCCTTTTCCTTCCTTAGTTTTTCTTTCCTTCTGCTGCCGGTGGGCCGAGATGAGACATCGCTCAGCCTCTGTTTCTCTCTTTAATAGAGTTATTCCCGTCTTTTTTGGCTGTCACTGTGGGGGCAAAAGGTGGACAGTGACTATGAAATGAGACAGGATAACTTTCAAAATGTAAAAAAAAGAAAGTAGACAAAACTGTGGGAGATAAATGAAAAGTTGACTTGGCTTGAAAGTGCAAGGTGGCTATTGTCTGTTAGACCATCTCTCATTTGTTCAAGGGCACAGCACTGAGCTTCCTCCTTTGTTTGCCCTCATCCTGTCTTTATTCCAGCCTTTCCATGATCTGTTGACTCTGGCCAGAGAGGCCCCTGGCCAAACTGTGGCATGCGAGGGCTCGAGGTTCAGTGCTGTCATGTGGAGGTCAACTGAGTGAACGCTGGTCTCACTGTTATCACCCTGCTCCAGAATTTTACAGCTTTTCTGTAAATAAATTGATCGAAATAAAATGTGATTTATTTTCCAGCAAATCTAAATCGGTTTGTAAAAAGCAAAAAAGCAAATTCAAAAAAGAACCAGCTTGCTGAAGCAGTCCATGTGGCACGAGTAGGCTGGCAGTCAGCAAAGTCTGGCCCCAGGCTGGCAGAGTCGCTGCCCATCCTTGGATGACTTGCCCAATAAGGCCAGAGGGCACAGATAATGGGCAGAGTCTTCTAACCCTTTATTTGTGCCAGAATGTCTCCACGTTCAACAATGGCAAATCCACACCTTATAAGGTCACACAGAGTCACAATTCTGTGGTCCAGAAAGCTGTGAATTGGCTGTGGATGGAGGGGCGTGGTATTCAGGCCAGACCGAGTGTCCTTGACCTCTGCATCGCAGTCAGAACCTGGTTTATTTAAAAAAATGAACTTTTGGCACCCGAGAGAAACAATCAGACAGTTTAAACATGAATGCAGCTCATTCGGTAGAATCAAAACAGCTTTAAAAGCACAACTTTTTGGGATCAGACCTTTAAAAACAGCGGTCAGTGGATTCAGTCACTCATCACTATAATCGCGTTTTCTCACAGGCACTACTTTTTTGCACAGTTTTAACTTTGCACAACTTGTTAATAGGACTTGCAAGTTGGCAGCACTGTTTTGCTGTCCACATACTCCAAAGACTCATATAAAATATATTTCTACCACGCAGCAAGGTTTTGATCTCGGAAGGGAAGCAGAGTGTCAGTGAAATACCGCTGAAAAGAAGTATAGTTCAAAAAGTTTAAAATTTAACTTTCTGTGCTCGCTCGGGTGAGCGTTTCAGCTAATTACGCACAAATCCCTCACGCTCACAGCTCCAATCCACCGGCACCGCTGTCTCGGCAGAGGACAAAGAAAACAAAGGAGACTGACAAACAAACAGTGAGTGAAAAAAATATAAAAGAGAGGAAGCTTTCTTTCCATATAGCAGCTGAGCTGAGGCGACAGTGGCGTTTAATCAGTTGGTATTTGCAGCGCCGTCAGCGCGAGCAGCCTCGGCGGTGCAGCCCTCTGATCAGTGCTGGGAGAGGAGCTCCCCACCGAGCCGCCGCCGCCCCTGAACCACAGGTCAGTCCTTGGTGAGTAGGTTTCATTCGGCTGTCGCCTTCACAGTACCATCTCCTTCTCTCATTAAGATACGGTGCGTGTCTGTGTGTACATGTGCACATGCATGTATTTATGGGCTCGTGTTTGTTTCTGTGTGTGGAGTGAATGCACCCCAGGACTAGCCTAAAGGGGATGTGAATTCCTGGCCTCCGCTGAGATACGGCAGTGCAGCTAGGATTTCTACCAGTGGGGGGGTTGTGTGGGTGTGTGTGTGCGTGCGCAAGTGTAAATGTGAGTTAGAGAGAGATGCAAGACGCATCAAGTGACTCGGTGCCTCGGGGTCAGACACACATACATGCAGAGAAGGAGCTGGTGCTGCGGCGGGGTAAACAAGAGCAGGCTGTTAGATCTCATCAGCCTCATCACACGCTTTATTATGCTGATTTGGGAGTATACTGTAAGCTAATCAGGAATCCGGGCGTCACGGGGGGCGCTCAGCTTAAAGGTTAGGCATATATGGAGAGAGGAAAACTAAACTCCAACTTTATCTGCTTACTTCCACCTTTCTTTTTCTTGTTTTGAAATCGCAAAACTGGAGTATCGTGGCACAGGAAAAAGTTGGAGCTGGAAGGTTGGCACCTTTCACCCGGGTTTAAAGGGTGCGCTTCATGTTTCACAGGTGTGGGGTGATTGGCACCAGAGAGTTGATGTGGACCGGGGATTTCGACTTGAAGTCAGGACTCTGCCTGCCTGTCGCTATATGCTAATATTGGCCTTTAGACAAATTCACAAAACAGCCTCCCAGGCTCATGTTTGTTCACTTGCATAAATGCATATGATTCTTATTCTGCACTGATTTACACCCCAACACGACATTGCAATGTTACAAAGTTCAGACGTCTATTAATTCTGACGCATCTGAAAAATATTTCCGCATTTATTCGATTTTAAAACATTAAAAAGTGACCCCTGGCTTTGAAGATGCGACTTTTTAATTATTTTCGTTAATGAATTTTTATGACAAGTCATCACTCATTTTAACCTTTTCCAAAAGGTGGATGTGAAAGAAAATACCGTTTTAATTTGGCTCTCTCTCGGTGACAGCCCATTAAACAAGCATGGAAGAGGAACACACGCTCACATGGAAATGTGGCAGATTAGCAAGTTAGAAAACAAGCGGCAAATGAGCAGGAATGCTGGTGAGAAGCGGGAGCGCTTCTTCCTCTGGTGACACATCAGAAACAAGAGTATTAATTAAGAGTTAAATGCAAAGATGGACTGGAACAGGCAAACAGCCACAGGCAGGGCTGTCACCACCGTCACCCAGTGTGAGCGTTAAAAATATAGGAACATTAAATAATAGAAAAACAGTGAGAGAGGTACGAGTATTGGATACGTCGACATTAAAAACAAGTCTAACTGAACATCAGACATGTAAACAATCACATCACTGCTGCACAGTAAGGCAGGAACAGTCGCTGCTGCTGTCTGAGAAAATTCATTAGCCCTGAAACTCAAACAGCTACACTCACACTAAATAAAATACATGCTGCGTTTTTTCATTACTGTGTCACCCTCTGCCAATTATAAATCCACTGACCTTCAAAAACCTTTTCCCTCTGGATCGGAGCTGCTTCACCAAAAAAGGTTCCACTTATATCTGGTTACTGTGCATCCAGGAAGTCTTCACAGCATTTCATCACACAGCCTTGCTCTAAAATGCTGCATACAATATCCCATAATAACAAATTTAGTAATAAATATACCATGTGCAAAGTGGCCAGGAGGCCAGTACATGGGATTGGACCCAAAGCAGACTTAACGACAGGAAGATTTTAACAAAGCTTTACTGAACACAGTGATATGAGATGGGAGACATGGGGAACGCTGGGAGGTCCTCTGACGTGGAGACACTGAAACAGACGGAGAGGGTGGATAAATCCAGAGAGGAGCCGAGGTTGACCGAAGGTGAGAATGAGTTTAATAGTTAAGGGATTACTCGCAGGTTGAAGGCAAGAGGTTTTCGAGGAGGGTAGCCGAGCGAACGTCTGGCTAAAGAGCAGGGCTTGTGAGGTTCTGACTTTATCGTTCCAGTGATCCAGAGGTGACAGCGAGCAGGTGGGACTGGTGAGTAGTTACGCTTCCAAGGAATGAGTTTGCAGGCTGGCTCTGTGAGTTCTAACAGGAGCGAGCAGCATCCGGTTGATTGCACTGCAGGTGAGTTGAAGCCGAGTCTTAGCAAGAAAAATGGAGGCACAAAGAGAAGAAGGTAAAGTAGAAGGAAAAACACCAGACACTCATTAGGATAATGACAATAAGTATTCATAGCTTACGCCCAGCCTGTTTCCACTGATCATCTGTCAGATGTTTCTACAACTTGATTGGAGTCTACCTGTGGTAAGTTCAGTTGATTGGGCATGATTTGGAAACGCACACACCTGTCTGACACCCGTCTATATCCACAGCTGACAGAGCATGTCAGAGCACAAACCAAACCATGTCCAAGGAATTGTTTGTAGACCTCTGAGACTGGATTGTGTTGAGGCACAGGTCTTGGGAAGGTTACAGAAAGATTCCTGGACCACTGAACGTGCCAATGACCAATGGCTTCATCCCTGCCTCTGATTCTGCATTTGGTTCCAGGTTAGACAATGATAACAGTTCACACCTTATTATCAAGCTCTAATGTTCAGGTTCAGTAAGTTCATTGAGATGCAGTGAAAAGGTCGTTAGTCACTGAATGAAATCTCATATTATAATAAGGGTAACTTGAATAAAGTAATTGGTTTTTAACAAATTTGTTTGCCTCCTGTAGCAAAACTCAAAAACTCAAAATGTCCTTTTGGGTTTTCTTTTGGTTTTTGCAGAAACCTGTAAATCCAGCACTTTGGACCAGACTTAGACATTAATGCAACCTGCTGTTGTTGCATTAATGCTCAGGTAACTGACTGGAGCTAGCTCTGAAGATCTGAAAGGATGAGTGATAACGTCGTATCAGCTGAGTCATCAGTCACACGATACTTGAATACGAGAAGTTCGTGTTCAGCTCATGGTGTGATAGGTAAGGACATTAAGTTACATTAGCTGTTGCCTTGCTCAGTTTATGATGAATGTGTGTATTTGCTATAATGCTGCAAACAGATGCAATGATTAAAACTAATTTTATCTGATTTAATATGTACAACAACCTTATGATGAGATTATTGTTACTTAGTTATCAACCTAACTAAGTAAGATAAATGTAACTAGGAATACAAAAAAGGTATGAAAGAAGAAACAGCCGCCCCGTGCGTCCGTTCATATGATCTATTTTGAAGTTTGGGCAGAACCTGAATAAATCATGTTAAACTTAAGAGTAACAAAGTCACTAAAGCAGCAAGTGGAAACATTACGATTCAAAATGAAACACTGAACAAAGTGATTAGGAACAACAACCCAACAAACGTCAGGACGCTTTGCTGATTCAAAACACAGAATAAAACAACAATCAGACCACACACGGTGCTCCAAAACTATATACGTATAAATATGGAATAATATTAAAATAATATCCAAAATCATTAAACAAAACACTAATAACTAAATAACTAATAAAAAATAAAATCAGTAGGGGGCATCAAAACACAACAGGAACACAATGACAAAAAGAAAATGCAAAAGAAGAACACAGGACAGCAAAAACCTGAATGTAGGTAATGAAACGACAGGACAGGATAAGAAAGAAAAAATACAAACAAGACAGAAAAGAAAATATAGAAGAAGGTCAGAGAGGAAACGATAAAAAACTAACATTAGGACAAAAAAGAAAGTGACAAAGAGGAAGAACCAAAAACAGGGAAGACGACGTGTTAGGACAGCAAAAATATGTTTGATACAGAAGAAATTCATGAAATACATAAGACATTACTTAAAGGGCCTTAACATGGAAAAATACGGGAAATAATTAAGACAAGCTGAGGAGGAAGAGACGGGATCAGAGAGAGCAATCATGATGATGGGAAACAACCAAAGAGGAAACACTGAATTAAAACGAAGAAGACACACGAGCAACAGAGAGAGGACAAAACAGGAGAAATTATGGAGACGCACAGCAAAGCAAACCCCAACAGTTAAACACGTTTAATGCAGTGGCCAGAAACCCGTGTGATGACCTGCCAGCTGACAGCATGACCTCGCTGTGGAGCTCCTCTCTGCCAATCCTATAAAAGGTACTATTTTATTTTTGTTCGTGTGCTCATGTATGCGCACAAAAAACAAAAGAGAAAGCATTTTGGAAAGCTTGCACACACACACACACTGCTCACCTGGAGGTGGTGGGTGGGAGTGGGAGGATGGGGTCTGTGTTTAGCTGTGGGCCCTGCAGACAGGCCGATCAAAGGCTCCTCAGTCTTTGTCTGCTAACGTTGAATAGACAATAGTAAAGAGGGCTCGCTTTGATTTCAGCTCACTTTTATTGATCACAGAAGAGCAGGGATTGAAATATGAGAGACAACCCTGAACTGGATTCTTCTTTAGCTATTGATTATATCCAGAACAGACGGCATTTCACGGTGATCCAAGTTTTTATTTTATCCCCTTTTTCTTTCTTTCTTTTGAACCATGAAAACGTGTGTCTGGCTCCTTGCCTGTCTTTCAGGTGCAGCTTGTGATACATTTTTTTTTTACCAGACAATGCCTTGTCTTAAGTCTCATTTTCTAACTACTTCTCAAAGTTGACATTCAAACCTTAACTAGGATGTGCTGACAGAGCCTCAGACTCCCTGTGTGCTCTCTCATCCATCCTAACTGCCTTCTTAGCAACCTTTAAACTGCAGTTTTAGGCAGAAGCTTTGTTTCCATAACTTCAGAGGCGGTACAGTCGGTGTACACAGGAGGCAGGGAACCAAGCACAGGGGGTGGAAGAGCTGGCTGCTGCACAGAAAGGACCGTGGGAACATGGAAACACAGCATGGCCAGGTACATCAACCCCTCCCTTTTTCCTTTTAACAGCACACAGTCATGTGGAGCTCTTGTCCCTTGCGTGTAGGACCTAAACACATCTTAGCTTTGTCAAAAACACTCCTGAGAAGCAGACTGCGTGCCCTAAATCTGAGACCACCAATCATTTTACTGTCCCAGTCGTTACTGTTATGAGGCGAGATACAGAAATGTCTGTAAGCTCAAGTTGTGTGCACGTGCGTGTTGGCTTTAATTTTGCTTTGTTGTTAATAAAAGCAGTTCACTACCACAGTAATGAGAGGGGAAGTGCAGTATTATAAAATGCTGCATGAGTTATAGGTCTGAACAGTTATAATGTGACAGATGACTTTACAGAGAGCAACTCAACTTTGATCTTTTGTTCAGAAACAGATTTAAGCAACCACCTGTTTTTAAGTAAAGTGCTTAAAGGTCTTATGATAAGATAAGATATTAGTCTTTATTATTAAGCAGCAAAACTTTCCTTTTTCAAACAGACTCTTCAGGGCTGTCTAAGTTGAGCTGACAGATTTGATTATTGGAGGACAGCTAATATTTTGGCTAGAGTAGTTATTTTATCGGGGCTGAGCACATGTGCATGTGGCCACTATTTGGAAGAATGGCATACAATTAAATATTGTAGACGTAGGAAAACATAAAGCCTGTGAGCTGATCACTGCAGGCCCTGACATGATTCAGACCTACTGGCTAAAGAAGCTAACTGTAGAGTCCCAAGAGGCCAAAGGCCTGTACCAAAACTGGGCTCAGGTGCTGAACCAAGTGTGGAGACGGCTGTTAGCTTCACACAAGCTTTCTTCATTTTTGCACCGAAACATAAATGGCGTGGGAAACGTGACAGCGTGGACACAAAACACAGCAATGAGACAGACGTGAGATTCATGTTTAAGGAATCTAGCATGGAGGTCTAAGGCAAGCACAAGGCGAGGCTGGTGACCAGCTCCGCCTCATGACATCAAATTGTATGCAAGGACTGACCACTGATCCACCAGGACAGCAATGACATTGGACTCTCATTTGGACTGCAGACGTGTAGTCAGATGACACATAATGTCCTCCTTGTATATACTCGTTTACTGTATATAAAGTTCTGTCTGTCTCTCTTTTTTTTCTTTGCACAGTCGAGGAGCGTATCAGGTCACATTTCACTGCGTGTTACACCTGTATAACTATGCATGTGACAAATAAAGAATCTTGAATCTTTAGATGGTAAGAAGAAAGAAGAAGAAAGACGAAGAAACTAACTCAGATCATCACACTGCCAGAAAGCAACATTGCAGTCATTGAGAACAGCTACAAGTACCTGGGAATCCCACAGGCAAGAGCAGCAACCACCAAATACAGAGAGTTAGGCAAGTCCAGAAGAGTCACCAAGGGTCCATCACACCAGGCAAGACCCCAGGTGCAGGCTGTGTAAAGATGCCCCAGAGACAATCCAGCACATAACAGCAGGGTGCAAGATGCTAGCAGGCAAGGCATACATGGAACGCCATAACCAAGTGGCCGGCATAGTGTACAGGAACATCTGTGCCGAGTATAACCTGGAAGTCCCGAGGTCACAATGGGAGATGCCCCCAAGGGTGGTGGAGAATGACCGAGCTAAGATCCTGTGGGACTTCCAGATACAGACGGACAAAATGGTGGTGGCTAACCAACCGGACATAGTGGTGGTAGACAAACAGAAGAAGACGGCCGTAGTGATCGATGTAGCGGTTCCCAATGACAGCAATATCAGGAAGAAGGAACACGAGAAGCTGGAGAAATACCAAGGGCTCAGAGAAGAGCTCGAGAGGATGTGGAGGGTGAAGGTAACGGTGGTCCCCGTGGTAATCGGAGCACTAGGTGCGGTGACTCCCAAGCTAGGCGAGTGGCTCCAGCAGATCCCGGGAATAACATCGGAGATCTCTGTCCAGAAGAGCGCAGTCCTGGGAACAGCTAAGATACTGCGCAGGACCCTCAAGCTCCCAGGCCTCTGGTAGAGGACCCGAGCTGGAAGATTGAAGACCGCCTGCAGGGGCGAGTGGGGATTAAAAATAAGGATATCTATCTACTTAAATATCTACTTAAAAAATATTTTACATATTCTTGATTTCTCTCATGTTTACATTTGCTTTGAGTATTTAGTGTCTTAGGTCTCATTCTTAGTTCACAGTTGGTTTCGTTTTATTGATCATTGTTTCTTCCTCCTCCATCAAATTCTCTCTGTTTAGTTTATTCGTGTGTTTGTAGTATTCATGTTTAGTTTTTGCACTTCTGCTTAATTTGTTTGTTTGTTGTTTGCTTTTAGCTTTGCTTCATGATCTTCACGTCTCCCCTTGTGGCAGTTCATCATCTCCATGTGTTGCCCAGCTCCAGTGCGCTCTAGTGTGTGTCTGTCCCTCATGTACATATCAGGCTACATTAGCAGTTCTGTATTTCCTCATTAGGTCCCCTCCTCCACACAAACATGCAGAGCGTGATTTCTACTTCCTATTTGACACCAATAAGTAACCATAGAGGAAGTAAGTCTTTAAAAATCGATAGCCGTGTGTGTGTGTGTGTGTGTGTGTGTGTATGTGTGTGTGTGTGTGTGTGTGTGCGCGTGCGCGAGCGAGTTTGTGTGCATTTTCTACATCTTACACACCCCTTACCACCTATAAATTGTCCCTCTGGTTTCTTTTGACCATGTTTAGAATTTTTGAGTTTAAGTTAAGCTTCTGAGTTTTGCTCAGTGGTTTTTTATAACCCTCCTGTAGAGCAGCTGGATGGGCGATAGAGATGCAATGCATGCCTTTCAGGACCCCCCGTTGAGTTTAGTGGGTCACTTGGCTTATTATTTTGGCTCAGCTAACTCCAGGCTGCCTGGGCCTCCTCTGTGCTGGCTTGATGGATGCATGTTTACAGACGTGCAAAAGTCGTTCTAAATATGAATGAAACCTGTGTAAAGTTACTGAAGTTCAAACGTATTTTTAAAATGAGGAACATGACTGTGCTGCTGTTGCTGCCTGTGAGACCATCTTGTGATTTTTCTCTTCTTAAAAGTCGCCAAACATGCACAAAAAATATTGATAATCCAGACTTTAAAAAAACTATTTGGGCTGCGTTCAGCCCAAATCAGTGCCCACCAAACAGCAACATATTTCTGCAAACAGGGCTCACTTGCAAACAATGTAAGATTATTATATTTTTATAACTACTTTCTATAATAAACATGATGCATACAAACCTGAATATAAAATACTATGAAAACATGATGTGTTATATGTTTTAGTTAATGTGTGTAATCCTTCCTGTTTTTCTGAATCTTATAATAAACAAGGTCATGATCTGCACGCTCACAGGAACCGAAGCCTTTTAGAGCAGGTTTGACAGCAGTACTTCCTCTGTCATCTCTGCAGTAATATTTCATTATAGAAATTCTGAAAAACAAGTCGTCAGATGAATGTAAAGGTTTGAGTTTGTGTTTTACTAATTAATGTTCTAATAATCTAATGGTAGATTAAATACATTTCCTGCAGGTGTTATCATTGTGTTTTCTTGCAGGACTCTTTGATGACTCGTTGGTTTCTCTAAGGCCTTTTGGTCTTTTAGGCCCACTCATATGTTTCTAAATGAGTCACTAGTTGAAGTGTAGTAAGAACTTTTCACCACAAGATGGACTTAAGGATGCATGGATTTGGGATGTATGGCAAACAGCTAGGATACAAACTGAATACTTTTCCAGTCACTACACCTGAACTGCAGAGCCACGTTCTATCAACCCATATATTTTGAAGCAAAAGTCTCCTTGAGGCTGGAATCACAGGTGAAAAAGAAATAACCAAATAACTTGCAGGTTGTGCAAAGTGCTGCAGCGAGGCTTTTGACAAAATCCTCCAAGTACTCACATGTCACACCGTTGTTATCTCAGTTACACTGGCTTCCTGTTAAATTTAGAGTCAATTTTAAGATCCTGGTCTTGACCTACAGAGCTGTGCACGGTCTGGCACCAGCCTACATCTCTGATCTGCTACAGCCTGATGTCCCCAGCAGGTCTTTGAGGTCATCTGATCAGGGCTTACTTGCTATAAAAAATACTAAGAGGAGGACTAAGGGTGATAGAGTTTTTGCCACTGTGGCCCCGAGACTGTGGAACTCTCTCCCCCAAACATTAAGAACTGTGGACTCAGCAGCTGTTTTTAAAAAACAACTCAAAACTCACCTTTTTAAAACTGCTTTTGGTTAAAGTTTTGCCTGTTTTATTTTCTTTTTAAATCTTTTTATGACTTGTAATCTTATGTACAGCACTTTGTGATTCTGTCTTGAAAGGTGCTATAGAAATAAAAAATTATTTATTTATTTATATTAATTCCATATATTTACTTTTGTGTGTTTTTACTGTGTTCAGGGCTCCATGGGAGAAATCTCTGGAGTTTATTACACGGAGAAGGCCAGTGCCCATCCCCACTGCTCCCTGGCCAGTCCTGTACATCCCAGTTTGATGGGTGGAATAGAGGGAACCTATATAACCTATGAGGGGTGGGAGGGAGGTAGAAATGGGATGCAAGGAGGAAAGAGACCATAAACACTCTGCTAAGCTAATAAGCTCAAGCACAGCAAACATTAACATAGTGGCAGAAAAGAAGAAAGTGGCCTCTGGAACAAGTGACACAATATTTTACCTGTGAGGAAAAAAGAGAACGTGTAATTTGTAAATGGTGACCAGGCCGTGCTTTGGGAGTTTTTGTAAAGCTAAAGTTCGGTGCAAAATATCATGAAAGGACACAAAACCTGCCATCTACAATCTAGTTTTGAGATCCTCCCCAGACGCCTTAACACCCACTCACATCCTGGGCCATCTGACCTCAGGAAATCACATGATAAGGTGGGGCCAGGTTTCACAATGAGCTCACCTGAAACTCTGGCTGATTGGGACCCACGCCCAGTTTCACACCTTGGCTCATGTGATTAGAGGATCATCAGGGGTCCTTTTGCCCCTCTGTGGGGGGAAACTCCCACTGGGTTTAAATCTGGGACTCTCCACCATTTGACCTTAGAACTGAAGAAGCTTCTAGGATGAGAGGTGAAACGTCTTCAAGTAACTTAAAGAAGTCCAGACGCTTTTCTTTGCAAGCTCCTTAGACTACGATGACCTGGATGACTGAGAACCTTCACATAGACACAAACCCTTTGTTAACTGCTACTACTTACTGGCATTTGTTTCAAAGCCTAATATGGCAAAATAGTGGTTTTGTTTTTTCACCCTCCATACTAAGAGGAAATAAAGCATCTTTGTGGTGTGTGAATAATTTTCAGTGGTTTCCACACATTTGTACATCAACTGCTGAACATGACAGACCTCTGCAGCCCCACGACCCTGCTGTTCTGGGCTGGGATCATTGCTTTGACCAGCTGTAAGTAAATTTTCATTATTTCAAATTCAGACCTGATGCAGAATGTTGTAGAGGAAGAAAAGAGATGCTTTTCATAATGTTTTAACAGTTAATGTTGAGTAGTTGCCTTATTCTTCATTCGTCAACATTCGCCATCCTTCCCATTTGCATAGTTTATCTAAAAAAATATTTTACAGTATAATATGGCTAAAACACACACACACACCGTTATATATATAACTGTAATCATCTGCAAGCCTCGGAGAAAACATGAATACCTAAATATTTTATATTTCCAGCACTGGGGTAGAGGAAGAATTATAGAAGCAGCAATTCATCAGAAAACTGTGGATTTTAACAGTTTATCAAATAATCTGAAACTTGAGAAAGCTTCTTCAGTGAGGGTGGTTTGTGAATGCTGGAGAAAAAGTAACATGTTATCCGCATAAATGGGAAATAGCCTGTATTTGTAAAGCACTTTACTTGGTCCCTATGGACCCCAAAGCGCTTTACACTACATTCAGTCATCCACACATTCACAGCCACCCTGGGGCGCACTGACAGAGGCGAAGCTGCCGGACACTGGCGCCACCGGGCCCTCTGACCACCACCAGTAGGCAACGGGTGAAGTGTCTTGCCCAAGGACACAACGACCGAGACTGTCCAAGCCGGGTTTGAACCGGTAACCTTCCGATTACAAGACGAACTGCCAACCCTTGAGCCACGATCGCCCCATGAAGATGATTTCATGTTCCACATTGTTCCATTTTACGCCCTTACAGGGACGGATCTCGGGAAATTTTCTTAGGGTGGCAAAGGAATCAAATGGGGGGGCAAAATCAAAGCGTATTTTTCCAAACATATGCAGGTGGTTACATATGGTTAAAATGTTTCAAATGCAGTAAGTACACACGTTTTTCATATAAATATAGTCTGTAACTTAATTATTTTCTGTAGCCCACATAGTTAAACACTTTACTTACATAAAACAGTTTTGATGTTATGTACTGTACAGCCTGTATAATAAATAAATATGCAGCCCAATAAGTATAAAATCCAGAAAACTACACAACATGGGGCGCTTCATTTACAAACACAGATCTAACTTAAGTTTCACACTTTTTGTTAGAAAATAATCAAATTGTTAAATGTTTAAATTACACAAAATGTCAGAAATCTGCACCGTCATGAACAAAAACTGAAACCTAATTTTTCACGATTTGTTAGATTAACCCTCTGAGGTCCAAAATATAACCGGTCATCTTTGACTCCTTTTGATTTTAAGTTTGTATTTCACCCTCAAGTTGTTTCATTTTATTTTTTCCTGCCTTGTTTGGCATCATTCCTTTCAGCTCAACCTCACGTGTCTGAGTTCAGTTGATTTTTCATTGACATATTGTATTAATATTACTGATCTGAAATCACACAAAAAACTTAAAATCCTAGTAGTAGTTTTCTTACTGTAAAAAAAAAAAACACAGACATGTTGAGTAATTTTTTTTTATACCTGCAAATATAGTTGTACATTTTGAAAACTTATGCACGCATTTTGTAAATATATACAACTATTTATCTAAAAATGCAGCCAATACACCTGCTGTCCTTTATTTTGTGCAACCATTTAAAAATATTACTAAAACTAAAATGAGAGAACAATCAGGTGTCCAATAAGATGCCGCACAAATGATGTGTGTCAGTAAGAAAAGAAAAGTTTGTCCACCAGAAGACAGAGGAGAAGAGGCAGGGATAAACCTGCAGGCCTGACAGCAGGTGTATCACTCCGCTGGGTTTCTACCTGGTGACAGTGTTTACAATGCAATGTGCCTTTGTGACATTCATTAGCAGATGGGCAGTAACGCATCACAAGTAACGTGTTACTGTAATCCGATTACTTTTTTCAAGTAACGAGTAAAGTAAGGGATTACTATTGCAAAAAAGGTACTTAGATTACCGTTACTTTCCCGTAAGCATGCTGCGTTACTAAAACCGCGACGTTGGTGACAACAGCTGTGTGCAGATCAACAGTGGATCATATATCAAGTGCAGAGAGAGTATGAGCGTGCAGCATTTAAAGCGTGGAAGCACTGACCTTACTTTGAGTTTGATTCCATAAAAAGTGACAAAAACATTAGTGTCCGCTGTGCGTGGGAAGAAAACTTCTTTTTACAGCGAAAAAACCCCTAAACTTCCAACAAGCACCGAGTAGCTACGACGTAATGGGAAACTCACAGAGAAACTCACGGATTCTTCCACTGACCGCGGCACACCTGCACCAGGGTAACCCTCCGCCTACCCCACTCCTGCTTTACAGGTGAAAATAGAGCAACAGGACCGCTGAGTCTTTGACTTTATTTATTTTCTGCTGTGTTTTACTTGCATCTATTTGAAAGACTGAGTGTAAACACAAAAAATATTTTATTTTATGAGCTGGAATGTGCAGAAAATAGGTTTAAATGTTAAACTAATTTATTCAAGTCAGAGAATGATGCAGATAATTACATTTTTGCTTGATGCATAAAGTTAAAAGATTAAAACTAATAAAACAAGTTTTAAAAAGAGACTTTTTTTCATTTGATTACATTTTATATAATGTGTAGCGGCAACCTTTGGTCCGTTTTTGCCGCTTGTGCAGGACGTAAAGTTTCTGACTCGTGCTTTTCTTGAATCGCTTATTTGCCTTTCAGTAGCAAAAATGAGGCGAAGGTAAAAAGGGCAAAACATTTATTCTCCATACAAACTGAAAAATACAAACAAATGCTTCTGATGGGAGCTCTGTCTACATTCCCTTTATGTTCCAACGAAAACAACATTAAACGGCGACGGTCAGAAAACTGTTGCTCCACGTCCTGCCTAACCTTTCCTCCCCCCCCACATGTGGGCAAAATACACACCCCCTTTACGACATCTATCAACACTTTACAACAACACAAAAGACTAACAAAGCAGGATTACTTTATGGAGCGCAGCATATTACATTATAACATAAAATGATCAAGATCATAACTAGAAACTCAAAGATCATAACAAATACTTAAATATGGCCTGAACTGTTTAAGCTCCAACATAATGGATGAGGCAGAAAGTAGAATTGGGCTGACAGATCTATCACTTCATCACCTATTCAGGTTGTAAATCATCTTTTTAAAAGGAACTAAGTAACTAATTACTTTTGAAAATAAGTAATCAGTAATTAGTTACTGATTACTTTTTCCAAGTAACTTGACCAACACTGTTCATTAGTGCCCTCACTGACACACAAAACAAAAATCCACGACTACACGACAGACTGTACACTCCACGCTAAACGTCACAAATCTCCCACTTCTAAAAACTCGCTCGCTCGTTCTGTCTCGCCGCCATTACCGTCACTCCCAAAACTTTCCCGCCTTCCTAAACAACCAAATCCCACGTGGTGACTTTTTAAAAAATTGGTCGATGTGGTGCATTTTGCCACGCATAGGAAAGAGGTGGCTTCCCCCCCCCCCCCCCCCTTTCATTACTGTTTTCACGCTGTCCTTAGAAAATGCTTAAAAAAACCAACAAAAAACATGATGACAGCATTTAGAAAAAAGCATGGCTTATATATTTTTTTTATCATAACTCTCGATTTACTGGCCTGTAATTAAAATTTTAAAACTTTGAAGTCCGAACTTTCAACAGACTGAAAGACTCAGCGTGGCTGCAGCTTGTTGCTGTGTCAGCTTAAATCAGTCATGTGATTTGGAGGTGCAGCGTGTCCGTGGACCACAGAGGGCTGATAACACTCACTTTCATTCCATTTCCAGAGCGCAACAACCAACCACCTGTATGAAATCTGAAATTTCCATGGTGTTGTTCAAAATGTGGTCTGGCACAATCCGCCCCTGCGCCCTTAATCACTACATCCTGTCTAATTGCTGCTTCTAGTGGTTCTATAAAAATTGCAAACAGTGGGGAGGAGAGTGGGCATCCCTGCCCGGTGCCCCTCTGGAGACAGAAGATGTTTGGTCATTTGTCTTGACACATCCTTCCAGTTCGGGTCGTCTATCGGAGGCCTCGGAGCTTGAGGGTCCTGTGCAGCATCTTTGCTGCCTGCTTGGGTGTTGTTCCTGGGATCTGCTGGAGACACTCGCCCAGATTGAGGGTCACTGCACCGAGCCCTCTGATAACCACTGGGACCATTGTTGCTGCTCCAGCTCCTCTCTTACATAGTGGTATTTCTTCAGCTTCTCATGTTCCCTCTTCCTGACTTTGCTGTCATTCAGTATCACTGCAGACGTTTCCTCTGCTTGACCACCACTATTATGTTTGTCTGTATGTCGAACAGGATCTTAGCTCCCTCTTGACCACTGTAGGGGGCGTATTGCATCTTGACCTCATGACTTCCATAGACCATACTTCTTAGGTAAGGTAAATATTTTGTAAGGTAACCAGAAATTAACGTTCTTAGCTAAGACAAGCAGTTGGCTCTCAGGGAAAGCCATGTTCGCTACTTATTCTGTGCACATTAATGAATTTACCCAGACTAAAGAAATCACCCTGAGCTTGAATGTAGATTAAAGTCATTGCTGTAGTTCAGACATTAGCTCTCCTGCTCTGACTGAACTAAACTGAGGGATGTTCAGAGCTTCAACTGAAGATGAGGAACTGAAGCAACTTATATGAGAAACAGAAAAGTCACGGCTGCTCAGTCACTTACTAACGTTACAGTTACTTTTAAGGCTGGACTCTCCTTCAGGTCCTGTGCACAACTAATTGTTAAATATGTGCAAACAGCAGCATGTTTTAATCTTCACATCTGACAGTGGACAGTAACACCTTTTCCTTTTTTTTTTAAAGTTGCACTTCAATATCTCGCCATGACAGATTTAAGCTGATTCACTGAGGATTAAAAATAACTCTCGCGGTATTCCTGCCTGTGCAATCACTTTGTTTCTAGCTGATATCTCAGTTTGTTACTAACACAGTTGATGTCTACAAAATAAAAGAAACAGGGTTAAATTTGCAAAGACTAATATTTATGTACTGGAACCAAGTCAAAATGTATGTTTAATCTTTCACTGATGTTAGTGTGTATGCGTTTAATTATTTAATTATTTATTCCATTTAAAAAGCACCAACGACTCAAAAACACTTTTTAAAGGTCATAAAAAGACTTAAATTCAGTGTTTAAAACAGAGGCTTCATGACGAGGGCGTGACATTTTCTAGACCAGTGGTTCTCAAACTGCGGTACGCGTACCACTAGTGTTACTTGGGCTCTCTCTGGTGGTATCCAGGAAATCTCCAAAATTGTCACTAGGTGTGAATGTGAGTGTGAATGGTTGTCTGTCCCTGTGTGTTAGCCCTGCGACAGACTGGCGACCTGTCCAGGGTGTACCCTGCCTTTCGCCCTATGACAGCTGGGATAGGCTCCAGCGCCCCCCGCGACCCTGAAAAGGATAAGCAGAAGCGAATGGATGGATGGATGGATAATACACCATTGTGGAGGTATGCAAAGGAGACATGAGAGTTCCCGAGGTTCTTCTGGGAGCCGAAGTCGACCGCAAAACATGTCCCCAAGCGTGAGTCCTCTATGAAGGGCAGCCTTTCCTTATCGCCAGCAGTCGCGGCCGCTACAGAGCACTGGCGGGCCCGTTTCCCTGGGCCTTAAAACTGCAAAGGTGGCAGGGTGCTGTCACGCTGATGGTAAAAACACAGCTCTTTTCCACCGTGCCACGATCCCAGCCACCATCGATGAGTCGGAGGCTCAGGGGAGAATAGGTGGGGGCACGGGAGATGCCGTCGGTGAGTCGGGAACTATCGCCTGGATGCCGAAGCTCCTGGTAGCCAGCAGAATGCGATCCGCTTCTTCGGTGAGTGGTAATCCTTCGCGGCCAGCAGCGAGGAGGGAAGATGTAAGAGAAGAAGAATCCGCCGTCATCCGGTCCTAGCAAGGACCGCGTGCTCTCCGTGAGCCCAAGAGCAACACCATCAACCAGGCCCGAGAGAGAGAGGAGTTTCTCGGCCCGCTCTGCGTCAGAGAGGGAGTAGCGCCGCAGCAGCAGCGCCCTGAGAGCGGGGCATTTCCCTTGGGTGGAGGGATCCTGGAGGAGGGTCATCACATGGCGGGTGGACAGCGGATCCAACACATGATGGTATTTCATGTCGTCGGATGAAATGCACCTGTTTGCGTACGTGCCGTCAGGTTTAATCATTGGCTGTTTGGTGAATCGGGGAAGTCGATTTCAATTTTTTAAACCCAGGCCTACTAATCTCAGTCTCTCGCTGGACCTGCTCCTGTGGTGGCCAGCACATGATGGAGTGAGTAGGAGCTGTTGTCCAGCATCGTCCTTGTCAATTGTCTTGGACATCTGCCTCTCCAACACCACCTTAAGGGAGTTCAGCTCCATCCCCACAATGTTATTGACCTTGCAGGTCAGTTTATTGAGTCTGTTGGCATCTGCAACCCTCATCCTCATAGAGTGCAGTGGTGTTTTTAACCCAGTCCAGTTCATTATCAGAGTGTACTCTGTGGTATTTTTGGTTCTCCACCATGTCCACATAGACCCCCTGGATTCAAACAGGGGTCACTGGTTTCCTGCTCCTCCTAAAGTCTGCAATTCTTTGATCTTTGTCACACTGACAAAGGAGTCGACCACAGCCCGGTGCTCTGTCTCATCACCATCAGTGATGCATCCAACCACGGCTCATGACTACAGGTACACGACTGATCACTGTTACAGTGACTGTAATAAGAGGAGTCTCCCTGGTTTTAGTTCAGACTCTCAGCCAATGAGCTGAATAGATTTTATTTGAGATTTAATGATAATTAAAATTTTAGAAACACATTTGATTTCTTAAAAGAGAGCACCTCACGGGGATTTATTATTGTGTATTGTTTAATTCACTGTAAATAAATGCACTGCATTATTCGCACAAAGTTTCGCATTTTGGGTCCTCCTTCCCCACACACCCACGGTCTGCCACGCAGACCATGACAAAAATAAAACTCAATCTGTCTCTGGCCATGGTGTATAGGTTTAGCCTACTCTTATGCTTGTGTCTCTACGCAGCTGTCCAGGAAATGTATCAATATGATGTGCGCACGTTATGTATTTCGTTGCCACAAATGCCTAATTCGTTGCCACGTTATACCCAATTTGTGCCCACTAATTAGCATTTCGTGCGCACGTTATACCTATTTCGTGCCCTTGAAATAATATTTTGTGGCCACAATTTATTTATTTTTTGGAGCATGTCATCAGAGGGGCTCCGTAGGTTCCAGAGGTATGGAGAAAAAAATCAATTATTTCTCTATTTGCTAAGACCACAAAACCTACTGTCGCTCTAACATCCTTAGTGATGAAGTCCTTTGAAAAACGTATCAGGAAGGAGATCCTGCAGCAAGTAGAGAAGCTTATCGACCCTCTACAATTTGCAAACAGGCCTTGTAGAGGTGTTGATGATGCAGTGGTCACTCTGTTGAATTTCCTTTATCGTCATCTTGATGGCGCCAAAGCTCATGCTCGGCTCTTATTTATTGATTTTTCTTCAGCTTTTAATTCTATCCAGCCACATCTTTTAGTTGATAAGCTTCTTAACCAGTTTAAACTTGATTTTAATCTCGTTGGTTGGATTTTAGACTTTTTACCTGACAGATCTCAGTGTGTGAGAGGAAACGGCTGTTTTTCCAAACAGCTGAACTCTTCTACTGGCTCACCACAAGGTTGTTGTCTCTCTCCTCTACGGTATATTTTGTACACTAATGACTGTCGCAGCACACAGGCCAACAGGCCAACAGGCATTTCATTAAATACGCAGATGACACAGTCAATGTAAGCTTCCTTCATGGTGAAGAGGATTCCCATGGGCCTGTTGGGGATGAGTTTGTTTCGTGGAGTGATCAGTCCTTCTTAATGATCAACACCTTGAAAACCAAGGACATGGTTATTGACTTCAGGAAGTCATCCCCCCATCCTGCACTAACAGTGGTAAATGTGCAGCCATTGAACTGGTGGACAGTTATAAGTATTTGGGGGTTGTTCTTGATTAGACTCTGTCCTTTGAGTCACATCTTGCTACAGTGAAAAAGGTTCAGCAAAAACTGTTTAAGGAGGTTGAGAGGTTTTAATGTTTCATCTGAAATGATGACTCCTTTTTATAAAAGTTTCATTGAATCTGTTTTAACCTTCTGTATTATTGCCTGGTACGGTAATATGTCCTTGAATAATAAGACCAGACTTAACAACCTGGTGGCTGGTCAGATTTCAGGGAGGTCTCGGGTCCAGCTTGTGGACTTTTATAACAGGCAGGTGCTGAGGAAGGCAACCTCTGTCCTGTTGTGTGCAGATCATCGTCTCTTTAATGATTTTCAACTGCTTCCATCAGGTCGTTGTTATAAGTGCCTGCAGTGAAGACAAAGAGACATAGACTGTCTTTGGCACCTGCTGCTATTATCATGGTTAATAACACTAAACCACAAGTGTTGCTGCCATTGCACACGGCACCTTTTTAATGATAAAATGTAGGTTGTTTTCTCGGGGCTTATATTCTTTTTTGTGTGTATGTGATGTGTTTGTTTGTTTGTGTTTTTTTACATTTCTGTATGGACATACTGCAAATCTATTTCCCGTTAGAGACAATAAAGTTACCGTTGACCACTGTCAGTAGGGTGGTGAGCACGCCCTGCAGTGTCAGATTTGTTAAAAACAAAACAATTCAACTCATTGACTCTGTCCTCACCGCCCCCACCTCTGTGGTGTTGGATGGCATGGCTGTCTTCATGCAGCTCCACACCTCTCGTGCTGTAGTTGTCCTTAGCCGCTCTGATCTTGCCCTTTTATAATGCCGGATGCATCCATGATTCGATGAAACACATCAAGCTACACTCTCGATATTCCCTCTGACACCATGCTAGCGCTGTTAGCTCCTCCATCTTTCTTGCTAGCAACCGAATGTTTTCTTTTATATTAGATGGGAGACACAGTTTGTACCTCCTTCTTTCTTTAAACCTCCCCTGTCTCGTCGTCTCCCTCTACATCCACGCTGTGCTTCTCCAGATTTCATCTGGTAGGTCCGTGAGACTGGCCGACAAGCTGGCGGACATCAGGCAATCAGCTGACCTCTGGAGTAAACAGTGCGTGTGGTGTGTAGCTCCTGAGCCGCCATCCCAAGTAACAGCTCTGTGGCAACAAGGAGAACCAAAACTCTCTCGATCCACATGTTTGAAAAGAAAGAATTATTGTTTTTGCAAAATGTATAAAATTTCTTGTTGCTTGTGTTCATTTCATCATAACATGAAATCCTTATTTTCATATAGTGGCTGTTTTGCACGGCTGATTTTCCATCAGGAAAGTGTAATCACATTTTATATGTGATCAAGCATTTTCCAAATCATTTTTACCCTCTATGAAGCTGAATGAAAAAAGATTAACATGCTGTATAAGTCTAATTATATCTGTGAAGGTTCTCAGTCATCCAGGTCATCGTAGTCAAAGGAGACGCAGACGCTTTTCTTTGCAAGCTCCTTTGACCAAGTCGAATTATAATTAGAGTGGTTCATCTTATTCACTAATCTACGGAGCCCCGCAGGGGACATGGGAGAAAAAAAAATTGGGGAGAAAAAAAAAATTAGGGAGAAAAAAAAAATTAAGACGGACTTTTGCGAGATCTCGCAAAACTCCAACAATGGCGGCAGCTACTTAGTTGTAATATTATTCTTTCTGGGTCACAAAATACACTTTTAAGATATTTTGAGGCGTGAATGTAGTTGTGTAAACGTCAGATACCTGCTCGGTTTACAAGACATCACATATTTGCAAAAGTGCTCCGACGTTTTTGGAGATCTGACACCCACTAGCTCGAAGCTAACGGGAGGTCGAGACCTACTACAGCCGGGAGGAACACCGCTTTCCCGGCACATCGTGCCTCGACCTCCCGCTCGGCTTCGAGCTGGCGGCCTCCGAAGAATGCGGCTAAAACTTTTGCGAGATCTCGCAAAAGTCCGTCTTAATTTTTTTTTTTCTCCCATGTCCCCTGCGGGGCTCCGTACTAATCTCATCTTATACAATAAACTGTCAAAGTTTATCCTCACATAGATGTTTTTAAGCTGCGGTTTGCTTTCTGATATAGCAACTGTGGCTCTTTGTCACAGTGTCATAGCAACCAGGTTACACAGCAGCGATACCTCATCCACACGATGCTGGGTAACAAAGTTCACCCTGCTGTGTTCAACAGAGGGATGTGTAAAACTATTTAGTAATCACTGGTTGTTTATGTGTTTTGTTTTCTTTTTCCTGCAAATACAATAAATTATTTAATCACAATCAAACTGATTTACACTTTTTTTCTCTTTTAATTACAGCTCAAAACACCACAAGTGAGTACCATTATACTTTATCATGTTATTGAATCTCTATAGTCGTTCACTTCTCGTAGTCATCATGACAAATATTTAGTAATCACTCATTGTTTGTGTTTTTGTTTGTTTGTGTTTTCCTGCATACACAGTGAATGTTTTCATGACCAAAACACTAATTCTGACATTCTTGTCTCTAGTAATTCCAGATGACAACAAACGTGAGTTCCAATATATTTATGATGTTATTCAGTTTATAACATTTACTTCTTATTATGTTGTTTTCAGACTTGTTTAATTCCAGTTGTCCCCCTGCTGTGCTTCCTGATGTAGCATGCATCTCCCTCAGCCTCATGTGTAAATGTACACAGTCCTCAAACACTTACTATGAAATGACAGACATGTGTCTTCTTACTTAAACTGATGAACAGAAGCTTCGATCTGGGTCATCTGTGTCAGACAGAATTTAAACGCAAACACCAAAAACAAAAAACAGTTATGTTTTTGCAAAATGTGTAAAATGTATTGTTCTTTGTCTTCATTTAATCATAGGTTTACTGTGAAAAAGGTGAAATCCTTGTTTTCATATAGCAGCTGTTTTGCACAGATAATTTTCCATGAATGGGTAATCACATATATGTGATCAAGTATTTTCCAAATCATTTTTTACCCTCTGTGAAGCTGAATGAAAGCAAATTAACATGCTGTATACCAGCGGTCTCCAGTCGCTCTGTGGTCCGGGTCGTTTGGTACCGGGCTGCGTGATTTGAGGCTCTTGGGCAGGCTCTGTTTGCTCATATTATAATGAACTATATTTATGTGTAATAATTCATAGCTTTGCACATAATGTATCTGTTCCATACTTTCTTTTGCCCGAAGTCCCTGTACGTTAAATTTGACTTTAGATTCCTTGTAATTTAATTTAGATGCATTTGAGTTCAAGTTCAGTGAGTCTGGACAAATCAGAGCAGCAGCTCTCTGTTGTTAGGATTTAGATCCAATTTGCATGAAAGTAACATGTAACATGAAGTCACTGATTATCCAACACAACAGTTAGTCTTTTATTGTCTATAAAAACTTATCATTGATCCATCTTACTCTTATCCTTAGATCATTTTGTTTGTGTTTTGTAAACAATAATTAGTATTAATAGGACTATATTTAATTTGCTAGCATAGGGAATGGGATAGCAGTGACAAGTAGCACAGCATCTTTCTAACAACATGAAACACGACTGTTAGAGTGAAAATGTTACAGTGAGAACATTTTACATTTGCTACAGTTACAGCAAACATCTTTACGTCATGCTGATTTCTTTTTCTTGGAATGAAAATTGTTTCAGCCTCCTCACCTCCACGCACGGCTACAAATGCTACAGTAGCCACTTCAACAGCCTCCTCCTCACCTCCACGCATTTCCACCAGTCCTACAGTAGCCACGTCGTCTGACGTCTCACCTCCACGCATTTCCACCAGTCCTACAGTAGCCACGTCGTCTGACGTCTCACCTCCACGCACGGCTACAAATGCTACAGTAGCCACTTCAACAGCCTCCTCCTCACCTCCACGCACTTCCAGCTCTTCAGTTAGTTTCTCCTCCCAATCAAAGTCTTCAGTTCAAGAATCCAGTTCAACTACTATATCTGGTAATGTATTCAGCCTCAGCTTGAGTTTTGCATTAGTTATTATTTTTACAAGTCAAAGTCCTAAAATGTTAAACAGCATATCAGGTAAGACTGCTGTCATTAGGTTTTTCTGCCTAAAGCTGACTCCAACCATGCTCTCCAACAGCAGTCACTGCTCCTCCAATCACCTCGAAAGAGACCTCACCCACATCCAATACATCCAGCATCCAACCAGCCTCTCAGGCAAACAGCTCTCACACCCAGACCTCACCTCCAGGCAGGGATGGGTATCGTTTAGGTTTTATCCGATACCGGTACCAAACCGGTACTTTTGAAACGGTGCCGGTGCTTAAACGGTGCTCGAACCGGTGCTTAAAGAATGGAGAACACAAAATTGGTCCAAAAACCTCTCATGTTCAGCTGTTTTTTGTAAAAAGATAACAATGTTAGCCTTTTCTGCAGCTATGGGGCATATATGGCATCACTCTTGGCTGGAAGCAGTGCTTAAACAATGGAAAAAACACAAACTTTGTCCAAAAACCTCTCATGTTTAACTGTTTTCCACTTTTTCTTTGGTCATTTTAGCCTTTTTGGCCAGGGTGAAGGGAGTATCTGCCATCAAACAAGAGGACAGCCGCATGTAGCTATGATGATGTTTGCTAGTTCACCTTACATGCATTAATGTAATAACGTGGTTAGCCTACTCAACGTAAATTACACACGAACAACATTAAGCTACTCACGCAGAGAAGAACGGCTGCTGCTGCATCATCATCCTCATCATTTCTGCTACACTGGCAGGGCTAGGGGCCAGGACTCTCCTCTTCGGGTTTTTGGGGGATGTTGCTAACTCCGGGTCCGATAACAGGCACCACACCCGCAGTAGATGTGCTCGGTGTGAGGTCTCGCAGCAAGCTATCAAATACGGCGCATTTCTCGGCTTTTAAAAAAAACGCTATGCGTCTCCAGGTGTTTCATCGGATTCGAGGTGTTACCTCCTTTGACAGTATCACAGTATCAGCTTAAAGCACTTGTTGCTGCTGAGTTTACATCTTTTGCTGTGAAGTACAGCCAGACTTTTCGCCTTGGACATTTTTAATCTGTAGCTCTGCTCTAAAAGAACGTACGTACCTGGGCCCGCCTACTATCCTCGGAAACGTAAAATGATTGGCTAGAAGTGTATCACAGCTCAGGAAAAAAAAGCACCGAAATAAAGCACCGAAATGTGCGCTGCTTTTCAGTCTGGTTACTACCGTTTATGTCAGATACCAGTACCCATCCCTACCTCCAGTCACTCCGCCCTCCACCACAGTGGCAGCTACGACCAAAGGTTGGACGTTTCTGTTTTTATCGTACAGGACTGTGATAAGATTGTTGAATTCACATATAGTGTACAGTGTCACAACCCGGCTCATAGGAAGTGACAAGCAAGTGGGAGACCACACACAGGTTTTTAAAGGCTGTAAGACATATTTAATGAAAATAAGGTAAAGCAACTTAAACACAATTTAAAAACCATAACAGCCATAACTGAAACTTCCAAATGAACAAGACGGGTGCCAGACAGAGAGCGCAAGAGCGTCAGCTGGTTCAGTCAAGGTGTCTTTATATACACTGGGACTGGCCTTCTCAGGTGTGCTGCATCTATAATTGGGTCAGCTCCACCTACCTGCAAGAAACAGGTAACAGAAAAAGCAGAGATCACCAACACCTCTGAGGTACCAGCAGCTGTAAGGTGCTCTGAGGTGTTTCTGGTACTTTCATTGCATAATTATAATCATATACTAATGATTTGTTTTCTTCTTTTCTGATCTCATTGAAATGTGTCCTCTCAGCCTCTCCACAGTGTGAGTATCAGTTTAAAAGATCAGTTTTATTGAATGTTTTCAAACACTGTTGTTGCTGCTCAGCATTTCTCTCTAAATTTACTCTGAATCACAATGAAAGTATTTTTACACTGATTATAGAAAATGTATTTTCATCTTCACCATGATGTTGATCACGGTCAACATCAGAATGAAGAAACTATCTGAGATAAAAAGTGTAACTGACTGATTCTTACTGACAAACATTTTGCAGGTTCTTACAATGTCACAAACAACAACACGTCTGGCTTGCAGATTGAAATAAACCCCCGTGGTAACTACACACTGACTGTTTCTGAAGAAGGCCGACCACAGACTGGAAAGATAATCCAAGCTGATCAGTTGAATCAAATCCCAGTGGGGAAAACTGGACACCTGAAGCCGTGCACTGATTACAGTCTTAATGTTTCATTTACTGAAACACTTTCATTAAATGATGCTGGAAAAGAAATATTCTGTCGCTCTACGGAAAATAAATTTAGAACAGATCCAATGAGTGAGTTCAATTAATTCATATATTTGTGTTTTACATCCATCTTCTTTTAACTTAACAAATGAATCTTTTATAAACTGACACATTTGTGCATCACTTGTTTAATTCAGGTGAAAGAGACGTTACTGAAACCAGCTGCATCCCCGGATATGTTTGTTATGGAAGTGACTGGGACATCAGCTCTTCAATATCAACACCAAATAACCGTTCAGTTGTACGATGTAGAAATGATGAGAAGACTTTCTGTGTCAGACCTGCTAACGAGGACATTTGCTCAGATTTGACTGTAACCTTTACTCCAGGAGAGTGCAGAGGCTCTTCCTTTAGCTTCACCAAAAGCATCAGTGTTGGTACGTACGAACGAGTCCACGTCTGCTCTGAGATTCAAACATTTACACCTCATTTAATCATGTTTGTCTTCATTCATTTTTTCCACAGATTTCTTAAATTCCAGTGAAATACAGCAGATTAAACCCACTGGACTTCCTGCAGAAATTACCACAACGTTACCTGATTTACCAAAGTGTAAAAACCTCTCAGTTAGTTACACCTGTTCAGGTAAAAGGAAACTTTACGAGTTAGAGACACGAGCTCTGTGCTCTCTGTGAATCTGTTCAGATTTATTTCTTTGAATGTGTTCACGTTTGAATCTAAACCCAAAGGATGAATGTTCACACACTGAGGACCAACAATGACGTCATCTTTGTGTCTCCTCAGAAAATAACAAAGCTGATGTGAAACTGTCTGAGCTGGAGCCGTTCACAGACTACAGCTGTGCTGGTCTGATCTTACAGAACAGCATCAGCATAAATAAGACGACTCCATCTGTCCACGTCAGGGTTGATTGTGGTGAGTTTATATTTCCTTTAGCTCATCAAAATAAAAGCTTTTATTCTCACACAGTTTGAAGCAAAGGAAACGCTGTTCACTGTTACTGATGTTTACTTTGTTCCAACAGATCTTACAATAACCAACATAAAGAAGGATTTAACCAGTACTTCCATTGAGCTCAGCTGGAAAACAACCAGTAAGAACTGTCAACAGGTCCTTCCCCTCCTTCATAAGCTTTCTTATGACTGCAGTTGTGATGGTCAGACAGGTAAAGGTGAGTGAGACGGCTTCTCCTCTTATGTGTTTATGTTCATGATGCTTTGACTGCAGGTGAAAAACCAAACCTCTGACTGGGTGTGAATAAATACAGTTATTAAAATAAATAGCAAATATAAAACAGAATAAACGCTGAAACATCAGAGTCGAGTTCACTTTTTCACACAGAAGAAATGATGAGAAGCTTTGAGCTGTTTGAAGGTAACATCTGATGTTTGAAATGTAATTGTCTTTATAAAAAGCAACAAACAGTTTGTCAGTCTGTTGGTTTTCTGACATGTACGTAGTTTCTATGAGAAGCTTGTAGCATCAGTGCTTCATGTCAGCAGGAACAGACTGTAAGTGAAACAGGTTTGTGCCAGTTTATGGATCAGCTGACAGAACTACCAGCTGATGTGTTTGTGAAACTTTAACCTGACATTTGTCATTTACAGTTTCTTAACATGATGATGTTGATTTAAATCTATAACACTTCACATGGTTCATGGAAATTATGTTACAGCCACAAGTCCTGATGGAAGAACGTGTGTTATTACTGGATTAAATCCATTTACTGGTTATACCTGTCGAGTCCGAGCCAAATACAACGAGATTAAAGTTTCCACTGGGGGTGAAGTTAAACTGCAAACTAAGGTTGGAAGTAAGTAATCAAACTTTTTATTACATAATGTTAGAATTTATTTCTCACTGGATATTTGAGCAGTGAAGATAAACAGGAAGGAAACGCAGCAAAGGGTCGCAGGTCTGTCAGTTTTTTACTTTAAATATGGCTTCCTTTAAATTTCTCTTACAGCACCTGCTGCAGTCACTGAGCTGAAATTACACGTTCACGAACATAATACGATCAAAGTGAGCTGGCACAGACCCTCTACATTCAACGGACCTGAGGGAAAATATATAATACGTCTAAATACAGCTGATGATAAGGAAGTGACAAAGAAGGAGCTAGAAGGTACAAAATATGAAGTCGAATTCAAAGATCTGAGCTACTCTACGAGCTACAAAGTGAAGGTTTGTTAAATCCAACATTTTTGGTTTAATAAATAAATTATTATGCTTATAAATATTATTTTAGACTCCTGAATGTTGTAATTCACAGTGAACTGACATTCTGTCTTTAAAGGTGACGGCTCACAACGGACACTATGAGAGCATCCCTCAAATAAGTGAAATCAGCACTTTGTGTACGTCCTGTTTTCATTAATGATACAGTTTACTGACATAAATGCTTCGTCTCATTTTAAGCACACATGTTTCTACAAATGTTGTCTTTCACGTAAATGTAATTTTTAATATTATTTCACAGACAACGACAAAGCTGTTATTGGGTTTCGTGTCTTCCTCTTCATCGTCATTGTTCTGGCTTTTCTTTTTATCACCTACAAGTTCTACATTCAGAAGTTCAGAACGTCCACAAAGTAAAGTCCACGAGTGCTTTTTCTACACGTCTGACTTTCACTTTGTTCCACTTTATTTTTCATTTCTAGTAAAGGCTAATGTCATCATTAATTTATGTTTACTGTAGAGCAGAGGCACAGTGATGCATCTATTATAAACATAATCCTTATCTTTCCTCCACAGTGACGTGAATGACGACATGGAACTTGAAGCAAGTGAGTAAAGCAAACATTTAGTGGCTGTTACCATTCAGTTAGATTTTATTCACAAAGTGCTGAGAACAGTTACCTCCAGGACCTTTAATGTGAGGAGAGGACGACAGGACAAAGACACACTGTGGAAGAGAGCCAGAGGTTAATAATGACTAATGATTACATGCAGAGTGATATTTAGTGAGTGAAGAAGAAACACTCAGTATAAACATATTGCAGCATAACTAAGGGAGGATTCAGGGTCACCTGGTCCAGCCCTAACTATATGCTTTAGCAAAAAGGAAAGTTTGAAGCCTGATCTTGAAAGTAGAGATAGTGTCTGTCTCCTGAATCCAAACTGGAAGCTGGTTCCACAGAAGAGGGGCCTGAAAACTGAAGGCTCTGCCTCCCATTCTACTTTTAAATACTCTAGGAACAACAAGTAAAGGGAAAACAGCACTGTGAGGCCTTTAAGGTAAAATGGGGCCTGGTTGTTCCTTACACCTTATAAGAAGGACTTTAAATTTAATTGTGGATTTCACAGGGAGCCGATGAAAGAAGCCAATTCGGGGGAGAAATGCTCTCTCTTTCAAATCCCTGTCAGTATTTTGGATCAACCAACGGCTTTTATGAGTTTTTAAGGCATCCTGATAATAATGAATTACACGGGTATTTACAAGGACCGAGATGAATAAAAATCTGAATAATTATTACAATAAAAACACTGAACACAATTGACCCACAGCCTGTAGGTGTGAGTGCGTGAACGCCTTAATGCACACTCACATCTCGGGTCATTTGACTTCAGTAAGTCACATGATCGGTGGGCAAGGTCTCACAATGGGTTCACCTGAAACCTTGGGCGATGATGAGCCACACCCATTTTCACACCTTGGCTCATGTGATTGGGCAGATGATCAATAGTGGGTCAACGACCCTCTTAAGGACACTTCCAACAGAGCTAAAGAAGCTTCTCAGCTGAGGGTGAGATGTTATCAAGACTCTTAAAGAGGTTTAGTCGCCTTTCTTTCCAAGCGCCTCAGATTATTGTGCTATAACAGTGTTCGCAGCCCTTTATTGTTATTTCCTGTTTCTTGTCATAGTTTATGAGAACCGACAACCTCCTGGATGGCGTCACAAAGAAGCTCACTGATCAAAAAAGACATTATGGAGCAGCACAGTCAGTCACCATTAACTCTTTATTGTTTGGTATGTTTTTTGTTTCTATTCCAGCAGTAAAAGAAAAAAAGTATTTTGCTGCATTAACTTAAGAGCTCCAATTTAATCTTACTGTTCATTTTCCTAATTGTTCACATAGCATGGCACTCTGAAAAATATATTTAAAAAATTAAAAACACAAATTAGCAGCTGTAACGTTCCCAGTTACAGCTGATCGATACGTATCCATCAGCATGTGAATTGATGCTTTTATTTTTTTTTTCATGTGTCTTTCACACATTTGTATGCCTGCAGAAAATTTGATTTAAATACTGTTAAATGTATCAAGAATATTAACAAATTGACCAAAAAATAAATAAAAGAAAAGTGTGGTTTACATAGTAGCAGGTCTCCTGTTGCCAGCAGATCAGTGGAAATGAAGCTCAAAGATTTTGCATGTGAAAATTAGCAAGCCTCTTCTTTTTTTAGCCAATACAAAAATTATTATTCTTACATTTAAAACAAACATCTGTTTAAAAAACAGGACATGGCTGTGCATAATTTAATGTTATCATCTCCACATGTTTAGATTTACCGAAGTCCCACACCCAGCTAACTAATCCACAGTCTGGATCCACAGTTATATGTGGAGTAATAATAATAATGGATTTATATAGTGCTTTTCAAGGCACCCAAAGCGCTTTATAATGCCACTATTCATTCACACACTGGTGGAGGCAGCTACAGTTGTAGCCACAGCTGCCCTGGGGCAGACTGACAGAAGCCAGGCTGCCATATCGCGCCATCGGCCCCTCACCAGTAGGCAAGTAGGGTAAAGTGTCTTGCCCAAGGACACAACGACCAGGACAGAGAGCCCAGGGATCGAACCGGCGACCTTCCGGTTACAGATGCGATTCCCAACCCCCTGAGCCACGGTCGCCCGGAGTTTGCATGTTCTCCACTGTGGCTTCTCTGTGGGTTCCTGCTAACAACATGCAGTGAGTCGGGTTGACAATTGTCTCTCTCTGTTGTGTTATGACAAACTATTCTCCCCTACATAACTTTATAAGATAAAAGCATAGGTATCACACAGCACTGCTAATTGGGTCCCTCCATCGATTTTCTTACTATGTGAGGAAGAGACAGAGGAAGGTGGAATACCTTCCTCTGTCTCTTCCTCACTTCCCCACAGCTGGTGCTAGCAGCAGTGACTGTGAGGCCTGGTTACTAGGTGTTGCTTTTGTTACTGTTCACAGTGCTGCAGCCCGGCAGTTATGTCGGTTAACTTGGCTCATTATTAGTTTCTTTTTATTGTTTTCTTTCAGCTTTCCGGCTCCACCTTTTCACTCCTTCTTCCACAATAAAGTTTTTCTACAAGCTGCGTGAGCAAAGGCAGGGGAGGGGCCAGCGGCGTTAAGAGATTTGATTGGGCAATCCAGTTACTCAAAAGTGAGTCGGACGACCAGGAAAACAGCCAGTATGCCAGATTACTGGTCCAGCCCTGATCCTACCTCATTCTGCAAAGATGTTAATGATCAGCTGTAAATGGTTTCCACAACAGTTACCTCTGATTTAGACAGATTAGGCAAGGCAAGGCGAGTTTATTTGTATAGCACAATTCAACAACAAGGTGATTCAAAGTGCTTTACAGAGACATTAGAAACAAAAACAAATAAAAAGCATGTCACTGGTCACTTAGTCACTGGTTTGTCTGGTTCCAGGATTCCTCCTTATGACCCAATTTTGTTGTCACTATATAATAATATATTTAAAGATATACAAATAAATACATTCAAAATATATCCATCTTGTACATAGTTGTTACGTTTCATCCAATCTGGTGATCTCTGTTTGCCACTGCCTTCCCTGCTCTGTTCCACTTGTCAGCCAATCAGCTTTTAGCATATGCACAGTTGATCTATGCACTTTGGCATGGGCGGGTTGAAAACCCCTTTCTGTAAATGTAATTAATTAACCTGCTAAGCATATAGCATATGATATGAATACCACTGGACTTTCAAAATAAAGAAAGTGATTTGTAGAGTGAAAAGCAAAATTTACTCTTTTGAACTCTGACAAATTAAAAAAAAAAAAGACTAGTTTGTTTGTTTTTTAAAGTACAAGTTTACTGGTCAGAGCTAAAGTCCAACACAAAACCTTTTGCTTTGTCTTAATTGGAGGCTAAAAGCTGATTATCTGAGCACCAAAGATTTGTTTCTAAACTTTAAAGTAGATGTAACGAGTCGTCAAGGTTAAAGAGTTTTAGGAAAAAAACTATTAGAACCACAACGCAGAGTGAATTTCCTTTTATTAAGTGGTTTTCTTTTTTTAAACACTCATATTAAGAGGAAATGCAGCTTCTGTTGCGACGTGTGAACATCTTTCTGTGCATGCCTGTGCAGTTTAACCTCTCCACTAGTGCAGACCTGTGCAGTCTTGCAGCGCTGCTCTTCTGGGCACAAATCCTTGTTTCTGCGAGCTGTGAGTACATTTATTATTTCTTTCACGCTCATATCAGATCTGATGCTGAATGGTGCAGTAATGAAAGAGATGAATATGATAACATTTTAAGGTGTTTGTCTGCATATTTAGATTTATGGTATGTAATGAGTACATTTATATTTTATTTCTTTAAGTTTTCTTTAAGTTGTTGCAAATTCATTATTTTAATAAAATGCAATCATTTGAAACAAAGTGATGTTTGAATGTTTGAAGGTAAAAATAAAAGACAACTTTTTTTAAACACCTAATTTATTTGTTTTAAAGTACATAAATAAATTGACTCACTCACTTTCTGTATTCTGAGTTAGAGAACTTTTCTTCCTGCACAAACCTCAGATATGAACCACAAAAGCAGTGACTTTTACTCTCCTTTAATAAAACATCATAATAGTTCTTTTCTTAAATATTGTTCACGGTGAAAGTCGTGAAGGTGAAGTTAATTTCTCTTGTTCTGAGACATCTGATGACGCTGTCCTAGATTGAAAACAGAGTTATCGCACATTTCTGGCTCTGCTGCTTTTTAAATTTGCAGCTGTTGTTGCATTATTGAGTCGTTCGTCTCTGAGAGGATTTTAGCCGCGGGTGGCGGGCTTTAAGGTTAAAGCTTTAAATTCAGTCACCTTAGCCTGTGTTTGATGACACTGTGGTGCAGAGAGGTGTACATTAGTTCCTGTATCGCCTACCCAACAAATCGCTTCTTATCTCCCACGTAGTTGTCTGTGGTTTCTCTCAGTCTTCTTCAGCTCATCACATTTTTAGTTTTACAATTTTTATACCTTATAAGCACAAAAGCGCATCTTTTTAATTTGAATCGTTTCATTTTGTCTTGTGAATTCCTGCTTTATGTCCTTTTTTGTTGTTGTGATCTTCTGTTTGTTAAAAGTTTAGTGCTGACCACAGAAACAGGCTTACTGTGACAGTATCGTCATTTGTGGAAAACCTCTGTGTGCAAATGTGGTTAAAATAAATAATGCAATTAATTATGATTTTTTTGTGTTCAGAGTAGAAAACAAATATTGAATGGCTGAGTTGAATGAGTATACCAGTGTAATTTTAGGCACTACATGGTTGCAAATAACATTTCTTTGTTGGTTAAGGACACTACAGGGGTCAGTCGCAAGGACCGACTCCATCAATTGCATCAAAGGATGTGAATGCTCTGTAACTGACTCCAACTTGTTCTGTTTCCTTTCATTGATTGTCTTTCTTTGTTGCAGCTAGAATTATTTTTACTAGATACATGTCCTCCTCCTGTTGCACCAGTTCCTGTATGTTTCCACGGTACATCACTTGGGGGTGTTTGGCAGTGCATAACCCAGAATATTATCCATGGTCATTTTAAGGTCTTCCCAATACTTTTTATTTTTATGCACTTCCAAAATACATGTGAGTGATCAGCTTCTGTTTCTCCACAGTCTCCAACATTTCTGTGGACTTGAGATCTGTTTACTTTTAATTTTGGGTGTGATGAAAAAACGCGTCACATTCTTCCAGCAAAATTCCCTCCACAACGGCGAATTCGTTGTGCTGTGTTGTATTTCACAGATACTAACGCATCCCTTCTCTGTTATAGTTATGGTCAGTTCAGCTTCCCATTTCTTTTTAAGGTAAAATGTTGTATCCTGTGTATCTTCTTCTAATGATCTGTAGAAGGTGGAAATTGCTTTGAATCGTTTTTGTTCATAGCAGTTATTTACTAGTCCAATTACACCCAATGGTTTTCAAAACCAGTCGGTCTCTATTTGCTTTGCACAATAGTCCCTTACTTGCAAGTATCTAAAAAAATCTCTATTTTCCAATTTGTATTTATTTTTTAGTTGTTGGAAACTCATTAATGTTCCATTTTACATTAGAGTACAAACTGCTGTAATGTTTCAATGTTTGGTCCAATTGTCCCGGCTTAAATTTTTTATCGTGTCTGAACCATCTCAGCAAAAATATTTGTTCTTTTAACTGAGGTTTTTCTCTTACTGTGTGCCATATGTCTAATGTGAATTCCACAATTTGATTCATTCTACTTTTATAAGAGGTCATTAGTTGTATGTCAAAGATAAAAATTAGAATTTATTTTCCCTCAATTTCTTTCTCAGTTTCCTTCCACCGTGCCTCATATTCTGGTCTACACCAACAAACAAGAGGTCTAAACTGAGCTGCGTAAAAGTTTTCCCAAAGCCATCCCTCCCTTACACTTCGGGAGTTGCAACGTTGTTAACCTTCTTCTTGGCTTCTTCCCATCCCATATAAACCTTGAGATCATTTTGTCCCATATTTCAAATTTACTTTGAGGTCTAGGACGTGGGAGTGATTGAAACATGTACAGCAATCTTGGGAGAACGTTTATCTTTATTATTTGGATTCTAGAGTAGAAATTTGTAGGTACTGTTGACCACCGTTCTAGGTCTTTTTTTATGTTACCCTCCACCTGATTGTAGTTTGTCTCAAACATAGCGGATAATGATTCTGTCAAGGTTACGCCCAAGAATATTTCATGGTGTTCAAGTGCCACTTTAGTTTATATTCATCTCTAATCTTTTGAGAAGGTGTGTATTTGAATGATAGAATTTGTGTTTTGGATACATTCATTTTATAGCCTGATAAGTGTTCGAAGGTATGGAGTAGTTGCATCAGAATTGGAAAAGTTGATTTGGATGTTGCTGCACTGCTGTGGCTCGGCATGTGTAGCAAAAAGAATTGGTGACAGGACACAGCCCTGTTTTGTACCTCTATGTAGCTGAATTCTGTCCGTCAGGCTACCATTCACCTTGATTCTGGCTGTAGGTTGATCATTAAAACCAATTTTTTTCAATACTTCAAATCAACTAACACTATCAAATTACTTTTCTTGATCTAAACTTATTAACACAGTACTGATATTAGTCTTTTCGGCATTGTCGATGATGTGAAGTAGGGATGCACCGATACCGATAGTGGTATCGGTGCATCCCTAATGTGAAGGACTCCTTGTATTTCCTGTGCCTGACGTCCCTTAATGAATCCGGTTTGGTCCACTTCTATCAAGTCCGGTACAAAGGTTTCAAGTCTTTTACTAATAATCGAGGCGTACAGTTTGTAATCGTTATTAAGGAAGGAAATGGGTCTATAGTTCTTGCAATACTCTTTATTCTTGCCTTCTTTAGGTAAAATTGTGATGATGGCTTCTCCCCATGATGGTGGGGCTATTCCCTGTTTCAGAGTCCAGTTAAAGCAGGATAAAAGATGTGGCTTGAGTTCTTCTTTAAACACTTTATCAAATTAAGACTGAAAGCCGTCACTCCCTGAAGCTTTGTTTGTTTTCAGCTTGCCAATGTCTGCATCTAATTCCTTATCAGTAATTTGTGAGATCAATAATTTGTTTTGATTGTCCCCTATGGAGGGCAGGTCGAGTGGGTCAAGGAAATTTTTAATTGTTTCATGATCTGCAGCAGCCGGTTGTGAGTACAGTCACGTGTAGTATTTTTTAAACTCATTTTCTATCTCATTATGCATATAATGTAGTTTGTTACTGTGCAGGTTTCTAACTTTATTAATAGTCATCGATGCCTGCTTTTTACGCAGTCTTCTTGCAAGCATTTTAGTTGCTTTGGGCCCTGATTCCTAATAAGTTTGCTGTGTAAACCTAGCCTTTTTTCTGCTTCTTTTAATAATTCATCAATTTGATTTCTAATATCTGATATTTCTTCGAGAATTAGTGAATTTTTAGATTGTTTGTGCTCCATCTCAAGACATTTACGTTTTTCTGTTAAGTTTTTATATAAAGCCAATCGCGCCCTCTTTGTGCTGCTGTTAGAGATATTCATTTTCCCCATAAAATTGCTTTTAGTGCATCCCAAAGTATGATTGGGCTCACATCTCCAGTATCATTGTCTTCTATATACATTTTAATGTCCTCTTTGATTTTCCTAACATTTTCATCCCTATTTAGAATACCCAAATTAAGTCTCCATGCTGTACTTATTTTCCTATTGTTAAGGCTGAGGTCTAGACCAGGGCTGGACAAAACATCTGCCCGGGCATTTTGACTAGAGACCGGCCCCCCAGGTATTAAAGCCATAAAGCCTTTGAATGAACAGTGATGTACAGTCTTGTTGGTATATGTATGATTTCTATACATTTTACATCAGATAAAAACTGTGGTTGTAAAATTCAGATAATTATTTATTAAAAGCAAGAAATTTTAAATCAGAATAAGAAAGTATTTCTTTGTGCCCCCCTCTCCCTGTTAATGCCCTACCTGCCCCCCTGGCAACACTTTGCTAGACCCGCCCCTGCACAGTTACCAGCTGTCAGCTGCTTAGAAAAGGATCCTGGTGTTATTTGTCTCTCAGAAACAGTTCATAACTTCAACTCATTCATGTCACCTAAAAGGTAAACCTGTTTCTCCATCAGCTGTTCAGCTCTGATGATCCAGTAAGGACATCTCCTGGTTTCATCTTCATGTTTCCCTCTCACCACATTGTTAGGATGCCTGGGTCGTCGACCCAGGGTTTTTGAGTTTACGATATTATTTATACTGTCTAGTTTTTGGTTTCTTTGAGTTCTGTCTTATGGCTTAGGTCTGTCTTCTTTAGTTGCTCTGTCTCCCCTATCACCTGCATCCCCTTGTCTAGTTCGCGTCTATGTGTATCTTAAGTTCCTATATCCCCGTGTTCAGTCAGTGTTTTGTGTCTGCCCTGTTCCCACGTCTCTGTTCCCTTTGTAGTGCCTGCTTATGAGCCTGTGTCTTTGTTCAGTCTGTGTTATGCGTTTCCTGTTTTACTTTGAAGGTCTGTGTCTTTTCTCAGTGTGTTCAGTTTACGCTTCTTTGGTCTCGTCAGTCCTGATTTGTCCCAGCTGTGTTTCCCTCCTGTTACCCATTCCCTGATTGCTCCCTCTGTGTATTTAAGCCCAGTGTTCCTCTGTGTCCGTGTCGCGATCTACCGTTTTCCTAGCTGTGTGTTCTGTCATTCCTCCGGTGTACGTTTATTTTGATTTTTCCAGTTATGTTATATTTGAGTTTAACATTAAAGTTGTTTTGAGTTCACATCTGTCTCCGGAGTCTGCACCTTGGGTCCTATTCCTGCCTGCACACAGCCTCACCTAACACACATATCCAAACCAACATCATGACCAGCAGCTTTACAGCTGTGGCTCCAGCAAACATCAGCTGATATTAGAAATTAATATTAAATAAATCCTAAAAACAGCTGATCAAGCTTAAACGTGCTGCTGTTGTTTAGTACGATATCAGGCGGTTTCCGCTTTCTGGCGCAAAGTGGGCGATAAACAAACAAGAGAGACGATCAGCTGATCATTGATCAGTTTCATGATTGACGTAGCAACAGGAGAGGGAGGGGAGAGAATGAGAGAAGAGGCAGCTGTGCAGCAAAGACTGAATAAATCCAGCTTTGTGTGTTTTCTATCCTAGCTGAAGTCCTGGACAAACTGTGTTCCTTCTCAGCTCAACACGAAACGCGCAATATTTTCTCTGAATGTGGAACGATTCCGTTTTTTAGGGGACGGTTGGCAACTTTACTAACTAACCTTATGAATAAAATAAAGTTCACCATCAGTAACATCATAGCACCCACCCAGCTGTATAGAAACTCCATCATGATAGCTAGCACGCAGTACGAGTTATTGTAACTGACTGTAAAAAGTTAGCAATACATCCTGAAAGGACCTCGAAGCTTTCTGAGGTTAAACGAGCGGTGGCCTGAGCTTTGTTTCAAAACCTTAAATGGAAGATGTTTCTGATCAAAGTTGAGTCAGAGTTTTATAATAAGACTGTAAAAACTGTGGTGACTGTAAAGCTACCAGATACTAACTTCCTCATGTTGCATTTATTATTGAACCTTCCTTCCTATTTTATCAGATGTGCAGATGTGAAAAACTTCCTGTTACAATGTTTGAGGTTAAAGCTAAGAGGAAATAACGTCTTTGTCATATTTGATTATCTTTCTTTGGTCTCCACACATTTGTGCCTCGACTGCTGAAGATGGCAGAGCTGTGCAGTCTCAGCACTCTGCTGTTCTGGGCTGGGATCATCGCTTCGGCCAGCTGTAAGTAAATTTACATTTGTTCTAAAATCAGGTCTGATGCAGACTGTAAGGAAACACATTTGGCATTTTAGTAGTTGCATTATTTTTTATTTGGCTGTTTTTTGTTTTTTTTTAATTCCCATTTGCAGTCAAACTAAAAATTGAATGTGAAATATTTTATCAGTTTTAATGTATTTGTTTATTATTTAAAAAAAACGTACTTTTAGAAAATTAAAGATGTGTAAGGCACATATTAAATTAAGACATAAGATGCACATGTACGACAAATTTACTTGTAAGTATTTTAATGATATTAATTAAATTGTTTCAAAATGCAAAAACATAAAATAATAAAAATTTCTGTATGGATATTCAGGACGTTTGTTCTTTAATAAACTTTAGATCTCTGCTCATCAGTTTGTTTTTAATAGCAGATATTACTCATGCTTTTGGTTTCCTGTGACTTTTAGTTTGCATATAATTTTACTTACTGTGAAAACTCACCGTTTACCTCTAAGTAACAGGTTTGTTTGCTATTAAAAGAGGATTTAATAGCAGAAATGATATAAAACACATGATTAAATGAATGTGAAAATACAAAAGGACTTCATTGTTCATTTCCTTAGTAACACACAGTAATAATACATTAATTACATTTTTGCTACACATAATGTCCTCACTGTTCCCGCACAGGACACACGAGATTTCTCTTATTTCTAATCTTTTAGTTTCCTTTAATAACATGTAAATTTTCAAGTACAATGTAAAACATTAAATTTAGTTAAATTAAATTTACTTGACTGATATATATTTTGTGCATACTGTATTTTCAAATGAAAGTAGGATTTATACAGATATACAGGCTCGGTCAAACAGGGGAGGTATTTTTTTTTATTTCTAGATATTTTTTTAAAGGATTTTTTTTAATTATTTCAAATAATAACATAAATGCATGGAGTCCTTTCCAACTAATAATTAATTAACAGTTAAATTAAAAAAATAGCTGCGTGCGACAGTCATGAGATATAACAGAAATTATTTTTAATCATGAAAAATCAAATAAATTTGCACACTGAGTTTGAGTTTAGACTAAAATCCAATGATTTCTTCCCTCAGACTGTGGTTTAGATCATTTTAGGCTCTCATAGGCAATCCAGAGAAATTATAGAATAAGATTTAAATTAGAGCAGCAGTTCTGTGGACTGTTAATAAGATTTAAATACATTTGCAAAGGTTACACTTATTTCCCACCAAAGTCAGATGATGGCAGGTTTCACTGCTGTCATCAGTGAGGGGAAAAAATGTTGAACCTGCTTTTGTCTCGAAAACAAGTTTCCTGAAAACATTTTAATCTTATCCTGGGTTTTTTTGTTTTTTGCATATACAATAAATGCTTTAATTAAACTGACTTTTTTTCTCTTGTAATTTCAGTTCAAGAAAATACAAGTCAGTGCCAATGTATTTTTTCGTGTTATTTAGTTTATCTCGTTTCATTGTCTTCATGCAACATCATTAATAATGCTTTTATATGTTTGTTTTTTCTGCATATAAAATGCTTTCATGACCAAAATATACTAGTTACTTCCATCAAAAGTAACTCAGTTACTTCAAGTTACTCGTTACTTTCAAAGTAACTAGCTACTAGGGAAAGTAACTTTGGTTTTATTCAGACTTCTCTTGTTAATGTGTTGCTTCCATAACTTTGCCAGTCTTCTACCTTGCTTACTTGCCACGGTGCACTGTGCCACCTACCAACAGAAAGGAAAAGATAACGTGCATATTTCCATGAGAGAAATCCCACGCCTGGACCGTCGTTGACCGCCGCCATGATTCTAGCCTACGTCACAGCGTCATGTGCGCCTTTTACATCCAACACAAAAACTGCAGTCGTGGTGCTTTCGATTGTACTCAGAACTCGGAAATTCTGCCTTCTGAATAGGAAGATGTAGGTAACACCAGACTGCAGATGAGCTGCATACATGGCTGGACTGGGACAGAAAATCATGGGGATTTTGACTAGAGACCGGCCACCATTATACGAAAACTCATAAAGCCTTTGAATGAAAATAAACGCTGTTGTGACAGTGATGTACACTGTTCTGATGGTATATATGCATCAACCTATCAATCGTTTGTTGTAAAATTCAGATAATTTATTAAAAGCTAGACATTTGAAATGAGAATAACAAAATATTTCTTTGTGCCCCCCTCTCCCTGTTAATGCCCTACATGCCCCCCTGGCAACACTTTGCTAGACCCGCCCCTGCACAGTTACCAGCTGTCAGCTACTTAGAAAAGGATCCTGGTGTTATTTGTCTCTCAGAAACAGTTCATAACTTCAACTCATCTATGTCACCTAAAAGGTAAACCTGTTTCTCCATCACAGCTCTGATGATTCAGTAAGGACATCTCCTGGTTTCATCTTCATGTTTCCCTCTCACCACATAAATGGTAAATGGCCTGTATTTATATAGCGCTTTTCTAGTCCCTAAGGACCCCAAAGCGCTTTACATATCTAGTCATCCACCCATTCACACACACATCCACACACTGGTGATGAAGCTACATTGTAGCCACAGCCACCCTGGGGCGCACTGACAGAGGCGAGGCTGCCGGACACTGGCGCCACCGGGCCCTCTGACCACCACCAGTAGGCAACGGGTGAAGTGTCTTGCCCAAGGACACAACGACCGAGACTGTCCAAGCCGGGGCTCGAACCAGCAACCTTCCAATTACAAGGCGAACTCCCAACTCTTGAGCCACGATCGCCACCAAACCAACATCATGACCAGCAGCTTTACAGCTGTGGCTCCAGCAAACATCAGCTGATACTAGAAATTAATATTAAATAAATTCTAACAACAGCTGATCAAGCTTAAACGTGCTGCTGTTGTTTAGCGCGACATCTGCTGGTTTCCTCTTTCTGGCGCAAAGTGAGCGATAAACAAACAAGAGAGACGATCAGCTGATCACTGATCAGTTTCATGATTGAAGTAGCAACAGGAGAGAGAGGGAGAATGAGAGAAGAGGCAGCTGTGCAGCAAAGACAGAATAAATCCAGCTTTGTGTGTTTTCTATCCTAGCTGAAGTCCTGGACAAACTGTGTTCCTTCTCAGCTCAACACGAAACGCGTAATATTTTCTCTGAATATGAGACGATTCTGTTTTTTTAGGGGACGGTTGGAAACTCTACTAACTAACCTTGTGAATAAAATAAAGTTCAACATCAGTAACATCATAGCACCCACCCAGCTGTATAGAAACTCCATCATGCTAGCTAATACGCAGTACGAGTTATTGTAACTGACTGTAAAAAGTCAACGAAAATAAACTCCACCTACACTTGGTTTATATCTGACCCAGATAGACTGCAGGTCATAACTTCTTACCTGAAGTTCAGTTCACCTGATACTCGGACCGGCGGCCGCCTCGGGTCTCTCCTCCTCCTGCCTCCGCTTTCCCTCATCCACCTGCTGGCTTCCACCACTTGCTAATGTTACTGAATCTGTGGAAGCTCCGCGATGCCACCACACGAAGTAACGAATAACGAGTCTATCTAAATCCCAGTAACAAGCAGTGTTGGGAAGGTTACTTTTAAAATGTATTCCATTACAGAATACAGAATACATGCCCTAAAATGTATTCTGTAACGTATTCCGTTACGTTACTCAATGACAGTAACGTATTCTGAATACTTTGGATTACTTAACATATTATCATTCATTTTACAACTACATGAATGTACTATTGCTGTGTGATTTATAACTATTACTGAAGGTCCACGGCTCCGAACCTTAGTAAAGGGACCTCTGACTAATACGGGTTCCGTGTCGGGCTCATAGCCGAAAAATATCTTTACTTTGTTGTGTGGGTCAACTCTGCTTGCAAGAGACAGAGAGAGGTGTTGAAAGACTGCTCCAACGGAACTTTAGAACTTAAGTAAGTTTCGGAGGAAAACAGGAACACGGTGTACAGTCGAGTCTTAACAGCTTACTTACAACTGGGCTCGTCAGGCACTCTTCTTGGCTGCAGTGGTTATTATTATATTTACATGCTTCCAGCTCCCGTTTCTGCTCGATGATAATTCGTACTTTTCGACTCTCCTTTTCCTCCCTCCTCGCTCACAGACACATAACGAATATGGCAGTCCATTCTCCCTGCAACACGACTACACTGCCCATGATGCTACATTCTTTAGAGCTATACCTGTAGCATTCTGCCTATTAGCTTAGCACAACAACAACAACAACAAAAGGCGCTCTCTCACCCAGGAAACACACAGTCGCAGAGAGAGAGAGAGAGCGTCGCCCTGTAACCATGGCAACCGTAACGCTGCCGCCTGGAACAACAGATCGTAGCTGTCAAACAAAAACCAAACAGTCCTGACCCGCGACAAAATGAAACAGGAAAGTAACGCAGTGTAATCCATTTATTTCAACAAAGTAACTGTATTCTGAATACCACCTTTTTAAACGGTAACTGTAACGGAATACAGTTACTCATATTTTGTATTTTAAATACGTAACCGCGGTACATGTATTCCGTTACTCCCCAACACTGGTAACAAGTAACGCGTTCCTGGTTTTGGCATAATAACTAGTTACCGTGCTCGTTACCACAATAATAACGTAGTTACTGTAACGCGTTACTTAATAATACCTTAGTCCCTACACTGCTCCTACGTGAGTGCCAATGTATTTTATGTTATACAATTTATGTACTTATATATATATGAGCTGACTGACAGAAATCACACACACAATGAGGGGCAACACGACTCAAACAGAGGCAAACAGACATTATACACACAGGAGGACGATTAAGGGACGTGGAGACACGTGGGAACGCAGCTGCACTGAATCATAAGTATAAAGACAGAGGAAGGAAAACATCACACATGAGACTATCAAAACAAAACAGGAAGTAACACAATGATCCTCAGATTAAGACAGCGGTCCCCAGCCCCCGGGCCACGGACTGGAGTCGTTTGGTACCGGGCCGCGAGAGTTGAGGCTCAGGTGTGAAATTGCTGGTTTTCAGGGTTTTTATCGTTAACTCGGTTTCCCGTGTTGTAGTTGTGCGTCTTATTTTGAAAGAAATATTTATGTGTTACCATAGCGACCAGAGAGCATTAAGGAGCAGAGAGGAGGATGTTGCTCTCAGTGTTGTTGGTACATTTCAAGAGGACGCTGCTAAGTTACAGAATTACACAGTGAATTTGCGTTTATGATCATATTTACAAAAGTTTTTGTCTTGGTCGTATCATTTCGTTGTATTTATCCGCGACACCTTAAAGGCCGTGAAAATATTGTCTGACATTAAACTGGTCCGTGGTGCAAAGAAAGGTTGGGGAGCGCTGGATTAAGACATGTGAAGTTGACATTGAGACTGGGGATAAATACACGTGGCGATATGTCAGATTGGAGAGACAACACAGAGAGATGGATGCAGGAACATGTAGGGAGAAAACAGAGGGACTGGACTACAAATGTATTAACTTGACAAGACAGAGAATACAAGACCAGCCATGGAGAGGAAACGCAGCGAGACCAGACAGATACGGAGACGTGACTCATATCAAACACGGGGACACTGACAAGAGACTGACTGAGACTGGGAACATACTGGACACAAAAAGGGAACTATGCAAGAAAGATCCAAGGACTGGAAATATAAATAATTAAAACTCAGAGACACAAAGAAGTACTAACAAATACAGGACTTCAACCTGAAAACAAAATAAACTACAAGAGCAACACAAAATTCAAAATACTGGGACAAAGACAGCCTGTTTGTAAGCGGCACTAAAGCAGACTAACACGCTGGTGCAACTCTAGCTACATGCCATGAATCTGGGTATAGACCCTTAATGTGGGCAGGCTCTCTTTGCTCATATTATAATTAAATACAATTACATGTAATAACTCATAGCTTTGCACATAATGTATCTTTTCCATACTTTCTTTTGCCTGAAGTCCCTGCACATTGAATTTGACTTTAGACCAGTTTCCTTGTAATTTAATTTTGATGCGTTTGAGTTCAAGCGCGTGAGTCTGGAAAAATTAGAGCATAACAATTAAATCAGAGCAGCAGCTCTCTGTTGTTGGGATTTAGATCAAATTTGCATGTAAGTAACGTGTAACACAAAGTCTCTGATTATCCAACACGTGAATCATAAACTCTGCTGTCATCAGTGAAAGTAAAAAACAACAGTTAGTCTTGTCTGTGAAAGTTCGCAGTCATCCAGGTCATCGCAGTCTGAGGAGCTTGGAAAGAAAATTGTCTGGACTTCTTGCTACCATCCTGGCACCTCTCGTGGGGAACACCCCACACCACATCAAGAACTCCACCGACTTCACCGACAAGGTCCAGAAACTTACCCTGGATCCAGATGAAACCATGGTGTCCTTTGATGTAGTCTCTCTCTTCACCTGCAAACCCACCACGGAGGCCGTGGAGACTGTCAGAAAACGACTACAAGAAGACAGCTCCTTGGAGGACAGGACCAACTTCACACCCAATCAGATCTGCACACTGTTAGACCTCTGCCTCACCACTACATACTTCAAATACAACGAGGGTTTCTACAGATAAAAACATGGCTGCGCCATGGGCTCCCCCGTGTCACCTATTGTAGCAACCTTTACATGGAGGAAGTGGAAAGGAAGGCTCTTGGCTCTTTCAAAGGAAGAGTACCCAGCCACTGGTACAGATATGTGGACGACACCTGGGTCAAAATCAAAACACAAGAAGTGGAATCCTTCACTGTGCACATTAACGCTGTGGTGTATGCTGTACAGTGCAGCGAGGAATGCTCAGACCTCTACATCGGAGAGACCAAACAGCCACTTCACAAGCGCATGGCACAACACAGAAGAGCCACCTCCACAGGACAAGACTCAGCAGTTCATCTGCATCTTAAGGATAAAGGACACTCTTTCAAGGATGCCAATGTTCACATTTTGGACAGAGAGGACAGATGGTTTGAAAGAGGAGTGAAAGAAGCATCTATGTCCACTGTGAGCGACCATCTTTGAACAGAGGCGGGGGTTTACGACACCAACTCTCTGCCATCTATAATCCAGTTTTGAGATCCTCCCCAGACGCCTTAACGCCACTCACATCCTGGGCCATCTGACCTCAGGAAATCACATGATAGGGTGGGGCCAGGTTTCACAACTAGCTCACCCGAAACCCTGGATGATTGTGACCCACACCCAGTTTCACACCTCGGCTCATGTGATTCGAGGATCATCAGGGGGTCCTTTTGTCCCTCTGTGGGGAGAAACTCCCACTGGGTTTAAATCTGGGACTCTCCACCAGTCGCTCTTAGAACTGAGGAACTGGACTTAAAGAAGTCCAGATGCTTTTCTTTCCAAGCTCCTTAGAGCTCTGTAAAACATGTTTCTGGAAACATTTTTAATATTACTCATTGATCCATCGTTTACACTAAGTTGTGACTTCTTATCCTTGGATCATCTTGTTTGTTTTTTAAAACAATCATTTGTTTTCTAGCATAGGAAATGGGATAGCAGTGACAAGTAGCACAGCATCTTTCTAACAACATGAAACACGACTGTTAGAGTGAAAATGTTACAGTGAGAACATTTTACATTTGCTACAGTTACAGCAAACATCTTTACGTCATGCTGATTTCTTTTTCTTGGAATGAAAATTGTTTCAGCCTCCTCACCTCCACGCACGGCTACAAATGCTACAGTAGCCACGTTGTCTGACTCCTCACCTTTATCCATGGCCCCAAATGCTACAGTAGTTAGTCCATCAGTGAATTCAACTGCCATGTCTGGTAATGTATTCAGAGTTTATAGTTTCATGGATTATTGGCACAGCTGTGTGATAAAATGCTACATTTGTAGTTTAGCATCGTTTCAGGTACAACCAGTCTGCTAGCTGTTAGGTATTTCTGCCTGAAGTTGACCTCCAGCCTGCTCTCACACAGCAACCAGAGCTCCTCCTGCAAGCACCTCAAATGAGACCTCACTCACACCCACTCCACCCAGCAACTCATCTGACTCTCAGGCCTCACCTACAGGCACCACAGTGACAGCTACCACTGAAGGTTGGCCGTTTCTTTATTATACAGGCCTGTGATGACATTGATGTGAATATAAGCAAAGAACACGGCGCTGCTGAGTTACAAGTACCTGTAAGGTGCTCTGAGCTGTTGTACATTCATGCTGCATAATCACAAACTAATAATTTTGTTCTTTTCTGATCTCATTTGAATGCATCGTTTCAGCCACCGAGACGACTCCTGAGCCTCCAAAGTGTGAGTGTCAGTTTAAAGATAATATGTCGTCTGCTTTCAAACACTAGTGATGCTGTCGAGCGTTTCTTACTTAGTGAAAGTTTATTTTTCTATCGAGTGTAAAGATTGTGTTTTAGTTTTAGCCAACGCTGGACTGTGGTCAACATCTGCATGAACAAACTGACTGAGATGAAACATTTCAGCAGCTGATTGATGTTCATGAACAAAATGTAACAATCGATTTGATTTCGTGCTCAGGTTCCTACACTGTCACACCCATCGAGTTTGGACTGCAGATTAATGTGATGAACTCCCCCCCTGGTGACTACAACATCAGTATTACTGAAGGAGGTCGACGAGTGATTGAAGAGAGGGTCGACTTTACTCACTCTACTCAACACAAGAGCCAACGCCTGAAGCCCTGTACTGAATATGAGCATCAAGTTGTATTTATTCACAGTGATGGCAGTAAAACACTCCAGTGTACCTCCACTGGAAATAAAACTAAAACAAAAGAAATGAGTGAGTACAAATAATTCATGATTTTTTGTGTTTCACCTTCTTGTAGTTTAACAAACTTGATATCAAATATATTTGTGCATCACTTGTGTGTTTCAGGTAAAACAGACATTACAGGGCAAAGCAGCATAAATGGATGTGTTTGTTACCAGAGTAACTGGGACATCAGCTCTTCAATATCAGCACCAAATGTAACTTCAGCTGATCAGTGCAGCAGTGGCAGTAAAAGCTTCTGTGTCAAACACAGAGACATTTGCTCTGATTTTGAAACAACCTTCACTTCAGGAAACTGTTCTTCATTTAACATCACCACAAACATCATTGTTGGTTCGTACAAAACATTATGCCTTGAATTGAAATTCATATTCTTTAGAACTGATTTAATGTTTAATGCTTTTCTCTTTTTAATTTTTTCCTCAGATTTATATAATTCAAGTGAAATTGAACTGAGTGGTTCCACTGGACTTCCTGCAGTGATACAGCCAACGTTACCAAAGATCAAAGAGTGTAAACATATCACAGTTAATTACACTTGTTCAGGTAAGTGAAACATCCGCTTCATGGATCAATTTTTATTTTGAATATAAAACCAAAGATGAACTGCTACATGCACCGAGTTATAAAAATGATGTCGTCTTTGTTTCTCCTCAGAAAAAGACAAACCTGGTCCAGTGAACAAACCGCTGTCCGAGCTGGAGCCCTTCACCGAATACAGCTGTACTGGTCTGATCTCAAAAAACAATATCAGCACGGATAAGACAACTCCACCCGTCCACCTTAACACTGACTGTGGTGTGTTGATATTTAACTTACCTCAGAGGGATGAAGCTTTTCCTCCTCAGATAGTTTGAAGCGACACAAACTAACAGCTGCTGCACTGTTACTGTTTGTTTCAACAGATCTTAAATTTAACATTAAGAACAAAACAGCCATGAAATCTATTGAGTTGAGCTGGAAAACAACCAGTGATAACTGCAAGGACATCCTTCACACCCTTCGCAATCTTTCATATGACTGCAGTTGTTCTTCCAATGAGAAAACAGGTAAGTCCAATAATAATAATTTAAATTCACTTAAATTTTTATAACTATTTTAGATTAAAATTTATTTGTTTCGTGTTTTTGGTTTGTTTATTTTTTAAAAACATCAACTTAATTGATAATTTACATATACAGAATATTTATTTTGTTCTTAAGGTAACTACTTGGCAATATAACATCGATTTAATTTTTGTACATAATTATAACTAAACACATGAAGTATGATCCAAAATAACGATATGTCACTGCATTCTTATCTTATACTCAGATCTCCAACCTGTTATGTTCAGTCTGCTGCTCATGTCGTTGTCATGTTTACTAAAGCCAGCAGGTCAAAGTCACCTGAAGTCTCTTTAGCTGGACCTGCTGATTTAAACCACAAAGAGTTCATGAACATTATGTTACAGGAATCACAGGAATCCCAAAGCCTCAGTCTGACGGAGGAACGTGTGATTTTACTGGACTCGAAGCATTCACTGATTATACCTGTGGAGTCCAACCCAAATACAACAGCAAGACGGTTTCCAATAAAAGGAAAGTTACACTGAGAACTGCCCCTGGAGGTAAGTTACCAAACTAAATATTCAGAATTACACTTCATAACAAAGCTGAACCTTTAATTTATCAAAATCAAACTTTGTTTAGCTTTATTTTTTATATCCTTCTAAAACACAACATGAAGACTTTGGTGGTGAACAGCAGAAAATAAAGTTACAAAATGATGTTTTCATGAAGAAGAATAAACTCGAGCTCATTTATTTTAGTGAAAGATTGGAAACAAATGTGTTTTTCAGTGTGACAGTCCTGATTATAATTAATGTGATTTAGATATATTTTAAGATAAATGCCATGAAACAGAGAGCATCCCTCATATCAACTAAATCCGACTCTCTGAAACTTTACAGTGAACATTAAAACATGCTGAGTCATCAGTGAAGAAACGTGACAGTAATTATGACGTTCAGTCGTTTAAGCAGCGCTGACTCAGACTCTTGTTCTCTGGGACTTATAGAAATGTGTTTGTTAATTTTCTTTACTCGTTCATATTATTCTGGAGGGAAAATGTGTTTAATGATAAGAGATAACTGAAGTTCATTCACATGTTTTCTGTTTTTTAAAGTTACATATCTGTACATTAAATGTAAGCTGGGCTCCATAAAAACAAAATGATAAATTAATTCTTCAATAATTAATAATTAATTTCTATTATGAATCGTTTTAACATTGCAAACATAAACATGTTTACTTTCACATGTTTTGTCTCGTTGCTGATGGACATAAAAATGAATCTTAAAACTATGATCCCTGTTTTCATTTCCTTACAGTACCCGACGGGCCGTCTACAGTGACTGTAACTGTGCCGGAGAATAATGTGATTAAAGTAGAGTGTCACCATGAAGGCAAGATTAGAGGACCAATAGAAAAAAGAAGATTCATAGCACGTCTTCATCCTGGTGGTGAAAACAAACCACAGAATGAAACAGTTTGTAAGTTTGAATTCAAGGATCTGAGCTACTCTACAGCATACAGAGTGGAGGTTTGTATCATCCTACTTTTAAGTATATGATTATTTTATGGCTGCTTTATTTTAATGGTGTCATTTCTTATGAATGAACATCTGAAACATCTGTATTTATAGGTGACTGTTTTCAACGGATACTTTGAAAGCCAACCGGGCAGAGGAACAGCTGATACTCGCTGTAAGTATGGATTCAATGACACAGTTTGTTGGATAAATCAGTTTATACACACACACACACACACACACACACACACACACACACACACACACACACACACACACACACACACAGGTGTCTGTTTTTAACAGACAAGTTGAAAGTGAAGCCAAAGCCAGCACTCGCTGTACTGTTCACACAATGAAATAAAGTATAAATATCTTTACTCTGCTGGGTAACATGACTTCTTTGTATCTTGAATATTAAAGCCACTGTTTGATATTGTTTGAACCTGTTTTCAGACAATGACAAAGCTGTCATTGGTTTTTTGATCTTCCTCATATCCGCCGCTCTGCTTCTGGCGGCCTGCGTGTGCTACAGGAAGCTCAGAAAGCGTAGGAGGTAAAGGCCACGCATCCAACATCGTTAGTTTATATTCATCTGTTATCAGTGATAAAACTGTTTGTTGTAAATGAATTTCAATTTATTATAGATGACATTTATCTATGGTGATAATTATGTTCTGTTTTCACACAGTAGGATGTTAACTGTTAAGTAAATCTTCTCTCCACAGTGACGAGGATGAAAATGTGGCCTCAGAAGCAAGTATGTAGACATTCAGCTGCTGTTACCATGAACTATGTAAATGTTAATACTTTGCTACATTGTTACTATTTGTAGTTGTAAAGAGTCTTATATTGGTTTAGAATTTTTTAATTATTTTGTATTTATTTTATAATTTTGTCCTTCTGTTTTAAATCCTCTTTACCTTCATTTAGTTTCAGGAGTTGTTTTGCTTTCAGTCTCGTTTTTATTGATTAAAATATTTAGTTTGAATTTAGTTTTTAGTTTTTAGTTGTTATTTTTCTCTTTTTAATTATTACACAGATTTAGGAAATATAGGCTAAATAATTTGATATTTCCATAAAAACACAACCCTTTGTGAAAGCACGTCACTCACATAAATCTAGATGTCACAAGTCTTAAAGCATCTGTACCAAAGCCTCGTCAGGTTTGTTGTGTTTCGCCAAAACTACAAAGACTCAAACTGAGACCATTTCCTGTAAACCAAAGGATTCCAACTCGTCCTCGAGAGCTGCTGTCCTGCAGCTTTTAGATGCATCCTTGTTCCAACACATCTGCATCCAATGAATGGTTTGTTATCAGGCTTTTGCCAAACTTGATGACATGCTGAACAGATAATCCATCCATCTGATTGAGCTGTGTTGGAGCAGGGATGCATCTGAAAGCTGCAGGACAGCAGCTCCCGAGTTGGACATCCCTGCTGTACGCATTCACTTTATTTTAAATGGTTTCAACAGGTCACAACATTATTTTGTTGGTTTAATTTTGCAGATATTTTTTTAACTGGCTAACTAAAATGTTTCATCATACCTAGTAATTTTATTAGTTTAGTTTTAGTTACTGTAAGTATAATAAAACTGGTTGCAGCAGAAGTTATGTTTCATAATCGTGCTGTGGTTTGATGCTTTGTCATGTTTATTGTTGTTTCCTTTGTCTTATCACAGTTTACATGAACACACGACCTCCTGGGTGGCGTCAGAAAGAAGCTCAGTAACCAAGAACATCTCGGAGCATCAAACTAAATCTCCATAAATTCTTTATCTTTAGTATTTACGTTGTTCAGTCTTCATTTGGTCATTTTTCCATTTTAGCAATAAAAAAATATTTTGTTTACATTAGACCCAAATCTCCATGTTTTTTTTTCTTAAATAAACGATTAATTACTGAAATAAACATTAAAAATGCACTATAAAAAATTATGTGTACAACGTTAATTAATATAATTATTTGGGTGTTTTTTTTTTTTTGTTTTCAATCAGCGTTAGATTACGGGTAAATAAATGTAAAGATAATTACACATAATAATGTGTGAAGGTGTTGTTGATTATTTAACATTGTTCAGATTTACCTTGAAATCACCAGAAACTCCAGCTGCAGCTTCACTACACACGAGCAAACTTTTTTATGACAAAATATCAGCTCTGACTCATAATATTTTACACCAGCCTAAAATAGGCTTTTTATTTTTTACATTAATAAACTTGATAAGATGAAGTTTCAGTTCTTGATCTGAAATATAGAAATCACAAAAAGGCTAATTCTCTATAAAAACAAGCAGCTGTAACTGTTCTGTCTAAAAGTTATGATAATCACTTGTGTCATAAGTTGTAATAATAACATAATAATAACATGAGCTGAGAGAATATATGTGACAGTGATGGACACTATCATGAACTGTATGATACAGTGAATGCATTTAAAAGCCACTGAAAGCACTAAACTCAGCTGGCTGTGTCTTTATTATTAACATCGAGGCTGACATTAACATCGACTAATAGAAAGTTAAAAGAAAACTTTGTGGTTTAGATCGAAGTTTCCTGTTCGAGGTAGCAAAGCGGAAATGTGACTTTCTGTAAACAAAGTTTCAGTTTGTGAAAACTGACAGTCAAGTATTAAGTATCTGCCCTTCCCGATTTCTTGGTTTTTGCATATTTATAATGATAATAATAATTCATGGTATTTAAAAGTGCCTTTAAAACACCCAGGGACACTGCACAGAGCAAATAAGACAAGCGTCAAACCAGGAAATAAACACAGTAATAAAAGAAAGTTTAAGATGGAGACGTTAGAGTAGACTGTCTGGAAGAGGTCGGTTTTGAGGGGGGACTTAAAAAGGGGGGAAATTTATCACACTTACATGTTTAAGATCATCAAACAAATTTTAATATTCAACAAATATGAAATTCACTTTTTAAATGATGATTTTATTTATTAAGGGAAAAAAGGCATCCAGACCTACCAATCAAACCTATGTGCCCCCCAATAATGATTTAGTTAGTTCAGGTTCACTAGCCCCGCCCACATCTGGTTATTGCCAGACCAGCTGAATCACTTAAAAGAATCGACCTGAGAAAATGGAGCACACTAAAAGATTTCAACAAGCCTTCGTGAGCCTGTCTGTCAGTCATTTCCTTTATTCACAAATGGAGAAAACCCACAACAGTAACAGTAACAGCCTCCTCAGAAGTGACCTAAACATCTGAACAGCTGCAGTGTTCATAGTTCAACAATGCAGGGCATCTATCCTGATAACCACCAAGACCTGCTGGAAAATATTCTAAATAAGTGTATAAAGCACATCAACTTAATCATCCTTTGTCAAGTATTTTTCACTGTCTTAATTATGGAGCTAATATTTATTTATATAGTAAAAAATACATTTTTGCTTATTTGTTTAATAAAATACTTTTTTAAATCCGATACTTTATTGATTCTGTGTTACATCAGCAGTATAAGTCATAAAAATAAAAACAGTATATAATAAAATAACATGAAGCACAGGCCCATACTGAAGGCCTTTTTGTGTGAGGCAGTGCAAAATTTGATATACAACAGTAATAAAATAAAAATAAAAATTAAGTGAAAGAAAAAGAAAAGAAAAGACTGAGACAGGGCAAAAAGGAATTCTAGTAAAATTGTTGCATTTTTAAATGAAGTTTTATAAAATTCATTTGGAAACAAGGTTTTATTATTCCGTTTGTTTCAAACAGGAATAAACAGGAAGCTGAAGTCGTTTAACTTCACATTTAAGTTCCAGGTTCATCGTTCTAGCTGTGTTCAACAGCCGTGTGCAAACCATGATTTCCTCCATCCAACCTCCAGAAATGTAATGTTGCTTTGTGGCAGAGCCATGAGTATTTTATTCTTTTTTTCCTTTCGTTGGTGACATGAGTGCAGACAGGTTTGTAAAATCGAAACATCTTTTTGTAGTGAGACAAATAAAGTAGTTGCGTACCCAGGGCCATTCAGCAGCATTTCAGTGTTGGAAGTTTGTGTGGTAATAAAATGGGACGTGATCAGTAACAGTAAGGAGGCCTGCGTTACTCCTGCTGTCTAACAGAGGTACATGTAAGTGTTTCACTCTTTGATGGATCCTCTGGCCACCAAATCAGCCTCCATCTGTACTGTACATCATGATCTGTTCTTATACTTCACCTTATCTTTATTTATCTCTTAATTATATATAAATAGCACTAACTGAAGATTTTCTCATTCTGCTCCACATCTGTCACCTCCTCACCACAGCAGCAGCTACTGCTTCAACAGCAGTCCCACACCCACACCCACAGCCATCTCAACTGCCATCTACCCACAATCAAACAGCTCATTTCAAACGGCCACTTAACATCACATTCAGCCATTTATATGACACTGATGATTCAGCCCCTGGTGACTAAGAACTGGTGAAGAAGGCCGACCATTATTCGGTACGTCAGTGACAGCAAGGAAATCCAACAAGATAACAGAAGGAGTAACTATGAGCATAATGCTGCATTTATTGGCGCTGAAAATAAAACTAACAACTGTGATGAGTACAATTGTTCCTGTTTTTGTGTTTTACTCTATTTTAATTCAGATTTTTATTTTTTAAATAAAAGTAATATTTGTGCATTTCAGATAAGAATGACATAGAAAGCACAGATTAGTTGGATCCTTGGATATGTTTGATATCAGCTCAAACCCAGCATCTCTGTCACACCTGCTTATGAGGACATTTGCTCAGTTTTGACCAAAACCTTCACTACAGGAAGCTGCCTGTGTTCTTCCTTTAGTCTCACCAAAAACATCAATGTTGGTGCCAGTCTGCACTTTAAATCCACCTGCTTTAAATGTAATGAGGTTTTATCAGGTTTGCTTCGTTTTAAAGTATGTTGTGCAGAGTTCTTAAATCCAAGTGAAATACATCAGATTCTTCCTGCAGAAATAACACTGGTGTTTCCGTCTCAGTGTAAAAGTTTTGGCAGGTGGTAAGTTTACATCTTAGCTACATTATAAGACGATCTGATCCGAATGGTCTTTTGCCGTAAGACGAGTGAATGCCCTGCGGTCTCTGAGAAGCTCAAATCTTTTGAATGTGTCCACATTTGAGTCAAAACCCAAAAGATATTGGTTATGTCTTCTTAGAAAGCTGTAAACAGAGGGAGGTTAATCTAACTGACCTGGAGCCTGTTGCAGCTAAACTGGTCTGACTGTAGAGCACAACATCGTCACAAATAAGATAACTCCAGCTCTCCACATTAACATTGACTGTGGTGTGTTTCATTTCATTTACCTCAGAGGAGTGAAAGCGTTCCTCCCGAGATGATGTCATGCAAACTGACAGATAAAGTCACTGTTTGTATTTTAACAGATCTTACAGTAAAGATGGAGGAAAAAACAGAAGAAACTGATACTTTTATTAAGCTGAGCTGGAAAACAACCAGTGAGATGTAAACTTGTGCTAACACTTACTTTATTATGACTGCAGGTGTCGTGCCCAATCTATCAGTGACAGAAAAACTAGAAGTAAGTTAAGTTTTGAGATACTGTGATCTGCAACCTGTTATGCTTTCTAAAGAGTTGCATGAGAAGGATCTGCATTCATGTCATGCATGCTGTACAGGAAAGCTCACAAAGAGAGCATCTCTGATTGCTATAACTGATGTTTTCATCTTCAGCTCCTGAGAACCAGTCGTCTGAAGTTTAAACAGATTTCAAATCAGACACTACTAATGAAAATTCTGTTACAGGCATCATAAAGCTACAGCCTGATGTGGGGACCTGTGATATTACTGGATTACAACCATACACTGTCTGTACCTGTGAAGCTGACCCTAAATACAACAGCAGGCTAGTTTCTGGCAAAAGAAAAGTAACAAGGAAAACATTTACTGGAAGTAACAACAACAAATATTCAAAACTGCATCACTTAGCTACATAATACAAAATCTGTGCATTTTATTTATTAAAAGAAAACAGTGTTTAGTTGTGTTTTGACAGGGACTAGAAAGAGAGAGCAGATTTCTCCTGTTTTGGCTTCCTGTTAAATCCAGAATTCAAAATCCTGCTCCTCCTTAAATAATCAGACCCCATCTTATCTGACCTTCTCTCTCCTGTCATCCTTCTCTCTCCCCAACCAATCACAGCAGATGGCCCCGCCCCTCCCTGAGCCTGGTTCTGCTGGAGGTTTCTTCCTGTTAAAAGGGAGTTTTTCCTTCCCACTGTCGCCAAAGTGCTGCTCATAGGGGTCATATGATTGTTGGGTTTTCCTCTGTATCTATGAAGCGCCTTGAGGCGACTTTTGTTGTGATTTGGACTATATAAAAAAAAACTTGAATTGAATTTTTGTTCATATCTTTCTAAAACACAAGACTGACAAGTTGTTGGTGAGAAAACATTCTTACAAAAATATACCACGGGGACCACCGTTACCTTCACCCTCCACATCCTCTCGAGCTCTTCTCTGAGCCCTTGGTATTTCTCCAGCTTCTCGTGTTCCTTCTTCCTGATATTGCTGTCATTGGGAACCGCTACATCGATCACTACGGCCGTCTTCTTCTGTTTGTCTACCACCACTATGTCCGGTTGGTTAGCCACCACCATTTTGTCCGTCTGTATCTGGAAGTCCCACAGGATCTTAGCTCGGTCATTCTCCACCACCTTTGGGGGCATCTCCCATTTTGACCTCGGGACTTCCAGGTTATACTCGGCACAGATGTTCCTGTACACTATGCC